>NC_090935.1:998094370-998719370 GCF_040938575.1 Ambystoma mexicanum | reverse complement strand
AGCACCTACAGCAAGGGTTGCCAACCTGTGGCTCTCCAGAGGTTTTGAACTGCAAATCCCATGATCCCTCACTTGGTCTATGCTGGCTTGTGCTGGTGGAGTTGTAGTCCAAAACACCTGGAGAGCCAGAGGTTGCAGACCCCTGACCTACAGGAAAGCATTGTGCACAAGCTGAGTGCATGCAGCACATGCCATAAGCTTACCTGCAGTGTAACACCTCAGTTTCGAAATAACCATGGCCATTCTCTTGGGGTATATCCTATTGGGTAACATTGGGAGTTCTAAATCTCTGACCTAGAGATACCGCAAACTGGACTCTAATGTAACATTCTAAACAGTCGCTGCCCTTGAAGATTCTATCCTAAAAAGCAACTCACCTGTAACATGCTGCATAACCAATTTTGCCAAGGCTATATTTTCATGCATGTTCTTTGTAGACAATCACTTATTCTGTTTTATTGTATACTACCCGTGCGAAGGATTGACATCGGTCAAGGGTGTAGAAGCCCTGGCTTTTGATTTTTTATTAATAACAGAATTATGCGGGTAATTGTATTTTAGAAAGTGGGTCTGCTAACCAGACCTGTTTCCTCAAACACCATGACAAAAGCATAGTGTACACGTGTGCCCTTCTGCATCAGTATTCTAAACCGCAGCACCTGCTCTCCAATGGCACAGAGTAGGCTGAGAGGCCACAGGTGCCAGCTTGAAAGCTGGGGGGACAGCAGAGGCCCTTATTGTACTGTGGTTGCTAGGATGCGCCTGATCAAGAGCCTAGCTGGGAAACGCGTTGTGCAGGTCTTAGTGACTGGTGTGTGTGCTTTTGAGTGAGTGGGCATCCCTGCATTGGCATTACCAGTGCCATGCCATATGGACCAGCGGGCAGAGCGCCTAGCACAGTGTAATTTGGCTCACATTCAAATGGTGCCAATGATTATTTGTTGTATGCCTGTGTTGGTGGTGGAATCAAGGCATCTGTACCAAGGGGGACATGACGAAAGCCAATAATGAGACCTTTGGCACAGCCCTGTGCGCGGGATCCCCTTGGGGCTCAAGGATAGTCACCAATATTATGTTGGCACCAACGCCAACCATGAAGGACATCTGAGGCAAGCACAAGAGTATGCGTGTGCCACAGGAGAGCACCTGCTCTCATCCTCCCCCATCTGTCGCATACGGTCCCCCGCGGCATTGAACCTAAACCCACATTGAACCTTCACCAGGGTTCCCACTTGTTATAATTTCCAAACCCACAGATTGGTCAGGTAGGAAGGGGAGGTTGTGGAAGGGAGAACGTGGTTGGGGGGCGGGGGGATTGGAGGAAAAATACGAACACGAGGAATGCATGTGAAAGTAGACTAGGCACACCAGGAACCAACAGAGATCTTTGTTTAGATCCATGGTATTGCTTTCAGCAACACTTTTTCCTGTAAATGGTTCATGCAGGAGGATGCTATAAATTCTGCTCAGCAGGTATTATTCATAAGTGTCAGCTGGTGCTTTTGGCATCGTACCAGAGTGGAGCCATCTTTATTCTCTCCTTCCCTCTTTTTTAACCCATGTCCACTTCTTCTGAAAAAGCTAAGGGGGTCTCCCAAGTAGATTGAGCAACTTTTTTTCAGACTCTTCTCTGGACACGGTTTTACTCCCTGCAGCTCCTGAATCCTTCGCTCCACAGCAATCAATGGTGGACTGAATTAATTAAAAAAACAAATTCACTAATAAAATAGTCCATTTAAATATAAATTGCATTCCTTTTGACTGTTAGAAAGAAATGAGTGGGGACAACAGCATAGCCGTTACCTATTAGTGATGGGTAGTTCTTTGCTTCTCCCACACGTTCCCTTCACCGCCATATGATGGGACTCCAGTCTGATCATGCTATGTTCTGGGAGGCATAGGTATATCTGTCTTTTCAGTTTGGGCTGCACTAGTAGGGATTCTCTATTGGTATATTATTCTCAATATTTGGCGCTTGTTTTCACTTGGTCTGTGCAGTTTATTTGGGTAGTCAACCGGGAAGCATATTCGGAAGGTGCAGACTGGAAATACTGGGATTGTGCACACCAGGAGTTTACAGGGATTGCACAAACAGGAAAACTACCGGGGCATGCTAATCTTGGAATGTAGTGCTGGAATTGTATAACTGGGAGTCGGCTGGGAATTTGCAAAGTGTTGGCCTACTGCATCGAACTGGGAGGTCATTGGACTTTTGCAGATTGTTTGAATATTGACATTTTGCAAACAAGAACTAAAATGAACATTTTATTGCATGCTTTTATTGACATGTGCATGCTGTCAATCTAAGGTTCCCCCTCCCAAACCTACCCAAAGTACAGAACATAAAAACTCTTTTAACCAGCATGACAATGTTACATTGGGGGTTCAGTAAGTTATCTCCCAACTTTTCATTGTTATGATTCTGCTTTATATCAAAGTTCTAAATCCAAGGATAAAGTACCAACTCCTTATCTTCCCCCAATTCTGAACACTGTTACCTAAGCATATTGAGTTGACTAATAATAAAACGAACAAGAACATTATGAACTTAGTACCCAGATGCGGACGAGGGGCTCAGAGTTAATGAAGTGTTATGGACTGTCTAGTGTTTTCAATAAAAGGCACCTGAGCCGGACCTTTAAAACTTTAAAGGACTTTCAGGTGTGAGAGCAGCAGCATGCAGAAATAGAAGCTGATGGGATTATTGTTGCGGCCACAGACGCTGTGCAGGAGCTGTGGTAGATGTCGTGGAGACGTGGCCATGCAGAGAGAGTGCAGTGGGAAGCGGTGCTGAAGCAAGCCACGTTGTGAGGGAGAGAAGCTCCCAACACGCTGTGAACTGCTCAGGTATTGAATTTATACCTGAGGGTGAACGGAGCTGCAAGAATTTCACTGGTGGTCTGCGTGCATGGCGGCAGACCAAACAGAGCTGACAGAAGCAGTCCCAAAGAGATCCGCAGCAACACAGAGTCAGGAGATGCCAAGGCATACCATTGTGCTGGCCTGAAGCAGGTGACCCGGGGCGCTCCGAATGAGACCGCTAGGTGAGGGTGCTTATTTTAATACCGGTCAATTGAATTGTTGCTAACTGGGCGCATCTCTCCTAATGAGGGATTCCAGATAGGAGGCCATTGTAACCCGCATTGCCCAAGCCAGACAAAAGTGAGAATAAGGCAAACTGGGCACAACTCTCCTAATGAGGGATTCCAAATGGGGGACTATTGTAACCTGCATTACCAAAGCCAGAGAAGATTGAAATACAGAATAATTGGGTGCAACTCTCCTTACCAGGGAAGTCAATTAGGAGGCTATTGTAACCCTTATTGTCAAGTCAGTAGATAAGTGATAACAAAGACAAACTGGCCACAACTCTCCCAGAAAGATAATGTTAACTTGCATTGCCAGCAGCCAAGTGATTGCTCAACTAGAAACAAAGGCTGCAGGTGCAAAGCCCACCTTGTATGAGAAACCAAGGGGGAGAGAACTGTAACCCACATTGCCTAAAGCCAAAAGACTTGCAAGAGAACAATTATCATGTTGTGGAATATCAATTTGGAAAGAGATGTAACTCATTTTGTTATGTCAAAATACTATTAAGAGAAGAAGTTGTTGGTTCAAAGCGCCTCTATTTATGATTCCAGTGTGGAGAGTTTGGAACACGCCTTATAGAGTACACATTGTAGTAGGAGTTTTATCCTGGCAGTCGATTTAAACCAGGAAAGGCACAAATTGCAGTTAGTCCTGTCAGACGAGTATACCAGGAAGAAGATTCTAAAGTAATGTGGTTGTGGTAAAAGTTTGTGGTGGAAAAGAAGTGTTAATTTAGTCACCTTGTCTTGTTGAACTTGAACTGTGGTATTTTAAAAAGTAATTATTGAACAATCCTGACTAAAATGTTTCTTTTGAAGAAGTTTGATGTGCTAACAAGTGCTTGGCCTTTTGAGAAAAGACCACTTTCATTTCATTTATGGATTTATGTTTGGAGGAAATTACATTTGTTTTACCAAGCAGGAAGTTGTGGAAAAATGAAACCTTGCTTTCATCGGTGAACAAGCTTTGGAAGAGAGGGATTCACTTTCCCAAGTGAAAGGAAATATTAAATGGAAAATACTTTCTATACTACATTAAATGGGACTGTTATTACCCAGAACTTTCTTGAAAATGAACTTTGGTTCAGCTATTCCTGAATTGATTGATCCAGGGGAAGGGAATCCAAACTTGGTCACAAGGATTACTGTTTGTGACTTTTGAGTTTGACTTGATATGTTATTTTGTGGAATTTGAGACAGCCAAGACAGCCAAAAATACCTCTTTATAATTTTGTTGGGTATATTAGTGCGAGGGTCAGATACTTTTTGGACAGTAGGTCCTTTTTCTTTAGCCTTAGTTTGTTAGGCAGGGACATCCGTGTTAGGTTAGGGAAAAATAGGCGAAAGATGTGTCCGTCTCGCATTTCTGACCCTCACAATATGTTGTGCAAAGTAGGAGTAAACTGCGATTTTGAAAATTGTGTCTTGGAATTGTCCAGACTGGGTGTGTACTGGGATTTGTAAAACTCAGAGTATATTGGCTGTGTGTCCAAATAAACTGGAAGGAATATCTATATTTTTCAGTTTACTTGGACACAATGTCAATATTCTCTGTTTTTAAAACAAACAGATTTCTGTGAACTGGGTTGAAAATTGGTTACCTACTGTAATTGTGAAAATGTAATGGTGAAAACCAGGCACGAACTGCTATTGTGCAAATTGGAAATGCACTGCAATTGTAGAAACTGGTAACATACTGTGGTATTGCACAACGTGGAGCCAATTGGGATTGTCAGACTGGAAATAAATGAAGATTGTATAGCTAGGAAGAGACTTGTGTTGTGCAAACAGAGAATGTTGACCTGAGATCAAAGTGAGGTTTTGGAACTAGAAATACTGCCACTGTCAAAGTTGCACTATACTGGTATATTTCAAACCTGGACTATAGTCTACATAATCTTACTAAACATGCAGTTCGACGAAGTAAAGTTGAAATATACATTGTTTGGACAAGCTAAACAAATACTGGGATGTTAATTAAAACTGAAAATATGCTCACAATGTTCGGAACTGGGAGTATGATGGCAATTGTAATCTTAGCGTATACTGACATTATGCAGATTGGAAATGCACCAGGATTCTGCAAACTAAGTATTATGAAATCGCATCATAGGATTCAGGACTCTGTATTGTAAAGTTGAAATGGGCTGGGATTCTGGTAACTAGCACTCTATCACCCTCCGGGTCAATCGTTTTTGCTGGGGGTAGATCTCTATCTTCGGCTGGGGCCTCCCTCTGGAACAGCCTCCCAGCCACTCTAAAACTTGAGGAGAACCATCTCCGGTTCCGGAAGCACCTCAAGACCTTCCTCTTTGCTTCTGCCTTCGCCCCCTCCCTCCCCTGCTGATCTGCTCTCTCTTGGCACTGTGCACCTGTCCACCCTCTGTCCATTGGCCCAGGTACCTGCTCACCCTGCCACCCTCCTGCACGGCCTCCCGGCCACCCCTTGCACTGGGGACTGTATCTGTACCCATACAGCCCCCCCCATTTTTCTTTTCTTCTTCTGCACTTATCAGACTACCCAGTCTGCTGCCTTAAACACAGCACTTGCCACTTGCCGGCTGCATACCACTGTTTATTGCCTCAATGTTCTATTTATTATTTATTCTGCTCTCCTCTGCTCCGCACCTTCCACTCTCCCCCTTCATGCACTTTTTCCCTTTTTCCCTTTCCCATGCACTTGCGCGTTCTCAATGTCACTGGGCCTAGTAAGATCGTCATTGTGTTATGTTCTCCCGTGTTCCCCTCCCTTGCCTAGTAGCGCTCTGAAACACTTGTGTACAAACGCGATACAAATAAAATATATCATATCACACAATTGCAAACTGAAGTGTACTGCGGTTGTTAGTGGGAATAAACTTTGGTTGTCAACCCAGGGATATGACTGTAATTGTGAAATTGGCAATCTAGTTGGATTGTGCAACCTTTGAGCATGCACAGGTTTTCAAAGTGGAAGTATGCTAAGAGTGTTTTAAGAGAGTTTAACGTGGGAGTTTGCAAACTGGGTGTACAGACACTGTCGTACTGGAAATGTTTTGAAACTGTCTATATCGTTACCGTGCAGACAGGAAATTTATGGGGATTTTCCAAACTGGTAGAATGTTGGAATTATTTGTTTGTAAAGTGGGAATAATCTGCAAACTGGAAATGGCACATATATTAAGGTAATGAAACCTGGTACTATACTCTTATTGGTGACCTCAGAATGTATGTTTGACAATTATACTATGGTGTGTGTACACTTGAATGATCAAACTTGGAATATACTGTAACTGTGCAAAAAGTGAGTGTATTGGGGTTGTCAAACTGGAAGAATACTGGGATTTTCGAAATGACATTATACAATGATTATACTTTTCACCTTTGAAATCTACTGGGTTTGCCAAACTGGACATATTCTGTGATTTTGAAAGCTGGTAACGTGAAACTGTTGCAAGGCTTGCATTCTCCCAATTTGGGGTGTTTCTGGGTTGAACTGATGCTCTGCTGGATCTGTGCAGACTGGAAATGTACTCAAGGTATCCAGATTAGGAGTTTACTAAAACTGTTTGGTAGTAAATGGTGTGGGGACTAAAACAGGATTGCGGAATAGCACACTGGGTCTGTACAACAAATGTGCAACATTAAATTGAGAGTATACTAGAAGTGAGTGAATGAGAATATACTTTTTTATATACTTTCATTTATATTTATTTCTGAGGCTTGTGGAATCTGCTTAGATCACATGCTATGCATAGGCCGACATCTAGTGGAAGCTACAGAGTATTAGTTGTTGTTTTCAAAACTTGAAAAGGGACGTCGACATTGCGTGCCAGTAATACTATCCCTAGTGTGGCGTCCACTGTACCCATGGTCTTTCGCGCGTCGAAGTCCCTCAGATTGTTTGTTTGCGCCGTCATCGACGGATGCTAAGTCAGAGTTCCTATTCGGCTAATGCCATTGAATAAAACTTGATTAGAGTTAGTTACTCTTTCTATCCTTTAAATCGACGAACATCTTCGATGGAGGTGATAAGTACTAAAGTCGTCTGACCAAGACCTTGGCTCGACAACACCCCTTCAACCTTGGAAGGCCCCACCGGGCCTCGGCCCAGACAGTAGGGAAAGTGTGGGGTGGACATTTCTTAGGGCTCTAAGAGAATGCATATTCCCCTTTACCCTCTCTATTTTCGCCTAGCTGCCCTTCCATCCAAATATGGAAAAAATACAATTTAAATTCTGCCCCAGTTGCAATAAGAAGTTCCCCTGGAAAGACCAGCACCGGGGGTGCAACCTCTGTCTTGCACGGGACCACAACGAGACCATTGTCAAGCTTGTCAGCTCTTCAAACCGAAAACCCTTAAGGGACGTAAGACCAAATGTTGGGCCCACCACCCATGCAGGCCGAAGCCGCCATGGATGTGGAGGGTGCAGCAGCATCGCCGTCTTTTCAGACGACGAAGGCGACAAGGAACCAACCGATTCCCAGGTGCTATCCCCCGACCCCAACGCACAGGCCGGCGGCGCTGTTATGGGGACAACACCTGGCAGCAGTAGCACACATAAATTAGCCCACCCTAAACACATGCCCAAGGGCCGAGAGTCAACGACAACATCGTCTACACGCCCGCAAACAGCGTTGAGGGGGGAGGTCCACTAGTTTCTTGTCCTCTGGGCACTCCAGATCTCGATCGCCACACGACGGGCTCCAAAGTTGCAAGACAACGCGGACGCTGTGTCCAAATCCTCAACTGAGCGATGGAAGACGTGGCTTCGGTCCTCCTGATCGCCGAATTTAGACACTCTTCACAAACGTCGAAATCAGCAAAAAGCACCAGGACCTCAAAAAGCACCCATCTAGTGCAAAAGCATGTCCCGCCGAGCCTCCTTAAGGGCAAAAATTCTCCAAAACACTCTTCAAAGAGTCATCATTCCCATAGAGAGAAGACAAGTACACCACACATGGACAAAGACTGTTTCCCAGGGGGAGGATACCATAGCAGCAGCCTTGAAGATCAAGGGTCAGCCTACTCCAATAACACCTCAAACTCCTGTGTCTATACCAAGTTCCTCTCAGTGGACCTCTGATGACATTGATAGGGTGATGAGCCGAATGGTGTTCATCACAGATTTATTTTTAGAGAAATCTCCACTCTATGCTAAGCTTACAAAACATACCACCAACGAGTGGCTCCACGTCTTCGCAACCCCCAGCAAAGAGGCCACGTCCAGGCATCCTACTAATTACCCCTCAGCAAAACCCAGTCCAAAAATTAATCTATATGATCCAAATACAGACTCTGAGGAGATTGAAATGGCAGACCAGTACTACGACGACGATTAAGAGGATGTGTTTAACTCACCCTCTCCCGTTAACCTAGGCTCAGCGGTGGCAGATTCACCAGTGGACAACCAAATTCAGTATAATGATATGCTCATAAAAGCAGCCAAGCATTTTCAAATACAGACCCTGGAGACGCAATTAGATAAGGATTTTGTGGAGTAGATTTTAGGGGACAGGAAAGCGGTCACCCAATTTATACCTATTCTTCAGTCTGTTCAAAGAAGACTGTAAGAAGATTCAATTCAACACTACAGCTAAGTCAATGCCTAGTCTGGGATACTGAATGGAAACCCTTATTGTTATATCTTTATGTCCAGTTCATGAGTTCTGGATGACTACCCCTATATAACACCCCTCCCTTAGAATCCCCCTGACCCAAGAAGTAGTTCTGTTTTGCAAGTTTAAAAGGTTTATTTGAGAAATAAGACAAAATATAGATACCACGCTTTTATAATAAATTAATAATCGATATCGCCCTTATAAATATAATGTTAATCAACAATGGGTAATCTGACACTAGCACACTTCTTTATAATCAATGAGGAGTTAGTATAGGATGGATCAAGTAGCAAAAATACTTTTATGATTTCAAGGGAAAAGCAATGAGGAATAAAATGCAGTACAGAAATACTTGAGGTGATTTTAGCAAAAGATAATATAATCACTTTTACTCTGGCAATTCACCCCCCTCCCCTATGCAATGTAAGACATGGAAGTAGATGGAAAGAGGAGCACACAGTTCTCAGGAATGCAATCAAATAAAATACGAAATTCAGTTCCCCCCCCCCAGCAAGCTTAGAGAAAACCGGTATGAGTTTTAAAACACAGGCCCAAGTGCTTTGAATGTGGTGGCAATGAAGTGAGAAATATGCTGAAAATGCTTTTAATTCCCTTTAGGAGGTTCAGGGTGAGTGAGAGATGCTTGGGATGAGTTCAGGCTCACTTTAGCAATGATTCAGAGATGGTGATTAAGAGGCAAACCAATTTTTAGCAAGGAAAGAAATGACTGCTGATGGTTACACGTGGCTGGATTTTTAACCAAATCGCAAATCGCGGTAAAATTCGCGAGTGCAGCAGAAGTATAAGGAGTAGCACGTCGGTTCTAGGTTTGTTGGAAAGCTGAGATTCTAAGCTTTCAGAATTGACAGGTGACAGTTGTGCAGCTTTACAAATGACAGATGACACGATTTCTAAGAGGCTGTTCTACTTAGGTTAAAATAGTTTGGATTAGATTATTTTAACTAAGAGTTTGGTTCTGCACAGTTCTGCTAGGTACTCACAATATACATTTGTAATAGGCCTCGCCACGGATCTGGTCAGGTTTTGGACTGGGCTCCGGTTCTGGTCTCGGCTCTTCACGGTGATCTGGGTCAGCTCTGCTCTGCTGGTCTAACCTCTCTGGATTCTGGATGTAACACTGCTTTCTGGGTACTGCTACAGGTTCTGGAGATTGTTGGATTTGCAGTCTGGATCTCTGGATGTGAAGTCGTCGGTCAGCATGCTCCGCAGCAAATGAAATTGAATGTCTTTACCTGTCCCAGCAGTCTCTTTTTATGTGTTTTGAAAATGGGTGTGTGCCTGGGCCTAGCTAAGCTTGCCCCTCTCTACTTGTCATTGGCCCAATTCTCCCCTCTCCCATGATTGGGGGAAGTAAATGTGAGTCAGAGTGATGAAGTCTGTTTATGGGTCAGAGGATCCTCCCCTGGTCAGTTTGCCCATAAATCTATATTTGATTCAAATACATCCTTCCCAGATATACAATTTGTTGAAATTACATGTGCACATTATATATTCCTTATGGTCCATGCTTGTCCGCCTCTGATCTTCCTGGGGGCTTGCATTAAAAAATGACAACATTTTACGCTTTTTAACTGGTTTTGCAATATCAGACATTTACCCAAATTTACACACATGTGCGCAAGGAGTATGGACATTAATTGATGAAGTGTCAGATTTTTAACATGCAGACATTTGGAGTGAGACCCTATTTTCCGCTAGAAACCCCCCAGAATACACCACAGGGTCCTAACGCATCTCAAAATGTTCACAGAAAAATCACAAAAATAATGATATTACTTGTATAATTCGGACAAGTCCGCACTTTGAGTTATATATCTTTTAAAATTATGCCCTGGTCAAAAAGGGGTGTGGCTTCCCACATCACAGGGTGAAATAACTGGTTTATCCACTTCCCCCAAGATCAGCTGCTAGCAGAGGCACTGCCCCTCCCAGTTTCCCCTAAGAGGAAGCCACTTTACACCCCCACAATATAACATTTGCCTGAGTCCAGGACAGGCCTTTGTTCAACTCCCTGTAGTCCCCAGCTGCTCCACCCCTAATCTAATCAACAGGACCATGTGACCTCAGGATGCAGCCAGGCCTGGGAACACAGCTGTTGATCCAGTATCAACTCCTGTCGGGGGTAGTTGTCGGGCAGAATTCAGTTTCATTAAGCCAGGTTTCAGCTAAATGTCACTTTTTGTTCCCAGTTTTCTACATTCAAATCAAACTGACAATTTTTACCTATACATTAAATAATTACTTCCTTCACGTCATTTCAGAATATAGTTTTACATTGTATCCACCTCTTAGCAAGTCTTTCCTTGGTCTGGTTTTGTTTCATTTGTTCAGTTTTACACAAAAGTCTGGTGGTTTTAAAACGCCGGCTTTCTGATAGTGGTGAGTACTGGTAATGCAACCATTTTTGGGATTAAGAAAATGAATTCCCCACAAGAAGGTTGTATCTTTGGAGTGGTCTCGTGCCAACTGCGCAGTTCTCCTAAGGAAAGAATACAAAACCTGCTACTGCAAATACCACAGTACCAGGCCGGTCACCAGATAAGCGTACGCAAAGCTATGTGTTTGCTCGGCATGATGGGATCTTGCATTTACCTGGTCCCACAAGCACGTTTGCGCATGCCCCCGATGCAGGAGTGGTTTGCGAAACAGTGGTCAAGCTGTCAGTGGGACGATCTAGTGATCATTTCACCAACACTAGTACAAGCCCTTCGCTGGTGGACAAAGGAGAATCTGTTGAAGGGAAAACCCTTTACGATCCAGTGGTGCAAGTGGTAGGTACAACAGACGGGTCGCTCTACGGGTTGGGGGGCACATCCCCTTCATTTCACAGCACATGGTCTGTGGACCCAGATCACTGCACAGTGCCATATCAGCCTGCTGGAACGTCTAGCTGTATTCAAAGCGCTTCAGGCATTCAAATCACAGCTGACAAATCACTCGGTAAAGATCCGGACCGACAGCACCACTGCAATGTACTACATCAACAAGCAGGGGGGCACACATTCTCCAAATCTGTCCAAACCAGCACAGAAAATATGGAAATGGGCACTCAAACGAGGGATGTTCCTAACTTCACAGGTTCCAGGGGAACTCGACACCCTAGCAGACTCGCTAAGCAGAGATCCCTTACCAGAAGAATGCAAATGGCGACTCGACACAAGTGTCCTAGATCACATCTTCTCACAGTGGGGTTACTCCAGTGTTCGCTACAAAAGAAAACAAGCAATGGCCAGACTTCACGTCCAGGGTTCCCCAACCAGACTCCAAGGGGAACTCCTCTAATGGACAGGGTGGTGAACATAATTCACAGAGAACAGATGTCGCTCATCCTAGTTGCTTGTATGTGGGCGAGACAACCATGATATCCACATCTGCACAAGCTGGTGATGTGCGATTCCCATGAAACTCCCTTGGGAGACCGATTTGCTGACCCAGCACAGGTGAATAACATTACACCCTCAACTTCACTCAATGAACTTGGCAGCATGGCTCCTGAGGTCATAGTTTGAATATATAATTCTACCACAGGTGTATGGATATCAAGGAGGCACGAAAACCAAACACCAGACAGTTATTTTGACAAGTGGAGGAGATTTGTAATTTGGTGCCATTCTAAACAAATAAACCCCATTGAATGTACTCCATCCCACATTCTTCACCATATGCTCCGCTTATAAGACTCAGGGTTAGTTTTTAACTCTATAAAGGTTCACCTGGCGGCTTTATCAGTTTACACCACCTCTCACAAGAAAGTATCCTGGTGGAAGGTTCCCGTCATTAAGGCTTTTATGGAGGGAGTAAAGAGACTCCACCCTCCTATTTCAAACCCACCGCCATGCTTGGATCTCAATGTAGTACTTGCAAAGCTCATGGGACCCGACTTTGAGCCTATGCAAAAATTAAGTCTTAAACATCTCACATATAAGACCGCCTTCTTGGTGGGTGTTGCATCCCATAAGGGTTAGTGAACTTCAAGCATTGTCAGTGCAGGACCCATTCTTTGTCATCCACAAGGACAAATTGGTTTTACAAACACACCCAAGGTAATCACCTAAATTAATTTAAAAATTTCACGTAAACCAATCCATTGAGCTACTGTCCTTCTTTCAGAACCCAACAAGCTCAGCTGAGAAAAAACTCCATGCACTAGATGTAAGGAGGGTGGTCCTTTGCTATGTAAATAAGACCAACTGTTTGTCTCCGTAACACCAGGCAGAGAGAGGGGGAACACATTTCCAAGAATGCCATCTCCAGATGGATAGTCCGATGCATACAGCTCTGTTACTCATTATTAAGCAAAACACTGCCTGTCACACCAAGAGCTTACTCCGCAAGGGGTACAGGAGCTACTTTGGCCTTTATCGCAAACGTTGCACTGGACACCATATGCAAAGCAGCTACATGGAGCTCAGTACACACTTTCACTCAGAACTACTGCATTGACACTCATTCTGAAGCAGATACACAGGTGGGACAAGCGGTTCTAAAATATCTATTTGCCGCTGGACCTTCTCACAACCCACCACCTTGTCCTAACACTGCTCGCTAATCTATGCATAGCATGTGATCTAAGCAGATTCCACAAGCCTCAGAGGGGATGCATTACTCACTGTAATCGTATTAATATACTGGTATTGTCCAACTCGGAATGCACTCAAGTTGTAAGATGTTGAATTATGTTGGCATTGGCAAACTAATGTTGTCATTTTCAAACTCAGAATAAACCTGAACAGTGAAAATGTAGTGTGCGTGCTGGTATTATTAAACTGAGAAAATCTTGGGGTTGGAGTTGCTCAACCTGGGACCATAATGGGATTGCAAATGTGCGAGAGTGCTGGGAGTGGCCAATTGGCAATATTCTGGCATTTGATATGCAGGGAAATTATTGGCATTGTGCAAACAGTAAGATATGCGGGTATGCAAACCTGCAATATACTGGGACAGTGAAACTAGGAATATACCCAGACTGTTTAAAATGGGAATCTACTATGGTTGGCGAACAAATTGAGTTAGCGGTTAAATTAATTCCAGTCATGGCATGCTTGCGGAAAGATACAGAACTTGGAGACACCAACCTCCTGATTGATGTGCTTGTTTTGTAGTAAGTATTCTGTTCATTGAAATGTGCATCTTTCTCTGTGTTTCTTTCAAAGGTTGTTGATCGTCCAGGAAACTATGTTGAACCGACAATTGTAACTGGGCTGGCCCACAATTCGCCAATAGTACACACAGAGACATTTGCCCCCATTCTTTACGTGATCAAATTTAAGGTAAACTTGGAGGTTAATGTATATTGTTGCATCTGTCTTTTTTTTTCTCCTGGTGCTGTTTGCTTTTTTGCATATGCTAAATATGTATATGTTTTGTTTTAGTTTGTCAACTGTAGAGGTTGCCCAGACTCTCTTTAATAGACGAAGGTGAAACCTCTTGTACTTTATACTTTCAGCGTGCCAAAAGGAAGAACTGTAACATTCCGGCATAGTCCTTTTGTAATCGTCCTCTTTTTCTGACCTTTGTCCGCAACGTTCTTTTTTCTGTTTCTGTTTTTCAACCACTTGCACATCTAGCTTTGCCCACTCTATCGCTCCACCTTTTTGCCGTTTCTCTTAGGATATGGTTCATGGCAAACACCTCATCCAATTTTAGGTCCCTTTTCAATCACAGCTCTGTCTGCTTTAACAGTTTAAAATGAATGCATTACGATGTGGTCATTATACCTTTCCACAAAAGTGCATGTTCGGGTTCTATGCTGAAAAAATCCTTTTGACTCATGACACTGCTTATTAAAGTGATAGCGTTCTATTTTAACACAACCTCTTGAGACCTATGAATGAATTGAATGTTAGCTTCCATGTTATTCTTGCTCAACTCAGGCGAGCTATCAAAAACACATTGATCCTTGTGTCCGCTTGGATTAAAACAAGGCTGTGTGCTTGCGGCAACTATGTTTAACTACTACATCAGAAAATTGAATATCCCAATCTACACAGTAAGAACCTTCGCCCCAAAACTCAATGGCCAATTAGTATCTGATTTATTGTATGCAGATGATCTTGTACTGTTGATTGGACCCTAATAGACCTGCAAAGACAACTAACTGCACTCCACCAGTTCGCGCAGGAAAACCATTTGGATATTAGTATAAGAAAATCAAACAACATGCAGATTCACCGGTTGTCCCAACAAAAAAGTCTCAGAAGTTTAAATGGTATATTCAAGGAGAAACTGTAAAAATAATGAAGGCATACACATATTTGGGACTTAACATAAATAACCATAAAACTGAGCGACCCTTTAAAATGATAGTAGAAGAAAAAATGTAATAATTATCACAAGCAAAAATGATAAAAAAGAAATATGGCAAATATACATACATCACTCTTATAAAATAAAAAGTGATTGCAACAATTACATATGGAGCACACACCAAAGCACCAGAAGATCAAGATTTTGAAAACACTTCTACCAGTACCAAAAGATTACCCCATCCAAATAATACGTTACGAGTTAGGACTCATAGCAATGAAGGCAACAGTAACATGCAACAGCATAGCTTTATACGCTAAATGCACTAATAAAGAAGCAAATGAAGACACTATGATACCTTTACTAGCTAAACTCCTTCAAGTAAAGAAGTAAACTCCATTAACAGCATGGGTCCAAAATTGTATCACCCGGATGCAGGAAATGGATATTGATTTAAACCTATTATGGATGAACTCCACTAGAGCAAAAAGTAAGTGCTGGCAAAACGCGTGGATTAACAACTGGGATGAATGCCAAAAATACAAACTTTTTTAATCAGGAAATTTTTGGATCAAAAGAATGAATATCTTACCAGAATATCTTAAGAAATTCCCAAATAAAGAGTATCGAGATAAGATAATTTATTTTTATTTATTTTTAAAGTGCTTGCATAGCCCGCGGGCATCGAGGCGCTGTTACCGGAATATGTTTTAGTTGCGGATTTATAACGCGCTTAATACCCAGAGGTTTCGAAGTGCGGACCCGGGGATCGAACCTGTGTTGCTTCGTGTGTCTTGTTTCCAAGGCGAGCATGTTGCCGCTGAGATATCCTCCCGGGACATAATGAGGCAATGATTATATCTATGGCGAACGAATGCAATACTTGCTCTAAAAACAAAAGGAACTAGGAGTAATGGATCAGATTCTGCAAACTGCCAGATGTGGTGGAAACCCTAGAACACCCTCTAACAGAATGTACTAAGTTACGATTGCTTCGTAAAGAGCGTTTCATCAGATTCTTTTATCAGTATGGCACACTGGATCAAAAACAATTGTGGGCATTGATTTTTACTGCTTCAAAAATATCAGTAAACTTAGCAACAGTAAGATTTTTAACGGAACTTAATATAGAACATTAAACATCATTCGAGGCGGCTACCACCCTCAGGAAGCAAAAAGAAAACATACAAATCCCGGAAATACAGCACAAATCTTTGAAAAATAACCCGAATGAACAGATTCAGGAATTACGTTGATTAGTTTGACTGTTAACTGAACACTAATCAAGTAACAGTTAAAGTGTTGCTTCTGAATTTCTTTTTTAAATTATCTCTTTCTTATGATGTAATCGAAACAATTTTAATAATAACTGAGGACTTTTGATTTCCTATGATTCTATTAGAGATTAAGTGTAAAGTAAAATAACTGAACATTTTTTAAATGATCTGAAGTGAATAATTGTAATGATTTGAAAAGTTGTTTGTCAACTGAAACAAATCTTTTAAATAAAAAAATAAATAAACCAGCATCCACAGACCGACGTCTTGTCGAAGCATCCTAGCCCAGAAAGGCTGGTGGTGCAAGTAGCCACTTGGGGTGCAACATCTAGTGCATACCCTTGCTTGAGCCCAGACTGGGATGATAAAAAGGTTGATGTCCTATTGTTAGACCAGAAACAACCCTATAGAATGTTGGCCAAAAACCACTCGCATCATGTGACAAACATCGCAATCCTAGAATAGTCATTGTAATCACAGGACGTCTATTTTGTGAAATGTCGGCCATTTGCTTTTTTCTTTTCTGTCACATGCTTTGCAAATGTATTCTATGCTTCAAACTCACACACAGTGCGAGGCCACGGCCTGCATGCTGAAATACTAACACAGAGAGGAATGTCAAACTATGCAGAAATACATTCTTTTACTCTCTCACTAAGTCCTTGAAGCCGAGCAGAAGCCGCATCTAATCAGTAGTCCAGGTGCCGGCCTGTCTTGCAAACGCTGTAGTAAAAGGCAGTAAAACCATGAATTATATTCTCCCAGCAGTGCTCCTTCGCAGAGAGTGGTATTTTCTGCTTCAGAGCTGTCTGACCGTTAGCTCATGAACCGAGACACACAGATAACGTACTAAGGAATGTTTCTCTGCTAAGAACATGATCTCTTTGCCGAGCTAAGAACTCTATTTTCCCCATAACAGAAAGCTGTCTCTGCTGCCATTGCTAGAATAACTATGTTTAGACTGAATGAAGACTTGTCATGATTGTCAATCACAGAACCCTAGCCTGAATGACATGTTTGTGGGTGGATCAAATTGCCTTCGTAAAGATTATATGTAATGTGTATATATTGCTGCTTGAGCGTTGCTCTCTCTCGCATCTCACAAGATCTGGGAACACACGTTGTGAGGCGTTGAGACCCAGTCGGCCGACTGAGAATACTTTGAAATAAACCACACTTGTTTGGAAATCGAACCTCATGTCTGACGTGTCACTATAGTGTATGGTTATTGTGCCTTAGTTTCCATATGCGGTCTTTATGGCCTAGCACTATCTAAAAAGATCTTTGCTTCTGGCAGCATGGCCTTCCAAGCATATAATGCATCATACGCTCTGGCAAAGTACACTCGCAGTTTGTGTGTATTGATTGAAGAAGCAGCAGAGCAAATCCCGGAAAGGGAAATGAGGGATGGTTTCCTAAACATTGTTGGTGATGGTAAGTAGGCAATGCACGGTTAGGGAGAATTCTCCGAAATGTGCTAATTCCCTCCACCTTAGAGTCCCCCAGCCACTTTGCTGGATTTTGAGGACTTGATTTTTTTTTTTTTACCTGGAGAGTGTGAGACGCCTTTTTCCCACTCTCTCGTGTATTTTAATGTGATTTTTGAACTCTGTGTTTCTTTTGGTTGTGGAGTCTGACAAACTCATAGGCATCATCATTTACATTGTGTCACACAGCACCGTCAGTGCAGTGACACAGGGAAGTCTCCCAGATTTCCCCAAGGTTTAAATACCTTCACTGGGATAAACTACTGTTTCCCAGAGCAGTAAAGTGAAATTGACTTTACTTATATTTGTAACTTTCTAGACCCAGCACACACTATCTTACAATAGGGTGCTGGAGGGGTTACTTAGCATCCCCTTTGTCTAGCTTCTCATGTAACATTTTTATATTACCCTTTCCTTGATGAATGGCTGGTGCCAGTGGTTTACTTTTAACTACCATGATGTGCTTTTACCGCGGGCTGTGTTTCAACTGCAGTAAAGCACCCAAGGGTGCTATTTTTGTCAAAATGGCCCCAGTCTTCTTTTTTCGCCATTTCTTTGTGGAAAGGTCCTTCTTGAGATTTACTCTGTGCGCCAAACCAGGTTTGGTCCCTTCGTTCGCGTTGCCTTTGATGGGATTCACGAGTGAAGCCCTCCTCTGGCTCCAGGGTGTCTGGGGTGGGCAGGAAGTGAGGGAGGTGCCCGAAACCCCCTGTGCTTAGTCTCCTTGGAGACCCAAGTGCACACTGTAGTGATTGGCCGGCTGACTGTCCGGCAAGGACAGCCACCCTGCTCGACAGCTAGGCTGGAATGAATGGGAGAGAACTGAATAAAAAGCGAGGCTTTTGGCTTGGAAGGCAGAGTCGACCACTGGACGAAGGAACCGAAGAAGAACTTGAAGAGGACGCCTGCTGAAACTCCTGGACCGTTGGTTTGCCCAGTGAAGCCCTGCTGCTGTGCTGAAACTCCAAATTTCATATCAACAGAGAAGCCCCTGCAAGGACGACTTCTTGAGTTGGTGGGACCAATCGACTCCAAAGTAAGCCACCTGGACTTTCTCTCAGAGCTTGTTGCATTTCCACAGAGTTGCTGCCGGAAACCGAAACGGCAGGGAGAGGAACACCAGATTGTGTGCGTTGCTTTTAAGTTGGCCAAGAGCTACAGTAAGATCCTCCAGACTCCTAGGAAGCAGTACTGACCGAGTCTGAGCCCTCTCAACAGAGTGCGGCACCCCACAAGTGAGGAAAGTCCATCTCGACAGCCAGAAACAGCGGTGTTGCTATTTGCAGGAGTCGCGAGGAGCTGAAACACCGAAGTGCCACTTGTTGGAAAGATTGCCGGTTGCGAGCAGTGACCGTCCCATTGCAGTGCAGGAGTCCCCAGAAGTCCTTCCCCTTGTCCCCACGACTGAGGCCTAGGAACAGTGAGCTCTGCAGAACTGCACAGGAACAGAAGTCATCTGCTGCACTTTTTCTTCAATACAAAGGTATTGTAAAATCTGAGAGAACGTACCTCTTATGGTAGAGTTGCTTGCATCTTCCACTACTCGCAAGCCTAAATAAAAGCTTGTGGCCCTACATTGATTTTCTTCAGACTTCTAAAACATTGTGCAAAAACTTTTTTTCTTACCTACCAGAAGTGCTTCAGCCCATATAAGACTTTTGCCCATTGACTTTGGCTTAACCTGTTATACTGAATGACTCTGCTTAGGGGTTCCAAAAGTATTTGCCTGCTTAAGAATATTTGTGGTCTCTTGTTTGTTCTAATAACCTTTTCCTTTGACCACGTTCTAAGAATATTCTAAATGCCAACTGTAAGATATTAATGTCCCCAGCATCCTAGCTATTGAAGTCACCTGAGGGTGTAGGTTGTGACTGTGGACCATCCCTAAATGGTCTTTACCGATTTAGAAAATAAGAGTGTGTAGTTTTGAAGTGTATTTGTGTGTTGCTTTTATACTGCTCAATTCTAAAGGAGGCTTATCTAACTGACTGATAAATTAATAATTGTTTATTCAAGAAATCTTGTGTGTAAGTGTTTATTTGAATACTAGTCACTGAATCTCTTTGTAACTTCCCTACAGCTGGCATTGACCCCTCTTGAGATAAGCCCTGCTGCTAAACACACTACCAACCTGAGTAGTGCAGAATTATACCAAAGGTTGGGTTCCTATTGCCAGGAGGTCATGGTTGTTGTAGTGCACACAAAGGGTACTGCATACAATCTTGCCTAACATGCACCAAACTCTCCAGTCTGGCCTGAATGATTCTGGCTGTGTGGGTATGGTGATGGGCATAAGCTCACTGATGAGAAGGTTTTCCTGGCTCAGAAAATCTGGTTTTATTCGAGATGTCCAAGCAAGAGTGCTGGGTAGGGCCTTCGGATTCAATCTTTTTGGGCCATAGGCAGACGATAGCTTGGAGAAGTTGTACGCTTCTAAGGCAGCAGCAAAGTCCTTAGGAACCGTGGTTTGGCAACAAACAACCCAATCCGTTCCATAAAGTTAGAAGAGCCGCTCTTCTACTTAATAGGGCACCTTTCGCCAAGGAGGAAAAGGTTAAACCTGGAGAACGCAAGGACAGCAGATGTTTGCTAGACCAGAAAATAGTAGAGGAGGTAAAGCTGCTCGATGTACGTCGTCCTCTTTCTCATCATGGAGAATGGGGCAGCATTATTACAGATGCATGTGTAATACAAGTGATCACCCAAGAGTGCTGCCTTCCTCAGGCACCCTCCAGCCTGTCCTCTGCCTCCTCCCTCTCTTCAGGTTCCCGATCTACTACTCCAGCAGGAGATTGTTTCCCTGCTGGAAAAAGTTGCAATAGAACTTGTACGTCAAGCTGAGCGGAACCGGGGGCAGTACTCCCACTACTTTCTGGTACCAAAGAAAGAATGGGAACTGCGACCCATTTGGTCCTGAAGCACATTAACAAGTTCCTCAGGAAAGACAAATTCAATATGGTAACACTTTTGCAGATACTCCGGGCTCTGGAACTCTAGGATTGGTTGGTTTCCCTCAGCCTGCAGGACACTTACTTCCAAGTGTCTGTACATCCCAGGCACAGGAAATACCGGAGGTGTGATGGGCAGCTCATCCACCCAAGGGTCTTCACCAATTTGTCAATGGTAGCAGCCAGTCTAAGGAGAAGGGGGCATTCTTGTCTTCCCTTACCGTGATGAGGCCAATCAGAGCCTTCTCCCCAGAGTAGGCCCAGGACAAGGGGCACTGTGCGATGTGCTTGTGGTGGACCGGAACTCATTCCCATTATCCCTCATTTCATCATGTTAAGAAGGGTTGGAGCAACCGAATTGCTCCGAATTGGGCCTGGAGGATGTGGTATCTGGACCTTCTGAACTTTGCCATCTGCTCCCAGTGACGTGTCCCAAAGAGGGTGGCTTTGACCTCCACCTGAATATCAGCACCCTTTATCTCCACGCTTGGTTACTGAGATCCTGAGTTATAGGGACTGGGTTCTTCCCGAAGATCTCATAGAGAGATTGCTTTCGATCAGAAGACCAGTAACTAAGGCTCTTTACCAATGCCGATGGAAGAGGTTTTGCAGCTGGTGCAGGACCAAGGACAATTTTTTATGCAATACTGAAGCAGTATTTTCCTTCCTGATTCACTGAGCCCAGCAAGGCGTACATGTGGCTACAGTCACAGGTTACTTAGTGGTGCTTTCCGTATTCAAGTGCCCCCCTGGCCTGGGCTCTAACTTCCCTATGCCCATTGTACTGTAAATTCTTGAAAGGGCTAGTAAACACCTTTTCCCCTGGTTCCTTTGTGTGGTGCCGGCTTTGGATTTAAATTTGGTTCTGACTTTTGTAATGGAAGCCCTGTTTGAGCCAATGCACTCTTGTCCACTCAGGCTCCTTACCTGGAATACAATTTTTCTTGCAGCAATCACTTCTGCAAGCCGTTCTTTACTATTTTCTCAAAGGACAAGGTGATGTTAAGCGTACATCAATTTTTCATTCCTACCATTTGACTCCAAAAAAATTATCTTGCCAGCCTTCTTTCTTCGGCCTCACCTATCCAACGAACAGGAGAGGTTCAGAATAGCTCCCTAAAGGAATGTACATGTTTGTATTACAAGAACAAGTCAATTCGGGTGATCAACTATTTGTCTGCTGTACTGGACCAATGTTAGGAAAATCTGTGTCAAAGCAAACCTTGTTGCAATGGATTGTTTTAGCCTTCCCGGACTGCTATTAATAGCAGTTAAAGCCATTCCAGAGGCATTCGGGCCTCACTTTACCAGTGGAGAGGCGGCTTCATCAAGGCAGAGGTTCCATGCCAGGCAGCGATATGGTAGTCACTGCATACATTTGCTGAACACTATTGTCTGGACACTAACGGGCCACGGTGCCTGCTTTGGCTGAACAGTGTTAAAGAAATTCTTAAGATGAGATTGAAACTCCCCCCACCCTCCCTTCTAGGAAGAGGATACTGCTAGCGGTGTCTATCTAAGATGAGTAATCTGTGGGAAGTCGCAATCCATTAGAAAAAATAAATTACTTGCCTCTGGTAATGTTCTTTCGGATGAATGTCCCTCTCTCCCACATGTTCCTTATCGCCCTCCCATTCTGCCTCTCAATAGGACCTCCTTCTCTTTATAAGTCTCTCCTTCATTGCCTTCTCATCTTTGAGAAACAAAATATCTGGTCCTTTAAAGAGTGCGAAACAAAACAATTCCTAATGCAGCTGAACATAGCAGAAAAAAAACACAGTAAACTGATCACTGGGCATGATGCAGGCTACTTGTGCCAATGTCTCATGTGGCCCCATTGCACATGGGTGTCGAAGAACCTCAACTTATATGGCGCACGGCACCCCCTGATGGCAAAATGCTTCAGAGATCTGCTGTATCTAACTTGAGGAATCCATGTTATGAACATCCATCAGAAAGAACATTGCCCAGTGGCAAGTCATTATTTCTTCTCAGAGCTGTTGAATGACTCGGCAAAAGTAAACTAAGCTGCCTTACTCATCACATTATTACCTCTGGTGGGTTGTGCTCCTTCCAGGGCTTTTTTGGTTTTTTTTGGGGGGGGGTGAAATCTACACACAGCAGCCTCTTCCCTCGCCCCTCCCCGGTCTCCTTCCATTCCTCCTATTTGTTCTCCTCCCCTCCTTTCTGATTGGCGTTTATCATGGGTCACCTGACTAGGAACTTAGACAAACCTGAGGTCATCAGGACTTCCTTGCTTGCAACCTCCAAAGCGTGTCGCCTGTGTGCCTAGGACCCAAGCACTGCTTATGCCACCCTCCTGGCCCAGTGAACAGTTTCCATAATCCAGTAAGGGATGACTCTCTGGAATTATCCTTGCCAGCTTTATTCCTGCATAACTAGAGTATTCCCCCCCTTTTCGCCGACCTATTTTTGGTACTTTTCATCGCCTGATTTTACATCGCCTGAAACCCCTTTTTTTATTTTTTTATTTTTGGGGGTGTTTTGTTGGGGTATTATTATAATAGTAAGGGGGAGACTGGGGGGACCCCCCCCACAATAAAAAAAAACCCAAAAACAGGGTTTCTGGCGAGTAAAATCCGGCGATGAAAAGTACCACGACCAAAAATAGGTCGGCGCGAAATCACGTAGAATCATTACTAGATGTATTTGCTGGATTTACCTGGTACATTATCATATTGTTCTACCGCCAGATTCAATTTTTCATAGCCAGATGTTTGTGCTTACTCAGATTAATTTGTTGCACACTCCATTTATTTGTTTTATTGATTTTCATTGCCATGGTCAGTTTAACTGGTACTTAGCCAGATTTACTTTTGCATAGCCACGCTTAACAGAATCACATTAATTGTGGCATAGTCCGATTTCTTGGAAAATCTAATTTTATTGTAATTTTTTCAAAACATTGTCAACATTTTTAACAAAATGAACAACAAATGGCTCTGGCAATTCGGCGCCAAACCCCCCGCCCCCTAACATACATTACAACCGACTCCACCTATATCACTGTCACAACTAGCGGATACCTACGTCGTCCTTTTGCTTTCCCAAGGTAGGCTAACGGCCATACTTGTTAAAGAAAGGTAGCCAAGTCCACTCTGTCCGTTTGTGCCTTGTCCAAGAGGTGTCGGGTACTCCATGCCACATATGGGCTATGCCTTCTGTACCCCTTCCCTCTCGGTAGGCACCCTCCCCCCTTCCAATGCTGGGCCACACAGCTCCTCGCTGCCACTAGTAGAGTGCGGACCATGTGACCCTCCTCCCCGTTGTCCCCTTCTTTCTCATGCACTCTAAACGGCAGCAGACTTGGCTTCATGGGCTTTTGCTCCCCATCCAAATCTTTAAGCCATCTCAAGACCTCTGCCCAGTATGTCTGTATAAGTGTGCAGCTCCAACAGTTATAATAATAGTCACTATTTCGCTGTTTGCAGGGCCAAGGGCGCAATTCCGCCCGCGGGTATATCTTCGCCAAGGTTGCTGGTGGGTAGTGCTACCTATGTATCAACTTGAACGCCTGCATTCAGTGTTGCAGGGACAGCGTGGACATCTTCACCCTCCTACATATTTTGCACCACAACTGGTCGGTTCAATCTATTCCCAGGTATTTTGCCCATTTTGCACGTGCCAGGAGTATACCAATGGTTTCTCTCCGTCTCAGTTGACCATATAGTTGTGATAGCCGACCCTCCATTTTGGTTTCTTGCAATAGTGATTTCTCAAAGGGGGGTGAGCGCCTTGCATACATTTCTTTCCAAAATGGGCTTCAACAGTACCCCTTTCAGCTGCAAATACCGTAAGGCTGACCAACCACCCATTACCCAGGCATTCGTCCAAACGGGTCAAGGACATGAACTCACCCTCCTCCCACAACTGTCCTGCGAGTGCTGCCTCATACCACGACTGAAACCTTAAAGGGGGTACAATGGCATTTCTCAGGGGTGGCAATCGGAATCAGCTGAGGGCCACGTCGACAACCAACTGGTAGTGCCACTATCATGCCAAATCGACCAAAACACTGCCAAAATGGGATGCGTCCGAATCCATCTAGCGATGTCCATCTGTAGGACCCAGGTCCATTCACCCAGCGATACCGGCTCCAGGACCGTGTTGTCCATGTGAGCCCACTGTTTTTTTGAGCCTGTGCCTGGATGGGCCTCCATGATTCTCAGCTGGGCAGCCCTGTAATACGCCACAAGATCTGGGAATCCACCCCCTCCTCTTTCGGTAACAATGTTGTATAAGCTATCCGGGGCTTTGCTCCAGCCCATAATAAACGTATGAGAGCCGTCTGGGTGTTAGCTTGGAAGGGAGCTGGAACCATTGCGGGGAAGCATCTGAAACTGAAATAGCTTGGAGAGGACCGTCATCTTGATGCAATTCAATCGTGCTATCCATGACAGACCGATCCGTCACCAACGCTGCAAGTCTGCCTGTATTTTGCCCCATAGCAGAAGATAGTTATTTTCAAACAAATCCCCTGTGTCTCTCGTAATCTCCATCCCAAGGTAGCAGAATCCCTCCCGCTGCGTCTTGAACCGCCATTCACTTACCAGGTCACTGTCCTCCCGACTCCAATTCCAAGCTAAAAATGCCCTCGACTTGTTGAGGTTGACCCTGAACCCTGACAGTTCTCCTAACTGCCCCCAGTCCCTTTAGCAGGGCAGGCACCCAGGCCTGCGGATTCTTTAGGTAGAGCAGTGCATCGTCCGCAAATAAGCTCACTTTAGATTCCCATCCTCACCCCTGTTATTATCCCTACAACCCCTCAGGTCAATTACCCATGGCTCCATAACCAGTGTGTATAAATGGAGCCACAAAGGGCACCCCTGTCTGGTACATCTGCTCACCGTTATTGCCCTGGAAATCCCACCATTCCGAGATCCACCCCATCCATCGCCCTCCCATGCCCATCTCCTCCAGGACCCCTTCCAGAAAGGACGAGATAACCCTGTCAAATGCCTTTTCGGCTTTCAGGGAGAGGACTAAGACGCCCTCCCTTTGCACCCAGGGACATTCAGTATATATAGGGTCTGGCTTAGATTGTGAGAACCTTGCCCGTTTTGGATGAACTCGGTCTCATCTGGGTACACCAGACCGGGGAGATGTATCTCCAACCGAGACGCTAATATTCTCGTGAATATCTTTGTAAAGATATAGGACTATACAAGGCGCAACTTGGGGATAACTTAACGCTTCAAGGAATGTGGGGAGTATATTCTCTGCATTCTAGAGGTAAAGACCCTAGCCAAGTGTCCCGCCAGGACCTCTTGAAACTGCTTGCCAAAGTCAGTTGTATAGCTGTCCTCCCCTGGCGCCTTGCCCAGCTTGAGGTGGCTGATCGCTCACCGGACCACCTCTTCTGTGATGTCTGCCTCCAGCAAGGACCTTCCCCCCCCCTGCCCCCTCTTGTCAGCCATGGGACTGGAAGCTTCCCGAAGTATTCTTTCACCTCCGTCTCCCCAGGCGAGTACGGTGTGGAATACAAGTTCTCATAGTCCGTGAAGTGATCTGGGATACTCCCCATGGGGCCAATCAACCACCCTGTTTCATCCTTTAGGCAGTGAACCCTCGCCTCCGACCTGCATTCCCTAACCCCGTTCGCCAATCGCGTCCCCACCCTGTTACCTCTCTCATAAAACCGCTGTTTGGTGTAGTGCATCTTCTTCACAACCTCCCCTATCAGGATTGAGTGTAGTTCGGCCACTCGTATTCACAGGCTGAACCATCAGGGTTGCAGCCCCTTCCCTGGCCACTCTAACTTCCCCTACCCCCCTCCAACCCTCCCCAACTATTTTGCGTCCTGGCATCCCCCAACAGTACTTTTCCGCCTTGAGCAACCTCATTGCCCCCTTCCACACCACTTCCCATTTCCCTCCCCATTTACGAACCTGTAACTCTGAAAAGAAAAAAAAAACTCTCCCTGAGCTTTGTCACTCCATAAAACTTGCGTCAACCCCCTTACTCCCTAACGTACAAACAACCAGGCTTAGCAAGATCCCAGGCACGGGGTTCCATGACCCGCAAGGAACAGATAACTTTCAGCATTGAACTTGACCTCCCTCATCTCGCCTCTCTGCGGGGCGAGGGGTTAAGTCTCTGGAATTTCCTAGCCCCCTGAATTTTAAGCCTTTCAAAGTCTGCCTTCGGGGACATGACTTATCCTGATGAGGGCCCTTCCCCTACAAGGTTTTCTTGTTCGGCCCCAAGAGGAATTCCATGGGCAGTTAAATGTCCTCCTCTGGCGCAAGCTGATACCTCTCTCCTTCGCATACATAAACGAGTGCGAAGGGGTATCCCCACCTATATCTCACCCCTTTCTCCTGAAGCCACCTAGTAAGAGGGCCACATTTCTTATGCCTCAAAAGGGCCTGGGGCCGAGAGGTCCTGAAATATAGCCACTTTGGAGTCTTCGTACTCGAGCTCCCATGCGCTGTGCCTTCTCCCGGATTTCTGCCTTGTCACGGTAGTAATGCAGCCAGTCCAACACCGAGCGGGCCCCCTGTTTCTGCTGCCTGCTCGGTGCACCCTGTGCAAGGCCTCCCACTCACCTTTAGATCCTAGGACCATCCCTAGGATTTCCTGGATTTTTCGTTCCAGTCCAGCTCGGGATTACCCCTCCTTCTCTCGCAGGCCAACAAAACGGTTATTATACCACGCTCTATTTTCAATGTCGTCCACTTTGTGACATAGTTCCTCCTCTCTCCTCTACCTTCTTTGAGATGGACCCCATCTGTGAATCAAGAACCGCCAATGAAGCGTGATTTGCTTCCATCCGCTCTTCCAAGGTGACCATCTTGGCTGGCAAGTCTGCCACTTTCGCCCCAATGTCTGTCCGTATTCTACAAATTTCCTCCAGAATCACTTGGATGTTGTTTTTAATGGCGCCAATCTCTGCAGTGCAGGGGCGCGGCTCTCTGTCTCCAATGGCCTTTGCCATGTCTCTGCTGTCAGGATAGTGGAACTGGGAGAGTGTAATTTTCCAGCTCATCCACCTGATCTAGCCCCGTCGTCATGCCACTCCTTGGCTTCTCTCCGTTTGCACCTCCGCTGGACACCCCTTCACCTTTGTACCACTCTCTGGTTCCACAGGGATGCTTAAAGTCCACTCTGGTCAGCGGGACCACTATCACCTCCACTTCACAACATGTCGCATGTCTCTGGGTGCGCACCCCCAGACTGGGCTGCTTCTCACTGCTTCTTCACACCAGTGATCTGTCTGAACATCGGCCCACCCATTTCTTTTTCCAGCAAGCGCGCACTCCACAAGCTCCTACTCCACCAGTGTCTCTAAGGAGCCACTCTGTGTTTCACCACTTGACACTTCTTTCAGCCTGTGGCACTTCTCTGGGGACTTTCTCCTCAGGGTAGTTGCTTGCCTTGTGGGAACCCTCACCTGAGGGCCTGCAGCATCCCTATCCTGGCTCCCCCTCCACACAAAGCCCCAGGGGAGCCACCTCCTCTAGGCTCCCTGCTCTTCCCTGCACTGCTGCCACAGGATGTCCTGCAATGCCGGACCATCTCTCCTGGTGTCCACTGGGAGCCCTGTATCAGCTTCACCATGCTCTGAGAGTCCTACCTACAGGCCTCAGAGGGCTGGGGGAAGAGGGCCTGTGGGAAACCTGAAGGTGTTTCCCTAGTTAGTCCCGTTATTGGATCCAGTTCTTGGGAGGGACCAGTGAGGGAGGATCACGTGGGGGGGGGGGTCCTCGGGGAGTGGGAGATCGACGGGTGAGATGCATATCCCCCTTATTTCGACACCTTTTCCCCATCCTACCACGTAGGACACTCAAAACCAACCCCCCCCTTCTGACATTGCAGGCAGCCGACGCGAGGTAAGAAAGCCCATCCGGGCCCTGCACACCTCTATTGGTGGCAACTAGGCCCCCAGAACCCCGGCGCATCCCTCTCCCACCCCGCACCCTCTTCCGGATTCCCGCCTCCCAACCCGCCCATCCCCGCTCTGATTGGGCCGTGAGCCCTGGCCCAAAGGGTCTAGCGACGCTCCTCGCGCCGGCCCCTGCATTCACTGCAGGCAGCCGACGCGAGGTAAGAAAGCCCATCCGGGCTCTGCACACCTCTATTGGTGGCAACTAGGCCCCCAGACCCCCGGCGCATCCCTCTCCCACCCCGCACCCTCTTCCGGATTCCCGCCTCCCAACCCGCCCATCCCCGCTCTGATTGGGCCGTGAGCCCTGGCCCAAAGGGTCTAGCGACGCTCCTCGCGCCGGCCCCTGCATTCACTGCAGGCAGCCGACGCGAGGTAAGAAAGCCCATCCGGGCCCTGCACACCTCTATTGGTGGCAACTAGGCCCCCAGACCCCCGGCGCATCCCTCTCCCACCCCGCACCCTCTTCCGGATTCCCGCCTCCCAACCCGCCCATCCCCGCTCTGATTGGGCCGTGAGCCCTTCATCACTGGTCCTCCCAGGGCAGCCCTCTGCCCGGCAGCCCCATCGGCTAAGGACCCATGGCCAAGGGCGGCTCCAACAGAGGCGGCTCCAGGAAGTGTCAGCAGGTGTCCGCAGGGGACGCCAAGGAAGCCAACAACCAACAGACACCACCAAAACCGTGAGTGTGGAATGGGTAGGGGAGTAGAGCAATCACTCCACTCCAGAAAGCCCACGCCACTCTATCTTACCACCAAATAACATAGATTGCCATAATGTTAGCATGTCCACTCTAAAACTGTGAAAGTTAGCATGTCCACTCCTAGACGGAATTGTGAAAGTTAGCATGTCCACTCTAGAACTGTGAAAGTTAGCATGTCCACTCTAGAACTGTGAAAGTTAGCATGTCCACTCTAGAACTGTGAAAGTTAGCATGTCCACTCTAGAACTGTGAAAGTTAGCATGTCCACTCCTAGACGGAATTGTGAAAGTTAGCATGTCCACTCTAGAACTGTGAAAGTTAGCATGTCCACTCTAGAACTGTGAAAGTTAGCATGTCCACTCTAGAACTGTGAAAGTTAGCATGTCCACTCCTAGACGGATTTGTGAAAGTTAGCATGTCCACTCTAGAACTGTGAAAGTTAGCATGTCCACTCTAGAACTGTGAAAGTTAGCATGTCCACTCCTAGACGGAATTGTGAAAGTTAGCATGTCCACTCTAGAACTTTGAAAGTTAGCATGTCCACTCTAGAACTGTGAAAGTTAGCATGTCCACTCTAGAACTGTGAAAGTTAGCATGTCCACTCCTAGACGGAATTGTGAAAGTTAGCATGTCCACTCTAGAACTGTGAAAGTTAGCATGTCCACTCTAGAACTGTGAAAGTTAGCATGTCCACTCCTAGACGGAATTGTGAAAGTTAGGATGTCCACTCTAGAACTGTGAAAGTTAGCATGTCCACTCCTAGACGGAATTTGTGAAAGTTAGCATGTCCACTCCAAAACTGTGAAAGTTGGCATGTCCACTCCTTGGCGGAATTGTGAAAGTTAGCATGTAAAAGTTGCATTTAGAAAGTGTGCCCTACAGCCTCTCCGTCAAGCTTAGAAATGTGCCCAATAGCCTCTCTGGTAAATTGAATTTAGATGTGTGCCCAAGATCCTCTGTGAAAGATGCATTTAGAAATGAGCCCAATAGCCACTCTATGAAAATTGCATTCAGTAGTGTGCCCAATAGACACTCTGGAAAGCCGCATTTAGAAATGAACCCAATAGACACTCTGGAAAGTTCCATTAGAAGTGTGCCCAATAACCTCGCTGTGAATTTAGTAGTGTTCCCAATAACCACTCTGTGAAAGTTGCTTTCAGAAGTGTGCCCAACAACCCCTCTGTGAAATTTAGAGGTGTACCCATTAGCCGCAATGAGTTACATTTAGAGGTGTGCCCAATAGCCTCCCTGGTAAATTGAATTTAGAAATGTTCCTAATAGCCTCGCTGGAAAACTGAATTTGGAAGTATCCCCAATAGCCTCGCTGGAAAATGAAGTTAATAGTGCGCCCAGTAGCCTCTCTGTGGAAAATTGAATTTAGATATGGGCCCAATATCCTCTGTGAAAGCTGCATCTAGAAGTGTGCCCATTAGCCACACTGTGAAAGCTGCATTTAGAAGTGCTACCAATAGCATCCGTGAAAGTTGATTATAGAAGTGTATCCAATAGACACCCTGGAAAGTCTCAAGTAGAAGTCTGCCCAATAACCTCTCTGAAAATTGAACTTAGAAATGTAGCCCAGTAGACGCTCTGTGAAAATTTGCATTTAGAAGTGTACCCAATAGCCTCCGCGAGTGTTACACTTAGAAGTGTGCCTAGTAGCCTCGCTGATAAACTGAATTTAGAAACGTTCCCAATAGCCTCTGTATGGAAAATTATACTTAGAAGTTCGCCCGGTAGCCTCTCTGTGAAAGTGATTTTAGAAGTTTGCACATTGAAAGAGCATATAACCATTCTTACCACACCCCACGCTTACTCTCTCCTTTACATCACCACTCAACTAGAACACAGAGATACTATGACACCATTCGGTATAACTGTTCCCATACGAACATCCACCGCTTACTCCACATCATTCTATGTAAACACTGCTGGTCTCACACCCCCAGCCAGGCGTTCTCCTCAGGCCTAACGCAGCCACATCCGTTCCGGATAAATCCTGCCAGAACGAACACATTCTCCTGATCTCTCAACCACCACACCTACCAATAAGAATCAGCTAATACTTTGTGTACCGCACGAGCTGCACACATATCCGGTGCACACACGCACCTTTTGACTCTCCCTACTGATCTGAACTTCGGTTCCCAAGGGCGTTCAACCTACCAGCGCCTTCAGACCATACCAATGGTATATAAGGCGCTATATAAGTGCAAAATAACAATAACAATAACATGAACACTTTTGCACGACACAACAGAGAACGGACTAACACCTGAGCTGTTTACCTGACATGTCCCAATACCAGGGTCAGGCAATTGATCTGAATCGCACACACCTGGTGACCCTTTCCCTTCCCCACAGGGATAGAAGGTGGAGCAACAGAGCACAAAGGCAGACCGCACAACGAGAAGGCTATTCAGGTTTGGCAGTTCAAGAGGAGGAAAAGGCGGCGAATATCGAGAGGCTGACGAGGAGAGACACGGCCTTGCCCTTTCCGACAGAGACCCGCAAAACCTCTGCAGAGGGATGTCATAAGATGGAGGACAGTAGCTCAAGTGTGCTGCAACACATGTCACCGGTACACAGAGGGTGTCGACGCTGATAAGCGGGAACAAGGGAAACTCCTGCTACTGTGGTACCGGCTTTGACTCCAGTGAAGAAGGAACGCCAATCGGTTCATCACAGCCGGTGAGCCGAGGGGAGAACCGATAAGATCTGGGCTGTGGTGAATGAAAGATGCAAAGTGGCAAATTGAACTATGTTCTAAGAACTGTAAAAGTGTTAAGGGTAGATGAGCTTCTAACTCGAGAGACTCTGGTCGATCCCTGTCTGAGTGAAACTACAGATAACATAAGGCCATAGGAGAGCCGCCAAGTAAGGTCAAAGTGGTCATACAGAAGGTCAAGCAAAATCCCCATACAGTTGAAAGCCTTTGATCTACCAGCCTGAGAAAGCAAGGGAAGTGAAACCCGCAAACCTTTGACTGTGAAGTTGGCAAGAGTGAACCGTGCTGAGATATGAAGACAAGAAGGGGACAAGTCTAAAGTCCCAGGAAACAGTGTGTGGATAACGAGGGATGTCCACTATGAACTGTTCGACAAGGCATTGACGTATGAGAAGGGTCACCACCCGGAAGAGGGCGACCACCCAGGGGGCAAAAAATCCTTACCCAAAGCAAAACCAGAAAACAAACATTCTTATTTATTTTATTTAGACATTTATATAGTGCACAAAATCTTGTTGTTGAAGGAACTTTTGTTTTGTTGAACACGACAGGCCCTCGAAGTCAAGAGACTTTCAAGAGAAACGAGACTTGGCCATCGACGGTCCTGATAGCTGCAAGTGGAACTGTTGACTCGTGCTGGGAAGGCTCAAGTGTGTACTGTGCTTCAAGATCCCATCTGGCTCATGCTCAAAATGTGGGGAAGGGAAATCCAAGCTTCTGCATCCTGACATATTATTTGTGAACACTTTCTTTTCTTGAAAATCACCCCACACCCTTTTTTGTATTAGTTATAAGGATTGGCAATAGGTCTCTTAGTATAGGCCCTTTTTATTTGACACAACACCACAAGAACTGCCTTATTTTCATCTGATGGTCGATGCTTGCTGCCATCTTAGATTTAGGCTTTTAGGTTAGGTATTTTTCCAACCTGCATACAGTTTAATAAACACCCTTGAATTGTGATCACTTGTGTCTGTCTTTACTGTCGTCACCATGAGTTCCTTACAGTCCCCACTCCTCCTGCCTTGCATGCCTTCTCAGGCCATGGGCAGCCCTCCGGGCCAGGCTGTATCACGCTCAGCTGTGGTAGAAACCTCTTGGTGCCCTGCTCTTCCTCTCTGCCTCTCCCAGTCAGTGCAGCAGCTTCGGGCTCTCCTGCTTCGCTGAGGCTCCTCCCCCACCCCACAGCTTCACTGCTGCAGTCCGGATCCGCCTCTGCTTGCGGCACCCGTGGGGGATGCCGTCAATGAGCTTGCCCCTCCTTGTTGCAGGCTCTAGGCACCGCCGAGGCCCCGGGTTACTCTCCCGTTTCGGTCTCTCAAATCCACTGGGCACAACCGGTCGCCCTTGCACAGGGCACTGTCCTCGCTTCCTGCGGTCCTCCAGCAGGCCGCATGGCCCGTCCACAACGCCACAACACCAGCCCTCGTACTGCGCAGCCTGGCTCTAATCTTCACAGGGCCAGGACAAACTCCCACTGAGCCTGCCGGTGCTGCAACTCGTCCACTGCGCGAGGACCCAGTCGCCATGGTTCCCGGGCAGTCTACTCCGCAAATACTCCTCAGTTAATCAGGGGAGTGACCAGAGCTCTGCAATCAGTCATCCATCTTGCCTGCGCCCCCTGGTGGCCTCTGCATAGCCAGATTAATCTATTAGCTAATCAGATTTATTGATTAGTGTTCACAGCCAGATTTAGTGCATCAGAAGATCTATTTAGCCAGATGGACTGTTCCATATCCAGATTGTCTTCCTTGCACCACCAGACTCATTGCTTCATAAACAACTTTGTTAGTCAGATTGATTTGTTTCCTACTTCTATATTAGATCAGAAGTGTGGGTGCTATAGAAGCCTTTGTGCATGCCTTACTAAATTGTTTTGTATCAATCAAATAAGCCAATGTGATCGTCTAATCCAAAGTATTCTTTATTTTTAAAAAAGTCACATCAAGATGTCAGTAGGTATACATGTGTACATTAGTGCCAACAATCTCCGCTAGGAGACGCGTGCATAGGTTTCGCCCTTACTCAGGCTTTTTCAAGGCACAACTTTTAAAGTTCATTATATTGCGAGTATACCGTTGCATTAAAAGAAACCAATCGTAACCATGGAGGGACTGAAACAACTAGACCAAGGACCTATGAACTAACGATTATCGATTGAATGGCCAATTATAAGAATATCCACCAAGCGTTCTACAAAATAAGGAACTCCCACATCAAAAGGGCATTGCCAGAGCAGAAATTCATTGCACTAATAGGACCTTACCTTTTTATTTAAAGAACCACAACACTTGTCCACTCAGCATTAGAGACTGACATATGATGAAATTAATGTATATTTGAAATGATGCTGTAAATGAAGTGTGGGAAATTCTCAGAAAATATACTCACAATAAAATGAACCATAAAAATGGTGCCTTGAAAAAGCCCGAGTTACCACTAATGTACAAATATATACATACTGACATCTTGATGTGACTTTAAAAAAAAATAAAGAATAGTTTGGATTATAAGATTAATCGCATTGCCTTATTTGGTAGATACAAATAACAATTTAGTAAGCCATGCGCATAGGCTTCTATAGAACCCACACTTCTGATCTAGCCCTTTACAAGTGGATACAAGTCTCTATGAGGCCATGCAGCAAAGGCCCGGTTTACTTGGACGAAAACGAGCGCATTAGTCATTATGTCGAAACTCTTCAACCAACTAATATGGGTAGAGCGCACTGACTAATATTCACGATTGCCAGCCAACCTTCTATTATATTAGCTGTTGCAGAGGCAGATTTTTTTTTTTGTTGCATTGCCTGCGTAATCGTTCACGACACTGGAGTACTTCTTGCATAGCCAGATTTATTTTCCACATAAATCAATCTGGTTATGCTGCAATAGATTGGACTTTCACTTCACAAACTGTCATTGCACAGCAAAATCTGTTGTATAGCCAGATTTCGCTGTTGCACCATCTTAACTGTTGCATAGCCAGACTAACTACTTACCTCTGCCTAACCATACCTCTTCCTGGATTGCCTAATGTTAATTGTTATGATTGAGTGTAGAGCCTGATTAGCTGAACAGCACAAAACTTGGTGGGCTTCTCTGAAGCATTAATGGTCGATTGACTCATCAGTCTTATCCCACTATGCTCTCTAATTTCACACTAGACCACCTTTGCAAGACTAATTCAGCTGTCCTGTTGCAAGAATAATTAGCTACATTGCTTAAATTACCAATTTGGCTGTCACAGATTAGCTCTCTTTGCAGTTTTCGGTGTGCTCAAGTTCAACAACCAGAAAGATTGTTAGGAGGCAAGTACAACAGCCCTACCCAGCAAACCTCAACACTTTGCCTTACAGAATTTCTTATCCACTCATACCCATCAGCCAGCAGACCACATCCAGTAGAAGAAAGAAGCGGAAAGCCAGGATGTCACGTTCCCCAACACCTACACATCAATCAACAAGAGCTATCAGTATAGACTGTTATCTACCCTAAACGACCAAGGGTGGCCTCATCTGGAGACCTGGTGAAACGCCTTTGTGCTGCAGCAAATGACCAAAAAAACACTACAAATTACAACAATCCACAGCAACCTTTAAATAACTTCGACTGCAAGACCTACACCATGGAACACACCAACTCGGAGAAGCATCACCCTCTAGTAATGTCCTTCTTTAGATCATCCATGAAAACGCACCCTGCTGCCTTCACTCGCTGGAGCCAGAACGATCAACCTTATGCCACGAAAAACCTACTCTGCTTGTTTGAGGATAAATTCAATAACCAGTCTTCGGATGTTGTTGCAAAAAAAAAAAACAGTGATAGACTACCCTTTTCCAAGGGTCCTCAAAGAAATTGTTACAGATGCTGCCTCATCAATGCCTGCTCTATTGTTGAAATTGTTTCTGATGATGACCTCCGTTGGGAAGCACGTACAGCTCCCATATGTGGCCAAACAATTCAGGCTAAGAAAAATCTATTTGCGCATGAAAGTGAAGGTGCATGGCGGCAGAGAGGTGGAGAGCTCAGTTGGGAGTTAAAGTAGTTATAGAGGCTTAGGTAGGCCCAATTATAGGGCATGGCTGATATTGTGTAGCAGTAGTGAAATATGTGTAACAATGATGTAGACACATGGCAAGGGTGCTGAAAATATTGACGTATCGCCATATTGGAAGCAAGGCCTAGCATTTTGTATTCCATGTTGGAGGTGTAGAAGCGTGCCATAATGAAGAGTTTGAATCATTTTCCCTTTCCCAAACCCCAGAAGTGAAGCTGAGAATAGTGCCATTGTTTAATTGTATCTAGCTGTAGGCCAGTGAAACCAGAATGGAATGTGAACCGCAGTGCGAGGGCAGGGCTGCACCCTTCCTTAAAGACACATCCATCGGAGCCAGGGTAGAGGTTTCAAGCTGCCACCATGCTTGGTGTAGATTTAGGGCACTAGCACCCCGGGACAATGGCCGTCCTAGTTGAACTGCCAGGCGACTGGAAAATAGAGTACATAAATTCATCAGAATTGGGCCAATTAATGTGGTCCTTGGGAGAGCAAACAGGTGTACTGCAGCTGGGCCTCTGATAAGGGGGAGCGAGGGGTAGAACACCCTGTGATTTGTGATATGAAGAGCAAGAGGCGGTGCCAACACATTGTGAGATGTCAGAGACAGAAAGGTTTGCGGACACAGTTTTGATGCTTCAAGGTTCTTCATTAAACCAAAAAAAGGGGGTTGGAAAAACACCTAATTTGCCCTATTTCTAAATGGGAGTATTCTCGCCCAATAAATCAAACAATACCTCCATAGCCAGGATGTCAAAAATATATATATAAAAAAGTCTTACCATCTTGTGTCATAACCAAAGCAACAATCTAATCTGACCCTCTGACTTAATAAATCAAAACTGTTAATGGGAAGAACAATTAAACATTAGTTGGCCGCCTTTCTGCAGCCGTGTGGGTTTCTCATACCCACTATTCTTCAAGTAAAGTGTTATTTGCCAGAGGGACACTCCCCTTCTCTGGTCTTCAATTCTTAGGGGTTTAAAGTTCAAAATGCCAGGGGACACCCCCCTTCCCTGGTTTCGATTGGGATTAATGTTCTCTGCCTTTAAATCAGTTCCTTTCAGCCCCAAACATCTGGCTACTTTTGTTTCCATGCGCGATCATTTCTTTCATACGTGAATGGGCTATACATTCTGCCTTTTGTTTCAGTGATGTCAGTTTCACTTTTACCTACAGCTTCACTTCATCCTTGCTCGCCCCCGTTACATTGCATTCATTCTGCCTTCCGTGTTCAATGATGTCAATCTCACTCTACAAACGCATGGAGCTTCCCAGGCAGCCTTCCTCCTTTCAATTCAGTCGCGCCGGATACTTTTGTTTCTTGTTATTAGTTTAACAAAAATGAATTGTTCTTTGTACTTGCATAAAGGGATTAAAAGCCTATCAGATGGCAGGGCTCACGGGCTCTTCTCTGAAGCTTTCTTCACTCTGCGCGTTGCTGTAACAGCGTTGCAATGGGCGGTCCCTCTGCTCCTAGACACTTCCGTGTCGCGCAGACCGGTATGATTGTTTTCTGCCAAACGGCTGCAGCACCTCTGCTCCCAGCCCTGGTTGCTGCCGGCTCTCGAGCTGGGGAAACGGTTTCCTGCCTTTCTTATCAGTGATTTAAAAGTTTGCACTCTCGGGTGCTGTATTCTCCTTGCTTCTTTCCTTCTCTTGCCCTGTACTATATATGTTGCTTTCTTTTTCCGTTCTGCATTTCTCTCGCTCTCCAGCCACCAACACTCTATTCTTCCACTTCCAACTACTATGACTACTTTCACCTACACGGACCATTGCTGCTACTTTGACGACTTCTACAACTACTACAACCACCTTTTAGTGGTCCCTCTTTGGTTTTTCTAAGAGGAATCTTGTGAGTGGTTAGAAAACAACTAGACTGCAGCTGGCACGTTTGCCCTACATCCTTGTAGGACCTCTTCATTCCAGTTGCAGCGCCATTTGAAGTGGGGGAAAAATGGTGAACATTCCTCGGTCACAGCTGGATTTAATACCTGGGTCAGTGCTTTCTTGGGGAAAAAATGGGGACACAACCCCCTGGTTTCGTCACAACATTTAGTCTGGAGCTGGGGGGGCATGGCTGGAACTCCTGCGTGTCTGGTAGCCATAGGAGCGTACTATATTTCAAAGGGCCAATTTGACTGAGTTGTCCACTGAGCTCAAGCTAACGACCAGGTGCACACCATATGACTAGGCGGATGGTGGCGAACGTTCTAGATAAACTTGCCAATCCAGTAGCTGGGAACCAAAGTGAAGGAATAGGGGGGCCACTTGTTAATGGGTAGGGGTAGATTAGGATGTGTCCAGTCGGTCAAGGCACTATATGGGACTGGTAGAATGTATATAGGTGGTAGCCAATGAGGGTGGGGGGATAACACTGTATAGTGTTCACGTCATGAGTGACTATTTCTTTGATTAAAAACCTTGTATTTGCTTTGAACTAACAGAGAGCTCTGTCATTTTGGTTCTACGGGACCTTCTGACACCTTTTTGCATTTTGTATACAAAATAAATCTTGTTTTTCTTGCAAAGCGGTGCATCAAGCCCTTTTCCCTAGAGGAGTGTTTATATTGTCTGGAGGTCTTGCTTTACACCTCCTAGTAGAGAACAACTTTCTCTTCATCCCAGAAAACCTGGCTTTAAGAGGGTCACTGTAGTTCTACACCAAGCCATTTCCACATGCTACAGGATCGAGCTTGCCAATGGAACAGCCAAGAGAGGAGAAGTTATTTCTCTTGTACACGTATATCCATCAAAATAACATGGCCATTCTTCAACAACTTCCCCATGACTGTAAAACACCAATTTTTAAATGGCCTAACCTCACCCACAATTATTGTACTAACCTTCCTTCTCATCTACAGATCACCATCTTGCATCCCTTCCTTTTGCAGTGCATTTGGCTGATAGTGTTGCTAATGTTCCCATAAACCGCTAGCACCGCATCATGCTGGGAGACTTTTTAACTTCTGGCTTGAGAAGGATAGAGCGGCAACAGTCCTTCACTGCAAACCTTGATGTGTTACACCTCAAAAAAATTAATAAAAGGCCCACACACACAAAGCTAAACCCACCTGGGATGGCATCTTCTGCAAAGAGAAATGTACCACTGTTACTCTCTAGTCCTTACCTTTAAGGAACCACCATTGCATTCCATTTACCATCTTCACCGAAGTACCAGCATTGGTGAAATTACACAAAGGAGCGTCAACTTTAACCAGATAATGGAAAGAGATGCAAATAGGTATCCATCCTCCTAGAAAAATCTGAACTGACAAATCTACATTGCACAACTAAAACCCAGACCAGAAGACCAACTGAACAACACCAAAAAATCATCCTCAACTTTGACTGATTTCTTCAGCGTTGATAGTGTGCAGGGGACGGGAGTGTCTCCAGTATAGACACTTTTTTTAGTCCATTGCAATACTTCACACTACCCAACTAGGGACCCCCCTACCAACAGAAATTCCAACCCCAACATTAACAGCCTTTCATATATTCCCCACCCAGGGCTTTCCTCTCCACGTCAACTCCAGCAAGCCAGCAGATTCTCCAGAAGACCCATGCCATCGCAACATCTTCAAAATATTAACTCAGTAAACCATATTAGCACTTGTCTTTCTAGCACTGCTCAACGCTTTGATCGAGCAAGGGGCTGTCTCTCTGACCTTTTTAAAATGGGTTTTGTCATGAGAAACCCACCACCGACCCATATTACACCTCAAACCACCATCCAACACACATTACCAAAATTCTTGAGAAATTCACCTAGCAACAGAAATTACCAGGACGCACTTACAAGGTGCCCTCATCCAACTGTACACATTGACCACTGTTGACGCCATCACCCAAGAAACCCTACTAAAATTTTAAAAAGAATAGAGGGCTTTGGAGCTAAGGGAATCAGCCTGCCCTGGATCACATCATTCCTGTCTGAGAGAATGGAAAACACTTGTGACCTCTTTCAGGTTACGAACTCGCAACCTGACATGAAGAATACCAACTCTAATCTATTCTGTTCAACATAAACAAGACTCCTGCAATGGATTTTATAAATAATCCGGCCTCACATACTTGGAACTACTGACATCCATATCTTATACAAACTCACTAAGATCCTGCAACTAACACACCAGACTTCCGTGCAGGTCTTGCACACGTTGACTCTTGGATGATTTCAAACAGATTTAAGCTCAACCCAACCAAAACAGAGCTTATGATCTTCACTTCAACGCCACCAAATCCCACTCTTATGCGCTGGCCAGACTTAATGGGCTACTGGCAACTTTCCACTTCAATTGTGAGGCATGTCATAATCACATTGTGCAGTAATCTTACACTGGAACCACACTTTAAAGTGATTGCAAGGAGCTTCTTCGTCAAACTCTGAAGCATCCAACGCATCATGCCCTGTCTGACCTTCACATACAGGACCATGGCAGTTATCGTGCTAGCATTTACAAGGCTTGACTACATCAACAACCTTCTCCTTGGACTCCTGGAATAGCTATTAAAAAAACTGCAAAAAGTCCAAAATGTGGCAGTCAGTTTGCTTATAAGGCCCAAAAGATGGGAACTTGCCACCACAACACCCTGTGCACTCCACTGTTGCATAATCAAAAGGAGGATTCACACCCAAACTCGGCATCACCCACTGTGCCTTCAATAGCAGAATTTCACACATTACCTACCATCGAGGGAGCTTTAATCCAGCAATGATGCACTACTTAATGGTGGCAAGCTTCAACTGGAAATGGGATGATCTTCCTTCTTTCTAGCAACCGCATTTTATTTCTACTAAAAATATGTATCCATATATGGGAAAAATATTTAGCTGGGATGTTAAGGTCAGCAATACATTGTAACAAAACCTTCGAAATTCCGGAAAACCACTTTACGCGAAGGTGAAAAGTTAACGCAACAAACCCCCTTAATTCAGCTAAAGCCACCTGAAATTCAAACCCTCTGTTGGGCAGCTTATGACCACAATGATGACATCCCGGCTGGAATTCCAGATAGAATTCACTGGTGAGCCCTTGGCCGTGCCCACTATATATTTTAAGCCACTGGCCATGGGCAGTGGCCACGGCCTACAGCTGTGCCCACTGTATAGCACGCCCACTCATTTGTGACTATGCTTTACTTTAAATCATTACAGTGTGACTGGCCATGGCCTTTGGCCTTTGGCAGTAATTTGTCACCCCCAACCACCTCACTGTATCTGTTAAAATGATAAAACTTTTTGTTTATTACTTTTTTGCTATAGCCATGGGTATAATTATAATGGTGGTTTCCTTTTTTTCAGTGTTTGTTTATATTTTACTTCTGTGGGTGTTTTTACAGTGGTTTAAAAAATTCAGAATCTATTTTTATCGGTGTTATCCCACATGCCCCCTTCAAACAATCACAGATCTGTGTTTTCCAGTGTAAAAACACAAATATTCTTTTATTTCATTGCCTGTATTAGGGTGAGATCTCTCGAGACTAGCGGTAAGAATAACATATGCCCAGGTTTGAATAGTTCACCTTGAAATCCACCCTAATGCAACCATTGCTCAAAGACATTCATCGATCACAGACTGATTTGACCTGTTTTGACAGGGGTTTTGTTATGCATAATAGATGTCGGGCTTTGAAAACTCACGTTTTTAGACCATGCGCCAACATGATTTGACAAGGATCACACACTTTGGTTAAGTAACGTGCATTAAACCCCTTGTTTTATGGCCGGTCTCTTGGTGACTGTTGTGATATATTGCAAAACCCCAACTAACTGCATTTAAGCACCACGTAAAAGTGAAAAAAATGACTGGCTGCAAGAATAACATATGCCCAGGTACCTTTGCCACCATAACGAAAATGAAAAGCTGGAACCCATGAATACATGCACAGTAAGTGAACATATATCTTAAAGTGAACTATACAAATGTAATTCAATTGACCTTTCGCTTAGAAGGAAGTACACAATACAAAATAGCATTAGACTTTTTTAAAAAGTAATGAACACTAGGAAAAATAACCTTTGAGTGGAAATGTTCCAATAAATATGCTGGCAGAAAAGGTGCTCACATTTAAAACCCAGCAATCAGTAGTGAAATATTCCCTGGAAAACAAAATCCCAATCGGAGACAAGTGCTTGTGATCTTGTGGGCATGCGTCTGCACTGGGAACATGACGACCTGAACAAAATCTTGGTAGCCAAATACTTGATCAAGCTTCCTATCCTAAAAAAAACAAAGGGTTGCGTCCGCCCTCTGAAAAAAGTTATGCTGTCCACCCACATGTCCTTTTACTTGTGCCCTGAAAAATAGCCACAATCGGAGGCAAATAACTGCACCAGGGTCCAGGGTTACAAACTCTTGTCATATCATGTGCAAATACTCATGACTTACTTGCCCTCATCATTTCCTCGCTGCACCACCATGTCTGGCTTTCAACGATACTCTGCTTTATATAGAGAACTTGAAAAGTACATATACCATAGCGTCACTCAAATATAATATATAAATCCTTAAAGAACTATGTTGGGTAAAAAGTGTACAATTGTGGGATTATTCTCCCTATCTTGACTGGGAGACTTCCAATGCCAGAATGCAATTCAGCAAAATTCAAAGAAATGGTCTCCGAGTGCAATACTTTCAAGGACTGACAGTAGCACGCTATTAAAAATAGAAAATATACAGCAGCCGCATAATTTTTTTAAGTGTGTTATGAGCTATTTAAAACTAAGAAAACACATGGCATGCAGCACTGTTGACCGTCTCCCATCCATGCAGTAACCATCACCAACCCTGCTTGGCTTCAGATTGAGGAATGGGCCGGAACCCTCAGACCATGTTGCTGTAAGTGGTCTTGTAAATTGGGCTCTTTTATTGGGCAACATGGCCTGCTGGGGCTTGCCCCTTCCTCGCTTTGAAGCTATGCAGGGTTGGTTGAGGTTGCTGCATGGATGCGAGACCTGGATGCCTATCAGGTCAGTGTCCATGACCAGTGATGTTTAACATCCGACGTCACTATTGCTGTAAAAATACTTTTTTAAAAATTGTTTTAGCCTATAAAAATAAGCTTTTCACAAACATTACATTAATAAATAAGGAAAACAGAAAGAAGAAAGATCAAAACGTAGCTAAAAAGAAATAACTAAAACAATAATTCAATATAAATTCACAGTCCGACATCCATTTTAAAATATATGCATTTTAAAATGCACACTTGCCGTTAATCAAGTCAGTTCCTCCAGTCTTTTTGTAACAACGCAGAGAAAAGCGCGCAGAGCTACCAGAATAGCTCTGCAGCCTTTATAGAGCTCCAGTAGTGCTGCCTGGCATCGTTAAAGGCTGGACAGCACAGAACAATGTGTTTAAATGTTTCCTGCACATTTTGGTCCATATAGAACCTACCATTGCTGCGGCGCTCGAGAGTGGAAATTTGATTTAAATGGAAGTGCAAATATACCCTCTGAATTTTGGGACAAGGCAATAAAACGACCTACTGGAGAATTTCATCTCTCTTCCGTCTGAATTTGGCATACTCTGTGTAGAGAGACAGTTGCCAGTAGATCACACGTTTAGCACCAGTCTACCCTAAACAACTTCTTTTTTTATCTAGGATTGGTGTAGTTACTGGTTCCTCCGGTGATGACCCTATCTGCGGGAGTATTTTGCGAATCACTGCCTTGAACACTTCAATAAAGGTTGCTGAGTCCAAGCTAGATAATTTCCCCAATTTCTGATATAGGGACTTTTTAGGATGGTACAAAAACTTGGCATATTCAGCAAACTTCTTTCAGAGAGCCCTTCCAGCTAGATAGACCAGGCCAAATTCGTGCTTGATAACCGCATTTGGCACCAAATTTGCCAGGCCCAAAATTCGCTTCCAAAGCTGGCCCTTCACAAAATTCAAACAAGGCCCCAGGTCAAAGGGTGCTAATGCCAACCAAAACAAGATGGTCGGCTCAATCTTCTGCAAATAGAACCTCACCAGATGAAGCAAAGCATAATGGCATCATAGCAGGTGATGTACCCTTCATTTGTGCTAACAGGGGAGTTACTGTGCCCTTTATACAGATTTTCCAAGCTTCCTTCGAGTAGGTATTTGTAAGGGTGAAGCCGAAGTACCTCACCGTCTGCACCCTCTCAAGAGGCTGGCCACCCACCCTCCAATCATTATTTTGTAACTTTTTTTTTTTTTCTATAGCTGCGGGTACAGAAAAAGATACCCTCGGCTATTTGTAGTCATATTACAGCCGCAAATATCTGACAATGACTGGAAAATAAATGCTTCCCTGCTCCCCAAGGCCCTCACCCAGTGTACTTCTGGTCTGTACCTGCTCCCCCACACCTCGGATGGCCTCCACCTCCCCTGCCCCTCTCCTATTCCCCCCCACAACACACGCTATTTACGTGACGCAGTTTGCTTTCAAATGTCACTATTCGTGTATATTCTGTCCATAGTAGAGCCTACGGAAAAGCTTTGTGTTGCAAACTCAGCCCATATACCCCCTCCAACTCCCAAATTTCACTTGGTGTCTTCTTGCCCCACTCCCCCCAACCTCTACCTTGATAACATTTCCATATTTTTGACCTGCAAATGTCTTTTTTTTCTGCATTTATTTTTGTTTTCTGATACACTCAGTCATAACCTAGGGTATAACCGCAGCCATCTCTCTCATTCAAAAACTTTTTTTTTAAAAAAAAAAAAGATTGTGCCTCTAGGTAAATAAAAGCAGAGGAGCATTAACTTCCATTGAACCTCTTACTTTTTCTAGATGTAACCTATCACTTCAATGGCAGACTGCGTCCAATTACTTCCACGTCTACATGTACCTTTCATTTGTCTAACCCTCTTCGTGATTGACTCCCCTCTAAATCTCCTTTCACCTTACAATACACACGAACACCCCCCACACTGACACCACTGGCCTGACAATTTCCACAACTGCATTGAGTTGTAACAGCTGTCTTTTTTGGATCTCTCCATCTCTCAAATTTCACCACCAATCCCATAGATGGAAAACTGCAGCAAGTAATAGGTAATCTGGCACTTCTGACCTGCATCCCTCAGCGCCACAGATTCCTCATCTGCCTCTCCAGCTATCCCACTTAGAATCCTTTCACCTCTCCCTTTTCTTACAGAGCACGTACAGCGACACCAATACAGTGGCAGAAGGGTGCTATACAGGCTCACTTTGCATCTACTGATGATATCAAAACAGTCTGACGCACTAACAAAATAAACAATGCTTTCCTTATGAGTGACCGCAAGTTCTGCCAATAAAAACGGGCATAGGATACAGCTTGCAACAAATGACCGGCAATGTGTAGATGGCAGATCGAATGCCATATTCCACCTGTCGTTATGCCATAATCGTTTCGGCTCACTTGGTAGCTTGAAACGCATTGTTTTGGGGTGGTAGTGTGGGGTAGGGTGATTGATTAATGAACTGAACTCTTTCAGAATTGCCCTTATAATTGCCCCAAGCACAGAGAAGCGCCCTTTATGTGATAATCACAAGTAGTAGTGCAAGCCCTCGAGGATAGTTCTGAAGTGGACGCAGTTATGCATGGAGATCCAGCCCGACAGTAGCCGCATGTGGAAGAGCAGGTCAGCTTGTGGAGAACGCAACTTGTGATGTTGATTTTGTCAAGGCCAGTAGAAAAAAGCAAGAGTAGAGTCACAGACCCAAAAAGAGGCTGGAGCAGCACTGGGCAATTAATCCTTAGCTGTTTAAAACACCCAAAGCTGGAAACGACAGCACAAATACAAGAAGGGGAATGGGGCGTTAAAACTTGCATTTCAAACCATAGCGCTCAGTTTTGAACCTCTTGGCTGTGCTCTTTGTGTGCTTGGTGAAAAATAACAGAAATTCATTGCTATAGCATATCTTTTGCCATTGTTTTTTTTGTACTGTTCAATTTCAACTACCCTTTCGTTTTGACACCCAATTAAACTGGTATATTTTCATAACGGATGTTCAAATTCTGGTCAAGGAATGCAAAATCCACTCAGATTTTCTAGTAACTTTCTATGGGTTGTCGCATGATGGATGGTTGGCAAGTGGCCCCTAATTTGGATTACTGTTATGATTTTGAATGTTGACTATCCTGGTTAGGTTTGCACGTGTTTTCCTTTAAAAGTATGGTGTTTTTTTTATTCGACTTTACACGTGGGTTCAACAATGACACCAAACAATGGCTGCTATCAGCAGTCAGCTGACCGTGTTTGTTGACATTCCAGCTGGAGAGTCCAAGGCAACCTTTATGTTGTGTTGAAAGTGTGGAGAAGTACCTCGGTGCTTTCCTTGCCTTCACTTTCAGACACGCCATTACAGTCTTGCTGCTTTTTCTATGTATTAGTTATTGTAGTGCGCAAACTGAGTGTATGGCATGTAAACAAAACGGGGACAACTTCTACTGTGAGGTTCATTAGAAAGGATAGATCACCTAGTGTAGTCAATTATCTGGCCACGTCAGAGATGCAATTAATATGTGGATTAAAAGGAACCTGCACCACTACAGTAGAAGGTACGACCTGTCACTACTGCCCATGCTAAAAGAAAGACGTGCACTACTCCACTGTGTATGAGGAAGGGCTGTGCATGCACTGCATGTTGCTCCCATTCAGTATTCCTAAAGAGGACTACCTGCAAAGGTGGCCAGAGGGTTCTTTCCTGTTACTTTCAACATTTCATCTAGAAAACTATGATTCATAAACATGCACTGAAAAGTAAATTCTGTGAATTAAGACACTTTGTGGTTATGAAAGCAGGTATTTCAGTGAATGAATAAACTTTTTTTCATTCATATCATTTCATGTTTTGTAAGTCTAGTAATCTAATGTGTTTTTGTACATTAACCATCCTTCTGCTGCTAGTCAAATATCTTGAGCACAGCTGCCATTTAAAAAGTACAGGTAATAAATACTGAAATTGAATTTAGTGTTTTCTGTCTTTGTAGTCTGAGGAGGAGGTTTATTCTTGGAATAATGAGGTGAAGCAAGGTCTGTCCAGTAGCATCTTCACCAACGATTTGGGAAGGATTTTCCGCTGGCTAGGGTATTGTATCTCTTTACTTGTATCTCTTTCTGTACACTCGAACTGAATTGCACAAAACCCAAGATATATATATATATATATATATATATTTTTTTTTTTTTACATCTAACTTAAGTTCATTATCAAACAAGTGACCACATTTTGAAAATGACTGTTCCTGGTGTTAAATTGTTTCTTGTTATTTACAGGCCTAAAGGATCAGATTGCGGGATCGTAAATGTCAACATTCCAACCAGCGGTGCTGAGATTGGAGGAGCCTTTGGTAGGTAGTCAGTAAATCTGCTCACTGACACTCAATGATAGTAGCTGTTGGCTTCAACAGGAACTCTTCTTATCTTGGATTGGCACTTAGAAATTGTTTCAGATGAAGGGATCAAGCTCAGCCAGTCTACTTATTGTCTTTTTAAAACCCATAGCAGATCAAATACTGTTACGATCTCACCCTCTTGGAAGCTTTGGAATATATGGAGATGCCGCCATTCAACTGTGCCACACGCTGCATTCAATGCGTGTTTTAGCGGTCTGGTTTCACTGCCAACTTGGCGCGCTGCTGAAATCTCTGGCTCCGCCCCCTCATCGCATTGCAACCCTTCTCACCGCTTTGGGTCAGACGCTAGTTTGTTCTTTCCTTCACGCTCTTCATCTCTGCTTGCTCCCCTCTTGCTGCCTTAACTGTTCTTTTTGTCCATGCTGCTCATTCCCGCTTTGCATTTCCTTCCCACCTTGCTGCCTACCTTTGGTACACGCAGCGACTGCCTCTTTCGCTTTCCTCTTGGACATATCCCTTCATAGCTGTGCCCGCCATTGCATTGGATTACCACAGCTGATGCACTCCGTTTTTTTTGTTACGCCTGCTGGCTTTTTCTCTGTTAACGGGCTGAATCTGGAGGGCACGCCATTCTTTCCTTCTGTAATAACTTCTCGGGGGAAATTGTGGCGACCTCCCCGATCAGACCCTATCTCTTTGAGAAGAAGAGTACTTCCAAGAGACGCCCAGCAGAATCGGCATCGGGACAATCCGGTCAATCTGCCTCAACTTCTTCCTCAGGTGAGGGTGAAAAGGAATTATCTGAGAATCTTGAGAAATACCCTGTTTGGTTTCAGACTTTTTAACTACATCAAAAGCAATCATGATGCTCTTCTTGCATGTTGCTTTCCTTCTCACTTTCATTGTGTCCCTCAAACATCCTCTTGGGGGACTATCCAAGGGATTTTATTTTATTGTTCATTTTTAACGCGCTTAATCCCGTGGATTCTCCAGCAAGTGGATTCTAAGCACGGGATCTGGATGTTGCGCCGCATTGTCTTGCTTCCAGGACAAGCACGTTGCCCCTGAGCTATCCTTCCTCCTTCACTGCTAAGTCAGTTATGAAAGCATAACTGATCTCACTTCTGTTGCTCAAATACTGGCCACAGCCAAATGAGAACGTCAATCAAATTAATGAAGAAAGCTGGCAAAAGTGGGAAAGATGGGACGAAATCGCTAAATGGCAAAATTAGTTTCTTAGATGTAGTGAAGAAAAAGAAAGCACTGTGGAAAAAGATGCATGTTTTATTCATATAATTCTCATTTATTTGGCATGCATAAGTCACTTTACATAGTCAAAATACGCTTGCCGCAATGTATTAGTTATCAAAACGGCATCACCTACACATCTTGTTTTAAATGTATGATTTCTTGTCTTGGTAAAGTATAAATGACAACAATCCATGCTTTCGTTCTGTTGTGTGGTTCTAAAATATCTTACCTTACTCCTCCACCAAGTGCATTCATGAAGAAAAAGGGGTAATGTTTGAGGGGGAACATAGGCTCTCTCTTGGGGTTCAAAGTTTCCGGTCTAATCAATTTAGCTTTTTTGTGAGTCCGTACTATTAGCATCGTAACATCAAAAGATAAAGAATTTGACCGCCCATGTATTCGTGGGTAAGACTCGTGTGCACATTTCAAGAGTTCATATTGCCTGCACTTCATGACTTGGTTGCAAACCCTGGTTTTCCGGTAATTATATGTTGCCAAGCTACCCGTAGCCACTTGGATTATTGAGCATGGCAGCCACACTGAAATGGGTCATTGAAATGGGGCTACACTGGGTGCGGGAGAGTGAAGAGCATTGCTTTCCTGCATATATTAAGGCAATACTTTGTGAAAGATTACTGTCAACAAAGTGCAGTTCATTTAACTGAAACCGGTCAGCACAATTCCATTGTCATGATCTTTTGCCTAACAAATACACTGTGTACAGCTCTTGTTGCAACTAAAGGAATAGGAATGTGATGAATCCGAAGGAGTCCTCCCTTCTCTTCCAGAGGTAGCCTCTCCCCATGTGGCCAGGGGACAGTAGTCGCTAGCTGATCCTGACTCTGGGGGTGGCTATATGAGGGAGGATCATATGGGGGGAGGTGTTAAGATGGATTTCTAAACTGTGACCTGGTGGACAGAAGTTTTGGAGGCCACCCTAGTTTAGTGGAACAGGGGAACATTCTGGACAATCTAGGCCAATCTACGGTAGCATGGCAGGCGGTAAAGACTAAGTCTCAGGAGGGGTGAGAGTGATAGGAAGCCTGCAGTGAGCATACACAGTAAAACTCCAAAGATTACTCTTAGACAGATGTATATCAAAATACATTTATTATAGGCCTTTATAACAAAACACGATTAAACCACAGTTAGAATAAAACAGCTACCACACACGCTTTTCACTATGTAAAATATATACAAAATGCATTTAGCCTAAGGCTGATGAAAGGGGAGAAAATAACCACAACCTACAACAGAAAGGGTAAGTTCAACACAGATATTGCATTGGGCAGTTCTTCGAAGTCAATCCCTATCTTAAGCAGGCCATCCCCAAGAAGTGTGGAGCCTAATGCTTAAAGTACAGCATTGTGTCAACAACGCGCAGTCGTGCGTAAAGCGAAATGTGGGTTCACTTCAGGGAGCTGTAGCTGTTCAGGAAGGGGGTTGAGGCGATGAAGAATATAGCCCTTCTCCTTGAGGAGGGTCTACCCTTGCAGATAGAGCGACCTTCAGAGTTCGGGAATTGCTGGGGAGCGCAGGCTAGCCCAGCTAAGGTGAGTATCTTTTCAGGGATTCTCGTGCATTAAAACAGATGGATGTACAGGACGCTCTGGCTCTCAGCAGCTGCGGGATGGGACGATTGTCCGTGGCGGGACAGTAGCCTTTTCTCAGCTCTCGAAGAAAGGAGAAGGGTAGTTCCGGTGCAGCAGGTCTCCGGACACGGTGTGGCAGGTCTGCAGGCACTTACAGCGACAGTCACCACAGCGGGTGACACAGGGACCGCAAACGCTTGCGGCATGGCACACTCTCATAAATCGCGACCCAGAGGAGCTTGAACAGCGAGTTTTGGCAGGAGAGGGCCCAGGACCACAAGTAAGCGCTGCCCAAAGTCTTGTGTCTCAACTCGGGACAGCCTGCTCCTGTGTGATTCCCCAATTTGAGCTGGTCAGTTCACTGGATGGTCCAGGAACACTTCTGAAGACGCTCTTTGCGAGGGTAAGCAAGAGGTGCTGAGAGTCTGGACTTCTTGGTAGGATGCAAAGCAGGGTTCCGAAGAAACGACGACAGGATCAGGGTACGAAACCTTCCAGCAAGTCTCCTGCGGTCCATGAGTCTTCTCTTTCGTTCAGGATACTTGACTCCTTCTGTAGTTCAGTGTGAGCTTCAGGTGATCGACCTGGAATGGATGCAGAGCCCCTTTTCTTATCTAAAATTCGTTTTGTGGCCAAATCTCAGAGAACCAGTGTAAGAACTGCTCTCTTGCATGCACGCCAGGCGTGGGCCAGTCGTGGCTGTGCCCGTGGTTATGATTTATTCAAAACCTTCCAGCCATCACCTTTTAGTTTTGCTAAAGTTACCCCGAGTGGGACAGGTATGCCCTGCCGGGCCTAGAGACCCAAGCTACTCCTCACTGATGACGCCCAACAAGGCTGATACATGTCTGGAGATGCTTGTGGTCTCGTGCAGGAGGGATGTGAACTAGCAGTTTGGGCTGGACTGCCCCTTTTGGGGTAGGACCAAGTCTGATTTGCATTTGGTTTTTCCCCTTCTGTAATGGCTTGGCAGGCTGTAAAACAATGGTCTGGAGGGTTGCCCAGAGATGTGTCCGTGGTTATGATTTATTCAAAAACCTTCCAGCCATCACCTTTCATTTTGCCACGGGGGAGAGGGACCAAACAGTCCAAACTCTCTTCCTGGGCACTAGCACATGCGTTTTTCGCGGGATGCTGCATGCCCAAATAAGGAATACCAGGGTCTCTCGACCTGGGGGAAGGCAAAGGGACAAAATGGCCAAAGGACAGAATAAAAGACTTCATCTCACGGCCATTTTCAGTACTGGCCAGTCTTGGGCCAAACATGGTAAATGCTGTATGGTCCATACAAATGAAGTAAAACTACTTTAAAAGTAAACTGCTGCCACCAGTTCTTCCTAGGCACACTTGTACAAACGCCAAAAAATCCTTAGTGTGGCTAGGGCCATAAAACACAAGGACCCCTATGCACAGTACTCTAAGGTACTTGGCACATAGATAAAAAGTTACCAAGAAACGGCAACATAGTCGAAGAAGTTTCCCAGTACTGACAGCTTGAAGGCTGTGTCAGTTTCCCCATAACAAATAACAAATGAGCGAAAGCCCAAAGGAGTGCAGCTCAAGGCTGTGCGCTACTGGTAAGTCAGGTTAGGTAAGCCAAACAAAAGCAAAAAGTTAGGGGGGTTGACAAATGGAGGGACATCTTTCCTAACAGGTGGCAGCCCTCAGGAGGGTGTCATGACTTCATCGGATGATGCATGGTATCCTCCCACTTCCTTTTGAGTATACTGTGAGGGGTCAGAAATAAGAGGCAGACACAAACTTGTGGTATTCTTAAAGTCAGACCTGTATTAAAGAGAAATGGGTTGGAAAAACGCCTCTAGCCCTATTCTAAAGAGGATTCTCCCTACCTTAGAAACTAAGGATCTGCCTGTGTCAAGTAGTCAGTAACTCTAAAGACATCCTTGTGTCCAAAACATACATTCTAAGCTGACACTCACACTAGAAACAAAACAACAAAAAGTGCATGGAAATGTCTTTGACTCGATATTAGCATAGCATGTTGTGAAGGCATCATGAAGCAAAACAGACAACAGTTTCAAAGTTTCAACAAAACAACTTTGTTTACTTAAATGTCAGGATGGTGTAAAGCCCAACTTGCTCGATGCTAAGGCGGGGTTTCCCCATCTAAAGAAACTAAGGATAGTCTGAGTCGGTAAGTTCAACTTAAGTCTGTATGTGTCCAAAACCTATACTTGCCCTCACAACTAAAGCTAAACAATGTGTAGGGATGTCGGCAACAAAAGAAATGGTGTTCCAAATAAAGTTCTGAGCTTCTTCCAAATCTTGGCTTATTTTGCAGCTGCCTTTCCTCAAGTTCAAAGCAGTTCCAAAAAGCCTCAGTTCCCTAAGCCGACAACACAGTTCAGTCTCCAGTTTCCCTTCCCCACGACGTCGGCACTTCCACCTTGCAAACTCACAATCAGTTCAAGTCTCTTAATTCTCAAAACCAGTTCCAGGTTGACTTTATAATCCCTCGGGCTCTTCAATAGTTTATACAGATTGCTATCTTTTGCACTCACTTCAGCAATCTAATTCACAAGTGGAGATTCTTTTTTTACTTTCCTTGGCTTTTCCAGACCGGGTATCATTGATGTAGGCGCAGTTGTCGGACCACAGGGTCCACCCATTACAGGTCACGCAACCAATAACCCTAGGTTTTCTTGCCCACACAGGCTTCTTTCTCTGCACTTGTGCTTTGGTTTACATGCACTTTGAATTCTCCTTGATAGTCTTGTGTGTTCTTCCACACAACTCACACCGTGGTGGGCTCAATCTCTCCCAACACCTTGTTTTCACAATCTTCATAAGTGCCCATCACTTGCTTTTCACTTTATTCATAAAGCTTCATCATTTTGTCTTTAAGTGTTCATTACGTGTGTTTCACACATGCTTTCATTTAATTTGTAAGCTTATCAAAGCTTTCCTTTAGTTCGGTATTCAATAATGCGTGCTTTATATTCAAGTTCCTTTACTTGTAGTACGTTTGCTCAATGTTCCAAAAACCCTCAATTTGGGTTCACCATCAATTGCAGACCTATTTCAGTTCATCTGGCATTACCATATGCCCAGTTGTAGCCCCAGTAGTGCCCTAGTACGAGTGTTCCCTTCAATTCACTCACCGGACCTTGGCGGCTCTTCTGGGTGTGTCCTCTCTTCTTTCTCCTGGCGTTCTTCGGCTCAAATCACACTTCTCTGGAGCTCTGCGAGCAGCGCTCGCCTTCTGCGAACCTCTCTGTGCGTTGCCAGTAGCGTTGCTCTGCACTCCTGGATGCTACTGGTGGCCTGCAGCACTGGGGAGTCTTCCGTGCCCCACATCTCCGGCTGTGTGCACAAGGCAGAGGATACTCTAGTGGCTTCGACCCTCTCACGGCCAGCTCGCCCACCGGCATCACGGTCTCTCCTCTGCAGTAGCCAGTGTCCAGGCCTCCAGAGAGGACTCTCCTCGGCAGCCCACTCCTGAACAGGAATTCTCCCCTCTCAACCCGGCTTCTCTCCTGCTGGTCTCACTTTCCTTGCTGGCGGCTCCACCTTTTATGCACCTGTGACCTGTTAACAGGTTGCAGGTACGAGCACTTGAGTTCAATTGCCTGACCAGATTTACCTATGTTCACTGGACAAGCCTGACCCTTGCAAACGTTTCCAGGCCTCTTCCTTGGCTCAGTAACAAAGTGGTGAAACTAAATGTTAGTGTGCTATACAACTCCTGGTCTCCTCTTCTCGTCCAAGTACTAGAGCGTTGTGACTGACGGGTGGGGAAAAAAGAGGAAATGACTGGCATTAACCTAGGGTGGAGGGTTGGGTTTATTATCACAAGGGAACAGGGGATGCCATTCCTCGCCCAAAGACATCCTCTCCCCAAAGACCCTCCACCCAGGTGATCCTCCCATCGCATTTGCCACCCCCAGGATCAGGATCCAAAAGCGATGGCCTTTCCCTGGCCACCTGAGAAGAGGATCCAAGGGGAGTAGGTGTGAAGATGCCCTCGTGTTTCAAGGATGGCTCCAACAAAAGGGGTTTCCAAGGAAATATCCTTGGATTGAGAGGGTGGTTCCTTTTCCATGGATTTTTAGGTAGGATGGCAAAAAGTGTCTCTTTATCCAGCAGTTCCTCTGTGTCAAAAGGTATCTCTTCATCCAACAGTTTCTTTGTGTCTTTGGAACTGGATTCACAAAGTTCTTGTTCAATCAATAAATCCCATAACCGTCTTTCTTTATAAACAATATATTGCATAACCGTCTTTCTTTAGCTTCAAACAATGAATTCTATAACAGTCTTTGTTTAGCTCTTGTCATTATTGCAGATTGCCTGGTATGCTCCCCAGCCAGGTATCACACAATGTCACACTCTTTATACAACTTAAGGTGCGTGGTATTCCTGCCTGCCATATGTTCTTTCATGTGTTTCTCAGATCCCCTGTATACTCCCCTGCCAGGTATCTTCTCACAATGCCAAACTCTTGATATAGCTCAGGTATCGAATATACTGCTTTACCAGGGTTTCTGCCAACGTTCACGAGGTGAGGGGATTTCCTTCCCCCCTCCTCTCCCCCGAGACCCTCCCACCCCCTAAAATCCCCCCTTTTTCCTCTCTGGCTTTGCTTCCCAACTGCCTGGTGTGTTCACCTGCCAGGTGCTGGGTAAGAATGAGTGCATCTGGTGTGGGACTTTGCAAGTCCTCTCTTGGTATTGGGTAACCCATGATTTAATATAGGCCTGTACTACACAAGTTGGTAGTGTGACTGAGCAGCAAGGCTTACCTTAAGAGGGGTAATGTGAGCTGTGGAGCTGTACAGTGAAATCGGTAAAAATACAGAGATCCAAGTAAACACACACTAGTTATAGTATAAATATTTGTCTAAATCCTTGTGTATGTATAAATAATCAGCAACTAATAGTAACATTAATCCCAAAGTTAGGATTACATTTCAACAAGGGCAATAAAGCAGGTGAGTAACTTTTCATGTTATACATATTCCAGCACATTGAGTGAAGTCATTTGAGGTCAGTAATGACACTTATTCGTGATCACCATTGAAATATTAAGTGCTAAGGAGGGAAACGTTATAGTTGGATCAGAACATGCTTTCTACTTTGGAAAGCAGATTCTCCTAGACGGATATAAGCAGTCTTTTATCCCAGAAATAATAGTGTTCAACAATTAAAACCTGTAAGGGAACAAGCACTGCCAAAGCCAATAGGTTTAGAAGGGGTCCTTTTAGGGAGCCAGGACAGCCAAAGTCAATGGGATAGTTCAAAGTTCTGATGCTCTCCTCTTAGAAAATGTTTTAGAAAAGTCAGTAGATAAAATAGAAAATCACAGAAGCTCAAGAGGAGCCCCCTCAAAGAAGCACAAGCTGAAAGGTCAGTGCAAGTGATTTGTGGTCAACTCAAGAGCGTAAAATGGCACACCCCAAGTTAGGAAGCACCACAATTGCCAAAAGGGAGATGTGCCCCAAGCCCCACAGTACCTGTGATATGATACGATAGGTTATTTATAACGCGCTTAATACCCAAAGGTTACTAAGCGCGGACCCGGGGATCGAACCTGTGGTGCTCCGTGTCGTCTTGCTTCGAAGGCGAGCACGTTGCCCCTGAGCTATCCTCCCTGTGAACTGAAGAATTGTTGGCAGACCCTATTTCCCGGGTCCTTGGTCGTGGTGATGGAGAGGATGTCTGGCGGGCTTCTGCGGCAGCACGAGAGAGAGAAGGGCTCTGCAGCAATGGGTTCTCCTTGATTCAGTGGCCTTTTGAGGTTTTGATGCCTTTTTCTCCGTGCCAAAGAAGAACAAACAGCTCTAGTTAGAAGTTACTTGATCCCTCGGCTCTAGACTCATTCACATCCCTAGGCTGTCGATCACCCAGCAGGGTGGCTGTCCTCCAGGACAGCCAGTCGGCCAATCAGAACTGGTTTCACTCGGGCAAGAGTCATCTTACTATTCTTGGGAACAGTTGTTCACCCAAGAAAAATTTGTTGAGCATTAAACTGAGTCCAAGGAACTTCAGTGGCACTGCACAAAATGTGATGTGTGACACAATGCAAAAAGCAGATGCCTATGGATTTGACCAGACTCCATAAAACAGTAAGAAACATAGAAAGTCATAGTCCGGAAAACACATGAGTGAGTGAGAAAAAGATCCCACTCACTCAGGAGTTAAAATTAAAAAGCCCTGAGTCCAGCAAAAGAGCTGGGGGTCTCTAAGGCTAAAGGGATTTGGCACAGAAATGAAAATTCTCCCTAACATCAAGACTTATGCAAAAGTTCACAAAGTGGGGGGGTTTTCCTTTCTCCGTCCCGCACAACTCCCTTGACCTCTCCCAGGCTTTGCTTGCCAACTGCTTGTTGTTATCATCTACCAGGATTTCTTATTTGTATCACTATTTGGTTCACTGTTCTTTTCACTGTAGCACAGTAGCATATACCCCAAGGTGTTTGTTATATCTGCCTATGGTAGCACTTGCTTCAACTTTCCCCCACATTGACATCTTATGCATCCATGCTTGGCTGTAGCTTGTCGTGGCACTTTGTTTGCTTTCAAACTTTCCTCTTATTGGCGTTTCAAATTGTACTTTCCCTCGTCTGCCTTCAAACAAGCTTTGTGCCTTTCTGTCATTTGTCAACTTCATATAGTACTAACATTCGCTGGTGTGCACCTTGTAAAGCCCAAGGTTCCCCTGCTGCTCTAGGCAGACTCACTGGCTCTTCTTTGCGTTGCCAAACATGCTTGCGCTTCCATGGTGCTGTCCCTTCACCTTCGAGAGTGTGCAGACGCTCTGTCAGCGTCTGACGTGGCTCTGCAAGCATCCGTCGGCTTCCCTGGACTGGAGAGAGCCGTTTGTTTGGGTGATTGTGTTCATTGGAGTTTCTGCTCAGCCTAGCCATGGCTTTCCTTCCTCCTCGCTCCACTTTCCATCTCGCCACACCGGTCCAGATACCTCGCGGTCAGGAGCCCTGGCACAGGGTTTCTCATTCTATACTACACAACTCTCTTCTGCACTGCCTCTTCCATTTCTAAAGGTCCTGCTTACTTATTGTCCATCAAAACAACTAGCCTGCACATTATATTTCAGGCTTCTATTGGCCTGCATAAACTCCTTCCTCGTCTCAGTACCTGAGGAGTAATGGGAGTCCATAGATATTATTGGATTTCTTGTTTTGTTAAAATATGTCACATAAAGACCCATCAAAACCACAAGATGTGGATGAGTTATGGGTGTTTGAGTAATTAATGGGGTTTTGACTAGAGTGATTTAGAGGAAAGGTTTTCTGACTTTCACAATGGAATGGGAGCTGTTAGATGTCAACAAGCCATTAAAGAATTTGGTATTTCAGACTTTTCCCTCAAGGATAAGAGGGGAATATCTCATCTCATCCGATGGGGTCACAACCTCTCCTCCCTGGGGCGGCTTCCACACCAACCCCCTGATCTCCTGGCAGCCATCTCCTCCTGTGCGATTCATCCTTATACAGCCGCCCCAGGATCCAGATCCAGCAGCGGCTGCCGTCTCTTGGCTGGATTCATCACAATACCCCACCCATTCCCCACACAGTGACTGCTTGTTATATAGCCCCTCACCCTCCTATGAAAAACATTGAGGACATTCTCTTTGACTTTGTACATTCATCAAATGTGGATGTGCCTTTTAACACCTTTAGCAACACTCTGCCAAACTTTAATCCCAATTTCTTAAAAACAAACTACCAGTACCATAAACCCAATAGTACTGGGACAAAAAAGATGCACTGAGTTATGAGGATTACAGAGAGCCCAAAGCACATGCTGTGCTCTAGTGTTTGGGAAGTCAATCCGAAGCCGGGAGATTTAAACCAGTGAAACAGCTGAGAAGGAGTCAACCTTGCTGGCTGGAGAACGCAAACTCTTTCAGTGCTGAACGAGAGACCGGAGGACAGCAACGGTGTGAAGGAAGGTGGACTGCAGGTGGACGCAGAACGCAGAAGCAGACAGAAGCATTGATGGAATGTAAATGGCTACAACTAGCAGTGCCCCTTGATACAATGTTGAAATAGTGTTAGTGATACTAATAGTGTTTGTCATATTAGTAGTAGTGGTAGTGTAAATATTACTTTTAGTGAAGTGTCAGTACGACTGGTGATAATAGTATTATCAGTACAAGAAGATCGAGTAATCTCATTCCTGCTGTTGGTAGGATAAATTGTAAAAGGTTTATGCAACTTGGTCAAACTGGCATGTGACCGTGCACCCCATGTCGGTAACCCTTTGCAACTCCTAGCCAACTTTCATGAAAAGTCAACAATTGTGTAAGTTCAAATATGAGCAAAGTCAGAATTTTCCATAGCTATGTTTTGAGTGCCACCATTTAAAGTTTGTTTTCATTTTCTCTCAAGGCTCTTGGAAGCCCAGGGTGGAAAAACTCTGCCGTTGTTCATGTGGACACATCTGTAATTCTTAATTTCTGTTAACTGATGGCTCTTGAATACTGTGTAACCCGGAAAAGCATGCACAGTAAACAGAAGCATGTTTTTTCTCATTGATATGAAAGTATACATACTGCAATAAGCCTGCATCCCACACATGTGCAAAGTAATTTTTTTACTATCTTGTAGGTGGTGAGAAACATACTGGTGGTGGAAGGGAGTCTGGGAGTGATTCCTGGAAGCATTACATGAGAAGGTCCACGTGGTAAGTACAATAGCACCTGTGTTATGGGGTCTTGAACCAAGTACCTTTTAGTGATAGGATCTCTTTAAGGCCAAATGCTGCGCAGCTGCAGTTGGGGGGCATACTGGCTACTCTTTCTCACATTGACCCTCATCAACTTACAACTGGAGTATAACTTTAATAGACAGGCAGGCGCTCACACAGCGTCATGGCATATACCCTGGCAGGTATATTCAAATGCATGCTACATCCTACTTGTTATTATAATAATTGTTCTTTTATAACGCACTTAATACCAGAGGTTGGTTTCTAAGCGCGGGATCGGGATACAAACCTGTGCTGCACGGCGATGTCTTGCTTTCAAGACAAACTTGTTGACCCTGAGCTCTCCCCCCTCGCCGTTTCATAATACTTATAAACCTCAAATTCCTCTGTTCACACCTTTCTCGTATTTTGTAAATGTATGTAGATGAAGGGAATGCTTTAATACACTTTGCATAAAACTACATAATTTTGGTTCCTGAAACTTTCAAAGAAAAAGATGATTTATAAAAAGGTTTTCAGCAGATATGGTTTGTATGTATTCCGAAATTAGCACACGAGTGCTATTTTCTAAAAGAAACCCAGATACATGTTAGGAAATACAATAGAGGTGACACAATTTACATTTCCAAAACCTTTAACAATGCAAACAAAATAGGTTAAGCTGAATTCTGTAAAATCATATTCTGTTGATAAATATTACAGGCAAGGCCTAATTTGTCATCTGTTTGAGGCATCGTGTTTGATTCATACAACTGAATTTATGGGCTGCCATTACATAATTAGTCGTTATAAGCTAAGCGGAGCTGTGTCAATGAAGAAACCAATGATCTTTTTAAATCTAGGAGAAATCACGAGCCTTCACAGGGCTCCATCTTGCATCTTACAAAATATGGGTGGCTCATCTCACTCCCTTAAGCATAAAGAGGCCATCTGCTCATGTTTCCACTAAGTTGGTCTGCCGTTTTGGAAGTACTCCTGCTGCCCCACAGCTTTCTGTGACCACCAGTATTGCAACTACATTTATGATAGCCGGCTTGTGGGTGCATGAAGTGCAGCACAATGGGCAACTCTTTGCTTTTGGGAAGAAGATATAAAATTGGGAGGTGCTATAGCCCTCTTGCTGTTTAGAACAGAATAAAACATATCCAAATGCTAAATAGTATATCTGTTTCAGAGCTACAGCAAAGTTTTCAGATTGTGCAAACCATGTTCATATTCTCCAGCATGGGGTCTGGCATGGATTCACATGCTCATGAATATTCCCCGTCGTCAGGCTGGGAATCCTCGGTAAAGAAAAAACCAGTATCAGTTTCGTTTCTGATCTGTCTTTCGTAGTAATAACCAATCACTGGTCTCTGCGTCATACTGACCACAGCCAATGACTGCCCTCTACCTAAGCACCGCCTCTGGCAGCCATCTTCAGATTTTTACCGCACGTTCATGTGTTGGGATCCTCGTGCTATTGCTCTCGAGCGTTAGTGCTATTTTTTCGCGCTTTTTCACAAAAACTTCGATTCTTTCGGTCAAAAGAGCCTGTGCGTTTTGCGGCAACATGTCGGAACGGACCATGAAGGACCGCCATCAACGTCTCGCCAGCTGGCTGGAGGGTAAGAGCCCGTATGGCGAGAAGAAGAAGAAATCTGAGCGGTCTTCTAAGACCTTTGAGGGCGCCCCGGCGATGGGGGCCCAACATAAGGCCAAGCACCGCGAGTCCGCTGGCACCGGGAGCGCCGAACGGTCGGGCTCTACGGGCGCCAGGCAGGGCGCACCCTCCCCGGCACCATCAACCACGAGCCAACGCTCTGGGTCGGGTAAGAGGAAGGCCGAGCACCCGGCGAAGCTCCTGGAGAGACCCCGGTCGAGCTCTAAGGCAGAGGAGGAGCGTGGCAGTGCCCCCTCCCTCAAGGATAAGGCGGTGAGCGCACCTAAGGTGGTGAAGGCCTTGATCCATTCGACCAAGCCCTCTATCGAAACGGTCGCGGCGGCCCTGGCCCAGCCTGTGGAGGCTGCACCAGTGGTGGCGGCCTCGGGGCCCAGAATCTCCCTGCCTCCTCGGAGGGAGTCTTCTTTCGTGCCCATCGATAGGACCCCCGTGAAACCCTCCGTGGGGAAGAAGGGGGGGCAGGGCGTCGTCGTAGATTCGGCCTCAACCTCAGAAGAGGAACTGATCGAGGTCTTAAGCCACGGCCTAGGCGTGGAACAAGACCAGCCCGTCGGAATGGGCCCCGACGCAGGTGACGACGACGACATCGTCGAGGATACCGACGGGGCCCCTGCTCGCCCGTCGGATTCCCCTCTGCCAGCGCCGCAAGACAACTCAGCGGCCATTTTGTTGGCTATACAGTCCTTATGCTCCGAGATAAGGACGAGACTACCGTTACCGACGGAGGAACCTCTCCCGTCGGGGGATCCAGAACCGGGACCTTCTGGTGTTCCCCCTACCAAGAAAAGAAGGATCCATCCACCGCCTCCTTTTCAACCGTCGCGCCCCGTCCAGCCCTCCTCCCCGTCCACCCGAGGGGATGATACGGGGACTGACACGGCAGCGACGGGTACGGACGACGAGGCATACGACGAGGATTTTCCGTCGTCGCCTCCCACCAGGGCTTCTCCGCCCGACGAGATTGGATCGTTCCACTCAATGATCGCCAGGGCATCCGAGCTTTTCCAACTCTGCCCTGAGGAGAAGAAAAAGGAAGGCTTCCTTTACCAACGGCGCGAGACCAAGAGGAAGACGGTCCTCGCAGTGCCTCTGTTGGACGACATTTGGGATGAGGGCCTTTCCCTCCTCAAGAACCCTTCCACGACGCCAGCGAAAAGAGACCGGTACGAGAAAAAGTACCGGGTCCTGGACTCGGCCCCCCTATGCCTCCGGGCGCAGCCTACCCCGGACTCCGTCGTCTCCGCGGCAGCCAGGAAGAAAGCGGGGGGGGGGGTGCGGCCTCCACGTCGACTTCCCCGCCGGACGGCGAGGGAAAGAAATTGGATGCCATGGGACGCAGAGTCATCTCGTCGGCGGCGACGACGATTAAAGCGGCCAACGCCTTGGCTATCGTGGCCCGCTACGACAGGGAACTCTGGTACAAGATAGCTCCCCTGCTGGATTTTCTACCGGACGACAAGAGGGCGGAGGCCCTTGAGATCCTGCAGGAAGGTGAGGTGGCCTCGGACCACGCCATCACCGTGGCGACGGACATCGCCGACACTGGGTTCCGCCAGATGGGCAACGGCGTTTGCCTTCGACGTCGCGGATGGCTCAAGGCTACGGACTTTCGGCAGGACGTCCAGACCAGGGTCCTGGACATGCCCTTCGACGGGAACAACCTGTTTGGGAAGACAGTGGACGATTCCCTTCAGGCCATCAAGGCGGATACTGAGACGGCCCGGGCCCTTGGAGTACTGCAGCAACGGCGGACGCCCTTTCGGAGCGGCGGAGGCAAGGGCGCCTCCAAAGGTTCCGGCGGCGGTTTCGCTTCCTACCGTCAAGCGGCCCGCTCGTCGTCGCAAGAGGCCTACAGAGGACGAGGCAAGTCTGGCGGACCCCGCCGTCGTCGCCAAGGAGGCCAAGGCGGCAAGGCCGCGTCCAAGCAGGATTGAACCGGCCGTGGGGTCGGGCCCCCACCGAAGCACCCCGGTGGGAGGCCGGCTGGCGGGCTTCGTCAGCGTGTGGGAGTCCATCTCCACCGACCGTTGGGTGCTGGACGCCCTGGCCCGGGGCCACGCGCTCGAGTTTCAAAGAAGGTGCCCGCGCGTCCCCCCCGTGGCCAGGAAAGAACTTCACGTCCCTCAACTTCTCCTGGAGGTAAAGGCGATGCTCAGAAAGGGCGCCATCGAACTCGTCCCAAAGAGGCTTCGGGGCTCCGGAGTCTACTCGCGTTACTTCCTCGTGAAGAAGAAGACGGGAGGATGGCGCCCCATCCTGGACCTGCGACGCCTGAACAAGTTCATCAAGGCGCAGAAGTTCCGGATGGTCACCCTCCAGCACGTCCTGGGTCAGCTGGAGGAAGGAGACTTCCTATCGTCGTTGGATTTGGAGGATGCCTACTTCCACATTCCCATCCTAAAGGGGCACCGAAAATTCCTCAGATTCGTGGTCCAAGGGCGTCATTACCAGTTCAAAGCCCTTCCCTTCGGACTGCGGTCGGCACCCAGGGTTTTCACCAAGTGCCTCGCACCGGTGGCGGCGCAGCTGCGCCGCGAGGGGATTCACGTCTACCCCTACCTGGACGACTGGCTCATCCGCGCCAAGACGAGGGAGCTCGCCGTGGTCCACACGGCAAGGACCGTCCAACTCCTCACGGACCTGGGATTCTCCGTGAACTACGCCAAATCCCACCTGGTGCCCGCGCAAGTCGCACTGTTTCTGGGAGCGAGGCTCGACACAGTGTCCCTTCTGGCCTCCCCGTCGGAGGAGAGGACCAGGACCATCTTGGGCAAGGTGCAACGGATGTTGGTGGCCGACGCGGCCAAGGTGAGGTCCATCAAGTCCCTCCTCGGGATGATGTCTTCCTGCATCTACCTCATTCCCATGTGCAGGCTCCGGATGCGCCCGTTGCAAGAGTTCCTGGATGCGCGCTGGATCCAGACGACGGGCAGCTTCGAGGAAAGGATCAAGCTCGACGAGAGTTTCCGACGAGCGATACGGTGGTGGGGCACCCGCGCGCATCTGACGGCGGGCATGGACTTCCAGACCCCAGCCCACCAGGTGACTGTGACCACGGATGCCTCCCTAGAAGGGTGGGGAGCGCACACCGAAAATCTGCACGCAAGGGGACTCTGGCTCCCGACGGAGAAGTCCCTGCATATCAACGTCCTGGAGCTCCGTGCAGTGTTTTGGGCCCTCAGGTCCTTCCTTCCGTCCCTCAAGGGCAAGGTGGTGAGGATCTTCACCGACAACACCACCACCATGTTTTACATCAGGAAACAGGGCGGAACCAGGTCCCCAGCGCTGTCCAAGGAGGCGCAGGACCTGTGGCATTGGGCCGTCGCCCAAGGGATTCTTCTGGTGCCGTTTCATCTGGCAGGGATAAAAAACACCATCGCCGACTCACTCAGCAGGGAGCTGCGCTCGTGCCACGAGTGGGAACTACGGCAGGATCTGGTGGATCGCCTCTTCCGACGGTGGGGCACACCCCAGATCGACCTGTTCGCGACGGCGACGAACACCAAGTGCCGGAGGTTCGCCAGCAGGTTTCCCCAGACGAGGAGCATGGGCGATGCTTTCTCGTTCCCCTGGGAGGGCCTGTTCCTCTACGCGTTCCCTCCCTTGCCTCTGCTAATCCGGCTCGTCAACCAGCTCAAGAGGTCACGGTGCAGGATGATCCTCGTCGCACCTGCGTGGCCGAGGCAGATATGGTTCCCGGACCTTCTGGACTTGTCGGCGTCCCCGCCAATCAAGCTGCCGGCGGACTCGGATCTACTCTCCAGGGAAGGAGGCGCCATCCTCCACCACGACCCGAAGTCGCTGAACTTGCAGGCCTGGCTCCTGCAGCGCTAGAGTTTGGAGGATACGACATACCGGCCGATTGCAGAGAGGTTCTTGCAAAGGCCAGGGCGTCCTCGACTCTTAAATGCTACGGACACAAATGGAAGAGGTTCTCTGTCTGGTGCCACGCACAGAAGATTAACCCTCTACGGATTACGGCTCCCCAAGTGCTGCCGTACCTGCTGACGCTGGCCAAAGCTGGTCTGGCACACGCGTCCATCAAGATTCATCTTGCTGCGATCTCCCGATACACCAGAACCACGGGCCGGACGTCCTTGTGGTCTCATCGTCTGGTGAAAGAGTTCATGAAGGGACTGTTCAGATCGTTCCCGCCGGTGAAGGCTCCGGCCCCGGCGTGGGAGCTCAACGTGGTGCTGACCAAACTCATGGGACCTCCGTTCGAGCCTCTGCACTCGGCCCCGTTCAAGTTTCTATCGTGGAAAACAGCTTTTCTCGTGGCCATCACCTCCGCACGACGAGTGGGAGAGATCCAGGCCCTTTCCTGCAAGGCCCCGTACTTGACTTTCCACGACACGAGGGTAGTGCTCAGGACGCACCCCTCCTTCATGCCCAAGGTACCGTCGGACTTTCATCTCAACGAACCCTTGGTGTTACCTGTGTTCTTCCCGTCGCCTTCGTCGCCGGCTGAGAGGACTTTGCACTCGCTGGATGTAGCTAGAGCGCTGAAGTTCTACGTGGACCGCACGAAAGGTTTTCGGAAGACGTCACAACTCTTTGTGAACTTTGGACCTGTCAATCAGGGGAAGGCTCTCTCGAAGGCTTCCATCTCCAGATGGCTCTCCGGCTGTATCATGTACTGTCACCGGTTGGCAAACCGACCGCTGCCTGGCCGTCCGAGAGCCCATTCCACCAGAGCGATCGCAGCTACCACGGCGTTCCTATCTGGTGTGCCCCTGCTGGACATATGCAGGGCTGCTACGTGGAGGTCGACGCACACCTTCACGAAATTCTACTGCGTCGACCGGGATTCCAGGGAGGAGTCCAGGGTCGGCCAAGCAGTGCTGCGCAACCTGTTCGCCTGAGGTGAGCCTGGTGAGGAGGTAAGATGCTTAATGTTGAGTTGATGTGATGCTTAATGTTGAGCCTTTGCCACCTCCCGTGGTTGTGCATGTGTGTACTGCTATGTATTCTTTATTCATGAGCATGTGAATCCATGCCAGACCCCATGCTGGAGAAGGAACAAGTTACTTACCTGTAACTGTTGTTCTCCAGCATGGGTCTGGCATGGATTCACATGCGAACCCTCCCGCCTACCCCTCTGCGGCTCTTCACTTGGTCATACTGCCACTTCACGTGCTTCCAAATCTGAAGATGGCTGCCAGAGGCGGTGCTTAGGTAGAGGGCAGTCATTGGCTGTGGTCAGTATGACGCAGAGACCAGTGATTGGTTATTACTACGAAAGACAGATCAGAAACGAAACTGATACTGGTTTTTTCTTTACCGAGGATTCCCAGCCTGACGACGGGGAATATTCATGAGCATGTGAATCCATGCCAGACCCATGCTGGAGAACAACAGTTACAGGTAAGTAACTTGTTCCTTATCCACGATCAATCCCGTGTTGGAGGTTGAAAACTCACACTTGATCTAAAAAGGAATATAAAAATGTTTGCTTAGCCGTTAACTTAGTCCACTTCATCCATCTCTGGCCTTGAGGCCATCTCGGGCAATGTGTAGAATTGCAGTAGTACATGTCACCAGAAAGCGATTTGGCCCTTGCAGTATTTTCACAGGTATCGTCTGGTGCAAAGGCAGATGTTCTGGTCCATTCTTTTTAATAATAAAAAAAAAAGTTTTGTTTGATTTTACAGACTTTTCATTTTTCATTCGGAATGATGTCACATTTCTTAAAAAGAATAGTATATCACTTAATTTCAATTGTTCAAATTACTTTCTTCGATGATCGCTAACCAGAATTTGATTATTGTAACAATTAGCCGATTGTCTTGACCTCTTAATAGATTGTCCCATCTTTCTTGGGTTGTCTGCTGTTTGAGCGATATCCCAAAAAAATCTCCATATAGGGCTCCTTTTTCCTTCAGGGCTGGACAGATCATGATCAGATGAAAGAGTTTCAGAATTATTTACCAATTTACAAAAGCGGCAATCGGGTAGTTGATTTTTGTGTCATAGTTAAATAGTCTCGAGTGGGTAGGATATTGAATTGAAAACGCAGAAACAGGTTGCGGATGCTGCGGTCTGGAAAAGAATTCAAATTGCCTGGCAATTCATGGAGAGCCCTTATTTCGGTCGTGCACTTAAGGTGATGTTTATATTTGTTTTGCTGATCCACAGTTTTGATCCAGTCATTTGTCTGTACTTTGCGTTTAGCATACTGTGGTCTGTTAATCAACTTTTCAGAAATGTCTTCGATTTTCATTTTCTGTTTAATGTCTGATGTCCATTTAGAAAGGGCTGTAAGTTTCTTGACTTTAAGAATTTTCAAAGCTGGTATTTTATCTTGGGAAATTATTTTTCTAAAAAGATCCATTTGCTTCCAAAGCACTATCGATTCGATGGATTGAATAGCTAATTCATAACAAATTCTTGGCATTGGAAATGCTTTGGGAAGAGATATTGTTTTCCTCCAGAATAATGCCTCTTATCGGGGCCAATTAAGAGATTGCTGGTTGATCAGTGATTCACTGGCATACGTCAATATCGGAATTACTTTTTGCTTATAGAGAGCAAACGTGGCTTTTGTTGAATATATTCTGAATTTTCGATGACAATAACGGCCTTGCAACAGATCTGGCTTTTCCCTCAATGTGGTTTTTCCATTCTTGTTCATTCACGGAGGGATTGATCATTACTCACAGATATTTGATTGCCCTGGTTACCTCAATCTGTTCGCTTTCTAGGAAAATCTTGAAGTTGTGTTGGTTTTTAGTATTTCGAGAGGAGAGTTTCATTACCTTAGTTTTATGAATGTTTATTAACAACTCATTTTCCATCATGTAGATTTGTGCTATGCCTAAGGTTTTTTGAAGGCCTGTTATGGTTTTATCTAGGATGATGATATCATCAGCATAGATCAAGGTTTGAATTGGCTCATTGATGATCTTTGGAGGGTTAGCCATTGAGTTTTGAATCCGTTCTCCGAAATCACAGGTGTACAGATTACATAAGCAGGCTGCCAAGGGGCACCCTTGCTTCAAGCCGTTCCAAGTGGAAATTGATTTTGTGACCATGCCGTCATTGGTTAATCGTACTTTGACAGAGGTATTAGAATAAAGTTGGTTTATCGGGATCAAGAAGGAAAGGAGGATGGTGGACAGCCCCATGCTGTTAGTTTAGTCCACAGTTTTTGTCTGACGGAGTCGAACGCCATCTTTAAGTCTAGAAAGATGGCAAACACCTGATGTTTCTTGGTCTTTGCTTCGTATTTTAGCATGTTCAACAGTAATGGATTCACATTGGTTCCGATTTTCTTGACAAAACCAGTTTGTCTTTTATCCTGCTTCCCGTTTTCTTCTGACCATGTGTTAAGCTTTTTTACAAGGTAGCCAGCAAACAATTTCCCTAAGGGATCTAGCAACGCTATGGGCCTGTAATTTACAGGATTTTTCCGATCACCAGCTTTGAAGATTGGTATCAGGATGGCCATTGTCCAGGTGGGAGGGATTTCCTGGTCCATTCAAATGCCCTTTGAGAGTAGGCAGCACCAGCTGCTATAGTACTTTTGAGAAACTGCAGCAGATAGTTGATTAATGCGCTTGGATACGTTCTGGCAACCCGTGAGTGCATCAGAGAGAATGGGCGGCCCTGGGATTGCTGTTAATTCCCTTCAACCAAAGTGGGTCCTGAATGAGGGTTCTTGTGGTGAGGGCTGAGGAGAGTGATTTCCAAAAGGATGCAGGGAAAGTCCCACATACCAAAAGGGCGCTGGCATTGAGCAGACAGGAATGTAGCAACCAAAACAAGTTGTTGACGTGGCTTATAAAATTGAGGCAACAAGTGAAACCTTATCAATATTTCTTGTTAGTAGGTAAAGTTGAATGAATGAGGTTAGGTGTAAACTTTGTGACTAAAATATAGAACAGCTAATTAGGGAGAAAAACACTCACTTGGTGGTTCCATATAAGTAAAACCCTGACATCCTCATTGTTCAATGTTGTCCATCTGATTGTTTAAGTAGGTAGTTGCCGCCGTACCAATATTCAACTTAGATCTACCTTTCCTTTCTTTTTCAGTACAATCAACTACAGCAAAGATTTGCCTCTGGCTCAAGGCATCAAGTTCCAGTAAAGGTGGTTTTGGTCCCTGCCAGAGGATTCCTGGCACTTTAAAACCTGACCTGCTAAAATTGGAAGATGTTAACGGGCTCTTACCTTATTTCTTCAAAAAACATGCAATACAAATGCCACAATTGCTGCTGGGACTTTCATGTGCAGCACAACGGTTTTGCACTAGTTGTTTATATTTTTAAAATGTTACTAAAATCATGTACAACAACAAAATAGATGACCGCAAAAATGGCTATACATATTTGATATTGATTACAACGTATAACAAAATGTGTAAACCCTTGAAACTTTTTGAAGAAAAGAATGGCCACACATCAAGTAAGAAGAGGGGACAATCGGAATGCAAGAGTGGCAACCTTATTCCCAAAATAAAATGGTGCAACAATAACTGCGAATAACGTGTGATTCTATATTAATTTCTGTAAAGGTATTACTCATTTGGCATTGCAAGTACAACGCAGAATACCTTGCATTACATATATCATGAAAAGGAGAATCCTATGGGCTTGGAAGAAGCTCAGGGGGACCTAGAAATTCCATGCCTGAAAAAGGGTGAAGGACTAAGTGAAGTGGGGGTCGGGGTGGGGTGGGGTGTGTGAAAAAGGCATCTGGAGGCTGTAGCACCAACCCCATCTACCAATACTTCCAGAAATGTATACTGTGGCTTTATCCAATGGAAAAATTACAAATGGAGTGTTTTAACGTTTCTATGTTTTAGTACTGTATTTAATCAGCTTTTGGGGTAATCCACATCTCGAGTCTCGCAAGTACACATGATGCAGTTGGCGCTCAAATACGGTACATTGCTATCACCAGAGGACATACCAAACACTGGTCTGTCATAAATCTAGCCTTTTATTTCATTCCCCAAGAAAATGAAGCTTTAAATAGATAACCATGGCTTGTTTAAGAAAATAAAAGTCCAAAATACTCTGATTTAACCTGCCAAGTGTTGGCACTGTCCTTGCATACAGCAATGCTCATAACTTATTTTTAACAGGCACACGTTGGAGCTTTTGACTGAGTACAGAAAGCTTGTGCAATTTCTTCTGGCATGCGATTTATTAGGATTACCATTTTCCCAGTATGGTAGTGGTACATACTCTGCCAAAGGCATTGCATTGTCACACAAATATGTCTCTACTATCTGTGCAAACCTTTGGTGGCTCTCCACTTTTGATGTTCAGGCTCCCATCATCCTGGAACAAACTCCCGCTCGAACTCGGGCATTCCAACTCCTGCCTTGAGGTCAAGAAAAGTCTTAACACCTGTTCAACCTTGATCCAGATTAGGCCAAAGGACTATTAATTATATCAGCCCAGGTTAGGTCCCTCTGTACCCCGCTCTCGATAATCTGTTCTCTGTTTTGTTTTTAGTTTTTTTGTGCGCTGTGAGGCCTGCAGGCGAGTAGCGCTTTATAAAAACTATAAATAAATATACAGTGTTTTTTATCAGATGCCGATTATTCTATGAGGTACGGTAATCTCGAAGTGTTTTTAAGAAATTATCTGGGTGAAGAGAGAATGTCTCAATGGTGTGGCCCAGGTTTTCTTTTGAGGGCAATAGTACACCTATTATTGTAATATTGCAAGTGAAATCTGGGCTACTATCACTCCTACAACAGTGTTCAAACAGTCAGGGTTGCATGTTGTACCATATCTCTTGATGAAAAAGATGAACACTGTTCAAATATTAAATGTTTTTGCTTCCGTTTCCCTCATGTGTTAATTAGCAACATGTATAGCATTGTTAACCATTTTGTTCCTTACACCGCCACAGCAAATGGAATCTCCAATAGCTGGCCACAAATAACAATAAAACAAGTATTGAATATTTTAATTATTTCTTGCTCTGTGAAAATGTTTGTATATGTACTGTGCAGGAGAAGGAGCAGAATAAAATTAGGGGAGGAAGTATGGGGAGGGAAAGCAGCATGAATTGAGACTTTGCCCCTTTGTCAAAAATCTGTTGGCTCAGAGGCACGATATCCCGGACCCAAAGTATATAATTTACCTCCCAGACATTACAGAATATAGAGACTGACTGAGGTCTCGGAAAGTGGAGATGAAAAGCAGAAAATGGAGACCACCTGGGGACGCAGGTGACATGGCAGCCTAAAATGTCTCCTTCACCCGCAGAACTAACAGCATGAAAAGGGACCCCCTTACATCCATGAGTCGGTGAATGTATATGAAGTCCTCAGGAATGGTTTGGCAAACAGACCAGAGGCAAATTGGGCGAGGCAGGATCAACACAAGTGAGAGCTGTGTGTTTTGGTGACAGATCCGAACAGTGTGGTGTGGGTGATCTCTCTGTGCGGAGAGCCCTTGGGCTTCCTATGCTATTAGAGAGGCCCAGAGTGTCCTCAGACACCGACCCCTTGTGAAGGCAGGCCCGAGGGGCGAACTGAGGAGACAGGCACCACCCCCCAAAATGGGACCTGAGATGTGGCTGATCTTCCGAGCTGAGGTCTGTGCACCCTGAGTTGGCGGGTGAGATTGGTCAGGCCTACCCTTACTGTCTGTGGCCTGCTCCCAAACCAGACACGCAGCGGAACAGTGGAGGCCCACCGATCGCTGACTAAATCGAACAACATGCGGAGTAAGAAAGTAAACAAAGCCTGGAAAACCACAAAAGCCAGAACCACCGCCACATAAGATAACCCTCATCGGTGGAAGCTGCAGCACCATAGGGCTTAAGAAGCACCCCCCAACAAAGGTACACACCATTCTGCCATGCTGGGGGATCCGGAGGCTAGGGGGACTGCGTGAAGGAGCCGTTCATGCACACGACTGGACATTCAACCTTTTCCTATCATCGTCACCCGAGCAGACGATCAAGCACACTTGGCTAATTGCAAGACTGGCGGAACGTGCATTACACTTAGCCACACCGAGTATCCTACATGCCTTCGCCTGGTCCCCCGCAACAATGGAAGCATCGCAAACCAACCGCTCCAAGGGGCATCTGGTGGAATGGCCAAGGGGTCCACTAAGGCAGATGTTCAACTACTACTGGACAAAATTAAATCGATGAGGAGTGCGGGCCAGGCTTCAATGGCGGAATTGAAGTGAAGAATGGGAAAGCTCAAAGATAAAATGGAGGTACTCTAACCAGCTCTCGATGGATCTGGTTGACATGAAAATTGACGCAAGACTTCAAGACCTGGAATCCGGGGAATATGACCTGGCCATGAAAATTGACGACCTGGAGAATGGAGAAAGAAGGTACAATCTAAGGATAATGGGCCTAAAAGAACCACAAGGTTCTAGGGACAGTGATGTCCTTAGAACAATCAGTCACAAAATTAATAGCATCCTTGTTTGAAGGGGCTGAACCTCCTGACAATACCTTTGACAAAATGCATAGAAGAGATGGTCCACCAGGAGGGCCGCCCTCTGTCCTTGCTAAATACCATTACTTCAGACAGAAGATGGTGATCCCTACCAAAGCAAGGCAGAAAGGTCCAATTGTCCATGAAGGATCAAAGATACAAATATATCTTACATTAACTAAACTAAGAGTGCCGTCAATTAACACAGTGGCTACGGGACCATGAGATTCGTTATAGATGGGGGGATCCCATTCTCATTTTCGAATACCAGACGAAAGACTACTGCATAACGACCGAGGAAGCAGAGGGTGCCCTGCATCACTTAAACTAGCCACAAGAAACAAGACTTACCAGAGAGCAAACGGGGCCGCATCTGACGAGAAAACCACATCACCCACGGAAAGGAAGGCAACAGGGGTCCAGAAAGTTTCGCAAATTAAATGCTCCTTGAGGGAAGTCTCTCACTATTGATATGACCTCAGGGTTTGGACCCAGAGTACACCAATTGCTCATTGTTTAAGAAACAGATTCGTACTAATTCACAGGTGTTCCAGTTGATCCTGTTGTATTACTGGTCACTGAGATGTTTTGATCAGACTAACCTGGGGGTACCACATTAGTGTTGTCTTTACAGTATCGTTGTTCTTTATAGGGGTATCTCCAAAATCGGAGCTGGAAAGTGTTGTTTGGGTTGGACCGGAGGGGAACTGAGGGGCGAGGGGAGGGAACTGAGAAGGAGATCAACGGGTATGGACAACTAGGAAAGGGAAAAAACCTGATGCAACAACTGCATATTACACTGGCATTGCCAACAATTTGAACATGAGAACCCTCTTACAAAAGAAGGGATGGTGGCATAAGGGGGTGTTTAGTCAATGGACATTTGATGACGTGAAAAAAATACTGCTAGTGGGGTCCTTGAATGTTATGGGACTAAACTCTCCCCATAAACGATCCATGTTACAGACAGAATTTTGACAATCGGGGATTAACATATTATTCTTTCAAGAAACTAAATTCAAAAAAGAAGAATTCACCCTAAGGTGAAATGAGATGGGGGGCAACTGTGTGGGGGTTCGGAACAGAAAGAAAGGCAGGAGTGTGAATCCTACTTACTGTTGAGATTGCAAATCCTGCAGACTAAGGAAGGAAAAGATGGCAGACTCCTACCGGTTAGGGGGAAACTTAATGGGATTGAAGTGACACTTTGTGTGCTGTACGCGCACAATCAACCGAACATTTTTGTGAAGAATCACTTGGTATGAAAGAGAGGCCTATTGATTTGTGGTGGAGATCTTAACTCACTGGCTCTCACCGAGAGGGAGCAACATTGCCTATGAGTGGTCAGGGCGTTGCTCTTACCTGACTCTTGTGCAAGTATCATCTGACAGACTCATTCAGAGCAAGACACCCAGGCCGTGGGGCATATAAACAACACAAGACATACACACGACTCAATTACATGCTGCTAGATTCAGAAAAACACAATATAATTGGTTTGGACATTACGGTGGTGGCATGGTTTGATTACTGCATGGCAACAATCACAGTTGATTTGGGCCACCTGACCGCAACAGATAGACGATGGACTTGTAATGATACCCTATTCAGTGATGAGCTATTCCGAGAAACATTTCAGGGGGAAATGAGAAACTTCTTTAAGACCAATGACAAAAGGGAAGTTCAGAGACTCATGGTTTGGGACAAGTGACTCTCCTAGGTCTATTAATCTGAGGGGGCAGCAAAGAAGAGAGTCTGAGCCCTGTGAGACAAAGAGCGCAGACAACTAATTAAAGCCCAAGAGGGGCTTCCTGCGGAAGGAGAAAACTGACCAGTAGGAAATACAGAAAATAGTGCCTGAGTTGAGGCAGCAATTGAACAACCTTTGGTGGGGAGCAGCGATGTATCAACTTCGCTGCCTGAAACAAAAGTTCTTTGAAAAAGGAGACAAAGCCCATACTCTGTTAGCAACCAGACTTGGGAAGCAGAGAACTGAGAGATTAGTGAACCAATTAAGTGATATTTGGGGGGGGAACAACTGACATCCACGGAGGGTATAGTGCTGAGATTTGGTCACTTGTATGCCGTCTTTTACACTAGTGAAGTGAACGCTGATGTCCAAAAGATAGCGGGGTACCTCAGTGGCATTCAACTCCAGACTCACAATAGTGATGTAGCTCAGTGGATGCTTCAATTGAACCCCAGGAGGTTCACCAAGCCATCAACAAGCTGGAGCCTGGCTCTGCGCCAGGTTCGAACGGCTATACAAAGAACTTTGTATAAAAGATTCAGAGCCATAATGGCCCCATTCCTCAGATCACATTTTAATGATGTAATGGACAGGAACCCTGCCCCTGATTCCTTCACTCAGGCTAGGATAGTGTTGAATCCAAGCAAAGGCAAAGATAAGCTTGAGTGTGGCTCCTATCGCACCATTTCTCTTCTGAATGTGGATGCAAAAATGTATGCCATTTCTTGGTGGAAAGGTTGGGTAGGCTGATGCCCAACCTGGTACATGACGAACAGGTGGGTTTCATTAGTGGAAGCAAGGATCAGACAATATCCATAGGTCTGTGTACCTAATAGCCACCATAAATCCTACAGATAGTCCCATTATTGATCTCACTGGATGCAGAGAGGAGGCCTTTGACAGGGTCGAAGGGCCTTTTGTCAAAGCGGTCCTCCGTAGGGTTGGACTGGACTCTCATTTGGAACGAGGGAGTCCTAGCAATATATAAGAACCCAAGGGCTCAGGTAACAGTAAATGGAATCTCCTCTGAATTGTTCCCCCTGCAAAGGGCCACTAGGCAGGGTTGTCTGCTTTCTCACCTACTCTTTGCCCTGGCCCTAGAACCACTTGCTGAACTCGCCCGCAAGGATGAGACAATTCGAGGACTAATAAGACCTGGAAGGGAATATAAATTGTCTGTTTGCCAATGATATATTGGCATACATCACCTCCCCAGACACTTCTCTCCCCAAGCTAGTTGAAACGGTAAAGTAATATGGCTCCTACTAGAGCGGTGGGGGGAGGGGTAATTTAAAATAACCTTAACAAAATCTGAAATACTCCCCCTGACAGTACACACACCAGAATTACTTGGACAAATAACTGAGAATGCCTTTTGCACATAGATCAACAGTCTGCAATACTTGGGTGTTTCCCTACAGAGAGGCATGACAGCATTATTTGATGCCAACCACCCTACCTTGTGGTCCACTATTAAGAAAGACATATCAAGACTGACAGCCCTGAAAGTGAACATTCTCCTATTTTTATTCCAAGCATTGCCAGTCGAAGTCCCCCAGACTTTTTTTCGATCTAGTAAAAAAAAACTCTTAAGCTTCCTCTGGGATAATAAAAATAAAGTGCAAGTAGCCTATAGCACCTTGATACTACCAAAGGATGGGGGTGAAGTTGATTCCTAGACCAATGGGAATCTTACAGGGTGGCTCAACTGAGGGTACTCCTGGACCACTTGAGAGATAACAAAGAAAAGCAGTGGGTTGACCTGGAAAATGATTTGCTGTCCCTGGTTACCATTGGGGAATGGTTATGGTTACCGAACAAGCAGCTTCCAGATGGGTGGGAAGCACTCCCGTTTTGGCCACGTTGTGGGGCCTTATGGAGAAAAACTGGGGTGGCAAAAGAAATGACCACCTGGCCTCCACTCCCCCTTCCCTCCTTAGCAGTTTATGGGTTCCCCCGATTAGGGATAAAATCCATGAACCACTCTGATTCCAATCTCATTGGGAGAAAGGTCTGATACGGGCCAGGCAGCTGTGTAGGGACAGAAATGTCCTTGCCAAAACAACTCCAGATCAGGAACTGGGTGGTGTCCCAATGTCCAACTTTATGTACCTCCAATGGAAGGGAGTTTTAACAGACTGCTCCTGGCAGAAAAGCCTGAATTGTTCATTGACTGCATTCGAGCAGATTCTTCACACACACACACAAGGATCATGGGCTAGAATACACAGTTCAGTGCGAGAACAAAAAAAACATTAATTTGATTTGCTTGCTTGTTCGCGGGGTGGCCCTTGGTGGCGCCCCTGTTGGTTTAACGCAGGGTGCATTTCTGCTAAAGATGTCACGAAATGTCAATGAAAGAACAGGAATTTGGGCCAATCAGCTCTCCTATAATCGCCCATTACCAAGCCTCATATAAATCCAAAAAAAGGCAGTCCACCGGTGCGGATTGGAGGAACCTCTGAATGCTGGGAAGACTAAACACTAGGGGATTATGTTTCTGCATTGCCTGTGAACTCGTACATCAATGCTGAAACCTGGATGTCCCATTTATAAACTCCCTATCAAACATCAAGTCCCCCCCTGATAGGAATGAGACTCGGACACAAAGGAGTCATGGTTTTGGTCAAAGACTTTTAGGGGTTGGGGAAATGCCTCTCTGTCCCTGCTCTAAGAGGTGTTTCCCAACTTAAAACCAAAACTAAGGACCCATCGGCGTCAGAATGTCCAAAGCAAAACCGTCCCATGTCCAAAGTAATATTCTGGCCCTCACATTCTAATAAAAGAAACTCTAAAGTGAAAAGGGTAATGTCTTTGGCCTTGAGTGGTTCATAGACGTTAAAAAGGAAAATGCGTAACTCCAACACAAAAGTTTCAACAGGAAAGAGTTCCTTGTTCGAGAGGGTGGTTGCCTTCCCCAGGATGTCTCTTCCCTTGTTGCTTATTCAACAATATCAGTTGCTTGCTTTTCTCTTGATAAATGATTCAACTGATATACAAAACAACTTGGCTCTCTGTCTTGTTAGGATACCTGGTGTACTCTACAGCCAGGGTTTCACTCCTCTTATGATAAAGCCAGCCTTTTTTACTAATCCTGATCCATCTTTCTCAGGACCTCAAGTCATGCATTTCCTATACAATGTTCAAATTGTCCTTGCCTGGTGTACTTCCCTACCATGGATTTCCTTTATACACACACTTGCAACTGCCTGGTATACTCTCCTGCCAGGGCTTCCTATATAGGTATCTTTCTTACACCTTTAATTTGCATGGTATACTTCCCTGCAAGGGCTTTTCTTGTGTGGATTCTGCACACTCCTAACTGGGTACTCGCGTCCTTTTCCTGGTATATCTGCCTGGTATATTATCCTGCCAGGACCTTTTACATGTGCATTCCATACACTCACAAAGTTGAAAGTCTTGTGTTTCACTTCTGTTCCTTCTTCCAAAGAAATACTCTTTAGCTCTTTCTCATATGCTTCTTCATTAATATTCATACGGTTTTGGCATGCCTGCCGACACACCCTGGCGTCCTGGCTTCCCTTGGGTGGACTCACTGACTCTGGCTGGCGTATTCTACTTCTCCCACGGCAAGCCGGTTATGGTCGTTCAGCCTTTCCCTCTCGGTTGCCGCATTCATTTCTCGGCTTCTTGGCCTCTCGCCGTCCCTGCTGGGCTCTTCTATTTGTGTCGAAGGCTGCCTTCAACCACCTGTAAACTCTCCTTCCAGCAGTGTAATTCAGTCAGGTGCTCCATTTGTTTAAATCTCCCAGTCACGGGTTTGCGCTCCCAACCACTAGAGCACAGCCTTGGTCGATCTGCATTTCTGTTTATCTTCCTCATTGCAGTTTTCTGGTAGTATGGGAATAGAAGTCCATTCTTTCTGTTTTTACAGGTAAAGTCCAGGTAATTGTTCTTTACAGTTAAGTCAGCTGTGGCTGACTTGTTAGTAGAGGCTGAGAAGATGTTCTCTTCATTTCTAGAGGGCAAGTCAGATTTTGACGAATCACGTACAGCTCTCATTACGAGGTCTTCAGCATCCTTCTGAGGTGGATGAGGGGTATAACAGTATGCCATTAAGGCACTAGGCATGGATGGGATGTCCTCTAAAGAAAAAGGGGGATATCATGTCTCATCTGATGGCGCCCTGCTATTCTCCCAGAGGTTCTCCCCCCATGTGATCCTCCCTCATATAGCCACCCCCAGCGTCAGGATCAGGTAGCGGTCATTGCCAGGAAAAGAGTGATGGCACCATTGGATTCATCATACATCTCCATCCAGGACTATTCAAAACTTGAATCTGTCATGTCAGGGGGTGGTGTTAGTGTGGATGTAGCGGAGAGTAGTTATTTGCTCACGGCCGTTAACCTGTAAGTGGGCACCGTACTGTAGTCATAGAGCAATAAAGGTACCCAGCCCCAGTTTTTACCTATTGAACCTGTTTAACCACGATCCTTTCACCAGGGTGCCAGTGCTGTTTGTGGCTTATTTCTACCCTCCTCGATAAATTCCCTTATTTTCATCTTTAAAAAGTGAGTAGCCACCCCTGGAGCTATCATCCCATCTCTCTTTTGGGTGGCACAGTTAAGCTTTTTGGATAATGCCTCTTGTTCTGAATCAAGCTTTGGGAGCAGTAGCATAACATTATCAATTGTGCCCAGGTTGGTTGTCACACTGGGATGAGGGATTTTGAGCAGGGTTCCAAATGTTGCTGATCATGCAAGTGATTATGCCAGGCAGCGTTTACTCTCTTTAGATGGCAGAATGCAAAAGTGCAGGGCAAAAGGCAGCGTACACATGTGTATGCCGCCATTTCCCTGGATGTTTGCACTACGCTGTGCATATGACAAATTTGGTAGTGGGGAGCATTCTACGTTGCCGTACTAACGCAACAGCTCCCTGCCATCAAATTAGGAATTTAACAAAAAATGTATCTGCATATTGCCCCCTCCTTTGGCAAGCGCTTTGGGGAGCAGTTATGCATAACTATGATCAGGAGCCTGATGGTTCTTCACGAAGACAATCTGGCATGTGGTCCAGTTGGGGCGTTTACTAGTTGGTTTCCTGTGAAAGCAGGCATTCACACTTGTAGAGGAGGAGCCAAGTACCCCCACTCTACCTGCCCCGCCGACATTACCTGAGACGTATGAAAGAAAATATGTGACATACACTGAACAGTTAAACCAGCAAAGAGAAGAGTGTGGACTATGTGCAGTACCCAGAAGAGTATCTATACCTAAGAGAATATGGGAGGTAAAGTACCCATTGAGGAAACCATACTTGCATCCAAGACAATATGATGGCCATTTGAATGAGATTCCTGATGAAACAAAGAAACTGAATGCCCAGGATGAATGTTGACGTCATACAAACCTGAATCGACACCCATATAGAAAGATAACCAGACCAGAGAGGCATACAATTTATAAAGAACAAAGAAGTACTAAGGATATGCCACAAACCTGATGAAGAAACTTAGTTTAAACTTGTACTGGTGCAATAAAAAGCAGCAAAGCAATCATGAAGCTTGCCACATGCTTAAATAGATTAGACCGCGGCAAGCGCTAACATATACCTTATAGGTAGATATGTATTAAGTAAAGAATTAATGTTTCCACTACGTATAAAGCAGTACTGAACAACAAGGAAGGCCTCATTCTAGTGTCGCCGTTTAGAAAAGCCATTGAATTAAACAAAATAAAAGTACAGCTAAGGAATTGACTGAGCCAAGAAAGCCAAGGTCTTATCAAACTGGAGTTGGCTGACATTGGATACAATTAACGTGAAAGAACAGAAGCTCCTGTTCAAGAAGGTCAAGCAAAAGACATCAGAGGACTATTGAAGAATAAAATCAAATACACCAAAAAAGGCTCAATTCATGGTGTCCAGTCACGTGCTTGAAGACAGCTGGATGGATGAGAAGATCACACCTACGGACGGAAGCCGGATAGTACCCATACTCCTTAAAAATTATCAGAGAACAATACAGACTCGAGTCCAACTTCAAAGTACTAATTGACACTGGACTATTGAGGTGATGATGGATCACATTTTTAATTGGTGTGAAGCTGGTATCAAGACAAGCTCACCTACACCTTGTTGTTAGGTCTGCATGCTGCTTATTTAGGTGGAAAATTACTGATGGGTGTTAGTAGCCAACCAATTGTAGGGTACCACGTAGTTTGGGGTCCTATAGTTTGTGTAGCCAATGGGACGTCGTACATTTAGTGACGTTCATAGTGGCGATTTTGAAGGGAGGGCTTAGTTGCTCCACATGATAACTATCCTATTACCTCTCTCTGTTACTCCATACAGATATAGAACCTATACTTAGTTATTCACTTAGAACCAATCCCACTTCCCGATAAGTTTCTGTAGTTTGCCACATAGGATGACGTTGGAAATGACGCAGGTCAACACATCAGCTATGATCAATTATGGGTATAAGAACCCATTTTTTTTACGAAGTAGTTGAGAGTCAGAGTATCGAGCGATTACTGATGTTCGTTGTACTCCCTGTTTTAAATACTTGCATTAAAACAGACGAACATTTGCCAAACTATGTGTCATCTTAATTATTGATGTTTTATTACAATATGCATCCCCATCTATCTCCAGGGTACCGCTACTCATCTTAAAGGGCTGGAAAGCTCCAGTTCACTTGGTAGCAGAGATTGATTGTTAGATAAAATACCATCGGCCGTCGACATAAGTAATTTTTGAGTCTCGGCAATATCGCATGACCTCTGCAATTCGCTGATGGGACGTGAAGCTCCCCATAGATAGTGGTTAGAACAGGAAAAATCCTTGCAAGGAAAGGTTTGATGGGACCCCTATTTTAAGATAGAAGCCCCTCCCACATCTATGAGAAGCGGATCAGAAAACGGCTGGAAGAGACCGTAGCACAGACGGTGATCCCGAGGGTCCGAAGACGAAAAACATGCGAACAGTGAGTGAATAGACCAAAAAGTATGGCAAAGGAATGCATGCGTAGTAACGGAGGGAAGCGGGATAAAATATAATGCAAGAGTAAGAGTGTAATATATATGTACACGGGAAACAAGACATTTATTGACCGCAGTGTGGCCAAGTAATATATGAGGAAAAATAGTTGTTAGTGTAGCCATGCTATGAGGATATGCCATGTTCCTAGACTTTAAAGCGTGCTAGCAGTAGCTTTTAATTCAGAGCCCCCTTTACGAGGGGCATATAGGAGATGAGATTGGTGGAAGACTTTCTTAAAGGAATTAGCTTAAGTTCCAATCGGAGCAGATCTAGAGGGTAAGACGAGCCTTAGAAGATCATGAGTAGCACGTACATGTGGCCGGTCAAGTCTGTCTGTTTTGATTTATGTGGTTGTAAGGTGTGATGACTGCAGAGCTGAAAAAAGAAATATTTTAAGTAATAGAAAAACGGGAAGTTAAGACGTGAAAATTGATTGCTTTAAGATTAAACTTTGATGGTGGTTTTTTATCAAGATTAAAGTACAAAATTGTATTGTGACGGGATTGGAGCTTGTGAAGGTTGGTGCTCGCTCATAAATGTATGTTGATTGAGACGTAAAACTGAAAACTGTAACTAAAGCAAAGCAGAGTGGTAGCAAAGAGAAAAGTAAAGGCTAAGAAATGGAAGAAGTTACGCCATTAGTGCATCTTTGTAAACAGCTACCAAAGCATGCGCTTAAACTTAAAGCATACAGTGCAGAATGGGCTAAAGGGACCGCAGATAAAATGTTCATGCCATGACCACAAGGTGGGCCATTATCGAGAGCAGTTCTGTAGCATATGACATATTTGCATGCTGCGTGCACACGAAAAAAGTTAGAAAAGTGCCTAGCGAGTCTAGAGTTTTGGAAAATGTATGAACACGAGAAGGAGGAGGAGTCTCCTTTAGATTGGATACTCAATATATGCAAAGAGGGGGTGAAGAGCCATCTGCTCCCACCCCGTTAAAAATAAAAGGCGAGATTAAGAAAGACGAAGGGTTCTACCCATTAAGAGAACTTAAAACAGCAACGGGATATAGCAAGCCGTCATATGAGTCACCAGCGTAAAGTAGAGATCGAGGGCCTAAAGAAAAACTCAGAGAAAGATATAATCTCCAGAATCTCGATGGACAAGGAGAGACCCGATAAGGAGAGAAGTGATCGAGCAAGCATATCTCTAGACATAAGGAGAGAAATAAAGAGATGGAAAGGAGATGAGGATAAAACTGATGAGATAGCGCTCTTACAGAACGAATGGTTGGGAGGTCAGATTTGACTTAAACTCGATGGTAAAGGCATCGAAGATGTAAGACAAAGGGGAGATCAAGATGAACAAGACAGAAAAGACAAAGAAAGGGAGGAACGATTGAAACTTGAAGGAGTGAAAGACAAGAACAGTCATATCAAGATGAACAAGCTAAAAAAAGAGAGCAGAAGAGCAAAGAAAACGCGATAAAAGGAGAACAGCTGATGAACAGGAACAGATGAGAAAAGAATACAGAGACGAAGGGATGAGGAAATATGAAGGGCATATGAACGAAGGGATATGAAAGAGTAAGATAAGAAGCGAGAAAGCGCAGAGAAGTCGAGGACGACATGGTACGTAAAAGAAGGTAGAGAGCACGAGATCTCGAGTATTTGCAAAGAGAAGAAATCCCAATCCACGGGTAGCATGTGAAGACATAGAGGAATTATTTCCCGAGTCTGAGTCATTACCAGGTACGTCAAGAGTAAATCTAGAAGACGAATTTGACTCACGAAACATTGGGCATACGATTGATAAAGTTTACCATGAAATGCAAGCCCAGAAAGAAAAACAAGGGAAAGGAAAAAATGATGGTCTCGAGAGCACTCAGTTGTATGAGACTGAGTAAGCCTCCTGTAGTGCGAGTCATAAAGAGCTGTCTTTAGACAAACTAACATTAAATAGAGATGATGATGAGAGGAGTTGCATGAGTTGGGCACAAGAAGTATCCGACGAAGAAAGGGAAACCTTCCAGAGGGAAAAGAAAAGTGATATATGTGGTCCAGAGGGATGTTCACCTATGGATAAGGGAGTAAAATGGTCAGATTCAGAAATTCCTATGTCTAAAGCATCAGAGCAACTGACAGTCAGATTGACATAAGGGCCAACCCCATGGTCGAGGGGGGGAGTACCCACTTTATGTAAGCAGGCTAAGATCACTGCCAGGTATACGACGATGTGGGAATATCACTCCAGCGGTAGATGGCCAAATGATGAGAGATGAAAATGAGTTTGGAGCATCACAGTTCCCCTTGTTGGAAAAGGGAGGAGCCAGGCCACAGTATATACCCTGGCCCCAGATGGACAGAGAAAAATTAAAATGGAAACTCCCAAATTTAACTTCCCGGTACTGGAAAATGGATACATGAGTTAGGAAAAATGACAGGAGGGAATACATTAGTTATAGGCGATATTAAAGGTCATCTGATCACCATACTTGGTGAGAGAACTGATGACGTACGGACATGGGCAAGTTACCCTGGTGTGACTACAGTTAACACTGCGCACGATGGAGCACCATTTAACAATTGTAGAGCAGCAATTTGGAAAGCGCTTGGAGTGCTAAATACAGAGACGTCTGATATGGTAGCTATAATGGTGAGAAAAATGAAGCAAGGAGCGGACCCGTTGCTGTACATTCAAAGTTTTTAAGACGCACGGATGCTTGAAACACATGAGGCTTAGGGAAAGTCTATACCTGTATTTTATCATATATTATGTCAAGGGCTGCTAGAACAGGTACAGAAACAGCTCAAGAAATTAGTGGGGATTGAAGCTAAACCGTGGTCAGAAATCCAGTTAACCATTGCACATTATTTCAGACTCCTGCAGGAAAAGAATTGCAAAAAGGATGAAAAGGTGAAGAAGCAAAATTAGTTCAGAAAAAGTTATCCAAGTATGCCATTGAAGGGGCGATATTAACTAACGTAGGCGGATCAAATTCGCAGCAGGCAGTGCACATGCCACAAGTAAATAACCAAAGACAGTTTGATCAGGCAAATAATGGATATGCTCCACGAGGAAGGGGATATCAAGGGAGAGGTTGGCAAGGTAATCAAGGGTATTGGCAGAATCATCAGGGAGGGTTCCATAATATGCAAAATGGTAATCAGAACATGCAATATGGGCAGATGGGAAGACAACCGCTTGTATGTTGGACATGTGGAATTAAAGGGCACATAGCTCGTATGTGCAGAAGCCAAGCGATGGTACAGAATGATCAATTTTCAAGACAGGGAACGCCAAATGCACCTGCATATTCGCAGCAGGGCGGAAATGGATTTGCGAAAGATAAAGTGCAGCAGCAAGTGCCGAGTGCAGGAAGGCTTGCTATCACAGCAAGTAACAGGTAATCCACCGCAAGGACAATCTCAGCAATCTCCTATGCAACATCAGCAGAACACGAATAAAGAACCGTCTATGACGCGTAGAATAGGAGGTGTTACTGTTGATGGAGGAAATCCATTTATGAGTGATGGAGTGAGACTGTACCTGAAATAGGACAGCTCACTGGGAGACCTGATGCGTTCAGTCCTATCTATTACGCTGAATCCTCATGAGGCGCCAAGGGTAGACGTAATTATAGGCAGCAAAGCTTTTTCCTTCTTAGCACGCGCTCGTGCATACGTGAGGGCAAATTTTCAATGTCTGGCGATGCAATGAATACTCTGGGCTTTACAGGAGCAGCGAGTCGTGTTCCTTTTACAAAAAAATTACCAGTCTCCATAGGAGAATGCCATATGACGGTTCCACTGCTTTATTCGCGGCAAACACCTGTCAACATATTAGGACGAGATTTAATGATGAAAATTAATATGGCCATTTTGTTTCTAACTTGTGCAAAATGATCAGGGCAAATAGCGCCTAGAGCGATACCGTTGGAACCCGAAGTGTTCCATTCTGAGATGCGTGTTTTTGTTAACATGGCTGCCAGGTCTAGTAGGCAGAACCATGAGAATACCAGGTGAGTTTCTATTTAGACCTCAGATACCCATGGACGAAGAGGAGGGACACATTTTCCCCTTAGACATAGAAACAGCTATAGTCTGAGGAAATATGGCTTTTCTTGATGCAACTGATGATAAAGGCAGACGATGGTGTACAAGAATTGCCATTGAGGAAGGTTGCAGAGTGACTGACGTCACTGATGACGACTTGTTTGGAGATGACAGATCTGACGATTTTGTGATATTTGAAATGTGCATTACTTATTGGGTCAAGGCGATTAAGAGAGAAGTCCCACAGAGAATGATGCTAGCAAAGAAGCGTCCTGAATATTTTGATGAAGATATGGCGAAAGTGCCAATTTCATTATGGACTACTGGCCCCTATGACGTAGGCTTACTGAAAGGAGTTGGGGAAGTGAAGATTTTAATTGAAACCAGGAGCAATTTTACTTCAAACACAACAATATCCCATGTCTAGAGAGGCAGATGAAGGCATTTTTAAGACGAATTTCTGCCATGATGGACCAAGGTATCTTAATGACCTCAGAGTCACCATGTAATACATCAGTTTATCCTATTAAAAAATCAGGGGGGGGGGGGGAGCTTGGAGACTAATTCAAGATTCAACCCAATAAACAAGATTGTACAAGCCGACTTGCCTCTAGTCCCCAACCCGGCTACAATTTTATGTAATATACATGTTGATGCACAATATTTCACGGTGATGGACTTGAAAAATTCATTTTTCTCAATGCCATTTCACAAAGACTCACAAGATTTGACGACATTTACTTTTAGACAAGTGCGATTAAAAAGCACAAGGCTTCCCCAGGGGTAATGTGAGTCCCCATCAATTTTTAAGAGTCCTCCAGATGGATTTGAGCAATATTGCTTTAGAAAGCGCTGTGCTGCAATACGTAGATGGCATTTTAGTTTGCAGTACCACAGAGGAAGAGTGCAGACGTGATTCTGTTTAGCTGATGATTATACTTGCTGAGAAAGGTTACAAAGTTGACAAGGAAAAGTTACAATATTGTCAACAAGAAGTGTTGCATATAGGTCAATTGATTTCATACGAGGGAAAGAAGGTCACCCCTGAAAGAGCTGAGGCTATTTTAAAAACAGCCAAGCCACACACGATAAAACAAATGCAGAATTTTATAGGACTATGTAATTATGTCCGAGCATGGGTCTTTGACTACAGCTCATATACAAGGCTCCTTTTACAGGCCTTGAAAACAGCACAGGCAACGAAAGAAAAAATTGTGTGGACTGAGGCAAGGAAGAAGGGTTTGATGAATTGAAAAAAGCAATTTGCACAGCCCCAGTTCTAGGGATCCCCAATAATGCAGAGGAATTATTTTTATTCTCGCATACAGATGGTACTTTTATGACAGCAGTGGACGGCACGCCAGTGCAGCATGCAGCCTTATTGGACAGGCTTATTAAGGCACTACAACTCTGGGTGGGCATAGCAGTCATTAAATGCGCAGCTCACACGAAAGGGACAGATTTGATCTGGCGCGGAAATCAAGCAGCAGACTCTGAAGCCAAGCGCATTGCAAATACAGATACAGGGATGATGAATATTGAAACCATTAATGTGAATGAAAGAATGACTGATGATGATTGTGGATGAGGGATATAATCCTATGTCTAAAACACAGATAATGGAGCTTCAAGGAGAGGCACTGCAAGAGGAAAAGAACTTGTGGGAGCGAAGAGGGTGTTCTTTAAACCCCTCTGAAGCATTGTGGTGGCAAGACAGCACTGGTAAACCAGTGATGCCTATAGCCTTATTAAGGGTAGCGCTAGAACAATTGCACTACCCAGCGCTTACAACTAGGGAGAATTTTGCTGTAACATTGCTGAGGATTGGTTTGTACCGAACCTAATGGAGCATGTTGCATTTTTTATGGTAAATTGTATTGTTTGCCAACAATTCATGGCTGGGCATACACTGCGCATAGTGAGGGGACTCATCCCAAGACCCAATGGCCCTTTTAAGCACTTGCATATCGACTATGCCGACATGATACAAGTTTGCAATGGATATAGATACATATTATAGTAGTATGTCCTTTCTCTAGATGGATAGAGGCAGGTCCATGTACGCACCCAGACTCTACCAGTGCAGCTAAATTCTTAGTGCACAAAGTGTTTCCAAGATGGGGAGTGTGCTAAGTAATGAGATCAGATAATGGACCTCACTTTGTTAATACTGTTTTCGAGCAGATCACCTCATTGCTTGGTATAAAGCACAAGTTTTCTTCGGCTTATAATCCACAAGGAAATAGGTGCTGTGAAAAGCTCAATGGCCTGTTAAAAGAAAGAATAGCTAAATTGAAGCATACCTTGAAAAAAGGGTGGTTGCACTGCCTACCACTGGCATTGTATGCATTGAGGAACCAACCAGGTTCTGACCACCATCTTACGTTACACGAAATCGTGACAGGAAGGCGAATGAGAATACCTTTAATGCCTCCATCCCGAGTTAGAAGTGATGCTCGGCCAACGTCAGAAATTTTAGAACTTGAATTGCAGAACTAATTGCACTGTTTAACATCTAGTTTTTCTGTGATTTAAGGACCGTTGCAGAGAAGAGGGTGTAGGGCAGTACAGAACACAGAAGGAGATGCTTCAACAACCCAAAACTCCTGAATTTCTACGTCCAAGAATCTACCCAGGAGATAAGGTCTTAATTCGTAACCACACAAGGAAGAAGTGGGCCGAGCCCTGTTTCAACTGTCCTTTTTGTTGTTGAGGATGTGACACCATCTGCTGTCAAATTGCAGGGTAGGCGAGCTTGGATCTTCCTCTGAGATATCAAGATCTACTCCAGAGAAACCCCTCTGCCTGTACCCCACCGCGAAGAAGCTACAAACATCGGGGAAGAACCACAGCACGTGCAGACGAGATCTATGACGAGGAAGAAGGATGCATAACCCGACAAGTGGAAAGAAAGGAACCTACTACCTACTAGTGGACTGTCTTAAGTTGGACACTCCCTTCTTAACTACAAATAAAAGGGTAAAAGGACACATTTGAACACTCTGTTCATCTTAGTTGCAGAGTAAAAGATCATCTGCATTCTTAAAAGCCACACTAGTTTATTGACTTTGGACTGAGGCATACTTAAGCCTTGATAAGAATAAGGATATGCCAAATTTTGATTGTGGACACAGCAATTGGAAGAGGGTACAGTACCCTGATTCCTTTTACACAGAGTTCACCTTTTACATGGTGTTACCCATTGATGACCTTTCTAGGTTAATACTTGCTTATCTTGAGTGGGTGTTGCGTTCTTATCCTACGTTGATGGGGAGAACTTGCCGTATTACAGAGTATATTCAAAATCCTGACAATGAAAAGCTCATAAGAAGATTGCTCATAATCATCACTGAAGAGTTTTGAAGTTGCCAGAGTTCAGTGGGGAAAACACAAATGCCCTCATCAACCGATGCAGCACATAGACTAGTCAGTGAGGTGTTCTTTTGTCTAATTGAAGAATACCAGCATCTCGTTGGAAGACACACAGACGTGGTAACTTTCCTAAGAGATCCAAGAAATACTGCAAATTTGAATGTGATCCTGGAAGGAATTATCATCCAGGTGGCAATCTATTTTGAAAGAAATCACAGAGCTCTGTAGAAACTTTCCTCCGAGGGACGGATCGAGGAATTGAATGAAGGACAAAACTCTTTGTTCATGCTAACAGGGAAGCAACATGTCATCTGGACTGAAGGAGATTCGAGGCATTGATTGGGAACTAGTAAAAGAAGCAGATTTCATAGAAGTTTACCGAGGACACTTTTCTTCACGATAAAGGAACATTTGCATCCTGATTGGTGAAAAAACTGATTCAAGAGAGAAAGATAAGTCACTTCTTAAAGCATACAGAAAGCAGATAATTGATCAAGGATGAATACTAAAAGAAGACAACAGCTTCCAGAAACAATCTAAAAATGCAGAGCCATTAAAGTTGTTTTTCCTTCCTTAACATCAAATGTTCGAGATGGGAAACCAAAGTAGCAATATTGTGTTGCCCCATGAGGACAGACGTACAAATTGTCCCAGAAGCAGATTCTGCAGGCTTACTTACCACTGCATCATAGACACATGTATTATATTCATACTCATATTGTTTTCACTGACAGTAAGAACTGATTTTAATATAGGAGCACATGATGCAAGGATTCCTGTTTATGTTTCTGAGCAGAAGGAAAAGGTGAGCGTGGCAACTACAAGGCAGTCTAGACCCTACATAGTCATTCCTGTCCCAAGAAAAATGGGAAGATACATACCTGAACTTGAAATGGATGTTATCAGTAATACATCACACACAGCACTCGCTTCAAATACTGCTTTTAAATGCCAGAAACAGGGTCGGCGATTCAGACAAAGTGGTTGATAAAGGTTGGACCTACACAGATAATGCATGAAGACACACCTAGTCCAGCAACAAAAGGCCCAAGCACAGGTCCCACGGAAAGATCACGTGCAGAGATTATAGCAGAATCTATGTGGGCATTTTTAACTATTGCCAGAAAAAGACAGATGGATAAAGAAAGACTTGCTGATCTTTCTGCTAGGCAGGGAACCCAGATGGATATACCTACAAACAAACCAGCCAGAAGAAGCTATGTAGATGCATTTAAAAATGTAGTGATGGACAACTACATGAAGACTTTGAGAACCAAAAGAAGTACTCAAGAAGATAATTATGAACTAAATGATTATCTGGACAGCACAGGACACTTGGGAAATAACATATGGTACCAACACATTAAAGAAGTTGGAAGAAGATTGTCAGATAAAGAATGTTTCGTATGTGCACTCCTGCCATACAGCATGGGGAAGTCAAAGATATTCATAGCTATTGAAATAGATGTCCTAACTGCACACTGCATAGTGCACCTAGCTTTCTGTAGTACCAGAGGCTAATTCATGGGTCGAACATCCTCTCTCAAATGGGCAACTGAAGGAACAGATCCGAATGAAGATGAATATGTTCAAGATATAAAGACGAGAAACAATGCTAAGACAAAGAACTTTGTGATGAGATATGAGAAACCTGTAGTAAAAGGAACCAGAAGAAGAGAATTGAATAAAAAACGGAAAGTTCCAGGACACTCTACGGAAGACATCCGCAGATGGAAAAACAGAGGCCAGATGCAGATTTGGGGAACTGTCTTATCACCAGATGGCTGGGAAGGAGGAGTAGTGATCTGCAGAGACTGGCTAATAATGGGTCACTACCAACCAACAATTGAGAATGCACAAATGTTATGCAAGCCATTGTGCCCAAAACTTGCTAAACTCCTGACATGGGTCGAAGACAGAGGAGGACCAGTACCAATGGAAAGTTCTAAATTGTGCTTCAGGAACAATGGTACAAGAAAAATGGGGGAAAATCAGAACTGTGAACGAATCTTCGATGCACCAGGAATGAATATCGGAACAGCAGTAATTATGGATCATTATTGGGCGTGCGGCCCCAAAGCCTATATCAGACTGCCAAAAGATTGGGGAGGAATTTGCACATTGGTGAATGTCCGTGTTCCTGCATTGGTGATTCCTAAAGGTGACCTGAACATTAATAGTTTCCCGAAACCAGATGCTCATCTAAGAAAGAACATATCTGTGGAACTGATAAATCAAATGAAGAGAGATTACTTTTTAGCTAAATCAATAGAAGCCTTTCATGCTATACCATATGAACATAGACTGTTCAGCCAGACTTCTTCAGTGTTCACGGTGATCTTTATGCCAAGGATCCAGGTTGGAGCAAATACCAAGTGGCTTCAGATCACCAGATGGGAACTGCTACAGATGATTAATACTACCATAAAGGGATTCAATGCAATCGGAGAAGTACTGAGAGCTGTAAGATTGATGACCCTCCAGACCAGATACGTCCTGGACATGATCACAGGAATGGATGGAGGTGTTTGTTCCAAGTTTGGGGAATCACGTTGCACATTTATACCTTCTCATGATTACGAGAACGGAACATTGACAGAGGACATAGATATGCTAACGCAGCTACATGGCCAGATGATGGAAGAGGTCAAAGACATTGCTGATGACAGTTAGTTTGGATCACTCTTCACATGAATTCCACAATGGATGGCAGATATGTTCAAGTTTTTAGGAGCTTTATTATTATTAGTGATGCTTGGATTCTGTGTGATTAAGATAATAATCCCACAATGCAAGAAGACAGCAAAGAAAGCCATAGGGATGAAAATCATGATTGATTTTGAACCAGGATGGAAGCCTAAAGATCTAACTGATGAAGCAATCTGAGACTTTTACAAGACCAGCATCCATGCACCCGAGGTAACAAAGTTCCTGTATCCAAAGGACTATAAGTAGTATGTGGGAAGATGGATTTATTGCAGGCCAAGTGGACAGTGCATGCTCATGACATGAAACAAGGATGAGCATGTGAAGTCAGCTGGATGCCTGAAGGGAGTCCTAAAAATATGGGTCCCTAAGAGGCATTTCTTCAGACCAGGATGTCTAGGTATTGAAGATGATGTGAGAGTGGTTAATAAATCTGCCCCGCCTACATTACCTGGGATGTATGAACCAAAATATGTGACATATACTGAACAGTTAGTCCATGCTCTTCTCCTTGCTGGTTTATGTGCAGTACCCATAAGAGTACCTATACCCAAGAGAATATGCGAGGTAAAGTACCCATTGAGGAAACTATACTTGCATCCAAGACAATATGATGGCCATTTGAACGAGATTCCTGATGAAACAAGGAAACTGAATGACCAGGATGAATGGTGACGTTATACAAAGCTGAATGGACACCCATATAGAAAGATAACCAGATCAGAGAGGCAGACGATTTATAAAGAACAAAGAGTACTAAGCATGAGTGACATCTTGGGATCAAGCTGAAGAAACTTATGTCACAAACCTGATGAAGAAACTTAGTTTGAACGTGTACAGAGTAGCAAAGCAATCATGAAGCTAGCCACATGCTTAAATAGATTAGACCGCGGCAAGTGCCAACATATGCCTATATAACTCATAGATACATATGGATTAAGTAAAGAATGAATGCTTCCACTACGCATAAAGCGGTACTGAACAACGAGGAAGGCCTCATTCTAGTGTCACAGTTGAGAAAAGCCATTGAACTAAACAGAATAAAAGTACAGCTAAGGAGATGACTGAGCCAAGAAAGCCAAGGTCTTATCAAACTGGAGTTGGCTGACATTGGTTAAAATTAACGTGAAAGAACAGAAGCTCCTGTTCAAGAAGGTCAAGCAAAAACAAAAGACGCCAGAGGACTACTGAAGAATAAAATCAAATGCACAATATGTCTCAATTCATGGTGTCCAGTCAAGTGATGGAAGAAAGTTGAACAGATAAGATCACACCCACGCATGGAAGCTGGGTAGTACCCATAAGCCTTTAAAAATTCTCAGAGAACAGTACAGACTCAAGGCTAACTTCAAAGCACTAATTGACACTGGACTATTGAGGTGATGATGAATCACATTTTTAATTGGTGGGAAGCTGGTATCAAGACAAGCTTACCCGCACCTGGTTGTTAGGTCTACATGCTGTTCACGAAGGTGGAAAATTACTGAGGGGGGTTAGTAGCCAACCAATTGTAGAGGACCACGTAGTTTGGGGGTCCTATAGTTTGTGTAGCCAATGGGACGTCATACATTTAGTGACGTTCATAGTGGCCATTATGAAGGGAGGTCTTAGTTGCCCCACCTGATGTTAACTATCCTATTACCTCTCTCCGTTGCTCCATACAGATATAGAACCTATGCTTAGTTATTCCCTTAGAACCAATCCCGCTTCCCGATACGTTTCTGTAGTTTGCCACGTAGGATGACGTTGGTAATGACGCAGGTCAACACGTCAGCTATGACCATTTATGGGTATAAGAACCCATCTTTTTTATGAAGTAGTTGAGAGTCAGAGTATCGAGCGATTGCTGATGTTCGTTTCGCTCCTTGTTTTAAATACTTGCATTAAAAGAGACAAACTTATGCCAAACTATTTGTGTCGTCTTAATTATTTATATTTGATTATAATCTGCATCCCCATCTATCTCCAGGGTACCACTACTCATCTTTAAAAGGGCTGAAAGCCTCCAGTTCACAGGGGCTGTGACTTTTCTTGAATTACTGGACGTTACTATGCTAGAGGGATGGTTTAGGATGTCCCGGTCTACTTTGTGTGGCTAATGCTGTGATTTTTGCTTGCACAGATCTTGCTCTTCATCACCTCCTGGGATCTTTTAGTTTATAGTGTGACTAGAAGGGCTTAATCATCAATGTCCCTAAATCCAAGATCCTGTTGGCTGGGAGGAGGGGCCCGCTAAGGAGACCCAGTATTATCAGTGCTAGTATCTTGGGGGTGGTAACGGCCTTTGATTACCAGGTACACAGATTCCCTTTCTTGGCTGCCCCAGCTCAGGAATTTGGTTGTCACATCATTCCAGGCTGCGGGGTGGGGGAGGTCAGAATGTGCAGTCTGTAGTTTTGGGCTACGCTGATTGATCAAGCACTTAAGGCAAATGCCTTCTCAGCAGCACTTTAAGGTGCTGAACTTTGAGGTCATGTGAATTCCATGTCACTCTTGCCATCTGGAGGATAGCACAGCGGCAACGTGCTGGTCTTCGAAGCAAGACCACGCAGAACAACAGCGGTTTAAATCCCGGATCCACACTTAGAAACCAAACTCAGGTATAAATAAAGTTAAAAATAAAAAACGGAAAATAAATTCCTCCGCCAACTTATTGGTCTGCCTGTAGGAACTTCTATGAGCCCTGTACGGTGTGAATTGGGAATCCAACTGCAGGATGCATTTAAGCAGTGTGTGTACTGTCTTCTTCTCTGCTCCAATTCCTATGTAGAGGTGTATTAATGTACCTTGCTAGAAATACTAGGACTTAAAACACCTGTTAATTCCCTGGTTGTCCTATGTAAAGAAAGGGTTTTGTTATGGGTTCGAATGACTAGACAGCCCTTGATACAAATGCCATCAAGGATGCCTGTGCAACCATTCAGAAAAGGTATTGGGAGTGGAAAGGCCATCCAACTCTAAGCATTGTTAAATTCGATTCCTTGGCACAACAGTATTTTTCTATCCTGTTGACCCTTGGGCATCCTACCTATCTGTCACCTGCCCATTGCTGCCAAATGAGCTTAGATTGGATATTCCATTGAGCTTGTTTAATGTATTCTGGAAGAATTCATATAATGCTCAGGTGGTTTTGCGACTTTGACGATCTGAATTAAGAAACGTTGATGTCCCTTTTAATATTTTGTCCCTCAAGGTCTCAAGAGGTACCCAAAAGCTACACCACAGCCTGCACCCTCGATACTCATCCTGGACAGCAGAGGCTGATCCAAACTTCTCAAAGCCAGATTAGAGATTCGATTCAGTGCTGAATATTTTGTCAGAGTAGACCAAGGCCTGCTTTCTTTTGTCCTATGGAGCGCTAGGATGAACTGGAAGAGCGTATGGTCCAACATGCGGTAACAAAAGCTGAACCACCATAGTCTTCTGTGGAGTCTAGTGCCCACTTTGGAGTTGAGTTCAGTGACGGCATCACCGACACAAAAACTCATAATTGAGTAATACTATGTGCATTGCGTGTGCGAAAATAAGTTAAAACATGGCGCCGGCGCTGCTATTTTGATCATTCACTTCCAAACTGCAATGAAAGCCTAGGTTTCTGTGAGCTCAGTTAGAAGGCAGACATGTGTTCTGCAATGGTTGTGATATTTTAGTGTGAAGCAGATGAGCTTATTATGGAGGACAGTTTTCACATTGTTCACTCAAGGATGAGCCGAGAGGGGAGTCAGAGATGTGTAGGTGCATTGATAAGGGGTGCTGGGAACGAGTGCCCGAGAGATGAGCTGGGTTTTTCCACCACTGTCTGGACTTTTCCGCTCTTGCCTCCCATGCTTGCAGTCTGTCCTTCGGCCAGGGGCAGTCAGCAATTTATGAGGGGGAGGGATTTGTTCCCCTTAAGAAGACAGGTATCCTGATAGGAGACAGAGAATAGGAACCCCGGTTGATGACGTCTCGCTGAGAGGGAGGATACTCTGCTCCAGACTCCGTTATTTGAGGCGTGATCTCTCTGCCTACCACCCTTGGGACTGGGTAGTGTTGGCGTGGCCGAGAGTAGGTTTTCTCTGACAACTGCACTAATGGTGATATATATCTATCATACCTGTCCTTGTTCATGTATTCATGTATAATCAGTTGTATTTATTCTACAGTTATATATATATATATATGCTTATTTTAGTGTGACTAAAGGGCCTGTAAAGAGCCAAATATTTTGTAACTAATGGTCTGAGTGTGCATTATTGCCTTCCTATGTCCAAGAACTTTTAGTCTGTGTAATGGGGTGAGTAATTCTAAGTTCATTGCATGCTTCTGAAAAGCAGAACACCATGTCAAAATGTTGGCTTCGGGTAAAGGAGAGGAGGCAGCGAGGCTTGTGCTCACTTTGGGATCTTATTCTGTGATCCAGAGAGCCTTGTGTATCCATTATGCCACTCCCATGAAGGGGGCAGCTGAGGTAACGAGAAGTGCCAGAGGAAGTGGGCCGCAGCCCGCCGGGGAGTACACAGAACCGGATCGACCCATGTGCAACCTGCGAGTCATCTGCCCATTAAGTACTACTGTGAGGTCCTGCGGCCCGATGACTTGCTTGCAGGCTAAGCCAGAGTGCAAGACCTATGACGGTGAAGAAGAGAGAGAGGCGCCACATCCCAAAGCAACCGTGGGGCACAAGTCTGTTCGGAACACAGCCCTGCTGCATTCAGGGCTGCAGTGCTCTAGAGCCTGCCTGTCGGGGGAGTGAATCAGAGGAGAGCTGCCATTCCACGCCGAGACCCACGGTACAAAGGAAGAAGGGAGCAGTCCCTTGCAAGGATCTGCAATGAGACAGTGGCAGCGGGAAGCTATGATCTGCATCGGGAGTGGGCCCTCTAGAGAGTGGCGACAAGTGGAAGCGGTCCCCTGAAATCCCTCTAAGTGGTGGAAACCCGGGCGAAGGAGGTGAGCGGATGGCTGGCACGGGCGTGCCGGCCCGATGATAAGGACACCGGGAGGAAAGCAGACCAGAGCATTGGGATGGCAGCGCTTTGAGGAGGCTGACTCCGCTATCAAGGGCTTACTTGCTTAAATAGATTGGCAACCTACATCAGGAATATGAGGATCCTCCCAGACCTATCACCTACTATTATACTATTACCTAGGCTTGTCTTTTCAGTGCCTCTGTACTGCATTCAAACTCACAGGGCTGAGGCCTGCTAAATATCGTTGTGGCAATTTTTTGCTACAGGGTGCTTTGAGACCAGCACCTTCTAAAATGCCCGCCTCCCTGTAGCACCAGAGTGCTCTGCTGCCTTCCTTGCCACATGCTGATTGGTCTTCCACTCCTTCATAGGACCAGTCGGAAGCTGGCACGCTGTAATGGCCCCTGACACAAAGACCCCCAACTAAGGCCCAGTCTGGGACTAGGAGGGCACAGAGGGCCCCCGCCTCCCTTTTCACCGGAGCAAACCATGAAACAACCCCCTGGAAGGCAACCTGTTACACCACAAACTTGGGCCTGTGAAACTCTACACACACTGCCGAATTACCCGTGAATGATGGCTGAACACTTTCACTGCCTCCCCTCTAAGTGTGCCTCCACCATTCAGCCTCCTGCCTTATGTATCTCACTTATTCCTTCTTTCATCACCTTTGTGTCTCTTTTTTGCAAATTCAAAGCCTGGTGTGTGTTTTTAACATCTTAGCACACCTTTTTGCACTGCATTTTGCGGCGTTTTGCAAATTCAAAGCCTGGTGTGTTTTTAACATTTCTGCACCCATCTGTAGTACTAAAGTATTCTCAGTGCATCTTTGCCTTGGCTACTAGGCCACCTGGTGAGTTTGTGCTTGAACTGTGCTATACAGCCCCCCCTTTTCCTATTATCCTCCCCCACCCCTATGGCACTCACCATCGCCCCTATCTTCTCTGACTACTACACTATTACCTATCCTCCCTCTCTAACAAAGTCTGGAAGAAAAAAAACTTTAAAAAGACACCCTGATGACTAATCCTCATCTCTACTCTCTCTCCTCTCTAATCCTCACCCATTAAAGGTGGCACTAAATGGGAAGTCCTCTTGGCTGGCTTCGCATTATCCAGGTGTATCATTAATGTCGACCATACTGGCACTATCTTGGTTCAGGGTCCTCAACCTAACTGCCTCCTCTTTGACAGGCACCTGCTGTCCCTCATTAACTTCCTTCCCACTCCCGCTACTCCATCTTCCACTGTCTCTTCCCACCCCTCCTTCCCCCTGACTGGTGTACCATGCCCCTGTACACCTCCTCGGAAAACCTTCAAAGGTCACACGTAATGCTTGTTCTGCCATCAAACACTCTGCCGACATCTGCCTCCTCCTCGAAGACTTTGACCTCAATATCCTTGCTTTTACTGAGACGTGGTTTAAGGCCAGCTCAGTCACTGCTTTTGACTCCCTTCTCCCTAATGGCTATAAGATAATTCCCAAGCCTCGCCCTAACCGTGCTGGCTGTGGGGTTGCTCTGATCTTCCCCGGGTGGGTCCCTTCTTCCCTCTTATCCACCCAGGTTTACTCTTGCTTCGAAAACCTGGTTTGGAAGCTGGTCATCTCTCCTACCTTCTCTCTGACCATTGCCATCATCTACAGGCCACATGGCTCTACCACCCTGTTCCTCTCTGAATGGGCTGATTTCTCATCCTCTCACAAACACCTCTAAACTCCTTCCTGTAGGCGATTTCAACATCCACCTTGACTCCTCAAGAATGACATTCACTCTTTTCCGTGACCTCTGCTCCTCACTCTCCCTCTCCATTATCCCTTCTGGTCCTACCCAATCATCTGGACACATTCCTGATGCCTTCATCCAAACTGATCTTTCACTTTCCTCCCCACTGATTGTCCCACTCTCCTGGTAAGACCACTCTATCCTCTCTTCTCTCCTAGGTCCTCTCAGCCCGCTGACCGCACCGCCCCCAGCCCTGCCAACCTTGTGATGAAACAAGTGCCAGTTTCTGCCTTTGCATCCACCTTAATCCCCCCTCTTTCCCCACTACAGTCTCTACCTCTGTCTTGCCATTGCTAATACCCTTAAGAGAGTGAGAGTGAGAGAAGTTCCCTGATCCCTGTGCTGTGCCGTGTTGTACAGACCGCTGTGAGTCTGACTTTGCTGTTCTCTCTTTTGGAAAAGGAGGAACCCCTAAGTACTCTGCCTCACTCGTGGAACGAAGCAGAGTGGGAGCAGTTCCCTGCAGCTGCTAGACTGCTGGACCCCAACTGGGCCCTGTAAGGAAGGCATGGTATCAACAGTAAGACAGACGCAAGTGACCACAGTTCAAGGGTGTTTATTGAACAAGAAAAAGGGTTTGAAAAACACCTATCTAATCCTAAATCTACAGATGTGAGCAAGCTATGACCATCAAATATTAACGCAGTCCTAGTGGTGTCTTGTCAAAATAAAAGGGCCTATACTGATAAACCTATTGCCAATCCTTACCTCTAAATACAAATAGTGTGAGAAACAATGTCAAGAAAAGAAAGAAGTGTTGAAAACATTATATGCCGGGATGTTCAGGCTGTTGGCCTCTCTTCCACACGTTTTCAGCACGGGATAAGGCGGTTCACGCAAGCTTAGCACAGTCTCTGGCTTCTCTAGCATGAGGATACCATTCAATCCTTAGCATCAGGGCCTTCTGTGCCCAAGTGTCTCTGTCTTTCAAAGGGCATCATCACGAGTTGGTCAGTATCCCAGCTGGGATACCGCCCAACTTTATTTGCGTTAGCGCCCACCCATCTGGCGGTATTACTGCAGGATCACAGGTTGGGTGCTAACTGTTACTCCCCATTCCCCATTGGACTTAATGGGGAATATCTGGTGCAATTACTATGCGGTAATACCGCTGGTGGTAATTGCACCGAAAATGGGCATAAGCTGGTAGTAAACATACCAGACTCGAGATTGGGCGGACTATTAAATGCAGCAGAAACGCTGCTACCACCACATTCAAGGGGTAACTCGCAACTTGTGTTGAGGCACAAAGTCTCTACATTTAAAGGGCCTAATGCAACAAATACACGATAAGTTCTTCTCCGCTTTTAGACTTTCACAAGTACTCAATTTCTTAGGCAATTCACTATTCACCCTGGATGTCAGGAATAAGGGCTGGTGCCGCCGGGGAGTAACTAAGTTTGCTTATTGAAGCATTGGTAAAGAGAACTATATTTCCCAGCATTCCGGGGAGGACCTGTAGTTCAGTGCAAGTTGCCGCGCGTTGCCAGCTGCAAGTAATGAAGGGCAGCATAAAGCCAACACGCTTGCAGCCGCAGGTGTGGCTTATTTTGTGTTCCTGGATGGGTGCGGTCGGAGCGAGACGTGAGCGAAGCTTTCCTTACAGCCCGTAAGATTTTGGAACAATACGAAGCTGGCGGACTGACTACAGTGTTTTCTTCAGACTCTGAGTGGTCCCGTGGGGCCGCTCAGATAAGTAATGGGTACATTACTCTGGTAAATGCTGGAAGCAGGAGGAATGCGGGCGGGCTGGCTGAAATTGGTTACGGCATTTTCTTCAGACTCCGAGTGGTCCCGTGGGGCTGCTCGGAATTCAGATAAGTACCGGGCACATTACGAGTTTTACAGCAAAGTGTGTGTTTTCAGTAAATCCTTGTTAAGGACTTCGATGCTTAATACTTGTGTGTTCAAAAGCACACGATCGAGTGTGGACCATGTTTTGGGTTGCTAAATCAGCAACATACAGTACAGGACATTCAGGGTTCGGGGCTGTTTAGGCACACCAGTGTTCTGTGTCCCTGTCTTGGCATGTACATTATGGCTATAGGTGTTCAGTGTTGCTTCCGCTTGCCCAACGGGCCATGTGTCATGTATTTCATGTATGGAATCTAATTCCATTGTTGGTGTTCATCTATGCTTGCCATATGTTTATCTTGTTACATGTTCACACGTATTAAGGTGTGTTTATACGATTTTGGAGGTAGGCTGGAGGCAGAGCATAACCTATGGGTTTAGTTTAGGAAAAGAACTAGATAAGGAGGTTTTTTCCCTGTGCTTCCCCTTTCCTATCCACCTTAGGAGTTCCCTAACCCTCTATCCGGTGTTCCTACATCCCTACCCTATCCACAACCTCTTCCTAACTCCTCTTCCCCCCATTGGCTGCCACGTGGTGTCCTGTGTCTATAATCAGGCGCCTGTGCCAACCACGGGTGGAGGGTCGAATTCATTCGGCTTCTGTGGTTCGGGGGAGAGTGTCGATTCCTCTCCTCCATTATTGTGTGCATACTGACACTGGATCCCCTTCAGCCAGGCTCAGATCCCTTTTAACACAATAAGTCTCCCTCCTCTGGGCTGGGGCCAATTTCAATTTGAAGTGTAACTCGTAACACAAACTTGCTTTAACAAAAGCTCTTAGTTGATCTCCCTCTGCCGGGCTCGGACCAACTTCACCTATTTTCTTTAAATTCTTACTATCGAAGACTTTCGAATGTGCCCAGGGTTTTGCTTGACCCGTTGCAGGACCACTTCGATTTCACAATTCCTTTTCTGAACACATTTTCACCTTGCGGTTGGATGCTTAACAGAGACTTTCGAATGAGCATCCACGTGGTGCCGGACCACTCTGTATATGTTATTGTATCTTGGCTTTAAAGTTCAACCACTTATCTGCTGTTTAATTACGTTTGTGTCGCTTGCCCCATACGCTTCATACACTGTTCTCTTCAGTTATCACTATACTATGTTGCTGCTTGCAACCTTGGCTTCAACACAGACCGGCCTGGTATCGGTCTCCCCAACTCACCGGCTGTGCTGACTTCATTGGCGCTGCTCTGTTGTAGGAGCCAAGGACAGGACCACAGCTGCAAACGATTCTCCCCGCCTTGACTATCGAAGCAGAAGATCCCCGGGTACCTCTGACACACAATGCAGTATTCTTCAGCCTTAATTCTGGGTCTTACATTTCCTATTCTTGAAGGCTCATGAAAGTAACAGTTTTTCATTGAAAAGGTCAAGGACACTTTCCTCCTTGCAATCCTCTTCGGTTTTACTGTCTTTCACCTTGTATCAAACTGCCATCTTGGAACTGTGGCTTCCTCGTGTGCTTTGCCTTGCTCAGAGCGTGCTTTCGTGCTCTGCGTTTTATCCGTGTGGGGAAGTGTGATGGAAGTCGGGTGTGTGTAATGATCAATAATTTCCTGACCCTGCCAGACCATTGTATTGGGACATGTCGGGTATACGGCCCGGGTGTTAGTCCGTTTTGGCATTAAGATTTCATTAAAGGAACCCAGAACCGAAGGCACATAAATGCTTCACTAAAGCCTGGCCCGATCCAAGCCAGGGACCACAGGAAGTTGAAGACTCTACTTGCAAGTTTGAACAAGCTGGAGAGAAGTGTGAGGGAATCCACTGGTTGCCCCTTGGCAGACTTTCACAACAGAGGTGCTTCCCATGAAATTGCAACTGTAAATATCCCCCGGAACCAAGAGAGCAAATTCAGATGGATAGCCTGCTCTCTGATAGGGCTTCTGCGGGAAGCCAGACTGATATTTTAAACATCTTGGTTGACCAAACTTGCCCACACGAAACCAGCTATAAAGGAGGATACCCCCTCCGGTTGTAAGGAAACGAGAAGGAAAACCGACAATTTCACACACTGGTGCACCTGGGAAAGCTGGAGACTGTCCCCTAACACAAACTAATAGGGGGGGCCAAAGGATAGAAAGAGGCGTAGGGTTGAGTTAGTTTCTGAAAGTTCTAATGAGGAGTTTGCTCTGACCCACCCCTCTGACATAAACCTCGATCTAAGCTAGGCTGTGGCGCAGCAGGAAGAAGTAAAAAAACAGGTGCGCAAAGGTAGCAAGGCCAACGATGATTCATCAATTAATGCCAACTCTATGGCCACACTGTCTCTGGTAAATATGGCATCTTTCATGAAACTTTGAGGCAATTGACTATTTAAAGGACCAAACCACCCTAATTGCCATGTTACACTCCAAAATTACATTCGTTGAAGGGTTCGTCTCAGCGCTCCAAGGAAAACTGGACACGAACAAAGAAGATACAACAAATTTACTACACCAAATACTAGATCCAATTATTGAGAAAAAAAGACTGAGACGTTTGCTTCATGAAAAAGGAAACGGAAGCATGGACAGTCTTACTGAAGTAGAACAACCTCGATCTTGGTTAAACTTGGACTCTAACCCCCACAGACAGGGTGGGGCCACGTTTACATAACAGAGCTGGTGAAAAGGGGACCAAGTACCCCAAAGCCAGAAATGACATTATTCAACCCGAAGATTTGCGTAATGCTGTGGATAAGGAAGAAGAGCGGTCTGCCAATCCCAGAGAGGATGATGAGGACATAGTAAGAACAGGAGGAAGTTGTCAAGTAAACAAAGAGGTGTCGCCCAATCTCAGGTCAGATGGACTCCTCAGGATGTCTTGCCCCCTAAACCTAATATCGATTATCCTTTATTTACAAACTTGAACAAGCAGAAAAAAGACTACAAAAGCAAAACTACAAAGTCAGACGGATAAGCAAAATGAAAACCTTAAAGGAGATGCAGTACATACTAACGCCAAGTCAAACAGTTCTCGTCAATATTTTTAGAAATGAACCCTCCCGAAAGCCCAGAAAGAACTTAGCCACTTTCTGGAGTAAAAACCCCAAGAGGCCAAAAGGACGGCACTTGAAGTACCTAAGACTTCCCCACACAAGTACAGGGAATACTCCTTGGGAGAGGATTCGATCATGGAATGGATATTAAATTACTCCACATACTCTGATGAGATCAAAAGGTAGACCCTGTTATTTGTACAGCAGATGATATTCAGGGAGAGGTCTCGAATACCCTGGGGCTTTCAACAAATAAAAGAGGCCCGGCACTGTCTGGAACGGCACAGCGGAATGCCTTTAGGAGCAGAAGCGCCTAGCCTTAGTTTCCAATGCAGCCTTGTGGAGCCTAGAATCTCCCATAACAAGTTTCAGGGCATGCCCTCTGCCCTCCCCAATTGTCTCTCCACCTTCAATCAAGTCTGACAGATCACAGGAGGGCTCTAGGTTTGCCAAAAGGCCCAACGAAGGGGAAAAGATAAACAAAAACAGTTGCAATTGGGATCCAAGCTTTACCCTTGAAGGGACTTCCCAGATAAACGATGGTCTAACTCTAACACATCCTCAGAATGCTCCATCGGATCCCAAAATTAAGAGGCAATACAACAGATGATATTGCTGGAGTGCTTTTCCCGTGTGAGGAATGACTGTATAAATTTGCAATACATTTGGAAGACGACTTAATAAGAGATGCAATCTTCGAGAAAGCATTGCATATCTCCGCTATGGGCTGCACTCTATCGGAAACCTTGGCACCAGTTCTAACTGGGGGAATAAAAGGGTGTTCCCTAAAGCTTGGAGGGATGATCGGACATCATATGGAAGGGGGTGAACTTAAAACGAAGTCAAACTGAAATAAACTCCAATGACACCAACAAAGAGAAAAAGAGCAAATGGGGAGTGGGAGGGGGGGGCGGTGAGAGGTCACCACTAAGTATCTCTGTGGATAATTCCACCTTAGCTGAAAGAAGAGTTACCATACAACAGGATCGGCAAACCCAGTGGGCACAAGAATGAATCATGGGGCTGGTTGGCAGAATCCCTGGTGGTAAAAAAAAAAAAGACGAGCCTTGCCACCCTCCATCCCCTTCCTTTTTGATTGGGCCTTTGGCTCCTGAAACACCAGGGGCTTTGGTCATTTATTTGGCAAGGAGGAAATCAGAAACGTGGAATTTAAATCAATTTAGGCAAGTAATTCTGATTAAAAGCTTGGGGATAAGAACCAACAAGCCAGAATGGTTGATACTATGTAATGTCTACAGGAACTCAGTGGAGATAGAGGATTCCGTATTCATCAAGGAGATCATGACGCTGCTAGACAATTGAACAGAACTGTTACCGGACCCACTGATTGTCATATGTGGGGATTTCATCATCTAGAGGTCTCAAATAGGGTTGTCTTCTGGCTCCATCTTTGTTTAGCCTCTCCTTGTCGGACCTCACAGCTACATTGAAACAAATTAAGAGCAACACCAATTAAATGCCCAACTAATGGGCAGAGGATTCAGAGTCCAGTCACCTGCACTTGTTGAATCGACAAGTCAGGGGAGATATCCCAGCTTGACCTACCTGGTAGCAGGTGGTTGCTTGAAGGTGCTGGACTACTTTTTCGGGTCAGTAAACCTTCTCCCATGGGTAGCATCTCTTGAAATAATTCTGTCACTCTTGAGTGACGATAACATAATCAAGCTATCCTGTACCGGAGTTCCCTGTCCTTTGAAAGAACATTACTCCTACCCAGTAGGGATTAACCAAGGTCATAATCGTCTTAAAATTGACACGTCAAGAATTGGGGAACTGACTGATGACTTCAAAGCACTCCAAAACAATGAGAATGGAGTGGGAGGACTTTGCTTAAAGTACCCAAAACTCTTTTTGGCGTTTGAGGAAAAAAGGAAGGTGGGCCCAAGGTGTGACTTCCAGCACAAACACTCATTCCAATGGGACCTTGTTGCCAGGAGGAAAAAGATTAGGCTGGACATAAAAAGGATTAAAGTGGAAAACCCCTAGACATCATCTGATTTGATTTAAGTTAGAAAATCACGCTATAAAATCTGGGTAAAAACATATAAATACAAAATGATCCAGGAAAACACTGAATTAATGCTGCAAAAAATCTCTAAAAAACAGGTGAAATTTGGAAATTCCAAATTCAGCAAACACCCCTATAGCGGCCTTGCAATGCAATGCAGTAGCTGAAGAGGAATGGATATCTCACTTTACAAAAGTGTTTAACGAGCCAGAAGAGGCTGCATCCACTGAAAATTCTAGCAATGGTATAGAGCGGTCCTTCTCTACCGAAGAAGATGAAATCTATTTGCTCATTTAAAAAGCTAGTAGTTGGAGAGTGCCAGGGCCTGATGGCTTGACGAATGCTATCCTCAAAGAGGAACCAAAACTCTGGGCAACATTTCTGGGCTCTCTATTTGAACGTGTAAAGACATTTTAAAAACTGCCGGCAACCTGGAGAAAATCTATAGTGGTCCCAATATTTAAGAAGGGCGACAGGACAAATCCCATCAACTATCGTCCCATTGCATTGTTGGACGTGATTGGAAAGGTGTTCTCTAAATTGGTTCTGGTGGCTCTGGACTTGTGGATACTCTTATTAGGGAAGCTGGACACTAGGCAGTCAGGCTTTGTAAGGGGAATGAAAACATCATGGAATGTGTTCATACTTAACCTATTGAAAAAGCGGTTCATTAGTCTCCACAAGAAGATGTACTTTGCCTTCATCGACCTATCACAGGCGTTTGATTCAATAAACCGGAAAAAGTTGTGGAAAAAACTGGCCAAATGGGGTGCCCCTTGGACATACTAGAAGCCATTAAAGACATGCATACTGACACGGAACTGCAGATAAAGATGGACCAAGGGGGCACCCTGTCTTGCTCAATAACAACATCTAGAGGTCTCAAACAGGGTTGCCTTCTGGCTCCAACTTTGTTTAGCTTTTTCTTGTCGGACCTCACAGTTACATTGAAAAAAATTAAGAGTTTCCCCCCCAAACATTGACGGGGCTCCTATTGACCATCTGATGTATGCAGATGATTTGGTCCTGATAGACCAAACTCCTATGGGATTACAGCACCAATTAAATGCCCAACTAAATGCCGTGAAACATATGAGAATGGTTTGAAAAACAACATTAATAAATCAAGTGTTCTGACGATTCAATCAGCAAGAGGTAGGAAACCGTGCAACAGAGCATGAAACATAGAGAATGAGAGGTTAACACAAGTGACATTGTTTATATACTTAGGCAGCTGTATAAGCACGTCCCTGAGAGAGGTCCACCAGGTAAACATGCTGAGGTCCAAAATACAGTCCCTTATAAATCAAGGAAGGCTGATCGAAAAGAAATTCAGCAAATTCTCAATCATCCCAACCTTAACCTTCTACAAAATGAAGGTTGTTTCGACAGTGACTTTTGGGACTGACACTTTTGGTGAAATTCCAGTAAACACATGGGACACTTTGGAAGCGCACTTCTGGAAAAAGTGTGGAAAATCCCAAACTGTGTGCCATCATCCGTGATAAGACAAGAACTAGGCTTGATCTACATGTACGCACAGGTCATCGTGAAGAACTTGAATTTGTTTCGTAATTGTATCTTGGGTGTCCTTGTACAAGGCTTTGGTGTATTAAAAGAGGCAATTGTGGGTGGCCGTGACAATGATCTACAAGAATGGAGAATATCATGCTGTGACGTTTTAAGATATCTGGGCATGACTGAAGATCAGCCACTGACTAATCCCACTTCAATAAAAGTCAAGCTGTGGCAACAGAATTGGATTTGGACCCAAGAAAAAGCAAGCAGAGTGAAATGTTGCCATCAGGAAGTTGTTGTGTGTAGGCCCTATAACGTCTTACCAAAATATGTTTCTGTGCCCAAGCAACTGGATCAGATCCAAGTTCATGCTATTTTGCCTGAACTTGCACCCTACTGAGGAAATATTGACTGCACAGAACAAAGATGGTCCAATAAACACTGACTGCAGACTGTGCAAAGTAAAGAACGAAAAAGAAGCACTCAAACACCTAGTCTTGTTCTGTAGGGCGCTGACTGCGCACTGAACGAATGGTGAAGCTGTGAGTGTTTTTTTCGAAGAGTTCAGAACATGTGATGGCAATGAATGGTGGCAGTTTTGTATCCAGGGGGAAAAGATGTCACTAATAATTGCTTTGGTCATTTCTTTGGAGAATGTATTAAAGCACATTAATGAAAACAAGTAAGACCTTCTGAGACAGAAAGAAAAGAGAACTGTATTTAATAATTGGACAACTCTTGTTTTCCTTTTTGATATGTCTGTTGGGAAATGTAATGTACATTCTGTAAAGGTCAAAGACTTACGATAAAGTCATAATACGTTTCAAATACCCTTGATATTCTTGCCCCAGTCATGAGGATCCACCTGAAAAATGCCTCCAAGCGCAACACCTGGTACGACTCTGCATTTTGCGGCTTTTTGCAAATTCAAAGCCTGGTGTGTTTTTAACATTTCTGCACCCATCTGTAGTACTAAAGTATTCTCGGTGCATCTTTACCTTGGCTACTAGGCCACCTGGTGGGTTTGTGCTTGAACTGTGCTATACAGCCCCCCCTTTTCCTATTATCCTCCCCCGCCCCTATGGCACTCACCATCTCCCCTGTCTTCTCTGACTACTACACTATTACCTATCCTCCCTCTCTAACAAAGTCTGGAAGAAAAAAACTTTAAAAAGACACCCTGATGACTAATCCTCATCTCTACTCTCTCTCCTCTCTAATCCTCACCCATTAATGGTGGCACTAAATGGGAAGTCCTCTTGGCTGGCTTCGCATTATCCAGGTGTATCATTAATGTCGACCATACTGGCACTATCTTAGTTCAGGGTCCTCAACCTAACCGCCTCCTCTTTGACAGGCACATGCTGTCCCTCATTAACTTCCTTCCCACTCCCGCTACTCCATCTTCCACTGTCTCTTCCCACCCCTCCTTCCCCCTGACTGGTGTACCATGCCCCTGTACACCTCCTCGGAAAACCTTCAAAGGTCACACGTAATGCTTGTTCTGCCATCAAACACTCTGCCGACATCTGCCTCCTCCTCGAAGACTTTGACCTCAATATCCTTGCTTTTACTGAGACGTGGTTTAAGGCCAGCTCAGTCACTGCTTTTGACTCCCTTCTCCCTAATGGCTATAAGATAATTCCCAAGCCTCGCCCTAACCGTGCTGGCTGTGGGGTTGCTCTGATCTTCCCTGGGTGGGTCCCTTCTTCCCTCTTATCCACCCAGGCTTACTCTTCCTTCGAGAGCCTAGTTTGGAAGCTGGTCATCTCTCCCACCTTCTCTCTGACCATTGCCATCATCTACAGGCCACATGGCTCTACCACCCTGTTCCTCTCTGAATGGGCTGATTTCTCATCCTCTCACAAACACCTCTAAACTCCTTCCTGTAGGCGATTTCAACATCCACCTTGACTCCTCAAGAATGACATTCACTCTTTTCCGTGACCTCTGCTCCTCACTCTCCCTCTCCATTATCCCTTCTGGTCCTACCCAATCATCTGGACACATTCTTGATACCTTCATCCAAACTGATCTTTCACTTTCCTCCCCACTGATTGTCCCACTCTCCTGGTAAGACCACTCTATCCTCTCTTCTCTCCTAGGTCCTCTCAGCCCGCTGACCGCACCGCCCCCAGCCCTGCCAACCTTGTGATGAAACAAGTGCCAGTTTCTGCCTTTGCATCCACCTTCATCCCCCCTCTTTCCCCACTACAGTCTCTACCTCTGTCTTGCCATTGCTAATACCCTTAAGAGAGTGAGGGTGAGAGAAGTTCCCTGATCCCTGTGCTGTGCCGTGTTGTACAGACCGCTGTGAGTCTGACTTTGCTGTTCTCTCTTTTGGAAAAGGAGGAACCCCTAAGTACTCTGCCTCACTCGCGGAACGAAGCAGAGTGGGAGCAGTTCCCTGCAGCTGCTAGACTGCTGGACCCCAACTGGGCCCTGTAAGGAAGGCACGGTATCAACAGTAAGACAGACGCAAGTGACCACAGTTCAAGGGTGTTTATTGAACAGGAAAAAGGGTTTGAAAAACACCTATCTAATCCTAAATCTTCAGATGTGAGCAAGCTATGACCATCAAATATTAACGCAGTCCTAGTGGTGTCACAGTGTATGGGTCTCAATCATGACACTGAAACCACATGTGAAACCATAAACCCCCAAGGCCAAACAAAATTAGAACAAACCGAAAATTAGAGGAAGCAGTTCACAATTCCCCTACGTCAAACTCCCTACTTGGCGGCGCCTTTGAAAGGTTTTGCTGCAGATTAAAAAGGTCCAGTTCTAAGTGCAAGTCTTCCTCCTCAAAACATCAAGCACAAAGAAGCGCATTTTTAGACACCAATCCTGGAATCCAAATGGGTCTTGCAGATCAGGAAAATATTTAAGGCAAAGTACCTTTGATCTTGATCAACTGCAGGACAGTGGAGTTGCAAGCATACAGAATGCCTAGTCTACTGATTTTCAAGCAAATAGTCCCATCCCTGCTCTTTATTAATTTATTTTATTTATTGTGCATTTGTACGGCGCTTATTCATCAAGTAAATTGTGTTTCAAAGCGCCCACAGGGCGACAGGGAGGGATTATGGGAATTAAAGTCATAAAAATAGAACAATGAAAGATAGAGGCGGACCTATTAGGCCTTGTGAGCATTCAGAACATGCAAGTGCAGAGAGAGAGAAAGGGTGAGGGAGTGAGGGGGGTGTAAGTGGTAGATGTACAAGGCGGGAAGTGCTAGAGAGTGAGCAGATGTAAGTGCTGAGTGGTCAGCTGCCAATAAATAAGTGCAGGCACTGTGGTAGCATAGGCCAGTGGGTGCCAAGGCAAGTGCTGGGAGCATGTGGAGGCTGATGTCAATTGGGTGTGAGAGGCCAGGGTGCAAGAAGACACATAAGGCCCCTGTTCACCAATCTCAGCAACTGTGGGGTTTAGCAGAGGAGAGAGGAAGGGAAGGAGGAAGTGAAAAGGAAAGTCTTGAGGAGCTTTCGGAATTTGAGGAGATCTGGCTGAAGACGAAGAGGAAGGCTGTTCCATCGGAGGGAGCCTGTTGAGGAAAGGGATCGGCCACCAGCTCGCTGTTTAGCGAAGTGCTGGGCACACAGAGAGTTGGTGCCGGAGGAACGTAAAGATCTGGAGGGAGAGTATTTATGAGAACAAGTTGTAGGTAGCATCCTCCCCGGCCCCAGACAGCTTTATTGGTGATGCAGAGGGATTTGATTTTGATCCTTGCAGCAACAGCAAGCCAGTGGAGTGTTTTTAGGGCTGGAGAGATGCGGTCCCTGGGCTTGAGGCCAGGGATAGGGGGTGAATCCCCGTTGCTGCAGCCCTATTCTGGTTTAGCTGGAGGGGTCATAGGGAGGAGGGTAGGTTAAGGAAGAGGCTATTGCAGTACTCTAGCATAGAGAGAACCACAGCTCTAGACACATTGAGCTTCTGGGGGAAAGTGAGGAAAGGAAGAATTCCTTTGAGGAGGTGAAGTTGAAACTGGGCCTTCTTGACAAGGTCCTAAATGTGCGGGAGGAAGGAAAGAGAGGAGTTGAAGATGACTCCAAGGTTTCTGGCTTCAGATGAAGGAGAAGGGGGTCCAGCCCATCGAAGATGGCCAGAGGGGAAGAAAGAGGGAGCAGGAGTCCCAATAGGAAGGATCTCAGTCTTGCTGACGTTGAGGCAAAGATCATTGGAAGTACACTAGGACTGGATGGCAGATAGGCAGTCAGGAATGATAGAGGAGGTAGGGAGAGGGAAGTTGTGTGTCATCTGCATAATACTGGAAGTTAGGGGAAAAGGTGGAAATGAGGTGTACAAGGGGGGCAAGATATGTGTTTAAGAGCATGGGAGAATGGTTGGAGCCCTTGGGCACACCACAGGTGGAGATAGAGGTGGGGGAGGAGAAAGAGTCCAGAATAACCTGGGAAGGACGATCATTAAGGAAGGAGGTCAGCCAGTCCAGTGCCCACTCCGAGATACCTAAGGTATCCTGGATCCGTTTTTTGAGGATGGAGTGGTTGACCGTATCAAATGCAGAGGAGAGATCAAGTAGAATGAGAACAGCTGGAGAGTTGGAATCAAGAGATGCGAGCAGTTCCTCACAGGTGTTCAGAAGAGCAGAGAGCAGTTTCCGTGCCTCTGGATGCTCGGAATCCAGATTGATGGTCGTGGAGGCAACCAACAAGTTCAGTGTGCGGGGTCAATTGGGGGAAGACTAGCTTCTCCAAGTGTTTCCCATGGAAGGGGGTGATAGATATGGGGTGGTAGTTGACTGGACAAGAATGGTCTGCAGAAGTTTTTTTCAGGAGGGGACACACAAGTAAGTGCTTGAGGGAGGAAGGGAAAGATCCAGTGGCAAAAGAGTGGTAGCAGAAGTCAGCAAGTGCAGGGCCAAGAGAGCTAATATTGTCCTTAATGGTTCTGGAGGAGCAGGGGGAAACCTATTTGGAGGAGACCTTCATGGAGCAGACAACTGTGGTGACCTCATCAGGTGTGATAGGAGAGAAGGAGGCGAGAAGGCAGAGGGCGGGTGAGAGGCCATAGGAAGCGGGGGAGGCAAGAATGCTCAGGATGTCCTTAGTTTTTGCAGTGAAGTGTGTGGCCAGTGCGTTGCAGAAGACCTGGGAGGGAAGAGGTGAAGAGGAGACTGCAGAAGGGTTGGCTAGTTCCCTGCAGATTTTAAAGAGTTCAGCCGTGTTGTTGGATGCACCAGAGATGCGATCCTGGATGTGGGCCCTTTTCTTGGTGTGGATATAGTGGCTGTATTGTCTTTGGAGCAGGTGACAGGCCAGTTTGTCAGAGGGTGAGCCTGAGGTTTGCCACTTCTGTTCTGCAGCTCTGCACTTGCGCTTCAGGGCTGCAAGTTCAGAGTCGTACCAGGTGTTGCGCTTGGAGGCATTTTTCAGGTGGATCCTCATGACTGGGGCAAGAATATCAAGGGTATTTAAAACGTATTATGACTTTATCGTAAGTCTTTGACCTTTACAGAATGTACATTACATTTCCCAACAGACATATCAAAAAGGAAAACAAGAGTTTATTAAATACAGTTCTCTTTTCTTTCTGTCTCAGAAGGTCTTACTTGTTTTCATTAATGTGCTTTAATACATTCTCCAAACAAATGACCAAAGCAATTATTAGTGACATCTTTTCCCCCTGGATACAAAACTGCCACCATTCATTGCCATCACATGTTCTGAACTCTTCGAAAAACACTCGCAGCTTCACCATTCGTTCAGTGCGCAGTCAGCACCCTACAGAACAAGACTAGGTGTTTGAGTGTTTCTTTTTCGTTCTTTACTTTGCACAGTCTGCAGTCAGTGTTTATTGGACCATCTTTGTTCTGTGCAGTCAATATTTCCTCAGTAGGGTGCAAGTTCAGGCGAAATAGCATGAATTTGGATCTGATCCAGTTGCTTGGGCACGGAAACAGATATTTTGGTAAGACGTTATAGGGCCTACACACAACAACTTCCTGATGGCAACATTTCACTCTGCTTGCTTTTTCTTGGGTCCAAATCCAATTCTGTTGCCACAGCTTGACTTTTATTGAAGTGGGATTAGTCAGTGGCTGATCTTCAGTCATGCCCAGATATCTTAAAACGTCACAGCATGATATTCTCCATTCTTGTAGATCATTGTCACGGCCACCCACAATTGCCTCTTTTAATACACCAAAGCCTTGTACAAGGACACCCAAGATACAATTACGAAACAAATTCAAGTTCTTCCCGATGACCTGTGCGTACATGTAGATCAAGCCTAGTTCTTGTCTTATCACGGATGATGGCACACAGTTTGGGATTTTCCACACTTTTTCCAGAAGTGCGCTTCCAAAGTGTCCCATGTGTTTCCTGGAATTTCACCAAAGGTGTCAGTCCCAAAAGTCACTGTCGAAACAACCTTCATTTTGTAGAAGGTTAAGGTTGGGATGATTGAGAATTTGCTGAATTTCTTTTCGATCAGCCTTCCTTGATTTATAAGGGACTGTATTTTGGACCTCAGCATGTTTACCTGGTGGACCTCTCTCAGGGACGTGTTTATACAGCTGCCTAACTATATAAACAATGTCACTTGTGTTAACCTCTCATTCTCTATGTTTCATGCTCTGTTGCACGGTTTCCTACCTCTTGCTGATTGAATCGTCAGAACACTTGATTTATTAATGTTGATTTTCAAACCATTCTCATATGTTTCACGGCATTTAGTTGGGCATTTAATTGGTGCTGTAATCCCATAGGAGTTTGGTCTATCAGGACCAAATCATCTGCGTACATCAGATGGTCAATAGGAGCCCCATCAATGTTTGGGGGGGAAGCTCTTAATTTTTTTCAGTGTAACTGTGAGGTCCGACAAGAAGAGGCTAAACAAAGATGGAGCCAGAGGGCAACCCTGTTTGAGACCTCTAGATGTTGTTATTGAGCGAGACAGGGTGCCCCCTTGGTCCATCTTTATCTGCAGCTCCGTGTCAGTATGCATGTCTTTAATGGCTTCTAGTATGTCCAAGGGGCACCCCATTTGGCCAGTTTGTTCCACAACTTGTTCCGGTTTATTGAATCAAACGCCTGTGATAGGTCGATGAAGGCAAAGTACATCTTCTTGTGGAGACTAATGAACCGCTTTTCAATAGGTTAAGTATGAACACATTCCATGATGTTTTCATTCCCCTTACAAAGCCTGACTGCCTAGTGTCCAGCTTCCCTAATAAGAGTATCCACAAGTCCAGAGCCACCAGAACCAATTTAGCGAACACCTTTCCAATCACGTCCAACAATGCAATGGGACGATAGTTGATGGGGTTTGTCCTGTCGCCCTTCTTAAATATTGGGACCACTATAGATTTTTTCCAGGTTGCCGGCAGTTTTTAAAATGTCTTTACACGTTCAAATAGAGAGCCCAGAAATGTTGCCCAGAGTTTTGGTTCCTCTTTGAGGATAGCATTCGTCAAGCCATCAGGCCCTGGCGCTCTCCAACTACTAGCTTTTTAAATGAGCAAATAGATTTCATCTTCTTCGGTAGAGAAGGACCGCTCTATACCATTGCTAGAATTTTCAGTGGATGCAGCCTCTTCTGGCTCGTTAAACACTTTTGTAAAGTGAGATATCCATTCCTCTTCAGCTACTGCATTGCATTGCAAGGCCGCTATAGGGGTGTTTGCTGAATTTGGAATTTCCAAATTTCACCTGTTTTTTAGAGATTTTTTGCAGCATTAATTCAGTGTCTTCCTGGATCATTTTGTATTTATACGTTTTTACCCAGATTTTATAGCGTGATTTTCTAACTTTAATCAAATCAGATGATGTCAAGGGGTTTTCCACTTTGATCCTTTTTATGTCCAGCCTAATCTTTTTCCTCCTGGCAACAAGGTCCCATTGGAATGAGTGTTTGTGCCGGAAGTCACACCTTGGGCCCACCTTCCCTTTTTCCTCAAACGCCAAAAAGAGTTTTGGGTACTTTAAGCAAAGTCCTCCCACTCCATTCTCATTGTTTTGGAGTGCTTTGAAGTCATCAGTCAGTTCCCCAATTCTTGACGTGTCAATTTTAAGACGATTATGACCTTGGTTAATCCCTACTGGGCAGGAGTAATGTTCTTTCAAAGGACAGGGAACTCCGGTACAGGATAGCTTGATTATGTTATCGTCACTCAAGAGTGACAGAATTATTTCAAGAGATGCTACCCATGGGAGAAGGTTTACTGACCCGAAAAAGTAGTCGAGCACCTTCAAGCAACCACCCTGCTACCAGGTAGGTCAAGCTGGGATATCTCCCCTGACTTGTCGATTCAGCAAGTGCAGGTGACTGGACTCTGAATCCTCTGCCCATTAGTTGGGCATTTAATTGGTGCTGCTCTTAATTTGTTTCAATGTAGCTGTGAGGTCCGACAAGGAGAGGCTAAACAAAGATGGAGCCAGAAGACAACCCTATTTGAGACCTCTAGATGATGAAATCCCCACATATGACAATCAGTGGGTCCGGTAACAGTTCTGTTCAATTGTCTAGCAGCGTCATGATCTCCTTGATGAATACAGAATCCTCTATCTCCACTGAGTTCCAGTAGACATTACATAGTATCAACCATTCTGGCTTGTTGGTTCTTATCCCCAAGCTTTTAATCAGAATTACTTGCCTAAATTGATTTAAATTCCATGTTTCTGATTTCCTCCTTGCCAAATAAATGACCAAAGCCCCTGGTGTTTCAGGAGCCAAAGGCCCAATCAAACAGGAAGGGGATGGAGGGTGGCTAGGCTCGTCTTTTTTTTTTTTACCACCAGGGCTTCTGCCAACCAGCCCCATGATTCATTCTTGTGCCCACTGGGTTTCCCGATCCTGTTGTATGGTAACTCTTCTTTCAGCTAAGGTGGAATTATCCACAGAGATACTTAGGGGTGACCTCTCACCGCCCCACCCCCCCCCCCCCCATCTGCTCTTTTTCTCTTTGTTGGTGTCATTGGAGTTTATTTCAGTTTGACTTCGTTTTAAGTTCACCCCCTTCCATATGATGTCCGATCATCCCTCCAAGCTTTAGGGAACACCCTTTTATTCCCCCAGTTAGAACTGGTGCCAAGGTTTCCGATAGAGTGCAGCCCATAGTGGAGATATGCAATGCTTTCTCGAAGATTGCATCTCTTATTAAGTCGTCTTCCAAATGTATTGCAAATGTATACAGTCATTCCTCACATGGGAAAAGCAAACCAGCAATATCATCTGTTGTATTGCCTCTTAATTTTGGGATCCGATGGAGCATTCTGAGGATGTGTGCTCTATTCAGAGTTAGACCATCGTTTATCTGGGAAGTCCCTTCAAGGGTAAAGCTGGGATCCCAATTGCAACTGTTTTTGTTTATCTTTTCCCCTTCGTTGGGCCTTTTGGCAACTCTAGAGCCCTCCTGTGATCTGTCAGACTTGATTGAAGGTGGACAGACATTTGGGGAGGGCATGCCCTGAAACTTGTTATGGGAGATTCTAGGCTCCACAAGGCTGCATTGGAAACTAAGGCTAGGCGCTTCTGCTCCTAAAGGCATTCCACTGTGCCGTTCCAGACAGTGCCGGGCCTCTTTTATTTGTTGAAAGCCCCAGGGTATTCGAGACGTCTCCCTGAATATCATCTGCTGTACAAATAACAGGGTCTACCTTTTGATCTCATCAGAGTATGTGGAGTAATTTAATATCCATTCCATGATCGAATCCTCTCCCAAGGAGTATTCCCTGTACTTGTGTGGGGAAGTCTTAGGTGCTTCAAGTGCCGTCCTTTTGGCCTCTTGGGGTTTTTACTCCAGAAAGTGGCTAAGTTCTTTCTGGGCTTTCGGGAGGGTTCATTTCTAAAAATATTGACGAGAACTGTTTGACTTGGCGTTAGTATGTACTGCATCTCCTTTAAGGTTTTCATTTTGCTTATCCGTCTGACTTTGTAGTTTTGCTTTTGTAGTCTTTTTTTTGCTTGTTCAAGTTTGTAAATAAAGGATAATCGATATTAGGTTTAGGGGGCAAGACATCCTGAGGAGTCCATCTGACCTGAGATTGGGCAACACCTCTTTGTTTACTTGACAACTTCCTCCTGTTCTTACTATGTCCTCATCATCCTCTCTGGGATTGGCAGACCGCTCTTCTTCCTTATCCACAGCATTACGCAAATCTTCGAGTTGAATAATGTAATTTCTGGCTTTGGGGTACTTGGTCCCCTTTTCACCAGCTCTGTTATGTAAACGTGGCCCCGCCCTGTCTGTGGGGGTTAGAGTCCAAGTTTGACCAAGATCGAGGTTGTTCTACTTCAGTAAGACTGTCCATGCTTCCGTTTCCTTTTTCATGAAGCAAACGTCTCAGTCTTTTTTTCTCAATAATTGGATCTAGTATTTGGTGTAGTAAATTTGTTGTATCTTCTTTGTTCGTGTCCAGTTTTCCTTGGAGCGCTGAGACGAACCCTTCAACGAATGTAATTCTGGAGTGTAACATGGCAATTAGGGTGGTTTGGTCCTTTAAATAGTCAATTGCCTCAAAGTTTCATGAAAGATGCCATATTTACCAGAGACAGTGTGGCCATAGAGTTGGCATTAATTGATGAATCGTCGTTGGCCTTGCTACCTTTGCGCACCTGTTTTTTTACTTCTTCCTGCTGCGCCACAGCCAAGCTTAGATCGAGGTTTATGTCAGAGGGGTGGGTCAGAGCAAACTCCTCAGTAGAACTTTCAGAAACTAACTCATCCCTATGCCTCTTTCTATCCTTTGCCCCCCCCCCCTATTAGTTTGTGTTAGGGGACAGTCTCCAGCTCTCCCAGGTGCACCAGTGTGTGAAATTGTCGGTTTTCCTTCTCGTTTCCTTACAACCGGAGGGGGTATCCTGGTTTCGTGTGGGCAAGTTTGGTCAACCAAGATGTTTAAAATATCAGTCTGGCTTCCCGCAGAAGCCCTATCAGAGAGCAGGCTATCCATCTGAATTTGCTCTCTTGCTTCCGGGGGATATTTACAGTTGCAATTTCATGGGAAGCACCTCTGTTGTGAAAGTCTGCCAAGGGGCAACCAGTGGATTCCCTCACACTTCTCTCCAGCTTGTTCAAACTTGCAAGTAGAGTCTTCAACTTCCTGTGGTCCCTGGTTTGGATCGGGCCAGGCTTTAGTGAAGCATTTATGTGCTTTCGGTTCTGGGTTCCTTTAATGAAATCTTATTGCCAAAACGGACTAACACCCGGGCCGTATACCCGACATGTCCCAATACAATGGTCTGGCAGGGTCAGGCAATTATTGATCATTACACACACCCGACTTCCATCACACTTCCCCACACGGATAAAACGCAGAGCACGAAAGCACGCTCTGAGCAAGGCAAAGCACACGAGGAAGCAGCAGTTCCAAGATGGCAGTTTGATACAAGGCGAAAGACAGCAAAACCGAAGAGGATTGCAAGGAGGAAAGTGTCCTTGACCTTTTCAATGAAAAACTGTTACTTTCATGAGCCTTCAAGAATAGGAAATGTAAGACCCAGAATTAAGGCTGAAGAATACTGCATTGTGTGTCAAAGGTACCCGGGGATCTTCTTCGATAGTCAAGGCGGGGAGAATCGTTTGCAGCTGTGGTACTGTCCTTGGCTCCTACAACAGAGCAGCGCCAATGAAGTTAGCACAGCCAGTGAGTTGGGGAGACCGATACCAGGCCGGTCTGTGTTGAAGCCAAGGTTGCAAGCAGCAACATAGTATAGTGATAACTGAAGAGAACAGTGTATGAAGCGTATGGGGCAATCGACACAAACATAATTAAATAGCAGATAAGTGGTTGAACTTTGAAGCCAAGATACAATACCATATTCAGAGTGGTCCGGCACCACGTGGATGCTCATTCGAAAGTCTCTGTTAAGCATCTAACCGCAAGGTGAAAATGTGTTCAGAAAAGGAATTGTGAAATCGAAGTGGTCCTGCAACGGGTCAAGCAAAACCCTGGGCACATTCGAAAGTCTTCGATAGTAAGAATTTAAAGAAAGCAGGTGAAGTTGGTCCGAGCCCGGCAGAGGGAGATCAACTAAGAGCTTTTGTTAAAGCAAGTTTGTGTTACGAGTTACACTTCAAATTGAAATTGGTCCCAGCCCAGAGGAGGGAGACTTATTGTGTTAAAAGGGATCTGAGCCTGGCTGAAGGGGATCCAGGGTGAATAGTGAATTGCCTAAGAAATTGAGTACTTGTGAAAGTCTAAAAGCGGAGAAGAACTTATCGTTTATTTGGTGCATTAGGCCCTTTAAATGTAGAGACTTTGTGCCTCAACACAAGTTGCGAGTTACCCCTTGAATGTGGTGGTAGCAGTGTTTCTGCTGCATTTAATAGTCCGCCCAATCTCGAGTCTGGTGTGTTTACCACCAGCTTATGCCCATTTTTGGTGCAATTACCACCAGCGCTATTACCGCATAGTAATTGCACCAGATATTCCCCATTAAGTCCAATGGGGAATGGAGAGTAACAGTTAGCACCCAACCTGTGATCCTGCAGTAATACCGCCAGATGGGTGGGCGCTAACGCAAATAAAGTTGGGCGGTATCCCAGCTGGGATACTGACCAACTCGTGATGATGCCCTTTGAAAGACAGAGACACTTGGGCACAGAAGGCCCTGATGCTAAGGATTGAATGGTATCCTCATGCCAGAGACTGTGCTAAGCTTGCGTGAACCGCCTTATCCCGTGCTGAAAACGTGTGGAAGAGAGGCCAACGGCCTGAACATCCCGGCATATAATGTTTTGAACACTTCTTTCTTTTCTTGACATTGTTCCTCACAATATTTGTATTTAGAGGTAAGGATTGGCAATAGGTCTATCAGTATAGGCCCTTTTATTTTGACAAGACACCACTAGGACTGCATTAATATTTGATGGTCATAGCTTGCTCACATCTGAAGATTTAGGATTAGAAACCCTTTTTCCTGTTCAATAAACACCCTTGAACTGTGGTCACTTGCGTCTGTCTTACTGTTGATACCGTACCTTCCAGCAAGGCTTCAATCCCAAACTCTTTAGGGATATCATTTAAAAAAGGATTGTTAGAAGACGAAAAAAACGGTTTAGTTCCCAGCCTGGGGCCTGTGCCACGTTGGGGGTGGGAGGTGGGGGGGTGCAGTGTTTAGGGATCTCAGACCCGTTTTGCTCCTTACATAGGACATTACTTCCAGAGCCAGTGACTTCCATGTCACTCTGAGGAAGTAAGGCAGGTGTCGCTCTGACGACCTTAGTGGCTACTTTCAGATGGTGAATCCAGTCTCTGCCTCAAGCTATGTAAAAGATGAGGGATTTGTGGGGGAAAGACTGTATTCTTCAGAGAATATTACCTAATTCCCTACAATTCATCCGTTACTTTTCAAGAAAAATATACCTCTGCTTGCAGAATTGGGTGTGGCTTTGTTTTAATTAGGGGCAGGCAACCTCTTTACTGAGGCATCTGCCCATAATATGTAAACATTTATTGTAAAACAGCACCTGTTGCAATACTTAATATTGCACAGAGAAAAACGTCCTATTGACATTTTATATCATGTTTAAGTACATTGCGAAATTAGCCAATTCAAAGTCTCTTGCCTTAGAACACTAATGGAACAGAATAAACGCATACCAACAAACCGCCAGAATCTGCATTCCAGTCGTACTTGCAAACACTAGCAGTTAAAGATATGTACATATTAAAACAGGCACAACACCTGTGAGGCTGTTTATTGAAGTGCTAAGTCAACATATGCCTTTCGTATGCCATTATTGAAACGGACACTTCATAGAAAGTGAGCACTTATCAATCGAGTAACCTTTTATTTGCGGATGTGGTAATGCACCCCACAGCAGCGTGTAATGTAGAAGCCAGTGCTTGGCGCATTCTCTGAAGATTATATATCCGTGTGGGCTCAGTTACCAGAAATTGAACCTTTGCTGGCAGTCCTTGCACAATGAAGCTGTTGAATGTTAAATACCTTCTTGCCTGCAGCCTTTCAGTCTTAAAATGTCTGAGAGCTATTTAGAATAACTCTAAAAATCCAATGTTTTCATTAATCACAATTATGATGCACTCAGTTGGCAGAGGGCTTTGGTGGCAAATACCTCATGTTAAGAGTGCAAATACCTGAATGACTGTACACACAAGCACATTTTTCAAAAATGTGTAAATTGACCAGCAGACACAGCTTACGTTTGCGCCTAAATACCAACAGATTCACTGCGGTCAATTTTCATCTTTGTCTCTGCAGAGTGCAAAGGGATGTGTAAAATGGTGGTGGAAGCATTGGTTTAAAAAAGTTTCAGGACTGCGACGCCGCTAACGGACTCTCACAAGGTCTGTCTTAGGTTCCTTGGTGTTCAAGATGGTAACACTCGTAGATCTGCCAGGCCCTGGAGCTCCAGGATTGGTTGGTGGCGCTGGACCTTCACGATGCTTACTTGTATGTGCTGATCCATCCGAAGCATGGCAAGTACCCTAGGTTCGTCATTGGCAGTTCTCACTACCAGTTTTGAGTTCTGCCTTTCATGCTCACCTCTGCCCCCAGGGAGTTCTCCAAGCTGTTGGCAGTGGTGGTGGCAGTCTGAGAAAGGGAGGGATTAATTCACATTTTCCCCTAGCTGGACGATTGGCTGATCAGAGTCTGCTTTCAGGAACAAGCTCTGGGCCTTCTCAACCACACCTGCCATATCTTGCACAAACTGGGCTTTTCCCTCAATTTCAAGAAGTCACACGTGACACCTTGAATGCTCCAGTTCATTGGAGCGGTTCTGGAATCTTCCTCCGGGAAGGATTTTTCTCTGGAGGACATGGCGCTGCACATTCAACAAATGGTCAGCAAATTCCAGAACGGCCACATGTTGCTCGCCCTGGTCTTCTTCCAGTTTTTGGATCTCATGGCATCCTGTATCTTTGTAGTGCCAGAGGCCCTCTTCAGTGGGCCCTCGGATCTTAACAGTCACAGTTCTCAAGCAGCCTGACTGACCTACTTCAAGTCCTGAACAGGGTCTCACAGGGCCTCCTGTGGTCCATTCCCAAGGAGAACTTGATGGCAGAAGAACCCTTTTGGCAACCATGGACATGGTAAACTGTGATTACGGAGGCCTCTTTGAAGAGCTGGGACACTCACGCAAACGAGTGGACGGTGAGCGCGCTGTGGTCTCCAGCAGAGTCAAGATCCATATAAACCTGTTGGAGCTGAGGGCCCTCAGACTGCCACTGATGACATTCTTGTCTTCAATACAGGGGGAGACTGCCCCAATCACGATGGAGAACGTTGTGGCTATGCACTACACATACGAGGGAGGTGGTGTACTGTCACTCCCTCGTTGCAGGGAGGCAATTAAGCTCTGGTTTTGGGTGTTAAAGTAGAATATCCCATTGTCAGCAGTTCCCTTAGCTGGGATGGAGAACATGATGGCGGACGCCCTGAGCCAACAGGGCTCAGTCTTTTGTTACTGGCAACTGTGCCAGGAAGTATTTTGGAGATCTTCACCCTTTGGGGAACTGCTCAGGTGGATCAGTTCACATCCAATTCCAACAGGAAGTGCGAGCTGGTCTGCTCCAGGTGATTTCCCCCGAGGGGAGCACTGGTGGATGTGTGCATAGTGGACTTGAACTTTACACTTCTGTATGTGTTCCCCCTGATCTCTGTTGTACCGGTCAAGTCATCAGGAGGTCAAGTAGGTACGGAACAACCATGATCCTAGGTGCTCCGGGTTATGTGCCAGGAGGACATGGCCATCTGTCCTCCACTTTGTCCTCTTCAGGGAGCCGGCCTGCAGTGCAGTCCTTTACTTGAGCTTTCAGCCACTAAACCTGCACGCCTGGCTTCTGAAAGGTTAAGGTACAGAGATGTTGCTTTCGCCAAGAAGACAAGTGGCACAGGCTCTGTACTGCTGCCAAGGTGTAAATCTGAATAGCCACTGCACCGTATTCTCTACTCTCAATTGACAAGATCTGCGCCTAGTTGCAGCTTGCTGCTTGGTCCTTAGGGTTTTGCGCGAAAGAAATTTTAAAATCAAGGAAAGACATATTACAGCTGATGCAGGGCTGAAAGCATTAATCTGTTTTTGTGCGATAATTCAAAGGTACTGTAGTTCCTGTTGCATCTTGACAAGCAAAGGTTACAGGTCGCAACCGTCAAATATCTATTTGGAAGCGCTTTGCATCGTCAAGTACACGTACAAACAGGGCTCATTTTTCATGTTACCAATTGTGATGTAGTTTCTAAAATGTCTGGCAAATACTTTTCCCCTGACCCCTTTCGTAGTGTCGGCTTGAGACCTTAATCTAGTATTTACTTTCCTAATGGGAGTACCTTTTTAGCCGTTATTTTCTTGCCAGCTTGGGCCCCTCACGTGGTAAAATGCATTCCTCGTAGCTATCTCATCTGCATGCAGGGAAAATCAAGCTTCAAGCCCTCTCGTGTAAACCACCTTTCACAATCTTCTCAAGGTACAAGGTCAGCTCAGGGTATACCATTCCTTTTGATGGTGTCCGAGTTTTTACGCTACACAAAAAATGTGTTTCCCAGCTTTCTATCGTCCACCTCATCCATCCAAAGAGGAGAGGCTGCACAAGTTAGACCCAAAAAGGGCATTGGGCCTCATTCCTAGTCGGGCGGTAGGGAAATACCGGGCACCGATAAGGAGACCGGTGCCGGTAATCCCCTACCGCCCGATTCCGAGGTCCCCTAACAGGACCCGTAAGGTACGTTTGGTCGGATCAAACGTCCCTTACGGGTCCCATTAGGGGACCAGGGCGCAAATAACGGGCTTGCCATTCGCAAGCCCGTTATTTGCACACTCCCCATTCCCATTGGGCCCTATGGAGGCTCAATGGGAATGGGGAATGGTTTGGTCAATGGGGACTTACCGGTCTCTCCAGGGTCGGAATGGACCGGTAAGTCCCCATTGAACCAAACCGGATTCGGTACCGGTATGGGAGCCAGCCATGGAGCTAATTTCTCCATGGCTACCACCATACTCGGAATGACCCCCATTGAGTTTTTACATCACCCGAATAAACAGCTTCAGATCAGATGATCAGCTTCTTGTAGGCCACACCGTCCTAAAACAGGTAAAGGTGTAAAGAAACAGACCCTATTTAAATGGAATATGTTGTACTTCCCTGAATGGTACTCTATAGCAGAAAAGGACATTCCTGATAGTTTCTGGTTGCATTCAACTAGAGGAGTAGCCACCCCGTTGGCATTTCAAAAGGGGCTTCAAGCTCAAGACCTCTGCCAAGCAGCAACTTGGGCATCTGTTCACACTTTTGCAAACCATTATTGCTTGAACACTGACCGGTTAGGATGCCCATTTTGGTAGACCAAGTGGCCATGCCCCGTGTGGCATGTGCAAATGTTGTTCATCTACCAAACGTACCACATCTGTGGATATAGGCTTTACAACACCTTGGCAACAGCATGCCTTCACAAATTGTAATACCAATGGAGTGATATATGCCATTTGGTGTTCCTGTCCTAAATTGTATATTGGAAAAACCGAACGCAAAGTGAAGACCCGCATTACTGAACATAAGAGCTGCATTAGGAATAAAAACATTGCAGCGCCTATGGTCGGTCATTTTTTGACGAACAGCCATGACTGTGATGATCCAGAATGGACAGTATTAAAGAAGATACACACTGCAACTGGCTGTAACACAATTAGAAGTACTCTGGTGAAAGAGGAAATTAGGTTAATATTCCTAACTAAAAGCCATTTGATTGGTTTGAATGAACAATTAGACCTTGTTCTGTAAATCTAGTCTCTTGGTTGTGATCATATTACAACAGATACATTTTATGTTTACCTCCTCTTCGTGCTCCATTGCTGATTCCGGACGCTTATAAAAGATTTTTGGTGGTTTATTCTTAAAATTCTTTTGGTTTATTCCAGTATATTTAAAAAAATGTTTTGGTTTATTCCATTATGTTACCAGGAATCGTCTTGTAAATTATTATTAAGCACAAACATTATTCCTATTCTTCCAAAAAGGGTAGCAAGGCAATGTGTGTAGATCGTGCAGAATTCAGAAATGCAGTAATATCAGAAAGAACGTTATTTGTGGGGAAAGCTGTTTGTGCTGTGAAATGATAGATTCCCATTTGTACAGCACGACAATGGCACAAGTTGTAAAAAGATACAAATACACTTCTTCACAATGTACTGCGCTTTCCCCATTTCCGGACCAAATAAAAAAATAACGCACCTACATGGGTGTCTACATATTGGGATACAAAATTATGCAGGAGATTGGCAACAGAAGCATTACCTGGCCTATTGCCTCCCTCAGCACAAACCGCACTGAAAATCGTGTTACATGGTGTGCATTTGCCCCTCCACAATCAACAACAATAATATCGTCGGGATCGAGCGTCACCAAAGTCTCACACAGACAAACTAAAAGCAATCACTTCATTGTAGGTGCTCCATACTACTTGTACAAACCAACATGATACACTCCACACATAACTCCCACCGCACTCTTTTTCCATTCACTGTCAAGTAATGTATGTGCAATTCACTCACAAAGCATACGCTGTGACTCGTACAACACACAGCCATGAGCTCATCCTCTGAATTTAGGTTGACAAATATACTCTATACCACAGTTTGTGCGTGCACTCCACACCCAGAAAGCTTATTGCGCAATCCCATGTCCTCCACAGTCCCAAATATAAGAAGGCCAAGTGCAAAAGGCGCGAATGTTACACATACAACCCTGCAACTGTTGCGATGTCCGCTGACTTTTCCAGGTGTGCGTGCATGGGAGTAGGGGAATAAATGTTAACCAAGGTAGGGGATGTCCTTTGTAGTGGTGGCTCTTAAAAAAGCAGTTTTAATTTTTTTTTAAACAGCTTCCACAGTAACAACTCTTTTTTCGGGCTTTTATAGTAGTTTTTATTTGTTGCACTGCGCCTCACATTCTTACGATAGCGTCTTCAGTGCAGCATGTAGATTGGAAAACCAAATGTCATTGCCACTGGGCGACAATGAAATGCCATTTCCATTGAGAAGGTGCACATATCAATAACCAATGTTGTCATTCTCACAGGAGTACATCCCAGAAGCATGCACACATTTACACATGCTTCTGTTGATAAGACGCCTTCCCACCGCTGGCTGCCGACAACATTCATTGGAATAGTTATATACTGGACTTGGTGGTATACATGAGAAAAGCACCTTCGCAGTGGCAGAAATGCACTGCACTTCTTTCATCATCTTTTTCATTTGATAGTACTCATTTGCACAATCTATGGAACCCAAAAGCAATGCTCCATAGTGCACTACCACAACGTGTACAGTACTTAAAGTGGCCACTTCTGCAAGCAAATGGTCGTAAGTACGGACAGGGACACTGCACCACAAACCCTCCACTTCATCCAAATTCAAATTATCAATAAGGCCTCTTTCCACGGCGTACTGGAGCAGAGCTACCACAAAGCGATCACCCACTATGAAAACTATGCATCTCGCCATCTCTGCCAGCCTCACTACACAGAGTAATGAAACAAAATATGGCCGCCCTTTCCTGTGACGCACACTCTAACCTCCTGATTGGACAATTACAACAATCACATTTCCATTGGCCAGCATGTTCAAAAGTGCAGAATGTAGCACGTGCGGATCTTAAAGATTTGTGAGAGCCGTGCCCCAGTAAATCATGAACAGTCCTTCTTCCCTTTCCATTATCCTCTTCCCACCACACCCTTATTAGGTATTGCTAAGTACTCGCACACGCATCCACCAATGCCCTCCAAGACTTCAGCATCTTACAATGTTAGTTCTCCACAAGACTTCCTATGTACCGTTACAAAATCAGCCTGCACGTGTGCTGTTATTGGAAAGCTTGTCCAGTGGAAAGGTCAGTGAAACATTCCAGGAGTTATACATGCACATTCATCCACATAAGCACCCATCACCACAAAAGAAATGTATAACATTTTTTTGGCACTATGTTCACAACTCTGTTATAAGTGCCTCTGCGCACGATATCTACCTCTAAGCGTCTACTACGTGTTTAAAAAGCATACTGTTGTACCTCCAATCTCTTACCATGAAGTGGCAATTTGTTGGTATGTGATTGCAATGTTTTCATTTACCCATATCATTCACTATATTAGCGAAACAGGAACTCTTTTCTTTCCTTCCCACAATGCTACGAAAAGTATTCCCCACTAACCCACCTACTACATAACTCATAAAAAGAAGCCACTAAAGCCACCACTGAATGTATCTTAGCAACCTACCATCACTTTCCAAAAGGTCAGTGTCTGCACGGCTGTGGTGCTTTGTACGCTGCACTGTTGCCACAGGCTCTTTTTAATTCTGCCAGCTTCTACTCTGCGCCCTCAGCAACTCATCCATAAGAGGAGTGCGCAACATGTCCTTGGCCTGAACGGCAGGGATAATATCTCTGCTGGACTAAAATGTCTGCAATAGGTCCCAGTGGCTGCGAAAAATAAAATAAAAGCCCTGTGCATTATGCAGAAGGCCTTCTGGTCCCTGGGACCTCAATACCTTGCACTCTCACTTCCTAAATAATTGCTTGCTCCAGCTCTTCCCTCATCTGCATCCTACTCTCTGCGGGTCAGTTGCTTCTACACGCAACCAGATGGTGGTAGATGTGTTTCTTCTGCTGGGGCCTCCCTGTGGAACACGCTCTCTGTCTCCCTGGACCTTGAGGAGAAGCATTGTAGGCTCTGAAAGCACCTGAAAACCTTTCCATGTGCTGCTTCTTTTTCCCCTCCATAATCTGTGCCGCAGGCCACCTCCTGCCCTACAGTTCCACCACTGCACTGACTTTCTGCCAATCCCCGCACTTGGGGACTGTTTTCTAGAACCCTAACAGTCCAGCCACCACTTGATGTGTACACTTATCCTTGCACTTGCCAGCACCGGCCGTAGTTGCATGTATTTCAATTTTTTTATTGTTCCCATGTACTGCACTTTGCCCTCCCCCCTTCCCATTCACTTGCACACTCTCAATGTCAGCTGGCCTAGAGGAATCAATGTCTCTGTGTGACCTCTGTTCCACCTCTCTTTCCTCGGCACGCCTTCACACACTTGTATGTAGGCACGATACAAATGGCACAAAATACCATAGCACATCATATCATATGATGCACACACTGCATTCATAACAACATGATGCCTGCCACGTACCTTGTACACTTCATAATATGGTCTTCCCATTGTAATGCATGTACTACAAATGTCGGAAAAGACATCCCACAAACGCAGCAGGGAATGTATATTAGCAACGTTAAGTAAGTGCGTGCAGTGCATGTATACAAACAGGATGCATGCCCCTTACCTTGCACACTTTCACCATACCCTCCTACATTTATCTGCACAAACTGACTTTCTGTCACAGTGTTTGTGTACACACCATAACCAGCCACCACACTGGCCAATGGCTTAGCATCCACTGTGCCAATGCTATAGCTGCCATCCGAAAAACACCCAGATGTGCCACGTCTAATCCTCAAAGTCCCGCAGAATCGATGGCATTACAGTGCTAGAAACTGGAGGGGGTTCAGAGGGTGTGGGGAATGGGGGGGGGCAATGTAAGACAGGGGTGGGTATTGTGTCTTTAGGATTGTATCTAAAACATTTTTTTTCTTTTTGTCGTGTTTTTGTTATGTACATACATTCATACATTTTTTTTCTTGTTTTTCTCTCATTTGCTCACTGTCTGTTTGCTTCTCCTCCTAACATGTTTCTGGACTGAAGATGAACGCTTATCTTACATTTCTACAGGATTCTCTGCAACGCTTCGTGCAGAGTGGGAAACACAACAGCATTGCCAATAGAAGTAAAAAAAAATGCCTTTCCTTGGAACCACTCCAAATCTTGCTGGTTATTAATGGTTTCATAGTCGGTGCAGAACATCACAGGACTGCACATAAACTTGCACATGCTTCTGTTTATCCAACATCTCTCCAAACCTGTGGCTGTGGACAAATTACACTGCCAAGCTCCCATTGTCTTCTTGGTGTCATCTATGGAAAAATAACCTTTGCAGAAGGAACTATCCACATCACAGCTGTTATCAACTTCTTTAAGTAAGCGAGCGAACGTGACCACGTCATGTGCCCCAAATGTAGTCCTCCAAAATGCACGACCACCAGAGGCCACACATTTGCAAAGGAGATCCATGCACCCGAAACCCCACTCATAAACTGTGCCCCAAAAAGAATGCACTCCTTCCTGAAAGTCAGTATCGAAACCTCTTTCCGCGGCATACCTGTGCAGATCATGCACAAAGGGATCTCCGACTATAAGCACGCGTTGTCTGTCCATCCCTGCCAACCTCAATGCATCGAACTTTGGGTAAATATGTCACTGCCCCTTCCGGTGAACCAAACCCTCAAATCCTCATTGGAGAATCCCCACAGTTCCATTTGCGAAAGCTCCATGCTCAGAAGGCCATGATGTGGCACGTGTGCTTTCCCAGCTACAGCTAAGGCCACACCACAGTAAAGAAGACACAATACTTCTTCCCTTTGCACTTGAATTTTCCAACACTCCCTTAGTGGCACCTATTGGCGACTATGACATTTTCTAAAACGCCTGCACCAATCACACTCTGAACCTCGGCATTGCACACTATCATTTCTGTACACAACTCCACATTTCCCATTAAACACTCTGAGAACACATTCCCTTTGCTTACAAAGCCCCTCCACCAGAAACTTTTCCTTCAGGATGCCCTATTTCAGCATCCACAATGATCCTGCAGCGTACCCAGCACACCTTTCGCCATGCACACAACAGTCCACCTTTGCCCACACCCAGCACAACACTATAAATCCATGCATGCAAACATGTGGGCAGCTAACGTAACATACATAGAGGCACTTCAACCCAACTCCCTCACACCATAAAGCACCCATTCACGAAAACAGGTCGCAATTAGCAGCATCCACAAACATACCACGGCCTCCATCACCCCTACCCACTGCCATTCACAAAGTATTGTGTCACTACCAACCTAACCACAACATTTTCACAACATTGGCCCTACTTCAACAAATCTGCACACAGCATAGTAAAGAACCCATAGAAGCTGCACTTCAACCATACCCTCTACCATACTGCCAGTATGCACACACTGCACGCCAGGGGCATTGCTAGGGGGGACTAACGGGGCTATAGCCCCTGATCTTTTGGTTGTAGCCCCGGATAGAATCTCAGGAGCTACAGCCAAAAGACTAGCTAGCCCCCAGTCCCAACAGTTCCGACATCAGCGTAGCCCCAGGTCTTTTCCAGACCTAGCAACTCCCCTGCTGCACGCAGTACCCACACTGCGTGACTTTTCATTGCACCATCTCCAATCACACATCCAACACTTTACCATTTTCTACCAGCGACCTCACCTGCGGAACCAAACATACACACCTGCCAGCTCACTTCTACTGCTCTATGGCATCTGAAATATACTCCACAACCATTCTTTACAGGTCACAACCCTCTACCAGATGCACAGTCAAAATTGCATTAGTGACGTGGGTTTCCTCAAGTCATAGGCTCTTCAATGCATAGCCTACGACATTCAGCCATGCGCCCAATAGGCTAGGCCTTAAACACAGGCACTGCAACTTAATGGCACCATGCATGCGACCATATCACCAAGTACACCAATCCACATACACACCACTGCCACCAGCACTCCTACCCAACTTGCACACGCATCCACCAATCACATACTGAACCTCTGCCTTGCACCCATTCACAAAAAGAGGTTGCTATCAGCAGATTCACAAACATACCAGAGCCTCCACCATCCCTACCCACACCCATTCACAAAGTATTGTGTCACTACCAACCTACCCACAACCTTTTCACAACATTGGCCCTACTTCAACAAATCAGCACACAGCATAGTAACCCAGCACATTTAAGGTGCGCTTCTACCTTATCCACTTCAATACTGACAGTATGTAAGCCCAGCACCCAGTGCCCACACTGCATGGCTTTTCACATCACCATCGCCAAGTACACATCAAAAACTTTACCATCTTGTAACACTGAAACTTTACCATCTTGTAACAGCGAAAGTACTTAAATATTTACACTTCCAGTACTCCTGACTTGAAACACTGGGAATCTCTTCACATTAAACTCAATGTTAACTATGCGTCCTCCATAAGCTTTTTATTCTTTTATCGTCCACCCAGACAAACCCCAAAATCTGACGAACAGTTAATGGCCAGTATTGGTAACATCTCGAAGGACACTTCAGCATTTGTTGTTCTTGGGGACTTGAACCTATGGGATAACAACCCTCAGGACATAACGGCAAAGGAGCTGAAAGCTTCATTCAAGGCTATTAACTTCCAACAGGTAGTAAGAAATCCCACCCACAATGCAGGCAATATACTTGACTGGATACTGGCAAAAAAAAACAGGAAATAATAGTTACATCAATTCTAGAATGTGCTTGGTATGATCACTACATGGTTAACTTTATATGCCATACTGTTGACATACAGTCACAGCACTTGGCTAGGACTAAATCCCTGGGAACCTGGCTTAACAGGAAGGCAGTAACTAGTAAGGCTTTTAAGGAAAAGGTTTATCCCCTTCTGCCCTCGCTACATCAACATATGTCACTAGACACCTTCACCCAGTCATTCAGAAAGCTACCAATCAAGCCTTTGAAGAATTGGCTCCACTTAAAACAGAAAAAGAAAATAAAATCCACTAATTTGAATAAATGGTTCTCTATTGTATACTTGTTACATTTAGAGTGCTACTCTTACCTTTATTCAAATAACCCTCACAAGGCTAAACAGCACTAGAGAAGTGTTATAATCAGTGTTGCTTCAGTGTGAAATTCTACGTGTATAATTCTACATTGGCTTCTTACCTGTTGTTTTCTTCTGCTGGGGGTTCTGTGTTCCATGAGGAACAGTTGGTGTCTTTGAGTTGAGGGTTGATCAACACAGGCTGAGTACTGCTGGGCTCAGGCTGGTTACCAATAAAGGTACTTCCCTCATCCAGTGTGTGCCTCCTCCATTATTACAAGAAGCAATTGTTTTATCATGTCTGATATGGAAAGCTACAGACAGGAGACCTTACTCACTTAAACAGTTGATCAATTGAGAGATATGTGTAAAGCTAGGACCCTCACTGTAAAAGGCACAAAGGTTGAATTGATAGAAACATTGTTGCAATATCAAAGTCTGAGGAGTGGGTCTGAAACCCCTACCCTTGCAGCAAATATGGAAAATATTGATGAGTATGATAATGTTTCAGAGCCCAGCTCAAATGTTATGGATGAGTTAGATGAGGCAGAAGAGTCTCAAAATGTAGGCCCTGTTTTACCTTTACCTGCTTACAGTCCTGAATTTGTCTCTTTGGAAAGAATGAGTCTTGAGTTAGAATTTAAAAGAATCCAAGCCCAAACTCAAAGCAAACATCAAGAACTTAAACTCAGAGAAATGGAGTTGAATCATGCACTTGAAATGAAAAAGTTGTCTCTTGAAACTGGTTCTCTCCCAGAGTCTTCTAGGTCTTCCAGTCCTAAGAGGCCTCGCATGCCCAAAGATGCAGTGTATGTATGAGGTTAAGCTTGATATTTTGGATTGGTTGGCTGTTTTTGAATATAACCATGGGATTCAAGACATTACAGGGAATCAGCTGATTCCTTGGCTTTTTTCTAGGCTACCCCCTGTTGCAACTGATGTGGTAATGGAGATGGGGGATATAGACAGAAAGGAGTATGAAAGTGTGAAACTAGCTTTGATAGCTAGGTTTGGGAAGGCCGCTTCCCAGTATCTTAAGAGGTTTAGAACCCTCAAAAAGCATGATGGTACCCCTTGGGCTACCTGGGTGACTGAATGTTTGAAAAACCTAGATGGGCGAGTTAAGGGTTACAGAGTTAACACTTATGAAGGTATGAGAAATCTGTTTATGTTGGAATCTATTTATGATGCCTGCTCTCCTGAGCTGAGACAGCACTTGGCTGACTCTAAGGAAATTGATCCAAAGAAGTTAGCAAGGGCTGCTGACTTGTGGGTTGCCAACAGGGCTACTCACAAGGATTCTGGGGCAACTCATAATAAGGAGAGGGAAAGCAGCACAAGAAAGATAAAGAGAATTCCAATACCTCCACTCCAAAAGAAGGCTCCAAACATAGCAAGGGTAAGCCACCAGGGAAACCAAATCAGGCTAGTGTACCTCCTGGTGCCAAACCAGAGGGAGGTCAGAACAAACCCCCATTCATAAAGACATTTGGTGAATGTTATGCTTGTGGGTCAACTGACCATGTGAAAGGGGATCCCAGATGTAAGGGAAAACCTTCAGGGATCCACACTGTCTCCATAGCCTTCTCCCCAGAGGATGAAGTACCAATGGCAAGTGGAAACATTCACTTACTGGCTGAGGGACCCATGAAAGTCTGTGGGAACAGCAGAACTTAGATGTTTACAATTCCATTCCAGACAATACTAAAGAGTATTACAGAGACAGTGTTCTTGTGAATGGTCAGGAGACCCCTGCCATCAGAGACTGGGGACAGCATTACTGTAGTTGATGAATCATTTTTCAAGGTAGAGGATGTTGCTAAGGCACCTAAATACCTAACTAAGCTTGCTGGAGGCCCTGTCCAAATGCTTCTACAGTTACAGGTATCTTGACAGTCATGTCACTGGATGAGATCTGGTAAGTGTGCAGAGTGAAGTACCTGGGAGAGTCCCATTGGGGAATGACTTAAAAACTCTTGGAGTTGTATCAAGCACCCCCAGGCCTCCTAGCAAAAGGAAACAGGAGCAGACTAGGAAGGCCAGAGAGAGTACCCTAAAAGGCTCTTAAGAGGAGATTATAGAGGAAACTCTAACTCCCAGTCCACAGGATTTACTGACTGCAATGTCCAGGAACAAGGAGGAAAAGGGGAAACCTAAAACCTCCAGGAAGAAACCAGCCAGCACTCCTGTGCTACCAACAAGGACTGTCCAAAGTCACACCTGGGACTCCTCCACCAGCTGAGGCTGAGTGTGTGGAACAACCTTGTGTGGTTGAATCAGCTGCTGAAGAATAAGAGCTGGAAGAGGACCTTGTTCCTGTTGGGATCTGGATCCTACAGACCATCCTGAGCTGCAGTCTTTCCTGACAGAAGGTGGACCCTGTAGGGCAGACTTCAGCAGAGGTCAAAGAGAGTGTCGTACTCTTGAAAGTCTTCGCCAACAGGCAGCTTCCCAGCTGGATGAGCAAGAGCCAGGGAAGCATAGGTTGTACTGGGAAGATGGCCTCTTCTACAGTGAACTGACTCAGCCTATCACAGGGGACTACAGAAGAGTTGTAGTGCCTCTTGAAAGCAGACTCCAGTTCCTACAGTTAGCCCATGAGATACCATTGGCTGGTCATTTAAGTTTTAAGAAGACCAAGGAAAGACTCTCTTTATATTTCTACTGGCCTAAATTGGGGTCTGATGTAGATAATTTCTGTAGGAGCTGTCACACTTGCCAAATCTCTTGCAAGTGTGGAACCAAGAATGTGGCACCCTTGGTGCCTCTCACAGTGGTGGGAGTCTCTTGTGAGAGGGTAGGAATCAACATTGTTGGTCCCTTATATCCTCCAACATCTTCAGGAAACAGGTTTATCCTGGTTGTAGTAGACCGTGCTACTAGGTATCCTGAAGCCATACCTATGAGAACTGTTACATCTCAGGCTGTGGCTATGACCCTACTTGGTATCTTTACCAGGGTAGGTTTTCCTAAGGAAGTTATCTCTGACAGGGGATCCAATTTTATGTCCCACTACATGCAGGCCATGTGGAAAAACTGTGGGAGTAACTTACAAGTTCTCAACTGCCTACCATCCTCAGACAAATAGATTGGTAGAGAGGTTTAATCATACAATGAAGAGCATGATAGATGCTTTAGAGGAACCCCTTAGACGAAAGTGGGACCTTCTACTGCCATTACTGCCATGCCTTCTATTTGCTTATAGAGAAGTCCCTCAGGAGGGAGTTGGATTTAGTCCCTTTGAACTTCTCCATGGTCATCCAGTTAGAGGCCCCTTGGCCCTGATTAAGGAGGGGTTGGAGAGTGCTTCTTCCCCCAAGCCAGTGAAGTCACTGACTGTGTGATAGATCTCCGGAGGCGAATGTCACACATGATGACAGAAGCATCAGATAACTTGAAAGCAGATCAGGTTCTGGTGAAGCATTGGCATGACCAGGAGGCCAACATGGTTGAGTTTACTCAAGACCATCTAGTTCTAGTTATGGTACCTACAAGGCAGAGGGCCTTACAGGACAAATAGATAGGACCCTTCAAGGTTGTGGGCAAACTTGGAGAGGTCAACTATCTGGTGCAATCCTAAGGAGGCTCCCAGAGTCTTTCACACCAACTGTCTAAAAGCTTATGTCTCAAGACCAGAATTGGGAGCTTTGCTTCTAGCTTCAGCTCAAGAGGAGGAGGAGAGTGAACCTCTACCTGACCTACTCTGAAGCCAGCGTTTAGATGAGAACATAGAAGGAGTTAATCTCTCTTCTAATGTGACACATGAACAACAGAAGGAGTGCAAGTTTCTGTTAAATCAGTTTGCCTCCCTGTTTTCACTATCACCAGGCTTGACCCCTTGGGGCCAGCATGATATTCTCACTGGTGACTGTTTACCTGATAAAAGTAGAGGTTGCAGGATGTCAGATCATGTAAGATCCCACATAAAGGAGGAGGTCAACAAGATGCTTGATCTCGGGGTAAGAGAGACCTCTACCAGTCCATGGTCTAGTCCAGTTGTTCTAGTACCAAAGGCAGGATCCAAGGAGTTGTGATTCTATGTGGACTATGGAGCTCTTAATGCAGTCACCAAGACTGATGCCCACCCTTTAGCCAGGGCAGATGAACTGGTGGACAAACTTGGTTCAGCCAAGTACCTCAGTACATTTGATCTCACTTCAGGCTATTGGTAAATAGCACTGACAGACCATGCCAAGGAGAAAACTGCATTCTCAACCCCAGCAGTCTTCTACCAGTTTAAGGTAATGCCTTTTGGACTAAAGAATGCACCTGCTACATTCCAAAGGATGGTTAACCAGGTTCTGAATGGGATGGAGGACCTCTGCATGGTATACTTGGATGACATTACAGTGTTCAGCCCTACTTGGAAAGAACAAGTTGACCACTTAGGATATGTTTTGCAGGCTCTTGAGCAGGCCCAACTGACCATAAAGGCAAGTAAATGTCAAATCAGTCAGAGTAAAGTGGTCTACCTTGGGCATGAGGTAGGAGGAGGTGAAATCAGGCCATTGCTAAGCAAAGTACAAGCTGTACAAAACTGGGCTACCTCTACTACTCAAACCCAAGCGAGAGCCTTCCTAGGCCTCACTGGTTACTATAGGAACTTCATAGAGAACTATGGGACGATGGCCTCTCCCTTGAATGTGGTCTCCTCTCTCAAATTCCCTAAAAAGGTCCGGTGGAATGAGGACTGCACTCTAGCATTTGAAGGCCTAAAGAAAGCACCTTTGCTGGATTTCTAGGATTTGATTGTTCTAACTGGGAAGAATGTGAGACTTTTTTCCCCACTCTTCCATGTATTTTTATGTGTTCTACTTTTGTGTTCTTTGGTTATGGAGATTTGAAATAACTCCATATGCATCATCTTTTTCTGTGTGTCACACAGCACCTTTAGTGCAGCGGCACAGGGAGGTCTTTCAGACTTACCAAGGTTTAAATACCTTCTCTGGGACTGACTACTGTCTCCCAGAGCATGTAAAGTTAAATTGACTTTACTAGTCCCTTTACATGTACAGACCCAGCACACACTATCTTCCTATAGAGTGCTGGAGGGGTTGCCTAGCATCCCCTGAGTCAAAACACTCATGTAACAGTCAAATGTTACCCTTTCCTACTTGAAATCACTGGTGGCAGTGGTGTAGATCAAACTACCATGATTGTTCCCAACCGCGAGCAACGGTAGCTAAAAATCGGGTCAGCCATGTTTTTCAATATGGCGCCCAAGGCCTATCTGTAAAAACAGACTCCGGTCAACTTTTTTCGCCATTTCTTTTTGGAAAGGGTCTTCTTGTGTTTGCTTCTGCACGCCAAACCAGGTTTGGTCCATTTGTTTGTTGGCCTTTGGCGGGCTTCAGTGCTAAAGCCCTCCTCTGGCACCTGAGTGTCTGGGATGCACAGGATGTGAGTGAGGTGCCCGAAACTCCCTGTGCTTAGTCTCCTAGGAGACCTGAATGCACTCTGGCATGATTGTCCGGCTGGCTGTCCGGCAAGGACAGCCACCCTGCTGTGTGGGTGACAGCCAGGCTGGAATGAATGGGGGAAAACTGTTTAAAAGAAGGTCCCTGGGACTTGGAAAGCAGAGTCGACCACTGGAACGAAAGAACCGAAGACGAGCTGAAGGAAGACGACTGCTGCAACTCCTGAATGACCAGTAAAGCCCTGCTGTAGGTCCGAATTGCCTGAAACACCATCGACAGAGAAGCCCTTCAAGGTTAACTTCTTCCCTTGAGTTTGGTGAGAACAACCAACTCGCAAGCCGCCTGGACACCGTCCCCTCCTGGTCGAATTTTCTACAGAGTGCTGTAGAAAACCAGATAGCCAGTGGGAAGGATACCAGTTTGTGGTCTTTAAGGCACTCACACCTTAAACCAACGTTTTGCCAAGCTTGTGGCCTCTTTCCTGGGCAGTGCAGGAACCTCCCGACGTCCTCCTTGTCCCCATGACTGAAGCTCAGGAACAGCACGATCTGCTCAAACTGCCAGGAACAACTGACTCAGCTACAGCTCTTCTCCACTGTAAAGGTACTGTGCAAACGCAGTACGGAAATCTTTTCGGCCACGGTGAAAGTTTGTGAAACTGTCAATCTGGAAAAATGAATACCCTTCATTTGAATGACAGACGGAACTTGATGGCCGTAGGCCAACCGTTTTATGCACCGAATTATAGAAATATAAACTGCTATGCTTGACCTACAAGCGGCCATTTTAAACATAGCAAGAATCGCCATTTTGCTTGTTAACCATTGCTCATTGCTTTAATTCTAAAACTGATTTGCAGCTTGCAATTCTTGCGAATTCTGCTTACTCTGCTCAACTGTTAACATTGTTGTCCGAATATGAAAGGACAAGGTCGCGGGACTGAGGAGTTTGTTGAAACTCCTCATGAGCAGCCCAGAAAGGAATGCCCACGCACCCTCTCTGTAGCCTTGGGAGAGAGCTGCAGGGCATTTAATCACTTCACAGCTGCCAGCCAGTCTCGTACGATGGTAGAATATGTAAGAATAAAACAGCTAAAGGCTTGAATTATGCTCTTCCTACGGCCCCCCTTCGCAAAACCCTTTAGAACGTGTCGGCTCCCAGGACACGAATAGTACCTCATAGATAGCAAAGCTTGGAATGTGGCTCTTCCCCGTGTGCAGCTTGCTTCCAAGAACAGAACCACCGTGTTCTGTTCAACAACTAAAAGATGCCTCCGCACTTTCTAAATTGCACATTGTTACTAGAATAGACATCAAAAGTGTCATAATCGTCATACTCGTCGGATGTGTCCATCGTCATCCTGAGTTCAAAGGAACTTAATAAAGAGGGGTGTTAAACATGTCATTGCTGATTGTATGATATGCATTTTGTATATATGTAACTGATGTACGTAATTCGCTCTCTTGCGTCCCTCGAGGTCTAGGAAACTCACGTCGCGGGGCGTGAGATCAGAATTGGCCAATTAATACTATTTTTGCTTGCAATAAACCTTAGCATTGGGAATTTGAACCTCGTGTCTGGCGCATCTTTTCGTGTGTGGTTATTGCCTTGTTTCCCTAGCACGAGGAACCCCTAAGGGCCCCTTTCAAGTTGGCGCCCGAACAGGGACCCTCCCCCACTTGCCCCATCGTATACGTTGTAACGGAGTAAAGGCGGAAGAACGGCGAGGATGGGACGGTCGAGTCGGGATCAAGAAGTGTACGGGGCGCCCTGTAGAAGTGAGGAGAGATTCCTTCCGCAGATCTGCACACATCTGATCCCTGATCGACGTACCGGGCCAGAGGGCAAAGGAGGCGAGGGTCTCGAGACGAGGCAGAAGCCAGAGAAGCGCAGATACGACGTTGGGAGAGGTTGCGTTAGGACAGGCGACTTGTTTTTATCAGGTGAGTCATTCCCCGATTCAAAGAAAAACCACATTTTTGGTAGAGTGTTGATATTGCAAATTCAAATGTCCAGGTAAAAGTTAGCTAACCAAAGGGGAAGGTTAAAGAAACATGCCTGGAGTACTGTCCACTTTAGCTGGGCTTTTCAGCTGCGGTAGACAGTCCTTGGAATATGGCCAAAGTGCACCGCCTGGGGGAACGCCGGCTTATGATATGTATGCAAAATATGGTGTGGGTGCGATAATATTTTGTGAAATTTGGCATAGGCAAACTAGAAAGCAACCTGACCATCAGTGGCTGATTAATGGTAGTTTTGAGATTGGAAGGATAGATAACCTAGAAAGGGTGCTAATTAGAAAGAAAGCGCGACCTGCAGCTTTTGAGACTGTCAAAGATTGGAGGAGGGAAGCAATGCTCCGACTTAGGAGTAGAGAGAAGCATGCGTGTAGGCACAAAACGAAGCTTGAGGTAGCAGAAGAAAAGGAAGAGGAGGAGTGGACGGCAAGTCTAAGACGGGAAGCGAGACGTGACCAAATGAACATAGAAAGAATATACCGGCAGCAGGAACTACACATAGCAGACAAATTAATGGAACATTTGTTAACCAACACGGGTCGAGGCCCAAAACCAGAATCGAAACCAAACACGCCAGCAGTGACTGCGCAGGCCCAACCAGTAGCTCTCATACCCCCTCCCGTAGCCCAAGCACTTCCCCTCACGCAAGCATTAACCCAAGCCCCACCCACAACGCGTGCACTCCCACAAGTGCAGACCGCGGACACACAATTTCCCAGCATCCAGGAAGGCCCTTCACAGAGGCCACCTGTGTCACTTGTCCCATCTGCACCTCCCGCTCCAGAGACAGATTTAGCACCATCCGCCCCTCCCGAAGTCGAAATTGAGACCGGGGAGGCGAGAGGCGGGGCTGAAGGAACAGGATTTGGACGGGTAACTCGCAGCGCGATCAGCAAGGAAAGAAAGATTGAATTACGGTAAGAGGCAGAAATGTACATAGAAGGAAACGATGGGACGGCAGCATTAGCCTCATTGTATGGGTACCGAAGAAGCGACGAGAGACAGGTAGTGTTGGTATGCATGGGGGAAATTTTGGTGGGAGAATGGAAAAAGATACTCGGGAATTTACCGCCACAGCGATTGTTAGATTTGAATAAGTTAGCATGCAGTGAGCAAAGAGATGAGGATGTAAGAAAACATATGCACAAACTCATTGAAGTAAAAAATGAAATGGAAGACAAGATATGCTGAGATGTTTGCTACACCTGAATATAGTAGTGAGTATATTAAGAAAGGTAGGAAGGAGGCGTCAAGGTTGTATATGCAAAAATCATGGCCGAGAGTTTTTCCAGGTGGTATAAAGCATTTGCCGGTACCGGGACAAATAGGTGATAAACAAAGATTGCAGGTATGGGTAGGGGAAACAATGCGATGGATGTCGAACAAAAGAACGTCAGTAAAGGAAGTAAGTGAGATATGTAATGGGTACCCATTGGAGAGGAGAAAAGAAGCAATGCGAACGATAGTAGGGGTGTTACTGCAGCAGGTCATTGGATACAATAGAGGTAAAGGAAATGCACAAGGCAGAGGAAATTTGAATAATATGCATGGGGTGTCATTGGGATTAAATCAATGTGCGTACTGTAAGGAGGAAGGACACTGGCGAGCGCAATGCCCGCACCTAAAGAATAGAGGTGGGTTTGGTCAGAGAAGGCCTTATAGAGGACATCAGGGGTCAAACGGCCCAAGCAGAAATAGCATGCAGCAGCAGCAGGGAAATACCAATGGAGGTACTCAAACCCAATCCTATGGTCAAAACCAAGCTCAACAGAACCAGGCATTGAACCAAAGTGTTTCGAACCAAAATCAGGGCGGGAAGGGCCAACAGAGAAATGATCAGAGTGGAGGATATCGAGGGGGAAATGGGAATATTTTTGATACACAGCCAAACACATATTATAGCAGTAGCGGTGACTACACATCGGACGATGTGTTATTTTCGCGATAGGACAGCCCACGGCAGGGGTCGGAACCAGTGTCTATTCCCGTGAATCAGAGAGGACCCTACGTAGAAATGAGAGTCGGGAATAAGGAGCACCGTTTCCTTGTAGATACAGGGGCACAGAAGTGCTCGATAGACCACCACTTGGTTCCGGAGATACCACTGTCGGGGCAGAAGAATGTTTCTGTAGGGTTCGCAGGTATACCAGTAATTAACCCCATGTCCGAAGCTGTCCCAATTACAATAGGACCATTTACGGAACAGTGTCCATTTCTTTTGACAGAAAATTGTGGAGAGAACTTGCTAGGGTTAAATTTGTTGAGAAAATTGGGGGCAGTCATACATTGTACGGCAGACGGGGTGTTCCTCACGATGTGGCTTCACGATGAACCGGTGACGGAATTTATGTCAAAAGAGTTGCCAGAAGAGCTAAGTAGAGTACCAACCTGTCTGTGGGCAATGCATGATAACCATGTAGGATGCTTGAAAATAGAGCCAGCAAAAATAACTTTGAAAGAAGGTGTCACACTACCACGAATGCCCCAGTATAAAATTTCTGTTGAAGGTGTGAAGGGATTGAAAAGCATTGTTACTGACCTGGTGAGATTGGGGGTGTTTGAGGAAATTGCAGGTAGCACGTGCAACAGCCCGCTTCTTCCAGTTTACAAGAAAGAAGGCAACGAGGTACCCTATCGTTTCATAATTGATCTGCGCGCATTAAACAAAGTGGTAGACCCACAATTCCCTTTGGTCCCAGATGTCACAACAATACTGACATTGATACCGGCCACTGCAGAATACTTTAGTGTAGTTGATTTGAAGAACGCGTTCTTTAGCATTCCAGTGGATAAAAGCAGTAGATATCTGTTCGCGTTCACTCTAGGAGGTCGATCATTCACATTCACACACATTCCACAAGGATATACAGAAAGCCCAAGCATTTACAGCAGAGTGCTAAAAGAACAGCTAGACATGCTAGAATTACCCAAAGGTTGCGTACTCTTGCAGTACATAGATGGCTTGTTATTAGCTGCTGACACAAAAGAGATCTGTAAAGAAAGTACTATATTGCTATTGACACACTTAGCGACCCATGGTCACAAGGCAAGTTTGAAGAAATTCCAGTATAATCAGAAGGAAGTGTCTTATTTGGGTTACCTACTTTCGAAAGAAGGGAGAAGATTAACACCAGAACGCATAGAAAGTATTTCTAGTATGCCTATTCCAAAAACTCAAAAAGGAGTGAGAGCTGTAATAGGCATGGCCTCTTATTGTCGGCAGTGGATCAGTAATTTTGCGTTGATTGTGAAGCCGATGATAAAGTTGACTAAAAAGGATGCAGAGATGCCTTTACAGTGGGATGAGGAATGTCAGAAAGCGTTTGAGCAATTGAAAGCTGCATTGTGTGCTGTGCCAGTTTTAGGCACTCCTAACTATAAAAAGATCTTTAGACTATTTGTGAGTGAGAGTGAACGATGTGCATTGGCGGTTTTGACACAGGAACAAGGTGGAAGAAATAGGCCGTGTGGCTATTTTTCTTGCGCGTTGGACCCTGTAGCGCGCGCACTACCACGATGTTTGCGATCTGTCGCAGCGGCTGCTGCGTCAGTGATACAAATGGAAGGAATAGTATTGGGGCACACTTTAATTCTGATGGTGCCACATGCTATAGGCGTTCTATTAAATAGGACACAGACGCAACACCTCACCTCAGCTAGACTGACAAGATATGAGCTCATCTTGTTTGCACCCCACATCCAAATTATGAGGTGTAGCGCATTGAATCCTGCAGAATTAATGCCACTGCCCATAGCAGAAATTGGTGACCATGAAACACCACCCCATTATTGTTTAATGGTCACTGAAGAAGAAACAAAGGGAAGAATTGACTTGAGCGATATCCCACAGAAAGAGCCAGATGGGGAGTTATTTTGTGATGGCTCTTGTTTTAAATTACCTGATGGCACATCAACGGCCGCATATGCAATTACTACCTTAGAGAGTGTTGTAGAAAGCAGAAGAATCCCCTACAATTCGGCGCAAGCCGCAGAAATAATAGCACTGACCCGAGCCTGTGAACTCTCAGAGAATTTGAACGTGAATATTTATACTGACAGCCAGTACGCCTTTGGGGTGGTTCATAACTTTGGCCGACTTTGGGCTGAGAGGGGTTTCTTGACATCACATGGGGCCCGGATTCAGCATAGCCCTTTGATTGTGTGATTGTTGTCTGCACTCACGTTTCCAAAGCGCCTAGCTATAGTGAAGTGCGAGGCGCATAAGATAGTAACATGTAAAATGGGAGAGGGAAACGCATTTGCAGACAGGATTGCGAAGCAAACAGCCACAGATTTGGGAAATAAAATGATGACAGTACAGACTGAGGAAGTACCTTGTATGATAGAGAATGGAGTTGCCACAGTCAAAGAAATGCAGGCTGAGGCCACGACCGAAGAGATTCAGGGGTGGGCTGAGGGCTCTGCTGAGTTAGATTTGGAAGGATGTTGGGTGGACAAGGAAACAAAGAACTGGATGTTGCCAAATTGTTACGTGACTGCAATGGTTTTAATGGCGCATAGTCCTGCCCACATTTGCGCGAAGAAGATGGTACAGCATTTATCCACAGTATGGAAAAATGAGCACATAAAAAAGAATGCAGAAAGACTAGTGCAGAATTGTATTATGTGCCTGCAACACAATGTAGGGAAGGGAACCGTGACTCCAGCAGGTAGTTTTGGCCCACCCTCTATGCCATTTGAGGTGATCCATTTTGATTTCATAGAAATGGAAAGGTGCCAGAACTACAAATATGTGTTAGTATCTTGAAGTCAAAGATAGCAAAAATCTGTACTGGGAGCAAGTTGAGTTGGGTGGATGCATTACCCCTAGCGCTATTGTGCATGCGCACGTCTGTGCAGGCTAAGACTGGGCTCTCCCCCTATGAGATTATAATGGGGAGACCAGCAAATGTATGGTGCGCACCGCAGCCCAAAAGATTATGTGAGGTCGAGCATCCTATGTTAAGCACGTACTGTGGACTTTTAATGCAGAACTTGCGTTTGATTCATCAGCAGTTGCAGGAGGCGTTACCAGTGCGATATACCGGACTGGGGCACTCGCTGGAGCCTGGAAGTTGGGTCTTAATAAAGAACTTTGAACGGAAGACAGCATTAGCACCCAGGTGGCGCGGCCCATACCAAGTACTTTTGGCGAAACAAACGGCCATCCGAGTAGACGGACGGAAGGCATGGATCCATGCAACACATGCATAAAGATTCCCAGGACTGCTGACAACTTCCGACGACCAGAGAAAGGAAACGGTCTCGGAAACGAAAGAAACTGTTGGCAGTCCATTGCCACAGGATCAGCCTGAGCGAGAAGTGAAAGTTGAAACAAAGTGCAAGCGAGAAGTGAAACTCGAAACAGAGCCTGAGGAGGCTGCCAGTAAGGAGAGAGGGCAAAAAGTGCCCCAACGTTGCTCAGCAGAAACATCACTGCCGAGCGACACAAACCCTGCATTGCAAACACGAGCAGAAACAACGCGTGTACCCCTTTGGCGCCCACCAGATTCTGCAAATGCACAAAAGCCAAAGAAAGAAACTACATCATTGCCACAGCGCTCATCGCTACCCATCATTGTGCCACAGGCTGACACTGAGCCTGATACTGAAAATGCAACGGCACTATTCACGGATCATACAATACCAGGAGTGAATCGGTATAATTTGCGGCCTCGCCAGGCAAAGTGATCCACAGATCTTTGGTGCTTTTCATTTGCCTTTGGTTCCACTCACGGATGGAGTAGGAGCCAGGGGCGTAGAGGAGAGAAGTGTGAGAATTGTGCAAGTCGGAGAATTCAAGACTCACGGCTCCTCAGTGCGCTTATAAAAGTACATGTGTCAGGAGCCAGAGCAGGACAAGCTGGACGCACATAAGTACTAAGGCTGATAGAGTACATGTGTCCTAAGCCAGAGTGGGACAAGCTGGATGCACATAGTACTCTATCAATAAAGAACTGTTCAGAAATCGTCTGAGCAGTGGGAGAAAGAACAACTAATCTTGCTCGGAGTGGATAAGTGATCTAGGCTGTGAAAAGGCTGGTAGAATTGAACTGTGACATTTTTCGTTGAACTTTTTTTTGGCATCAAGAACGAGAGACATTTGCGACGAACTTTGCCAGCAAGAAGAATGACGATGAAGAACAAGTCAAGACCGGTTTCAGCCTCCTCCTGTACCCCTGCTGAAAAGATGATAGATTTAGAGACTGTAAATTTAGGGAAAAAGCATGGTAAAAGGAATAAGGTACTGATTTGGACATTGGTCCTGTGTTTCTTAAGTATGGTAGTACCAACAATAACAGCTATTACACTATGGTTCCTGGAGTACGTGCACCCATTAGAAACACTTTTGCCAAAAGCAGCTACTGAAAGCCCGGTTCATGTAATCACTGGTACTTTGCCCCCAATGGAAGAGAGACGTAGAGACGGATACGGCAACAATACATTGTTGCTTATCATGAACATGACCCATGCGGTTTTAAAGAAAAAAGATTGCTGGGTTTGCGCCCATTTACCACAGCACGGTGGGAAAGGGATAGGCTGGTATGTACAAACGTTGCCATTGATTTATTCATGTGAAGTAACATTAAGTGCAATGTTCTTTGGGAAATGGAACAAGAGTAATACGGGTCAGCTAGATGAGACCAATATGAATGAATTTGAGGAAGTGATCATGAGACCTGTGGGTTGTTCCATATTCCAAAGATCTTGCGTGTTTTCACTAGAACCCATGATGAAGAATACACGAAAGATAACAAGACTAGATAGATTACATAGGCAAAATAGACCAACCCCGCCAGCAGAAAAAACATCAGTAATGACATTTCGAATGAGGGATGAATGGAATAAAGATGCTGTGCCCCCTGCCAATACAGTGGATCACAGCCCCAAAACTGCTCCCCTATGTCTACAGAAAAAGGGTTCCTATAAAGTAGGAACGTTTAGCAACTGCCTGAACACAGTGGTTTTAAAACATGAAATAGAACCTGTGTACGTAGGGGACCCTGTTTACTTTATATGTGGAGAAAAAGCATATCCATGGTTACCTAGGAACTGGGGAGGTATATGCTACCTAGGTCTACGGTTTCCAGGAGTGTTCCTCTTGGAGACAGCAGAAGTAGCCAGACGAACAAAAGGTAGAACTCGAAGGAGTAGCGAGGATGGCATGATAGCAATGGATATAGCCAAATCATTTATACCATTCTTGTCCCAAATAGAAAATTCTTACAATATAAGAAAACTGTCTGGAATATAAAAAAAACAATAGATTCAACAACGGATATTTTATTGAATATTACGTTAGAAGAAAAAGGAATAAGACTAATGGCATTTCAAAACAGGATGGCTCTCGATATAATATTAGTTGATCGTGGGGGAGTTTGCAAACTCGTAAAAACTGCATGCTGTGTGTATATAGATGATTACTCCCCTACGATATTTAAAGCGATCCGGAAATTACACGTCATAAGTTCCACACACTCTACTGAAGAAGGGGGTTGGGGGATAGGATCCTGGTTTTGGGGATTATTGCGGTCTTGGGGATGGAAGTTAATTTCGATACTACTGATGGTACTTGGGATATTCATAACATTCTGCTGTTGCATACAATGCTTACCAATAGTTTGCACTGAAATAACTGATGGATGTACTAAGGGATGTATGCACGTGGTGTCGAGAGGAAAACAAACGCATGGCTGAAATAACAGAGACACTGAGGAAACAAAAACAGTAAAACAATTCATGGCTATAGACATTAATGATGAAGATGGTTCAGACATAGATACCCCAGATTTATCCTCATCGGAGGAGGATACAATGAATGAATAAGACATTTGGCATACGGCCAAAAGGAGGGTTTGTCAATCTGGAAAAATGAATACCCTTCATTTGAATGCAGCTGTAACTTGATGGCCGTAGGCCAACCATTTTATACACCGAATTATACAAATATAAACTGCTAAGCTTGTCCAACAAGCGGCCATTTTAAACATAGCAAGAATGGCCATTTTGCGTGTTAACCATTGCTCATTGCTTTCTGTCTAAAACTGCTTTGCAGCTTGCAATTCTTGAAAGGACAAGGTCACAGGACTGAGGAGTTTGTTGAAACTCCTCATGAGCAGCCCAGAAAGGAATGCCCACGCTCCCTCTCTGTAGCCTTGGGAGAGAGCTGCAGGGCATTTAATCACTTCACAGCTGCCAGCCAGTCTCGTACGATGGTAGAATATGTTAGAATAAAACAGCTAAAGGCTTGAATTGTGCTCTTCCTTCACAAAACCCTTTAGAATGTGTCGGCTCCCAGGACACGAATAGTACCTCATAGATAGCAAAGCTTGGAATGTGGCTCTTCCCCCGTGTGCAACTTGCTTCCAAGAACAGAACCACTGTTTTCTGTTCAACAACTAAAAGATGCCTCTGCACTTTCTAAATTGCACATTGTTACTAGAATAGACATCGAAAGTGTCATAATCGTCATACTCGTCGGATATGTCCATCGTCATCCCGAGTTCAAAGGAACTTAATGAAGAGGGGTGTTAAACATGACATTGCTGATTGTATGATATGCATTTTGTATATATGTAACTGATGTACGTAATTCGCTCTCTTGCGTCCCTCGAGGTCTAGGAAACTCACGTCGCGGGGCGTGAGATCAGAATTGGCCAATTGATACTATTTTTGCTTGCAATAAACCCTAGCATTGGGAATTTGAACCTCGTGTCTGGCGCATCTTTTCGTTTTTGGTTATTGCCTTGTTTCCATAGCACGAGGGACCCCTAGGGGCCCCTTTCAAAACTTTCTGACTTCGTAGGCTTGTCCTTCCTTAAACCAACATCTAACTTTTCGTCTGACCGAATTCTTCTAAGATCCGTGGCAAAGAATTAACCGTTTACTACTAGAACTGTGCTATCCTATACAAAGGCTCTGAACCATTGACTTTGGCCCAGGCCTATGAACTTAATTGCTGGTTGTAGTTCATTGAAACCCTTTGCCCTGCCTATGAAAGTATTTGTGCTTCATTTCTTATAACCTTGTCTTTTTACCCCTTTTTAAAGTAACTGAAGTGCCATTTTGCTCCCACTTCAGGGGAGTCAGGGGAGCTGAACTTGTTCAGTAACCTATTGGTTGTGTATTTGTAGTATATTAGTATATGATATTGAGCTGCTCTTGCTAGTGTAATGTTTTCCAAATTACTGTGTAAATAAATGTATATTCTTTTACCAAGAAACCTTGAGTAAGTGTTTGTTTGAATCACTGTATTTGTTGGTCCTTTGTGTAACTTGTTCTACTGCTCACTTTTCTCTTGAGATACATCTGGGTGCTCAGCCACTGCTACCACATTACTGTGTAGTACAGGCTTGTACCAAAGGTGAAATTGTACTGGCACTTGTAGACTTAATTGCAGGTAGTGTTCCCCAAGGGTAATGCATGTGATTCTGCCTAACACAGAGCTCTCCTGGCATGGGTTGTTTTGGGCTGACTTTGGCTGGATCCCGAGATCCAGCTACACATCTGGCACTTGCATTGCGTGCATTCACTACCACCTCAAGCACACACCACTAGATGTCACCCTGAGTGTGTTGATTTTGAACATCGTGTGACACCAAGGGTGCTGACATGGTCCTGCATCTGATCCTCGACCTGTGCTCAGTGATTCTCTTGTGCACAGGTCGTGTTATTTGGCCTACATAGTTTAACCCGCAGGGACACTGGGTACAGTAAACAACACTGGCTGTTTTGCAGTTCGAAAGGTGTTTATTTAAAAATCTGGCATTTTCTTAGTGAATTTAAAACTTCACATGTTCCAATGGGTCTCAAGTTGCACAATGTGGTCCTTCTCGATGGGCTTCTAAAGCAGGAATGAGTCAGATATTTCCATAGATCTTTTGACCTTTACATTGCTTTTTTTAACTTATTTATTGTGTTTTAGTCTTTCATTGTGTTGATGTTTCTCGTTTACACAGAGCACTGTGTGAAGTCGAGACACAGTGGTGCATGTACTGTCTGCCTGGATAATGACAGAGGAAGCAGCTTCTTCTCCGTTTCAACTTCCATTTGCAAATCACGCGTGTTAAATGTATAAATATGACGTTCCCTCTAATAAATCCTCCCAACCCATGCCGGCCTGCTTACCCTTGCTTGTAATCTAGCAAAAGATGACCTGCCACGACCGCTACAAAAAAAGATGGGAATCACTAATATCCCTATCTGGACTCTGAAAAAATTATGAAAAAGACCAGGGCAGAAGAAACAGTATGGGAGATCTGAATCTCTAGGAAATTTTGAAAAATGAATACAAGTATCCAATAGAAATACAGATATATGTATTCTCTTTTTATACCCTGCGGATAGAGAAACCTCATTAAACAAATCTTTTTTCATCTATGAAGCAGTTTTTAAGCAATCCCAAGTACCTCACAAGATGGCGAACCCAAATTAAAAATTAAATATTTGACTACAATATCCCCCACAGAACTGATCAACCTGAGTCTGCTATTGTGCGAATACATAAGGGTACACTCAGGCATGAGACCCCCCCTTGGTCCCTTTGTGTCAAGTGATACTGCCACGACCCACACCATGAAAATCATTGTAACATCCTGCTCTAAACATCCTAGATGCATGATAAGAGACAGTAATATGTGTGGAAAAAGGTTGCAGAGCAGCACACCCACACCCAGTTTGTTCACACAAATGAATAAACAAGCATTGTCAAAGCCAACAGTTTTGGCTTGCATACAAGTATTAGGCATTTGCAAGGCACAGCTATTAGATGCCCAAGTACTCGCACAGGATACCATCAATGGCCAGTTAATACCACTATGGCAGTGCCTGGCAAGTGCATTTCCCATGCCTCTACAATAGCCCAAACTGTTGGCCTTGCCAATACTTGTTTTTCCCAGTTCCTGGGAGGTACCGAACCAGCTGGCAATGCTGGTCCAGGCGCAGAGTAGGCTAGAAGCAGAGCTCTGTGCAGTGTGAAGGTAGCATTTCAGTGATGCTTTACTTCTTGATGTTTGGTGCATTTTTCTGGCATAGCTACCCCCACCCACACACACCTACCCCTTCTAGCTCTCTAGCCCCACCCAACCTATACCCTGTATTCTCGCACCCACGTACCTTACCTTCGAAGGGATTGTGTCCCCCGAAATATTCCTTATCTTTGATAGATCATCTCCCAGCTTGCTGGCCTCGGAAAAAATGTTTCAGTAGAGGGCGCTGCGCGTCGACGTCCATCGAGGCGATGTCCCTCGATAGCCTCTGTATTGGCGCCAACGTCACCACGCATATAAATAGACTTGCGCAGCGTCCGTTGCTCAGTTGTGTTTTTCCACGCTTCGTGGGGCCTCGGAATATCGTTGCTCAGTTCTTCAGTCAAATATATCATTATTCCTTGCGAATACCGACTCGTACTCGATGGCTTCCTCACCCGAACCGACGACTCCACGGTCCAGCTTCAAAAAATGTCGAGACTGTGGAAACAAAATGTCGTTGACGGATCCTCACTGGATCTGTTTATAGTGCCTGGGAATCGAGCACCAATGTTCGGAGTGTGAGGACTGCATGTCCATGACGGCGAAAGCCTTGAAGGAGCGTAAGGGGAAGCTCGAGAGAGGTAAGGTAGTTAAAACTTCTTCGAAAGTTTCCTCGGCGGAGTCGAGACATTCGTCTCCTCGCCATCACAAAAGAAATTCTCGTTCTAGGTCTCGAAGCAGTTCCCATCACTCTTCGAGATCTAAGCATTCAAAAAAGAGACATCGAAGATCCCCTTTCTCGTCTTTGTCTTCTTCCACTTCCCCAATAAGAGTCTCCTGCCCCACAAAACATAGCTCTCAGGCTGAGTGGAAGGAATTCAGGAAAAAGATGCTAAGCGTCTTTGCGAAAGCGGCCTCAACCCCCTCGAAGACTGCTGAGGGTGATACCCTGGGTGAAAGACCCGAAAAATCAAAAAGCCAAGAGTCGCAGTACCCGGCGAAAGAAGCCACTCGAGAGCGTCACGAACCCTCGAGTAAAGGCAAAGTTGCGTCTTCGACACATAGATCGGCGACATCGACGCCGTTATCGAAGGGGTTCTTCGACGCACAGGTCAGTCGAGTCGACGCCGTCTTCGACGCTGACGTCGATGCCGAGAAAGGATAAACCCACGGCCACCTCACAGCCAGTGGCCATACCCAGAGCCTCGAGCACGAGAATGTCGTCGACAACCTCAAGTAGAATCCCGATACTCTCGAGTTCATTGAGGCCTCTACCACATTTCTCAACGCCTTTTCGATGGCTTCGATGGCTTCGAAGCCTTTAACGTCCGCGTCGACGACGTCGACATTTTCTCAGCCAATCATGACAAATTTGGCTCCTTCTGCTCTGGAAATGGGATTTATACCATTTTCAAGACCTGATCACTCCAGAGTCTTATCTTCTATTTATGAAGAAGAGGGAAGATTCGGATCAGGAAAGACCTTTTGAGTTGCAGGGATCTGCAACTCCTGCACCAGAGGAATTTACCTCTGAGGAAGGTAGGTTGGAAGACCTCCATGAATCCCTACAGGAGGCAAGTGGGTTGGACACTTCCCCAGAAGTGGAATTTGCCACACCAGACCCAGGGGAACATGCTGAAACCCCCTATAGAACCTTGATGGCAAGGATAATGGAGTTTATGGGGTGGTCCACACCCTCACCTGCTTTTCAGCAAGACGACCTCACAGACATCTTGGTCAAAGGTCCACAGGAGGATCCTGTGGTGCCATTTCATGCGGCATTACAAAGGAGAATATTGGCAAACTGGGAAACACCTGAGGTAATCTCGGCAGTTAACAAAAAAATATCAGATAAATATAGGGTGTCTTCTGCTGACCCTGAATATTTATCCAAACACCCAACTCCGGAGAGAGTCTGGTTGTTCAGGCAGCTACTTCAGCAGGTAGTAGATCGGCTTACCCTACTGTTCCACAGGATAGGGATGATAAGAGATATGACTCTATGGCCAAAAAAGTATTTTCCGCATGTAGCATGGCGTTGAAATCCATCAATGCTACTTGTACGCTCGCAAGGTTCAGCCACACACTTTGGGAGTGTGCTTCATCAGCGGCTGACTGCCTCCCGGAGGGAGAAGAAAGGGAAGCGTTCCTAAACATCATCAAGGATGGTAAAGATGCTATGTGCGAATCTCTTCAAACTGGCATCGATTCTGCTGACAGCATCAGCAGGGCCAATGGCGGCAAGTACAACAACCCGGAGATTTGCTTGGTTGTGAAAGTCTGGTTTTGCTCCAGATGTGCAAAGCAGACTCTTGAATATGCCCTTTGACGGCTCTTCTTTGTTTGGTAAGAAGGCGGATGACAGTTTAGAAAAACTACAAACATCAAAGGCAGCAGCAAAATCCCTAGGAGCTGCAATCCGCCAGACACCATATCGCCCCTCAGAAATCTCTTGGAGAGGTAAGTCCTTTTGCTTTTATTCCACATTCGGAAAAGGCAGAGGACAGCCGGTTCAAAGGGGTCAGAAAAAATTCACCCGAGGTGGACGGGGTAAAAATACAAAACCTGCAGCAGCAGCAGGTGCCTCTTTACCCTCGGCATCTGCATCAGCCGCCTCCAAACCGCTATGAGGAGACTCTTCACAAAACACCAGTAGGGGGCAGGTTAACTCAACATCTGACGGAATGGCAGGCTATTACGTCAGATGCTTGGGCATTGGAGACAGTTGCCCAAGGTTACTGCCTGCCTTTTCTACGCATCCCTCAGAGTCATCCACCAGGGAACAGCTCTCTGAAAGTTCCAGATCCGCTCCTCTTGCAGGAAATTGTAGACCTGCTAGAGAAAGGTGCCATAGAACCGGTACCTGTAGCGGAGAGGAACAAGGGCTGGTACTCCCCCTACTTTCTCATACCGAAGAAAGACGGAGGACTGAGACCTATCTTGGACTTACGAGAATTGAACAAGTTCCTCAGGAAGGACAAGTTCAAGATAGTAACCCTCAGATCCTTCAGGCCCTCCAGCTCCAGAACTGGCTGGTATCTCTGGACCTCCAGGATGCTTATTTCCATGTGCCAATCCATCTCAAGCACAGGAAATACCTGAGGTTCGCAATTGGCGGCTCTCATTATCAATTTCGAGTTCTGCCATTTGGGCGGACCTCTGCCCCGAGGGTCTTCACCAAGCTAATGTCGGTAGTGGCTGCAAGTCTAAGGAGGGAAGGGATCCACGTCTACCCCTACCAGGACGATTGGCTGATCAGAGCTGTATCTTCGGAACAAGCTCAGATCCAGCTAGATTATGTCTACCACTTCCTTCACAAACTGGGCTTCTCCCTCAATTTAAAGAAGTCACAGATGATACCATCACAGAGACTCCAGTTCATTGGAGCGGTCCTGGACACTTCCCTGGGAAAAGCCTCGCCACCAGAGGTGAGGGCTCAAGATATTCTGCAGATGGTCACCAAGTTTCAAAATGCCCAATGTCTCCCAGACTTCGCCTTTTTGAGGTTGCTAGGCCTCATGGCATCCTGCATCTTCCTTATGCCAGAGGCTCGCCTGAGAATGAGATCTCTTCAGTGGGCACTGAGAACTCAGTGGTCGCAATTCTCAGGGAGAATGACAGACCTCCTTCAGATTCCGGACAAGGTGGCCCAAGACCTTCAGTGGTGGGCCTGCCAGAAAAACATCTTGAAGGGGGAACTGTTTTGGCAACCATGGCCGGAAATAACAGTAGTCACAGATGCCTCACTCACGGGGTGGGGAGCCCATACCAAAGACTTGACCATCAGCTGTCTTTGGTCTCCATCGGAGTCCAGACTACATATCAACCTGTTAGAGCTGAGAGCAATCAGACTAGCGCTGAAAGCTTTTCTGCCATCTGTACAGGGGAAAAATGTCCTGATAATAACGGACAACACAGTGGCCATGCACTACCTCAACAAAAAAGGAGGCATAGGATCACTGCCACTGTGCAGAGAGGCAATGCAGCTCTGGTTTTGGGCAATTCAAGAAGGAATCTCTCTATCGGCAGTTCACCTAGCCAGAGAGAAGAAGTTGACGGCAGACGCTCTGAGCAGGCAGGGCTCAGGAAGTCCTTCAGGAGATCTTCGCCCTTTGGGGAACCCCTCAAGTGGATCTGTTTGCCAACAGAAAGTGCGATCTGTTTTGTTCAAGGAAATTTCCCCCAATAGCAGCTCTAGGGGACGCGTTCGTAGTGGACTGGGAGTTTCCACTCCTGTGTGCGTTTCCACCAGTCCCCGTCATTCCTCAAATGATCAGGAGGTTGGGAAGATTCCGGAGAACCATGATCCTAATTGCCCCAGACTGGGCCAGGAGAACGTGGTACCCGGACCTTCTGGACATGTCCATCTGCCCTCCAATTCGTCTTCCACTCAAGGAGAATCTTCTCTCACAGAAGGGAGGTCAGGTTCTCCATCCAGAGATCAGAACCCTCAACCTTCACACCTGGTTTCTGAAAGGTTGAGATACAAGGATTGGGACCTCCCTGATGACGTCATGGAAGTGTTGCTTTCGGCCAGAAGGCCAGCAACAAAGTCTTTATACCGCTGCCGTTGGAACAAATTTTGCAGCTGGTGTAGAGAAGAGAATATCAACCCCTTTTCATGTGGTACACCAACGGTGTTATCCTTTCTACTCTACTTGGCAAATTCAGGCCTTCAAGTTGGCACTATCAAGGGCTATCTCGCAGCACTATCAATTTTCAAGCGCACTGCAGAGGAGCCTTCGTATTTCAAATTACCCTTAGTAATTCAATTTCTAAAGGTATTAACTAATGTCTACCCTCCAAGACCTTTCCAGGTTCCTTTATGGGACTTAAATTTAGTCTTAAATTTCCTGATGGGTACTCCTTTCGAACCACTCCACTCTTGTTTGCTAAGATTTCTTACCCTTAAAACTGTCTTATTAGTGGCTTTAACATCTGCTAGAAGGGTGACCGAATTGCAAGCTCTATCTTGTAAACCCCCTCATACAATTTTTCATAAAGACAAAGTTGTCCGACAGGTGAAGCCTAATTGTCTCCCAAAGGTGGTTTCTGAATTCCACATCACTCAGAAAATTACCTTACCTTCATTCTATCCGCCTCCCCATCCGGGGAAAGAGGAAGAAAGGCTACATATGCTGGACCCAAAGCGGGCTTTAAGTTTTTACATCAGCAGACTTGCTAGGATTAGGCAAGCAGACCAACTGTTCGTAGGTTACTCAGGGCACAAATTAGGACTACCGATAACAAAACAAAACATTTCCAGGTGGATTATTTTGGCCATCCTGGAATGTTACAAACTACCAGGGAAAGAGCCTCCTCAAAATCTTAGGGCTCATTCAACCAGGGGTATCGCAGCCTCCTCGGCCCTCCAAAGAGGGGTTCCGGTTCGAGACATATGTGCGGCTACCACATGGTCGTCCGCACATACCTTCACAAGTTTTACAACCTGGATTCCTCCCCTAGTCAAGAGACTAGGTTTGGCAAAGCAGTATTACATTCGGTTCATTCCTAAAAGGAAACATGGCGTTTTACTCCCACCTCCAATTGCACACCACTGCTATGGGAGTCTATCAAAGATAAGGAATACGTCGGAGGACACAATCCCTTCGAAGAACAAGTTACTTCTTACCTTGTAACGTTCTTTCGATGGGATGTGCCTCCGCAGTATTCCTTATCGCCCCTCCCATCCATCCCCGCATTAATACTTCCCTTGTGGTTGCAGCCTACGCTCCTTCAAGGTCTATAACCAATTCATGTAAAACAACTGTTAACGTCAAAATGGAACTGAGCAACGGACGCTGCGCGAGTCTTTTTATACGCGTGGTGACGTCGGCGCCGATACGGAGGCTGTCGAGGGACATCGGCTTGAGGGACGTCGACGCGCAGCGCCCTCTACTGAAAAAAAAATTCCGAGGCCAGCAAGCTGGGAGATGATCTATCAAAGATAAGGAATATTTCGGAGGAACATCCCATCGAAAGAACGTTACAAGGTAAGAAGTAACTTGTTCTTCTCTCTCATCCTCCTCTCACACTCGCGTTATATGTTACCCTTTCACTTGCACCCTTTCTCGCTCATATTGCCTCTTGCTCATCATCAGTGGCACCCTATATCAATGGCTTCCTCCTTTGCTCTATTCCCCTTCTCATCCAGCACCCCTTACCGCATCCTGCCTTCAAACTTTGCGCTCACCTCCTTGCACCCTGGTGCCTATAAATGCAACATGCAAAGAACATATGAACGCCAAAAGAATTTTTAAGGAATGCTGCTCAAGTACCAGCACTTTCCAGCAGGACAGGTGTACATAATCGTAGGAACAGTACCTGCACTTCTCAGAAGATCTCCTATGCTTGTATTGGCGCAGAACCAACAGTTGATGCCAAGAAGAGAACAAAAACACTAAACAGGAACAGTGTTTGAATAGATTTGTCCCCCTGTGTGGGCATGTATGTTGTACAATGGTGGGCAGTGTGTGTAGCCTGCATTACTGTGTCAGACCTTAGGCCTACCAGTGCTTTAGAGGCACGGCCGGTTTATTGATCTCCTGATTCCTGAATGGGATATTCTTTTAAGTCACCAGTAATGCTGATGCACAGCCATTCAAAAGTCAGGGAATCCTTGCTTACTACTGGCATTGCTTCAACCTTAGGGGCCTTCCAGCAGCGCAAGCCAGTTTGTACATACAGCTCAGGGGGTAAATGCACCTGCTGCAGAGATCTACATTTAACCTGCAAGTCCTAAGTTCCAATGCTGGGGGATATACCTTTTGTGTGTCTCTACAGAGATATATGTTTAATATGCAGGCTAAAGGTTGAAACCCAGCCGAGCCGACGTGCCTTCCAGTTATCCAGCAGTCCTTCATGGAATTCAATAGCACATTAATGCTGATGCCATGTACTGGGACAAAAGCAACACGTCACAGCGATGTTACCACATTTAAGGATGGTAAATGTATGTGGCACCGTCTGCTGGTAGAGGAGTTGAACCCGCAATACAACCTGCTCCACCTACCAACATGGAATGCACCCTACTATGTGTCACCTACCAACATGGAATGCATCACATTCAACTCCACGTACCAACATGGGATGCATCACATTCTGCTCCACCTACCAACATGGAATGCATCACATTATGCTCCACCTACCAACATGGAATGCATCACATTGTGCTCCACCTACCAACATGGAATGCAACACATTGTGCTCCACCTACTAACATGGAATGCATCACATTGTGCTCCACCTACCAACATGAAATGCAACACATTGTGCTCCACCTACCAACATGGAATGCATCGCATTCTGCTCCACCTACCAACATGAATGCAACACTTTCTGTTCCACCTACCAACATGGAATGCATCATATTCTGCTCCACCTACCAACATTGAATGCAACACTTTCTGCTCCACCTACCAACATGGAATGCATCACATTCTGCTCCACCTACCAACATGGAATGCAACCCATTCTGCTCCACCTACCAACACAGAAAGCATCACATTCTGCTCCACCTACCAACATGGAATGCAACACTTTCTGCTCCACCTACCAACATGGAATGCATCACATTCTGCTCCACCTACCAACATGGAATGCATCACATTCTGCTCCTTTTGATGTCGCCCAGTCATAGGTGCTCTGGCCAGTCAGATTTACAACCACCATGTTTATCTTATAGCACATGTTAGCCATTTAGATTGGAGGAAACACCTGGGTTGTTTTGTGCATTCTGTGCAGTTTTGGTGGGTGGGCTGTGCAAAGAGTCATAATTGACACAAATGCGGTAGTATGCCCAGCATGCGCCTCTTCCAAACCTGGAGCTGAATGGGATGTCCAGATCAGGTATATACTTTTAAAGGCACAGCTTCAGCACTTGTGAGCAGAATCCCTCTAGTCTTTCTGAGACAGTTCTGCATGTTTCAACTGGGCTTTTAGTCTTTTAATGGGGCAACAGTCTTACGTCTCAGCAGAACTGCTGCAACCATAATTGTAACGGGGCGGTGCTAGCCATTGTGAGCTGGGCTACTGCTGTACTTAAATGGGCGGTGCAATATTTTCTTAAGAGAGATGTGTAACCTTTAATAGTGTATTGTTGCTTTCAGTATCAACATAGAGCCCCCCCCCATACACCCAATGGCTATGGAATATGAAATCCACTTCGAGGCCATTAAGGCAAGAATGAGACACACTCTGCACCATGACCTAGGAGAATACCACTAAGCCAGGCTAGTCTGGTTTACCAATTCCCCCCCCACTGCAGAACCTTTAGAGATCACACCTGGTCTCCCACCCACAACCGGCCCTCCCACCTCTCACAACCCACTCGTTTCAGACATCTCTAACTCCTACTGCTCACAGCGAACATGGTGGTGGGCCACGTTTTACCAATGCCTAAACTCCCCCGGGCCCTGCGCCGCAGCCCACCACCTTAAACCAGGCAGGGGCACTAGACCTTTATTGCTATGTGTATTTTTGTGCGACGAGGTGCAGGAATGAGGCAAAGTGTGCTGATAAACAGAGACACAGAAGAATGGGGACTACGTGTACGCAGCGCATTAACCCCCTGCATTGTAATCAGCCTGCAACATTTTTATACTTAACAATGTGCAAATGGAGCAGAGGCTGTGCCCCTCTCATCCACCCCCTGCACTCGCGGCCTTGGGGTGCTGCACCTGAGCAGAGAGGGTTTAGGGGCCACTTTGACTTACCTTAAAAGTATGGTAGTAGCTAAACTGAGCCTGCTGAAATCTCTCAGGAGGTCGAATCGCAGCAGTCGGATAATCTCACTATGTCTCTCTCCTGCCTCGATACACACGCTGTCAGTCGCTCAGGACTCGGAGCACGCGTCGCTGCCTGGCTTGCTTCTCCAATCTCCTTCGTTCTGGAAGCCGCTTAAGGCTGCGCAGCAGTGCACTGCGCACTCTGGACACATGAAGTATGTTGTTCCGCGGCCTGGGCATGCTCCTAATGTGCAGGCACGGGGGTAGGGGGCACGCATGAGCGAGCAAAGCTTTTGGTTTACCCGCTGCTGCAGCCTGCAGACAGTCTGAAGTTTTCATGCATCACTGCACAGACAGTCTGCCGCTGCAGACCGTATTTTAAACGTTGCAGAGAGAGACAAACTTGGGGGGGGGGGGATAAATGCCATTGTATCCCCCCCACTTAAAATTGTGGGGGGGTTTGTCTCCCCTGCCCTCCCCCCATGTCCTACGCCCATGCAGGTTATTTTGGAAGTACGGTTTGAACCAGTGGCCAGAATATTTTGATCATAGCCTTTATTTTCGTGGTTTGATGGTTGTACGTATGGCCACAGTTCAGTCCGTCTTGTTGATTTTTAGCTTTAGGGGCCAGCAGAACTTCCGTAGGGGTACATCTAGCTCTTTTGCGGGCATGTTTCACAACTTGTTTGGGATACCCCCTTCATTTCAATCTGGCATCTAGCTTCTGTGCATGCACATGATGATCCTCTATCGAGGTACAATTACGGTGAACCCTTAGACACTGCCCATACTGTAGATTGTTTCTCAGAGTGGTTGGGTGATAACTTGTGTAGTGGAGCAGGGTGCTACGGTCAGTGTCTTTTTTTAACATGGTGCATTGAAGTGTCCGGTCTCATTTAAAGTAGGCAAGTCTAGCCAAATCATGTTTGCTTTACCCTCAATGGACAGTAACTTAGCATCCAGTCAGATGGACAGAGAGTTGAGCGCTCGTTCTAACGTTAAATTGAGTACCACACAGTGGGATAATAACTGTTATTGCACCGCTCAGATACCTGTGGGTTTGTAGCGCTATATAAAAACGTATTATTATTGTCATGGGTAAAGCAAAGATAAGTGTTATTACATAATTAGACTAGCCTACATTTAATGTAGGCCGGCCTATCCACGCAATAACACTTGAGTTACCTTTTTTGCTTTACCCTGGATGCACAGTACTTTGTGCATTCAGGGTAAAGCAAAAATGAATGCCATTTAGGGGTGGCGGCTGACACACACACATGCAACACACAGAAACACTTTGACCCGCATATTCACACACCATTCACACACAAGGAAATACATGCATACAATCCATACATGCATGCATACATACATACACATAAAATAAATACAATTACCTTGCCTGCATGCATCCACATGCACCCCACAGCTATGGGGAGGGCCGGATTGTTCGCAGCTACGTTTGAAACAAAAAGAAATAGCGTAGAGGGGGACACATCCATGGAGAGAGGCAGGCAGCACAGTTCCCCATTAATATAAAGGAGACGGGGAACTGTTCTGCCTGTCAGTCAGGCGAGGTGGCGCCACTGTCTATAATACTGATGAATCCTGTATATAGTCGTCATTGAAAGGTGAAGCTACAAGGAAGTCCTCTGCATACTTTACAATATGGATTGTCCTTGGGATTTCTTGCGGTTCAACCTTTCTTAGGTTCTGTATACTTTGACTTACATTAGGAGGTCCCTTCTCCTGGGATCTTCCTATTGGCCTATGTCCCTCCATATTATATTCACTTGACAGTCTTAATTCACAACACATTGGACACTTTATCAGGGAGTGCTCTTTCCACTCTTTAACTTAGAGTTCTGATGGTCTTCTCCCTCTTTTCCAGAGTACTCTTTTCCACCAGGCAGTCCCATATATGCAGGCATGGTGGTTGGCCTAGGGAGTGCCCCATGGGAACGGGAGTCTTTGTTGCCTAAGGAGGAATCGCTCCCAGTGAGGTCCCACTTGCCCAGACCCGTAGGGAGGGTCTTGCGAGCGGGCTCACCACCCTAGCCTCAAAGGGGGTGCACCCCTCCTCCCCCCTTGGGGAGAAGGGATGAAAATCCCTGATTTATCACATTGTACAGTGGATTCATAACAATGTTCTCTATGGCGCCTCTGTACTGGTCCTCGTTTGGGGCATGTATTCAGGTTTGAGAATGGGGGCAGATCTGGGAGTGGTGGCTGAAAATTCTATTAGTGTTGATTAAGGCATTTACTCTTCCTGTGACTTTCCTACATACAATAATTACAAGCTGTATGACTCACAAACCCATTTTCCTGGGGGATCTTTTACAACACCCGTACCACTTCCCCTGCAAGACCATGAGTTTGTTCTCTGTGTTTTCTTAAATCTGTTCTCGGCACTTTAGGTAGAGATTTGCTATTGTAACTCGTTCAGATAAGGGCTTTGTTTACCACCCAACAGAGATCACTTTGAGCTGCTGTTGCAACTTTAACCACAACAAAGGCATTCACTACTACTACAGTATCTGTTGGTTTTGTTGTCCCTGAATGCTTAGTCCAATCAAGGTTGAGTCTGTTCAGAAAATCTGCTGTAGATTCCCCTTTGTTCTGCTTGCAGTTATCTATTTTTGTCATATCTGTCTTTCAGCGGCACACTTCGGAAACTGAATTCAACAGTCTTTCGCTTGCTTGCACCAAGTATGTTCTTGTTCCCGGCTCAGCCATAAGCTAAACACATTGTTGTACAAGCCGGCATACTGGCATAATCACTTGCAGTAGCTGATTCCTTTCTTCCCATGACCGGTTATAACACTGCATGACCATCTTCAGTTCCTCCGCACACCTATGTGGCTCCTCTCTTATGTTTGGGAATTCCTTAACTAGACTTCTTAGGTCTAACAGGGACCACAGGGCATGCATAGTGAACACATTCTCTTCTCCATACGTGGAAAGCCCCGATTGTTGCATTAAGGGAAGTTGTCTCCCTTCTGTAGTTGGTCACTCACCAGGTAATGGACAATGGGAAAGGGGATGCAGCAGGAATTGTTTAAAATCCTTAGGGAGCCCAACTTCCTAGATTCCAGAGTAGGAGAATGTGGTGGTGGTTCTGTCACTAAGGGTGGATTCAGGAAATACAGAAAATCAAAGATGGATATTGGGAAATGGGCACTGGTTGTGCAGCTAGCCTGTGGGTCCGAGATAAACTTTAACCCTGCAAAACTGAAGTCTGGTCAGCCTGACCAGACTGCATAGCAGTTGACTTCAGTGAACCTAGGGAACTGGGCTGATCATTTTCGAGTATTCGATTGGACACTAGTAAAAAAAATATGATTATATCCTCTGCTGTCTTCTCTTTCTCTTATCATTTACTAATTGAGAATGGGTTCTAGCCCCTTATCCAATTCTGTTTTCTGTTTCTCCTCAGGTTTCTAATTTGCCATTTTAGTTTCTCATCAGAATCTTTTAATCCCCTTAATTTAGATGTGTTTTGCCTGACTGATGAGTCCTCGTGCCAATCAGAATAAGCACCCCATTTTTGGACACACCTTACCCTTCTTAAGTTCTAATGAATGCTTCAGATTCAACGATTCATTGATATGGAAAGTACCTTCCAGCAGGAGCTGCATACCATTCTTATAAATACCTAGATGTTCTGCTACTGTATTTATTGTACACATAGTGTGCTGGGGTTATCATTGATGTTATCACCACCTCTTCGGACTGTCACTTATTACCCATGATTCTGGCTAGATCTGCTGACCTTTGCACTTATCGCCCCGCTATTAAATCGTTTTAGGGAGCCAATTTTTCTGAACTTCTTTAACCACACACATTCCCAGACTATAAAACACTGTGAAGGGGAAAGGTTTGGTGACAAGAAAAAGCTAATGGCCCTGAAGAGGGAAGGAAACACTCATGCATAGCAAACCTCAGCAGATATGGAAGGGAGAAAGACTTGCTCATATCCCAGTCACATGGCTCCAGGGGCTGCCCCCTGCCGGCTCATGCTCCCACCCTCTAGCTACTGGGAGCAATGTCCAATTTTTCTGCCTGACTATAGTGAGTCCCCGTGGCTCACTGGCTGTCTATCCAGTTGCTGAATAACTAACTGCATGCATTGACTGGCTGTGTCATGTAATATGTTTAGATGCTAGGCCCTTGTGCATTTATTAATCCCGACCAAGCACAACCCTTTACAGATACCCCTTTTTCAAGATTACAGACACCTGTGCCTTTTTATTGAACCTGTTGCACTTCCCATAGATTCCCCTCTGCATCTGAGCTTGCTACTCCATCAACATCCAGCCCTTTGTGCAGCTCAAAGCAAATCCTCACTTACAGTCAGTCTCCTCCCAACTACCCTGCTAGAGTTTTCAAAAGGACTCTTTACTTCTCCATTTTGCTGCCACGAGGACTTTGAGGAAGAAGGTTCGCAAACAGCCGGTTCTCTCTTCGAGCAGCAACAGGCCTGTGGCTCGGCACCAAATTCCGAGAAACAAAGCTCACGCAATACAATAAGAGCAGCAAAGGACAGAGAATGTGATTGCATTGCATTGCAATAGAACAGGATACACTGACAGCAATTCCTCCTTCTGGCAGTAACCTGCTCCCACCCCCATACCCTGACCTTTATTGGTTACAGAACGGTGAGCAGTAGTGCAGTATGCCAAGTGCATTTGTAATATAGAATGGACTGGCCTGTGAGCCATGGCACCTGAGGAGCCTAGATGTTCCAGGTTTCACCGTTAGACTGAAACCCTGTAACTAATAAACAAGCTTCCTTTTATATTTACCTGACTCCTGCCCCGAGTGTGATTTACCTGATGAAGCTTGATACCACAATTTGGAAACTGAATCCGAATATAAGAAACACAAATAACAGCCTTCACAATCCTTGGGCAGCTGCCTCTCTCTGCTTAGGAAGCACAGTCTCACAATAAGTCCGTCTGCCATTCCTGCACTAGTCCATCATCGATGCAGATGAATCTGCCATGCTGATCACCCGACTTGGAACCTTCTAGAAAGGTAACGTCCCGGGGCTAACCTTGAGCTACCCACCTCCTCCCATGCCAGTAACTTTTCAGGTTCGCGTTAAGTGCCCCACAGAAGTCCATTGTTGAAGTGTGCCGAACAGGGGTGTTGCTAGGTGTGGAAATATCAGGGGCTAAGCTAATGTCGGGACTGGGGGCTAGCTAGCCGTTTGGTTGTAGTCCCTGAGCTTCTATCGGGGCTACAACCAAAAGACCTGGGGCTATACCCCCCTCAGCCCGCCAGTAACTCCTCTGGTCCAGACCGCTTGACACTTCTCAGCGCCTGGATCTCAAAGAGCCATCTGGGCATCATCAGCCAAGCGTCTCGTGCGCTCTGGCCCATTCATCAGTGTACCATTGCTTTTAATAAATAACGCCTCAAAGGATGTACCAGCAACCCCACTGGATGCGGTCTCATAATGGCATGTTTACAAATGATAATATATTTATAATGTCCAAGCTGAGAAGGAAAAGGTTATGGTAGACACACGGTTCTAGGAGAAACATAAAACAATGGTACGTAATAAGAAACACATATAGACATGAAAATAAGAAAGAGTGAGTGTGCCATGGGTTTGAAAAAGCAAGTCAAGGTATTTGGAAGGTTGCCGGAATACAAGAACGTTACTATGATTCTGGCAGTATACTCGCTACACACGTGCCCCCCACCCCCCACACACAAAACCATTGCACAAATATAATGAGTGCCAAAGTTGCTTTTTAAAGTAATACAAGATCTGACTATGTATGGGAATCAACCATTTCCATCTATACTTTCATAGTAACATAATAACATGGCCAGATGCTTTGTATTGGCTATAGAAGAAGAAACAGTGCCAGATAGGCCCAAGCTGCGAAAACACCAGCCATCATCTTCCTGGAGAGGACGCCGAAGTAAAAGCTATTTTTAGTTTGGATTAGGAATTCCGATTTAAGTATTGCGAGTGACAGCATTCGCATGCAGTATGTTGCAGATACTGGCGTCATTCCGGGTCCGGTGGTAACCGTGCCAGTGCTACCGGCAGGTTGCTGCCAGACCCGTAATGATTTACCGCCGCCTGACTTCCCGGTAACACCGGGGGTTACAACCCCTGCGGTCCGGAATGTCAGGCGCCAGTAAATTATAATTCCCCATTCCCATAGAGTCCAATAGGATTCTATGGGAATGGGGAACACAGAAGCACCTGCGTTTTTAACGGTGCAGGTGCTTCCGTGATGGTCTGCCTACCGTGGCCACTGTGTCCGGCAGGTTCAGACTTGCCGGGCACAGCGGTTCCGGCATGCAGACCTGTAGTATGCCTGTCCGGAAACAACGGTGTCGGTAAGCTTACCGGCACCGTTGTTTCCAGACCGGCACACTTGTAATGAGTACCACTGTCTATTTCACTGGTGTTTATGTAGTTTGCAATTACACATAGCTCATGTATTCATAAAGTGTGCCCTTTCTGATTTAAGACAAAAGTCTTAGGGCCTGATGCATGGAATTTTTTGCGTGATGAAAAGTGACCTTGTTCACTTTTCAGCGCGCAAAGCTTCTTTCAGCGATTTATGGATGGGACTGCGCAGGTCCATCACGTCTCTCCGTGCAGTCCAGCACTTTGTGTGACACTCAATGCAAAGTGTGGGAAGGGCCTACACAAAGAACTAAATAGGGGGCAGAACATGCATAGTCCCATTTTGCAGGCAACATGAGGAATAATGTGGGCATGTTGAGGGACGGGCCACAGAGTGAAATCTCACGCCCAGCAAGCACAAATCTAACCGAATTCATGGAACCCAACGTGCAACCTCATGTCGGGAAAAGTTACATGCAAACCTGGTGGACTCGCAGCCACATGATAGGAGGCCCAGAGCACTGCGCGGCAGCACCTATTATCAAACCGTTTGCCTTCTCCCCACTTACCATTGCTGAAATGGAAGCCATTATCAATAGAATTAAACCGTCAAACTGCCAAGGCGACTCCTGCCCTGCCCCCATCGTCAAGGAGTCGGCGCATGACCTTGCCCCCTTCATAACAGCATTCATCAACTCCTCCTTTAAATTAGGTACTGTTCCTGACAATCTTAAGGATGCCCGGGTGATCCCACTGCTAAAAAACCCTTCCTTAGACCCGAGTATACCAACCAATTACAGGCCAATTACAACGGTCCCGTTCTTGCTTAAAATTCTTGATCGCGCAGCCTACCTGCAGATTCAAGACTACTTGGAACTCAACAACCTCCTAGGACTAAGACAATCTGGCTTCCAACCCAGGCATGGGACAGAAACAGCCTTGTTAGACCTGAAAACTCAAATCGAAGTCCTGAAAGATAATGGGAAATTAGCCTTACTACTACTCCTCGACCTGTCGGCAGCATTTAACCTGGTTAATCACAAAATCCTGTGTCAGCACCTCCGCTCCGCCGCATATTTTTCTGATTCAGCCACTGCATGGATCAACTCCTTTCTCAACAACAGATATATGGGGGTTTTCTCCCCCTCAGCGGCAGCGGATCCAGCCCCAATCCAATGTGGGGTCCCACAAGGCCCTTGTGTGTCTCCCACACTCTACAATATTTTCACTAAACCACTCTTCGATGTCCTTGATTATCTGGGTGTATCTTACACTAACTATGCTGATGACACCCAGATACTCATCCCCATCACAGGTGATCACATTGCAGATACCAAGGCTCTGAACGAAGTATACTCGGTAATCCAGGCTTGGATGGCCCAACATGAACTCTGCCTTAATGACGAGAAGACGCAGCTCCTCATCTTGGGCTCTGCTCAACGACTGCATGAACTAGATCATTTCTATCAATCCTTCAACATTGATGGAAATGTCATTAAAGTGTCCAAGGATACAAAAACCTTGGGCATCTATCTTGACTCCACCTTGTCCCTGACAAGACAAACTAATGCTGTTAGATCAGCGTCGGCATATACATGCAAACTCATTGCTGCCTACAGAGCTTTCCTGACCACCCCCAACAGTGTTATCCTAGCTAGAACGCTTGTTATGGCTAAGATCGATTACTGCAGTGCTCTCTACTTGGGGACTTGCCAATCCAACCTGAATAAACTACAAATTACCCAAAACCACGCCATGAGAGGGGCGCTAAATATTCCAAGAAACCAACACATATCCGATATTAGGACCAACTTCCACTGGCTCCCCGTCAAACATAGAATTGCGCTGAAATCACTTGCCCTTACCCATAAATGCCTGACCAACAAGGCTCCCCTCTACCTTTCTAACCGCCTCTCCCTGCATACGTCCTCTCTACCCCAAAGAACTGCCCAGCTTCACTGCCTATCCTACCTAGATTCAAACTCCAAACTGCCCGGGGCACAAGCTTCCCTGTTCTGGCCTCAAAGCTATGGAACTCCCTTCCATACGAGATTAGGACAGAGCCTTCTTTCAACTCCTTCAAATGAAAAACCAAAACCTGGCTTTTTGCTCAAAGCTGAGGGAGCCCCCCCCCTGGGGTATTTGCCGGAGCCTTTTGTCGACTCACAATCGTGTCCTACCTAATGTGTTCATATGCCAATTTCAAACTGTGGGCACATGTTGTATCTTATTGTTAATTTGTGTCTGACTCTTGGCTTGTACATGCTCCAGAATATCACTGTTGTACCTTACTGTAAATGTAAGCCCGTCTATGGTGCTGTACATTCTTTGTAATACTTGTAAATAGGACAAAAAACTAATATGTATGCTGTGTAGTATATGTAATATGCCTTCTAAGTTTTCGCGCCTGGTTGCCCCTGGGCCGCGCTACAAATAAATAAAATACAAATACTGTGAGCATAGGATCCAATGTGCAAAGTTGAGGTTTGCATAGCAAATTGGGGTGATGGCATGTAGTTGAAATGCTGCTTGGAGTTAGGGGTGTTCGTATGCAGATTAGAGGGGTCCAGACTTGAATTACAGGGGTTTGCACGCAGGTTTACCGACCGCTCCCTTGAGCTACGCAAAATGGTACGCAGATTATTGTGGTGCAGTTTTAGGTTACAAGGGTTCATACGCAGCGTCGCCGGGGTGATGCCTTGGTTGCAAGTGGACAGCCCGCAGTTCTGCCAGGATGGGTGATGGTGCGGATAAAGTCGGCGCAAAGGTCGGTATATGTCGCTGGTTTTGCTTTGCGTGGGGGCGTGTCGTCGGCATACCGGGCGCTACTTGCGCCTTGGGTTACTTTGAGGTTAAAATTGCATGCGTATGCAGAACGTGCAGAACATGCTTTCGCGTGCAGGAAGGCGCAGCGTAGTTTTACGGGCAGATTGCTTTGCAGGGAATTTGTGCTTTTTCTATGAATCGTGCCCTCAGGCTTAATATGAAACCTTACTATGTATTGCATTATGAACTTCATCCCTGCTGATGCCTTTGAGTTCTTAAACAACATACAAAGTTCCCCTGTTTTTCAAAAGGTGCATCTACTTCTTTGCAGCTGTGCAATTTTTCCAGTCGCACCTTTTTGGGCTGGAGTCCCGCAGAATTACAATGGAGCAAATGCGATTCCCGTGAGCATCTTTGATTTGCACCTGCCAGGGGCGTTGCTAGGTCTGGAAAAGATCAGGGGCTAAGTGAATGTCGGGACTGGCGGCACTCGGGGCTAGCTGTAGCATTTTGGTTGTAGCACCTGAACTTCTATCCAGGCTACAACCAAAAGACCCCGACGCTATAGCCCCACCCACCCCAGCACCAGTAGCAACGCCTCTGGGCCGCCTGCTCCATAATGAATCGAGAAATCCCTCGAGCATCTTTGGAATGCAATTGACAAAGGTCCTCACGGAAATGCTCCAGACTTTTCCGGATTTGTTCCAGATTTCGCCTCTATGAATCAGGAAGCAGGTGCCGGTCGGATGTGCTCCGTAGGGTTTGCTCCAATAAGTATCTCTATGAATCATGCCCTCTGTGTAGCACGGCACACACAAGCACCCTGGCAGAAAGGGCACGGGCCATACATTGATTCCTTGGACTAAACTATTACAGATTGAGTGTAATCGATACAGTCTCCATTGTGAAAGGTCTTCAATAAATGATATCACGTATGTAAATATAGAGCGTTTTAATTGTTCATGTAAGGGATACACACTGCTTTGTGTCCATGCAGTGCATTATGTATGACTGGGGGAGCTACTTTCCTCATGTTGCCTTCACCGATCTGCTTGTGTTTATTTTAACTCTGGGGCCACAATGTGTGGTAGTTTGCATACCCCCCTGTGTGCTCACTGCACAATCCTTTACGTTTAAAAGAATTGCACTGCACCCTTTCCCTCCCACTCTTTCAGACAAAATGGCTTGCGTTACCACAGGTATTTGAAATTCCCACTATCAAAACGGTATCAAAGAACCCGTTTCTCATCCTGGATCAGTGGCACCCCCAGGCATTGTTCATAGGGGTGGCCTGATAAGGTCACATGAAATCTTGGGGTCGCAGACCAAAACAAACACAACTGAATTTCAGGAAATCTAGCCGATGTAGTACATAGTCCAGTTGAAAAGTATGTATATATGAGAGTTAAGGAATTGCATATTGATATAGTGCCATTATTTAACAGTAACTAACCAATTTATCTGTTGCGCATAGACTAATACCAGTATCACATTCAAGCATGCAGACAATCCTAAAATATAGCCCACGAGACACCAACCTCTAAAAATCCTTATGCTACAAGCAAACCACTCCACACACACACATACATCATACATCAAAAAATTAACTAAATTATAACAACCCTTGGTACCACTAATAGGGAATCCACATAGTTACTTCTCTTGTATTCATGCCCAGCCCATCCAAAGACATGTGATATGCCATATGTGCAACTAGTCATCGTGAATTCACAAAACATAACACAAAACCATACAGATGTTACATGTTGCTACCGCATCAGGAAGAGCCCAGCCAAATCTAAGTGGCTACTCAGGTAGATGTACTTAGTGTACACGGTAAGTGTGGTGCCACTAAAGACCCAGCTAGCAGAGAATGTTGCATGTGGAGTAAAGATTGTGGAAGAGAACAGCTGAATTATCCTGTTTTGTGGAAAGGGAGAGTTGCAGAAAAGGAACACAGAATGGCGAGTCTGGGAATAACACCTCCAGCCATGTTCTTGGACAGTCCCGGAGAACCCATTACAGAGTGGGAAGACTTGTTCAAGTTTTATTTACTAGCAATGAGTGGCAACACATTTTTGGATGGACACAAACATACCACATTAATGAACTGCCCGGGCAAAGAGGCAGTAAGCGTTATTAAGAATACCCCGGATCCACTTTCAGCAGCACAGGGTATCAAAGCAGTGGTGACTAAGAAGAACAAAGTTCCAAGTGCTCGAGGAAGTTCATCAGTAGGAACAAGCTCCAAATGTGAAATCATAGGTCACATGGTGTCGGACCCAGATTGTTTAGCAATACAAGGGGTGTGCTGGAAATTTAGCAGGAAAGGACAGTTTGCTAAAGTGTCTCGATCACATTATTCAGGGAGGAAGCAACCCAGACCGAAAGATCGAGTGAACATAGTGAACATGGATGAGGCAAGAGAATATTCTATGATGGTGGTCAGTATTCAGCATTGATAGAGTGGGGGGCGAGCCGCTAAAAAAGTCCTGCTACTTTCCCCCAAATGCAGTGCGCTCAATTCCATATGCTCTCATTCACACCTCCACACCTGCCCAAATCTACTTTTTTGGTAACATTAGTGGCAGATGGTATTTTTAACACATAACAAAAAAAAGAAAATTGCAGAATCATTACAGATGCAGGGAAACTCATCTATCAAAGCTCCAAACAGGTTCTCTGGGGCAAAATATATGCCAACTTCCAAATGTGCATATGGATTGCATCAACAGAAGTGACTTCACAGAAAAGGACATTTCAAGGCGTATCATCAATCTTTGATACTTGGAGGCACCATGGAAGTGCCTTTAGAATAAGTTGCCATAAGCAAGCACTTGCTACCACACCAAAAGATATCCAGATTATGACAGCTCTGCTCAGCTCATGAAACTGTACACATGTATTCAGTAAAATGCATATTGTTACAGAAACACTATTTTCAATTCAATAACAAAATAAAACCTCTACCTCTGGCGATGGCGAACCGAAGACTTAAACCACTGGCCCGACCCTGCCCAATTGTTCCTAAAAGCCTTTTGCACACAATAACCTACATGCAGCCGAGAATGGAAACCCGGAAATAAACACAGCCTGGCTGGAAGCGCGATCCAAAGCAGAAATGCGCGCATCCAGGCTCAGGCTGCGTTTATTTCCTAGTGCACAGGGTCCACTGACTGAGCATGTGCGATAAATCATCAATGGGGGGCCACCATCATACTTGGCTCTCTGACCCCGGGGCACAGCAAAAAAGTTAAAGAAAATACTTTTTGCTTTTTCGTGGGGTTGCCGATGTTGGTGGGGGGCAGCATTTTTATAAGGGTGGCCTTGGCCACCCCTTGGTGGCGCCCCTGTCCTGGAACCAGCACAGACGGTCTAAGAGCCATAGTAAACACGCTTTAGGAAAGCCAATTGGTATGGCATTTCTAAGTGTATTTTCTCTGGTATAGATGTGCTTTAATTGCCAGCAAATGAAGGATCTGTGGTTTGGGATATGTTTGTTTTGTAATGTGGATTGTGTTTCCAGGAAATGTATTTTTTGGTGTTGCAGTGCTGGAATGGCATCGTATGGACAGGAATCTCCCATCAGATGGCCGGGAACATAGATGCACACTAAACATGATCTGTAGAGCAGTGCCGTTGCTGCTTTTGCCACCACCTTCATTCCCCCTAACCCCAAACTCCTTCCTCCGACTCTCACTCTGAGACAATCCTTACTAACCTTCAACTCTCCATCACCCTTGACATCCTTGCCCCGGTCATAAGGATCTGCATGAATCCTGCCTCCAAGCACAACACCTGGTATGTCTCCGACCCGACCTCTCTGAAACGCAAGTGAAGAGAAGCTGAGGGGAAGTGGCAGGCTTCAAGCACATCCTCTGACAAACTGGCCTACCACCTGCTCCAAAGGCAATATATACTCTCCACCTGCTTGAGGAAGAGGGCCTATATCCTTCAGCTCTGGGGCCACTAACACAGCAAACATTTCAAAATCTGCAAGGAATTTGCAAATCCTACTGTAGTCTCCATTTCTCCTCTGCCTTCGCTAGCCCTCTGCACTGCACTGGCCTCTCACTTTATCACTAAAACTCAGTACATCCGGTCCCCACTCTCCTCTACACAACTCCCTTCTCCCTCATCTGTTCTCAGGCCTCCCTTGGCCCCCTCACCTCCTACTCACCTATTTCTCTCCCATATCACCTGATGAGGTTACTAGACAAGTCTGCTCTATGAAAATCTCACCCAAACAAGTGCTCCCCAGCTCCTTTAGAACTATCAAGGACAACATTGTCTCCCTAGGGCCGGCCTGGGATAATTTGTGCAAGGACTTCTTTGCCACTGGATCTTTCCTCTCACTCCTCAAGCACACATCCTCTCCTCAAAAAGCCTTCTGCTGACCCTTCCTGTCCGGCTATCTACCACCCTATCTTCATTACCCCCTTCATATGCGACATCTTGGAGAAGCTGGCCATCTCTCAGCTTATCCACCACATTGAATCTGTTGGTTGTCTCGATGACCACCAGTCTGGCTTCAGAGATGCCAGAGGCATGGAAACTGCACTCCTGAACACCCGTGATGACTTGCTCTCTAATCTTGATTCCAAATTTCATTCCATTCTCACCCTTCTTGACCTTTCCTTTGCCTTTGACATGGTCAATTAGGCCACCCTTATAAAATCAGCTCTGTGATACCTGTGGCATCACAGACTGTTACGCTCACCTGGTATCAACGAGGACGCCACCCAGCCCTGGTTGGATGATTTGCACTCTCGAACCCTCTCCCGGTCCCTTGGTAAGGCCTCTGGTTAAAGATGGGTCTGCAATATAGGAGAGCTGGATTCAATAACAGATTGTCTTTATGTTTCCCCACCTCCCTTGGCCTCAACTCCTTCCTCCCCCCTGGGCCTTCTCCTCACCTTAATATTGTAAAAGGTGGATTCTCCGTCTTGCTCCTCGTGGCAGGGGCGCATAGATGGGGGGGCGAGCAGCGATCAAGTTACTTCACTGGTGCAAGCCCCCTGTGGGAATCCAGGCCTGCTGCGACTCCGTAGGTTTTCTGCTTTACATTCTTTATATGTAGTTCTTATGTTCCTCTTAGTTCGAATAATAATGTCTTGCTTCTTTCCTTATAGGTATGGAAAGGTATTTTGGTGTTGTCATGCAGATTGAAAATGAGCATGGGCTGGTAGGCGAAAGCGAGGTGAGCGCGATGCTGTCCGGTGAGTAATGTGCGATGCGCGGCGCTGTTTTGCCTTTTATATTGCTAACCTGTGTCTTTTCTCTTCTTGCAGGTTGTGATGTTCCTCGCAGAGCGCCGTAATGTTCCAGCAATGATACTGACCAGGAGATGACTACCCAGGTAAGAATTGTGTGGCTTTCTTCATTCGGGAGGAAACGTGAGTAAACGCTTACTAATGCTATCTTTCTTTCTCCTCTTTCCAGGTTATAATATTCCAGGATGCATGCGATGCCTGATGATGGTGTTTATACCTTTAGGTGAGTGGAACTGAAGTCAGCGATGGATTGAAGACAGGATACTGTTCCAGGTAAATTTTGTAGTGTTCTTTCTCTCTCTGCAGGTCCTTGGTTTCAGGTAAACTGGCATCAAAGAACTGGACACGGTGAGCGTTACGCCGCCCACAGCAGAATAACGAAAAGCATGTTCTGCTGTTTGGGTACGGTTTAAATAGTCTCAGGTAAAGTAGTCCAGGTAAAATAGTCCCAGGCCTGCCACACCCAAAGTAGTCCAGGTAAAGTAGTCCCAAGCCAGCCACACCCAAAAGACTAGACCGCATAGCTCAGTTCCTTATAACTGAGCTATGTGTGTGCTTCCATGTTGGCTGAACCCCCCCAAGTTAAATAGTCCCAAGCAAAAAGTCCCATTCTAATGTTGGTCTTTATGATGGTTATGAGCCTGGCGCCAAAGGCACCAGGACTGACTCCAAGAGAGTCTTGGATGAGGTTTTAAGGCCTTTGACCTGGCCCTAACTGGAAGGCTGACTTGCCAGTGAGGGCCAGCGACAAGGGTCATGACAGCACTCCCCCCCCAGGGCCCCTCTCACGGTGGCACTTCTGCCTGGTCCTGGTTTGGCTGGGTAATTCTGATGGAACTTTTTAATTAAGCGAGGTGCATGGATGTATTCACTAGGTTCCCATGATCTGTCTTGAGGGCTGTATCCCTTCCAATCAACTAACTAGTATAGTTTAGATCTGGTGTATTTTGAGTCTAGGATATCCTTTACTTCAAACTCTGGTTCTCCGTCAACTAATACTGGTTTTGGTGGTGTTGTAACCCAAGTACCGGGTTGTACCAGTTTCAGGAGTGATACGTGAAACACAGGATGATTCTGCATAGTGGGTGGTACGGCTAATTTAACTGCCACTGGATTTATTATGGATTCAATAGAAGGTCCCAGCTATCGGGGATGAAAGGTCCGAGTCCCTTTTGTGGGCACATATTTTGATGCTAACCCGACCTTGTCGCCAATTTGATATTCGGGGGCTTTACTACGATGTTGGTCAGCAAATTTATTTTGTCTGTTCTTAGCTTTGAGTAAATGTTCTGCTGCTTCTTTGAAGGCCTGGGAAATAGTCCTATGTAGGGTTTTAACCGCTGGCATTTCCAAAGGGTTGGGAGATCCAATTCTGAAGTACGTGGATGTCTACCATATATAGTGTAGAAAGGGGTTTGTCCAGTGCTGGTGTGTAATGAATTATTATAGGCATATTCATCTATCCATAACAAGTCCTTACAATGTCTTTCCACTTGATGTAACATGCAACGTAAGTATTGCTCGAGGGTTTGGTTTGATCTTTCTGTTTGGCCATCTGTTTGAGGATGGTGACTTGTGGATAGTCGAATGTCAATTTGGGCCATTGAACAGCATTTCCTCCAGAAGTTGGATACAAACTGACTACCTCGATCTGAGATTAAGACCGATGGAAAGCCATGTAGCTGTACGATTTCCTCCAGGAATACGTTTGCTAAATTGGATGCATTTGGAAGACTCTTAAAAGGAATAAAGTGTGCCATTTTAGAGAACAAGTCTACAACTACTAAGATGGTATTGAATCCTTGACTGGGAGGTAGATCTGTAATGAAATCAAGGGACAGTGTGTGCCATGGTGCGGGAGGAATTTCCAATGGTTGGAGAAGACCAGCTGGTTTCTGCTTTTGGGACTTGTTTTGTGCACAAACACTGCAAGATTGAATACATTGTATGATGTCTTTACGCCATGTGGCCCACCAATAGTTTCGTTTTACTTTAGCTAGAGTTTTGGCAATTCCAGGATGATCTTCAATCAGGGAGTCGTGATAACCCGAAATAACCTCCTCTTGTAAATAATTACTTGGCAAGTATAAATATGGTAACTGGTCTTTAATGTTGTAATGTTCTCCTTGAGTACACCACTCTTGTGAGAAAGTGGGATCCATTAAGAGTTGGATCTTGTTTTGGAGTTCACCCTGTGTCAATGTTGTCGTAAGACCCCGGAGTTTGTCTTCTGGAATGATGGCTACTGGATCTGGAGTTATGTATACCTTTTCATCAACACCCATGCAGGACAAGACGTCAGCCTTTCCGTTTCGGACTCCTGGCCGGTAGGTGATCACAATGTCATATTCAGTGAAGAAAAGAGCCCACCGCAGTTGACGGGATGATTGAGCCTTTGCTGTTTTTAGGTATTGCAGGTTTCGATGATAGGTTATGACCGTGACAGTATGTCTAGCACCAAGGAGATAGTGTACCCATGCCTTGAAAGCTGATTTTATAGCCAAGAGTTCTTTGTCTGTGATAGCATAGTTGAGTTCGGGAGGTGAGAAATTTCGTGACCAGAAGGCCACACGGTGTAACTGGCCAGTTCCTGGGTCCCTTTGTGAGAGAACAGCTCCCATAGCCATGCTAGAGGTGTCTGTTTCAACTATATATGGGAGGTCTGGGCGAGGATGCCGTAGAACTGGAGCAGAAGTGATTTTATTCTTAAATTCTTGAAAGGCCTTCTCTGCTTCTTCGATTCAATGGAACTTTTTATTGTTTTTTTCTCAATAGTGATGTAATTAGATGGACTATTTGGGAAAAATCTGGGATGAATCGGCGGTAAAAGTTTGCAAAGCCCAACATACGCTGGATTCCTTTAAATGAAGCTGGTGACGGCCAGTTAAGAATGGCATCTACCTTGCGCCTATCCATTCCGATACCTTTTGGTGTGAGGATAAAACCGAGGAATTCCACTTCGGTGACATGAAAAGAGCATTTTTCGAGTTTAGCATACAGTTTATGTTGGTGGAGTTTAGTAAGGACGGAGCGGACACGCCTGACATGGTCTTCTTTTGTAGCAGAATACACTAAGATGTCATCAATATAAACCAGGGCGCAAACGTCGATTAACTCCCGCAAAACATCATTCATAAAGTACTGGAATGCAGCAGGAGCATTGCAAAGTCCAAAAGGCATTACCTGGTATTCATACAAGCCATATTTGGTGCGAAAGGCAGTTTTCCATTCATCTCCTTTCTTCACTCGAACAAGATGGTACGCCCTCCTAAGGTCCAGTTTGGTATAGATTTGGGCGTCTTTGACTTGCCACAAGAATTCGTGAGTAAGGGGCAGTGGATAACGGTCTTTTACTGTGATCTGGTTTAATGTGCGATAGTCGATGCAAGTCCTCAAATCTCCTTCCTTCTTTGGTATGAAGAATAAGGGACTGGCTGCCGGTGATTTAGATGGACGGATAAATCCATTTGCCAGGTACTGATCAAGATAAGATTTCAAATGGAGGTTTTCTGGTTCAGTAAGTGCATAGATTCGACCACAAGGAATTTGTGCACCAGGTATGAGTTTGATCTGACAATCATAGGGCCTGTGCGGTGGTAGAGTATTGGCTTGTTCTTTCTGGAACACGTCTTGAATATCTTGGTATTAATTTGTTAGAGTACTAGTCACATCCAGTACAATCGCCGCTGTACTAGGAGTAGCAGATGTACATAATTCTGTTTTCCCCTTTTCTTGGTACTAACAGGTGCAAGCACAATCATCGTAAAAGGCCAACTTCTTAGCACCCCAATCTATTAGAGGGTTGTGAGCTACCAACCATGGCATCCCTAAGATTAGTCGAAACTGTGGAGCTTTGATGAGATCTAATGCAATAGATTCTCAGTGTCCATCCTGGCACAGTAGGATTAGTGCTGCTGTACATTGGGTTACTGGTCCGTAAGCTATTTCTGTCCCATCAACAGTAGTAACTTTTTCAGTAGTCAACTTAAAGCATAAGGGAAGCCCCATTTCTGCTGCCGGATCTTGGTCTACATAATTCCCAACTGCTCCGCTGTCTATGTATGCTTCGACAGCATGCATCCAAGACGGTTGTTGGTGATTGATCATAATTCCTGGTAATGCAAAGTGTGAGGTCTGAGGCTCTTCCTTCTCGCTCGACAAGCGGACCACTACGCTTGCCGGGTTTGGTTGTTTTCCGACTCCTTGTTATTATCTTCCTTCTCTGTGGCTCCAACAGTTCTCCTTTGTGGTTTCACTGGACATTCTTTGAGGAAGTGGCCTGATTTTCTGCAATATAAGCATAATTTATGTTGCCTTCTCTTGTCTCTTTCAGTTTTAGTTAAAGGGGGCCGTACACCTCCGATTTGCATGGGTTCTACCGTGTTTTCCAATGTACGTGGAACATTATCCTTTGACCGGACATAGACAGCTCGAGTGTCTAACCTTATCCGGTCCGCTTTTCGGTCTTGTAATCTGTGATGTAATTGCACCACAAGATTGACGAATTCTCCACAGTCTTTAGGTGGGTTAACCACTTGGGCAAGGATATCCTTTAGTGCCCCTTGTAGACCCTGATGAAATAGTGTGGTCCTTTTTTCCTCAGGCCACCCAGCTTCAACGACTAGTCTGTTAAATGTTGCTATATATGTAAGCAAGTCTTCACTTCCTTGACGGAGTGACAAAAGTTTGTTGTCTGATGCTTGGCCTTGGGTATGACGAGCAAAGAGTTTTTCCATTTCCATCTGGAAACCCCCAAAGTCATGTAACAACGGGTTATCCTGACTTACCAATGGTACCGACCAATCCACAGCACTACCACTCAGATATTACAAGACAAAAGCAACCCGTGCTTGGTCGTTGGGAAAAGCCCCAGGTCTGCAAAGGAAATGAAGACGACACTAGTTCATGAACGTTGCGTACTTCTTGTGGTCCCCTGTAAATCGTTCAGGTGGAGCTAAAGAAACTGCCCCAGGAAGGGTTACTTGAATTGGATTGGTGGAAGAAGTTGGTACAGGTGCTGGCGGAATGTTACCAGGCAATGGGGTCTGTCCTGCCTGTGATTGGAGCAATTGTCTACTTATTCCATCGGTATGATCCTTAGTAACTATCAAATCCCTCCTAAGAGCGTTGGTTTCTTGCCTGGCTGAATGTACTTCAGCGCGTAATTGTCCCAACAACTGAACTAACTGGTCAATCTCTGAAGTCTCCATGATGCCCAGGTGGATAATATTATTGAGGCTTTGCGTCCTGTTACGCTCACCTGGTATCCACGGGGACGCCACCCAGCCCTGGTTGGATGATTTGCACTCTCGAACCCTCTCCCGGTCCCTTGGTAAGGCCTCTGGTTAAAGATGGGTCTGCAATATAGGAGAGCTGGATTCAATACCAGATTGTCTTTATGTTTTCCCACCTCCCTTGGCCTCAACTCCTTCCTCCCCCTGGGCCTTCTCCTCACCTTAATATTGTAAAAGGTGGATTCTCCATCTTGCTCCTCGTGGCAGGGGCGCGTGGATGTGGGGGTGAGCAGCGACCAAGTTACTTCACTGGAGCAAGCCCCCTGTGGGAATCCAGGCCTGCTGCGACTCTGTAGGTTTGCTGCTTTACAGTCTTTATATGCAGTTCTTATGTTCCTCTTAGTTCGAATAATAATGTCTTGCTTCTTTCCTTTTAGGTATGGAAAGGTATTTTGGTGTTGTCATGCAGTTTAAGAAGATGAGCATGGGCCGGTAGGCGAAAGTGCGGTGTGCTCGATGCTGTCCGGTGAGTAATGCGCAATGCGCGGCACTGTTTCGCCTTTTATATTGCTAACCTGTGTCTTTTCTCTCCTTGAAGGTTGCGATGTTCCTCGCTGAGCGCCGTAATGTTCCAGCAATGATACTGACCAGGAGATGCCTACCCAGGTAAGAATTGTGTGGCTTTCTTCATTCGGGAGGAAACGTGAGTAAACGCTTACTAATGCTGTCTTTCTTTCTCCTCTTTCCAGGTTATGGTATTCCAGGATGCATGTGGTGCCGGATGATGGAGTTCATACCTTCGGGTGAGTGGAACTGAAGTCAGCGATGGATTGAAGTTTCGTAGTGTTCTTTCTCTTTCTGCAGGTCCTTGGTTTCAGGTAAGCTGGCATCAAAGAACTGGGCACGGTGAGCATTATTCTGCCCACAGCAGAATAACGCAAAGCATGTTCTGCTGTTTGGGTGCAGTTTAAATAGTCTCAGGTAAAGAAGTCCAGGTAAAATAGTCCCAGGCCTGCCACACCCAAAGTAGTCCAGTTAACGTAGTCCGAGGCCTGCCACACCCAAAAGACTAGACCGCATAGCTCAGTTCCTTGTAACTGAGCTATGTGTGTGCTTCCATGTTGGCTGAACCCCCACAAGTTAAATAGTCCCAAGTAAATAGTCCCATTCTAATGTTGGTCTTCATGATGGTTATGTGCCTGGCACCAAAGGTGCCAGGACTGTCTCCAAGAGAGTCTTGGATGAGGTTGAAGGCCTTTGACCTGGCCATAACTGGAAGGCTGACTTGCCAGTGAGGGCCAGGGGCAAGGGTCATGACACAGACCTGGTTCTGGACTGGTTGTCCTCCTTCCTCTCTGACCGACCTTCCCAGATTCAACTGGGCTCTTTTCTCTCTTCCATCTCACTCTCCACCTGCGGTGTCCCTCAGGGCTCCATCCTCTCACCTTAGCTTTTCAACATCTACCTGGCCCCTTTAACCCATTTGATCTCAACCTTCTCTCATAACTTGCAGTGTTGTGCAGTTGACACACACTTCAAGCTTCCCTCCTATGCCTCCTTCTCTTCCTCTTTCATTCCTGACTGCCTGTCTGATATGGTGCACTGCTAATGAATTCTGCCTTAATTCCAGTAAGACAGAGATCCTTCTCACTGGCACCCCTGACTCCTCCTTCCCTCCCACACTCGGGCCACCCTCCATGGGTCCTCTCACCCTCTTGTGAGGTAAAAAACCTTGGTGTCATCTTCAAACCCTCATCTCCTCACATCCCAGACCTTGCCAAGTAAGCCCACTTTCAGCTGTGTCTCCTCAGAGACATTTTCCCTTTCCTCACCTCCCTCCATAAACTCAATGTTTTCGGAGCTCTGGTCCTCTCCACGCTGGACTACTGCAACAGCCTCTTCCTTAATCTGCCTAACTCCTCCATTCACCCCCTTCAACTAACCCAGAATAGGACTGCAAGACTTATCCTTGGCCTCAAGCCCAGGGACTGCATCTCTCCAACCCTAAAATCTCTCCACTGGTTCCCAGTTGCTGCGAGGATCAAGTTCAAGATCCTCTGCATCATCCACAAGGCTTTCTGGGGCATTGGACCCCGCAACATCCAACTCTCTCTCTCCCTAAATACCTTCCTGCTAGAGCCCTTTGGTCTTCTAGCTCCAACTCTCTGCAGATCAGACGCTTTTCAAAACAGAGAGGAGAGTGGGGAGTAGTTCTCTCTCCTACGCAGGTGCCTCCCTCTGAAATGACCTCCCTCCCTCATTCAGACGTGAGACGGATCTTCTTAAGTTCTGGAAGTATCTCAAGACCTTCCTTTTCTCTTACTCCTTCCCACTCCCCCGCTAATGTCCCCCATCTGCCGCTTGACTGACTACCTGGTTCCTTCAGATTCTTACAGGGCATCAGCCTTCCTCATCGCGTCTTCCCCTGCTTTTTGTCTCCGCTGAACCCTGGTTCCTTCAGATTATTACAGGGCACCAGGCCTTCCTCGTCCAGTCTTCCCCTGCACTTGGTCTTCCCTGACCCCCTCCCTCCTCCTCCTCAACCTGCACTTGCCCTTAAGGGCCCCCTCCACCAGCCTGGCTGGGACTGTACGTCTTGAGCCCTTCCGGTCCCTTACCTCGCACTTAGCACATGGACCTTCCTTTCCCCGCACTTTCGTCTGCTCTGTCCACCTGGCCGCCCCTGGCACGCGCTTTCCGACTGACATACCCCCCACACTTCTTGTTCCTGCACTTGCACAATCCGAATGTCACAAGGCCTAGTAGGAAAAAAATGTGGGTCATCCCTGTTCCCCCACCCTTGTCTTGTTGCGACTTGACACACATTGTAGGCACAATATAAATACCCAATAAATACAAAATAAAACAAATGTGAGCCCTTTTGTAGATCCCATTCCACACCAATAAGTCACAGCCCTTGCCATAAGACTCACAGTGGAGCCACGGCTGATATATTGAACGGTTTTGTGCTTATGAGCCTCCTGCAATAAAGAAAAGAGGATATTGTTCTATTGGTGTTTTTAGAAGTATGTTACAAGACGCAAATTGTATTCTCATAAGTCAGAAGGGCTCTCAAATTATCCCATGTGATGCGTCAGAACTTCACCTTGTCCTTTTTATGGTTTGCATTCTAGTACATGTAGTCCTATGTGCATAAATGCCAAAGAAATGTACATCAATCAGCAAGCAAAGCATGAAAACCGGGTTTGTTGGGCTCATTATTCATGGCATTGTTGACATCTTTGCAAACCCATGACTGGTGTTGAAGTCACCACCCCATATTTCTTTAGCGGCATCCAGTGTGGATATGAGCTCTATTATTTATACATAAAAGTCTGGATCGTCAATGTTTGGTCCGTATGTGTTGATCAGGACAGTGGGTTTTCCCAGTATGGTCCCCATATGATCACATATTTCCCCATTGTGTCAATTTTGGACTTAGTCACTTGGAAACCTAGGGTATGGTGTATGAGGGTCATGACGCCCCTTGACTGCATCGAATAGTCCTTGCCTAGTCTCAGAGGTCCCCAGCTATGAGCAACAGAGTCCACCACCTTGTGTTGGGCATGGGTTTCTTGTAACATCAAGATCCAAATGTTATGCCTTTTAGCAAAGGCTTGTATTTTTCGTGCCTTGATTGGGTTGCTCAATCCCCCAATGTTCCATGTGAGTAGTTCAATAGTGTGGTCTGGCCCAGACATCACTCCGGTGAGTCTTGTGTTAAAGTGCGTGTCCAAACGAGATCCAAACGAGATCCAAACTAGTACAACTTTCCCATGATCGACTGTCATCTTTTCCTTTTTTCATTTGCCCAACTTCCCCCCGCCATTGCCCCAACCTGACAGTGTATACCCCTTCTTGAACACCCAGTCTGAAACAGTAGGAGGCAACGTGTGACCCCAACTGGTAGCATTAAACATTTAACAGGTACAAGCCACACTATTTGGCTCAGTCGAGTTTGAAGGGCCTTCTCAGATTATGCCTGACAAGGTTGTTCCGCAGTGATCATTGAGGATATATAAAAGTATGTAGCTAGTGTCAGCCGTCGCCCAGTGGAGCCGAGATATTCTGCTCAATGTAGGTGATGGAGTCTTCATAGGATTCAAAAAAGTGGGCTCTGCCGGCATGCTGCACACTCAACTTGGCTGGACACATCATGGCATGTGGGATCTTCTGTTTTCTGAGGGCTTTCTTGACTTAGTCGAAATTACGCCTGGCCGCTTGTACTCCTGTGGAGAAATCCGGGTATATGTAGATTCTGGTCGAATCGAATTGCAGGGTGCCTTTTTCATGTGCCAGCTGGAGTATTTGGTCCCAGTAGTTTAGTAGTCGGGCAATAATTGTCCGTGGTGGAGCTCCTGGTTTGGGTGGCAGAGCCAGGGACCCATGTGCTCTCTCTACGAGGAACTGGGCTGAAAATTATGCCTCCGGGAATATTGTTCACAGTGCATCCTCCAAGAACATTTCCATGGGGATGTTGAGGGTGTTCTCAGTCATACCCACCACCCTGATGTTTTTGTGGTGAGATCGGCACTCCAAGTCTTCACACTTTACACAGACTGCTTTTAAGTCCTTTTTAATTTCCTCAATGTCTTTTCCGTGTACGGTTACTGCATCTTCAAAATCCCCCACCCTATTTTCTGCTGCAGTAATTTGAGCGCTTTCTTTCTGTAGATCTGCTCTTATTGAGGATATGTTTTTGCCTATGTTGTCTAGCTTATTGTTCACCGCCGTGAACCCTGTCTGCATTGCCACCATGTAGGGATCCGTGCCCTTGTTGGTAAGTGCCTGTGTCATTGGGGGAGGAGGGAGGTCTGGGGAGCCCACAGTGTCCTCATCAGGCCGTGGCATGTTGGTGGATGCATCCATGGGCCCGTTTTTACCTCCTTTTGTGCCACTGCGGGTCATTTTTTGCACATAGGGAGAATTTCCGGCGGTTTACTTTACTTTGCCGATGTAAAAACTATGGCTCTGTTCTAAATCTTATGTCAGTAGCGGCCTTACATTTATGGGGTTTGTCAGTATTGCTCCTTTGGCTCTTTTCTCCTCTTCCTGCAAGTATTGCTGTTACAGCCATGGATGATTTCCCCCTAAAAGTGTTTGCTCACACTGTGCAGCGAGTACTATGGCAGTGTATCAGGCTTGCAATGCAGGATGGCTGCTTAGTGTTAATGCTGGGCGCCGTGTTCAGTGTCTGCCACCTGGATCAGGTGGCGGGGCACTCTTTGCGTGCCAGCCGCACCATTTAGTAGAGGTTTTGTGGCAGGGGGATTCAGCCACGTACCTGGTTCCTCTGCGGTTTGCCTGAGGCTGCTGTCTGCCTCCAGCTGCCCACCGGCGGTTATCTGAGTTTTGTCAAGTTTGATGGAAGAAGTTTCCCCTGCGACCCAGGGAACCTCCGGAAAGTCGCGCAGCACGTGCAAGTCTCGGCGTAGCCGTCCCACATTGTTCAACCTCCTGGGCAGCTCACAAACCTCCCAGAGTGGTCTGCCTCCTTTTGGCACGCGTCCGGTCCACTGCCACTGCACGGGAAACAGACAGTTGTGCCTGATCTTTGTGTTCCGAGGTGCTGAGCGCCTCCAGCTTCAACCAACAAGGGCAGTGATGTTCTGATGGTTTTCCGCTGCAATCTCTAGGTTCTGTGTTCCCTCAATCTGCAGGATTTTATCAACATGATATTATGTAGTGCGGAGCTCTTCATTTAGGCGGCCATTTTCATCGGCACACAAAAGCACCCCCCAACACCACTTTTTAACTTTCATTCCTATTCTAGACCCTAGTGCTCTTCCACGTTGATGGTGGTTGTGCCCTGATCCAAAGCCTTACACTACCCTCACAAAACAGAACACCAAAGCAGCAACCTCAATCTTAGAGGCAGCCAGTGATCTATCTGCTGCAACACCATCACAAGACTGGAACGCCGAAAAGGTGAAAAAGAAAGAACCTGCTTTTCTGCTATGCACCTCGAATCTGGAACAATCCATCTCAACATACCCACCTGGCTTGATGCAGGTTGAAAAGACCTGCATTGTAATCTAGTTCAACAGTCAGCCTAGATAGGTAGTGGTCCAGCCTGGAATCACTGCCTGCATAATCTGATCAACAGAACTTGCACTTCAAATGATGAAGTGTATTCCATTTTGTATTATTTGGTTTGAAATATGTTTGATCTGTTCCATGTAACTATGTGATGTTTTGTTGCACATAATTTCAAGATACACCTATTGTTGTATTGTGAACACCGATGAGTATCTCCTTTATCTGAGAGGTGTTTTTTTAGTGTATGTATAGCTATCATGTTTTCTTTTATAGCAACCTATATATTTAGAGTCCATTAATTGATTGATTGATTGATTGATTTATAGAGCGCTTTACACCAAGGCGAAATAAAATTGACCCATACAATATCCATTATATGTCCACATTTATAAAGACGAATGTGTCCCCCCCCCACCCACTGCAAGGGGAAATATATCAAATTAAGCTTCTAAGGCTTCTTGGTATTACAATGAACCTCCTCTTTATTCTTTAGTTATGTATCCTTAATCATTCTTTGATTTACTAAAATTCTTCTAAGAAACTATGTTTTTATTACTCACAGTTATACAGTGTGACATTGTTTGAATACTACTACAGATGTTGGGAGCCCACCTAAGAGATGTGTAATTCAGGTGACAACTAAAAACGTTCCTCAACTAGGAGAATTAACAGACTACTTACCCCCACTTATTGGCCTATCTGTACTTTGCTGTCAGCTCATTATTGACAATGCTGCTTACCCCTGGCAGCATATAGTTTGAGCACATACCAAGGCTGCCTTAGCCTCTGCGTCTTCCTGTAGGTCTACTCTTGCATTGCTTGGATGTCATTATAATTATACTGAACAATCCTACCAGTGTATATCCGGATCATGTATAATCAAGCAAGTTATTGCCAGAATGATTTCAAAAACTCTGATTCATCTACTGTCCTCACAAGATCAGTACTGTTTATTTTCTAATGGAATCTGCTCCGCTTTCAAATATTGTACTAATCCCCCAACAGCCCCCCCACCCCGACTCACCTGCCTCATCAACTTCCACACACTTAGAGGTGCTCTTTATCTCACAATAGTATCTGGTAAAGAATTTAAATGTTTTTGTCATCTGCCTCCTCCTCATTATGCTCTCCTCACCTATGGGTCATCAAGGTGACCTGAAGATATACCCTCTTCCTGCTTTTTTCTTCTGCTCATGCATGACGAAGAGGCTCACCAATAGCTGGGTATGTTGGTGTACAGAAGATGTGCTCCCTTGCTGGAAAAAACAAGGGTGAATTAATGGGCGAGATCATCCTTTCGCAGCTGATTATACCATGGACCAGGGAAGGTCTTTGGTCCCCAGTGACAGCAGGTTTTTCCCAATGATGAAATTGGCATCACTTGCCTCCAGATGTACCTCTGTTCCATGAGGGAGATAGACACTGCGAAAACATTTGATATGCATATTCCAGAGCAGGTGCCGATAAAGTGGTTACACCTCTGCACCCTGATGATGTCAGAAGGGGTGCAACTCATTGAGAGAGATGTGCAAAACGGCACTCTGAAATTGTATGAAGTGTGGCAGGTAAGTGTGGGGTATTGAATTTTGCTAGCCAGTTGCTAAAGTTGTTAACCATATAGTCTATGTTTATTAGCATTGAAGACGGTCTAATATCTGGATCTAGATCTTCTGCCCATAGTTATTTAATCCGCATAAGATCACAGCAGTGCTTATGCGATGCCAAAGCATGTACCTGCAAGATGAGCAGTGGAAAAAGACTCCAACTGTCCAGAACAGGGGAGGAATTTCTTTAACTTCCCCTTAAGCCCATTTCTCTAAACTAAGGGAAAGATCACATTGCAGAAATTCTCTTGAAAGATCAACTTTATTTCTTGATGTCATGACTTTAGTTGCTATAGACGCTTTCCCAGTATGGTTAGGAACCACAGAATGGACCTTTGTCTGCTTCCTTAGTGGAGTCACCTCCTTCTTTTGGAAAGAATTCTGCTTTTGGGATGATTTCCTTCATTGTCCTGCCATTCCCAATTTTAGGAAGTTCTGGGAGAATCAACCTCTAAATAAGAGATAGGAAGGTTGTTGACAGCCAGCTATGCAAAACTATTCATTTGCCTTTTTTAAAAGGAGCAGGCTGTTCATTCTGAAGATTGTCAAGATGGTGAAAAAGTCCTATGAAGATGGTACTTCCTAGTTGTCACTGCTGGGTGGACAAGCACCCTCAGAAGGTGTTCCCTAGAACACAACTGTTGCATCCATTTTCAATGAGAGGATTTCCAAGGGCTCAGAGAACATCTGGCCAGTGGAGACAACGGCAAGTCCCAATCCGTTGGTTGCACCAAAGAACCAGCAGTCCAGACCAGGAATGCAAGGCCTTGCGGAAGGTGCACCCGATGGGTGGCTGCCTACATGCATTTGCTTGGAATTGGAAGAGCGTTGTGAAGGATAGTTGGACTTATCGGATAAGGAGGAGTGGATGCCCAATAGAATTTTTGTTTATTCCTGTAAGATCTGTAGTGTTGTGGACATATACTCTGAAGTCTTGGATTCATCAACATGCATTACAGACCATTCTGGATGAGCTGTTACAAAAGAAGGCTAATGTCACAGTCCCTCCGGAGGAAGAGGAAGGCTTCTACTGTCTAGTCTTCATGGTCCCAAAGACGACAGGAGGTGGCTGAGTGTTCCTGAACCCGAATAAGCTCAACAGCTGGATTCATTCATTTCATGATGGAAACACTGTAGAAAATCCTACCGCTAATGCATCAGGACATCACTGGACCTACAGGATTCTAATGTTTATATACTTTCTCAGGGATCGCAAGTAGTATCTCCAGTGTGCTGTTTTAAGGCAGTATTCTCATTATGTCATCCTCCCTTCTGACTCAAACAATGCACAGGATATTTACAAAGTTCATAGAACTGTTAGTGGGGTTTCCTTCATTTGAATGGTATTCACATTCATCCAAACATGGAATACTGGCTTATCCTGGTCCCAAGGTCTGAACAGGAGTAGAGTCATACTAATAGTTTTTATGTTGGTGAAGACATTGGGATTCCTTATACTCTGCTGATCCCAGTTCAGATGATGTATTCAAGTGGTTTACAAAAAGGTCTGAAAGCCCCTCTGCCGAGAACGAACATAGCCAAATAACCTGTAATATGGGAAGGTGCCCGCCCACTGCAACTTTCACAGAGGAGATGCATCCATTTGTATTTCATTGGTGCCTCAATACTAGCAGATGCGAGTCCTCGTTTGCTCCCACCAAGGTGAGCACAGAGGGTGAAGGAAAGGTACCTTCAACTGCTCACCTGTACCACACGCAACAGTCAGGGAATGGTTTTGAGCCCAGAGGGATATGATGGTAACAGTGTTTGTGGTGCCTTGGTTTCAAGTAAAATGCCAGATTAACCATGCCATGAGTTGCTTAAAACCAGATCAGAAGGAATACAAAGGAAGGACATCAGGATGAAACTTTAAATGGTAGCTTGCACTAGAACACCTTGAAGTGGGTGTATGATTGGATTCGCAGAGCCCAACTACCCGATCTATAGATGGCAGCCCAGAGGGCTGTAGAGCTACCCCGATGGACTGGTCAACCCACGGCCAATGGTCCGGTTAAAAGAGCAGCATCTCATCCAACCAGTGGAATTGCAGCTGAGCATCAGGCACATCTGGCATTATATTCTCTAATAAAAACAAAGGGCTTTTGGGTCCATACCAATGGCACTGACATAGATCGATGTGAATCTTTTAACAAAATTGAGAGATCTTTTGGATATCGCAGAACAAATGTTCAGTTGCACAGAGGCAAACCTTCTGTCCATATAAAGTTTCTACTGAATTTAATAGTGAACAGGCAACACCCATCATCGATGGATCTGCGCCCCTCACGCAAAGCTTCTAGTCAGATCTTAATATTCTTTGGTGACAGATTTTGCCATTCGTATAATGTTATTCCTCCTTTTTTTGTGCAGAATTCGGGATGCAGGTGCAGTGGGCATGGATCTATGTCTATTCCTTGTCCCAAATTACTTCTCTATGACTTTTTTCCATCCTCTGATTTCCAAGTTGCTGTCAAAGATTGTAGGCTCTCTGTATGTCGATATCAACCCCACCCACCCTCAGGTTGCCTCTATTACAGAGATGGAAGTAGTTGCAGCTCAGCCTCTCTGCTTAACGGATGAGCGGCAAGGTTTAAAGACTCTAGGTTTGCAATGTGAGGCTGCTTTGGCATTACAAGGATGTAAATGCACAACCACAAATCGAGCATGCACACATCATTGGAGAGGCTTTCAAGAATAGTTTTAAAAAAAGTTACATCCCTTCTACTGTCACCCTACTAAACAAACAGCTTTTCTATTGGATGGTTTCTATGGGGGCTTCGCATCATCTACCCTCAAACTACAGTGGGCTATTTGGTTTGTTTAGGTGGCCTTGTGTGGCCTATAATTTCTTAAAGACTTGGTGCCCCAACTGATAAAGGTTTTTACATAGGGCCTCATTACAAGTTTGGTGGTCAGGAAATTGCGGTATTGGTAGCAACATACCAGCACCCATTCCGGACCACCAGACCGAGTCTGCTGGTAGGGCACAGACCTCCCAGAAGGCCAGACCTGCCGGGAGTTCAGGCCCCTACCGGAATGCTTTTCCCTGAAGCATCGGCACCGTTACTAACAGTGCCGGTGCTTCGGGTTTCCCATTCCCATGGAGTCCTATGGTACTCCATGGGAATGGGAAATAACAGTTCCACCGCCGCTGCCTATGATATCCCGGTAGCACCGGAATGTCATGCAGCAGAAACAGTGTTACAGGGTTGGCAGCAACCTGCCAGAAGCACCGGCGGGTTATTGTGCTAATTAAGCTTATTTTTGCTTTAAAAGTGTGCAATGAAACACATACATGATCGTACATCCATCTTCCTCGAAGTCCCCCACGAACTCCACCTCACTAGACCTAGTTCCCCCAGTGCCCCACCTCATCGCAATACCCCACCTCACTCTTCCTCATCACAGTACCCCACTACTACAACTCCCTCTTCATAGTACCCACTAACTCTTCCTCATCGCAGTACCCCACCAACTCGACCTCTCTTCATCTCAGTCAGACCCATAAAATCTGGGGATCATAGGGGACACCTTGGGGACTTTGCTTTTTAAATTTATTTATTGTGTTTTAGTCAAAGAACTCGACTTTTCACAAAATTAAAATAGCAGTTTGTAGTAAATTACATATATCATCCCTGTATAAAATAAGGGAAAAGAAGAAAAGAAAACCGAAGAAAATTAAGAAAAAGAAAAGCAGTTTCAGAGTATAAAATCCTCCCAGCGATGGACATTTAGAGACATCTTTTATAATACTCTCACCTGCGCTTTAAGTGCAGATGCTTGATGGATTATCGCCAGCCCATCCTATCGTATTCCACTTGATCCCCTTTACAGTAGTGTATGGGCTGCAATCATACCTTGGCACCAAGGTATTCATTGGATTTACATGGATAGCAGAACAAGTGCTGTTTTGAATCTCGAGGCTCTGCTTTATTTTTTTCTGGGTCACCAAGATGGCTTATGGTAGCCGCTATTAAAACTTGTCTACAATGCATTAGTTAGCTGGTATTGGGTAAAAATGCAGTTTTAAAACAAGCATTGGCAACGCCAACCATTTGGGCTTTAATGTAGGCATGGAAAAGGCACTTGCCAAGCACTGCCATAGCGGTATTAGGTACCCACTGATGGTAGCAGCTGCAAAATGGTGCAAGTACCTGGACATTTAATAGTAGTGCCTGGCAAATGCCCAATATATATACACAAGCAAACACTTGCCATTGCTGTTTTTTAGCAGGACTTCAGTGAAGGACATGCATAGTGCTAATAGAGTGGATGAAGGCATCCCTGGCTAATGTTAATGTTAAAGGATATTTGTTCCGCGCACTATCACCACTGGAGTGGTCCCCCGGGGCTCTGGTGGCTCTGAAAGAGGAAGGGAGGGGTGGTTAGTAGGAAGTAGCTGGAAAAGTGCAAGAGAGCAGTGATGTGGTGTTGGCGGCCTCAGCCCGGTGGGTCCGTTGGCTGTGCCTGGGGTGTTTTGCGGCCTGTAGTCATTGTGTACTGTTGTGCGAGTCTATGTGTGTTTTTTGTTTTGTTGTTGCAATGTAATGAAGTTTTTGCGGTTTGTCGTGCTGTAGGGTTGTGGTTGTGTTTGGTTTGGAGTTTGAGAGGTGTATGCAGAGGGGGAAATTGTTAGTGCAATTGGTTAGTTGGCATCTTTATCCTTAATTGAGGCGTGGGGCTAATTTCCCCAGGTGGGGTTCGGGAGCGCCCCGGATCCCCTGTCTAGATCTTGGTCCGTCCAGCCTTCGAGGTCCCTTTCACCTCTGTCCTCCTCCCCACCCATACTGTTAGCGCACATGCCCATGTCCACAGCTCATATATTGTGGTGATTGCTAATATCCCGATAATTCCCTTATGCTGTGGTACCCGGTGGCAACTTATGGACGAGTGCAGTTGTTGGGTGGGGAGTTTATTCTGTCTCAGTTGGGGTGTCACCTGTGTTCCCCTCTAACCGGCGTCCTTCGTCCAGGTGCCGTGGGAGCTTATTCGCATAGGGAGACCTCCGCAGTCTGTACTGGGGGTTGTCCGAGTCCAGTTCATTCATCCCTTTCCGATTCGGTTTTCAGTTTGACATTTGTATTACACTAGTTGTATGTTCGCAGCTCCAATTAAGTTATTACCTACACAGGGCTTTGTAGTAAACATCCCTAAGTCAGTGGCTTTATCTAAACCAGAACTGGCACTTTATGTGACCTTTTTAGAACATTCTAGTGTTTTTTTTAAAGGAATAGGTTATGGCGTAAAAGGAGTCTGCGGCCCGTGTGGCATCCATCCACCAAAAACCCATGAAAGTTGCCAAGATAGACCAAATAACATGACGCTGTGTCGCAAGGCAAGTTTCCAAGCACCCTGGCACCAGCACCCACTACAGGACAGGTCAGAGGTGAATATATACCTCATTTAACGATAGTCCTGACTTCAGACCTAGGCTGCAGGTAGGATTGAGTGAAAAGGGAGTTGATGCAGGAACAACCTCCTGCTGTGACTGTCTCTTCCTGGAGAGGAACAAGACAGGAGCGCAGATGACACTGGGGCAGTGGGAGAGCGTTGAGCCTGAGCTCCCACGTTCCCTCTAATAAATCCTCCCCATGTCGGCCTGCACCTGGGAGAGGGGGGCCACTCTGTGTATTATCAAGCCCAATCAATGTGCAGACAGGTATGGTGTAGTGCATATATCTGCAATTATTTGAACAAACGACCTCTAATCATTCTCGTGTAGGCCTCGTGAGCATGGATTAAGCGTTAGAAGAAGATGCATTTGTGACTGCACCCTTTATCTGTGAAAATCAGGCGAGACAACATTCTTCCTTGTACAAATCTCCCCTCTGTACCCTTCTCTACTCCACATTCTTGTCTGCTGTACACCCTTTTTTCCCCAAGTCCCATCCCTGCACCCCACACCAAGTCACTCCTCTGACACACTGCCCTCTGCACTTTCTCTCTGCACTTTCTCCAAAGGACAAACTCAAATACATATATTATTCAACCAAAATAAAATGATCAATTCGATTAGATTATTGCCAAACAATTAACCTTGGGTTCCCTGGTATCTGCCATTGACAGTTATGGTTATAGTGCCACATTCTCTTCTAAATTTAGGCTGCGTTCAAAATTAATAGCAGCAAGTTGTATTGCCATGTTGTTACACCACAATAGAGCCGCCCAGCATTCAGTTTGGGATCTATTCCTCAAATATTCACAATGTCTTGTGAATACAAGTTCTCTTTTCGATCTTAACATTGGACACTCTGTGATCAGGTGAACAAGAGTCTCGGGAATTGTGTCAACTTTACAGAAACAACATAAATTTTGATCTGCACGTACAAGCCAGCGCCTTGCTTTTATGTCACTTGTGACCCACAGGTTAAAGCGAAGGCATAGTATGTCATGGCAGTGTTTAGGTGAAGGGTATCGTATCAAATGTGGTAGCAGAATGCCCACCTTTTTCGGTGGAAAGCGGGCCATGTCACCATCACAAAAGGTTAGACAAAGGTCGCAAGTGTTAATCCAATCGGTTTGCTGAATCTTCAGTTTTGCTTTATCGGGATAGGACAACAGCAGGTCGATAGTTATATCGGCTTTAGCTAGAGTATGATAAACTTTGTCCAATCAGGTATTTACAAATGCATGTTTAGCTGTAAAGAGTAAAGAATAGTGTGAAAGGATTTTCAACAATACATTTTCCCCTGTGGACAGCAGGCATTTCCTAAATAAAGAACACAGACGCCAGCTGTAATGCGCCTGGAGTGAAAGCAACCCCAGCTCATATCTCAACCATGGTATCTGTGTACATTGGGGCAGGTGGAGCACTGAACGCCAGAATTTGGCTTCCCATTGAATGAATTTAAAGGGGGACTCAGTTGGCATGGATTCTAGGCCATATAGCAATATTGGAACGATTTTCTTGGTCCAGAAATGCCACGCCGGCAAGATTGAAAATTTACCATATTTATACATGATAATGCGAGCTTGAGATATAACTGAGGTTAACTTGGTCTCCACCTGCTCCAACTGGCCCTGTGCTTTCAACTTCCCTTCAAAGATCATACCCAAATAGCAGTAATTTGGTACTACCCCAACCGGGGTCGAGCCAATGGTCCAGACAAACGACAGGGGCCCTACGCGTCCAGGGGAGTATTGTACAATATGCGTTTTTGTTGGATTAATTGATAGTTCATTCAGATGAACATATTCTTGGAACGCATCAAGTAAGCGCTGTAATCCAACCTGAGTCCTAGAGATTAAGACCAAGTCGTCGGCATACATGAGTGATTGTATTTGATGGTTATTCAGCTCGGGGGAATCTGAGATGACCTTTGACAGAGGCTCTTTAACATCATGTATATAATAGTTGAAGACTGCAGAGGCCAACAAGCACCCTTGCTTTAGTCCCCGAAATGTGGGAATTATTTCTGACAGAAGTCCATCCAGGGTTATTTGGATTCTGACAAATGTTGCATAGTGTAATGAATGAATACTGTCTTGCAGAGGAGTCGGACAATTGTCTCTTTTTAACTTATTCATTAGTAGAAGGCGGCTGACTGAATCGAAAGCTGCGTTTAGATCAATAAACGCAAAAAAGACCTGTTGCTTAATCTCCTGACATTGGCCTTTAATGGCATGGAGGGTCAATAGGTTGATGTTCGTTCCCATTCCCGCCATAAACCCTGTCTGGTTGGCGTCGCGAAAGTGGCAGGTCCCTGTCCAGCTGTTAAATTCACAAAGTACCAGCCTGGTGAAGATCTTACCTGGGGCGTCTAGTAGCGCTATTGGGCGATAATTCATTGGGACTGTTCGATCGCCTTTTTTAAATATGGGAATGATTATGGAGGACTTCCATGACAACGGGATGATGCGTGTATGTAATATGTCTTTAAATATTGTTGACAATATATGGGCCCATATCTGTGGAAATGTTTTGAACATTTGATTAGATAGCCCATCAGGACCTCTGCCCTCGACAAACTGATCTTTTGTATGATGTTGTAAATTGTTTCGTAGGAAGCTTCCACCTGCCAGGTGGATGTGGATACTGGTTCATAGATGCATTCAGCATACTTTGAGTCAGCATATAGAGTTGAAAAATGTTTAACCCACCGCTTGCTCCGACACGCCATTAAGATGAGCATCTGCCTGCTGATGGCAAGTGTGAATATTTAACAAATATCACATTCCAGAGGAATTTTTGTTATGCATTGCGTGAGCCATGGCTTCGCTGTCTTGCTGAAATAGAATTGACTTTCGGCCACGCAACCAATTTTTATATTTGCATTTAATAGATTTTAATTCCACCCACTGAAATGCTGACGTTGACGTTAGAATTTGCTTTTTGATCATCCTAAATTCAGCTCTTTTTTTTTAGATATTAGAGTCAAAGGCATGCAGATGTCTGATGATGTTACACTGGGGAATTGTGACTGTGTGAGCAAAGGAGTGTAACAAGTCTTTATACTCATTTCTCTCGAGTATCTTCGAATTATCAGTAAGCAGATGCTCAAACTGGTTCAATGTACTCAGGTTCCATCTGAGTCGTGTGCATGAACTATTGATTCCCAGATTACCATTATAATAGGCATCGCTTCGTTTTGGCATCAAAGCAAAATATGCTTTGATCACTCTTTGGGTGATCTTCGATGGTTCATAATTCAATCCTTTGAAATAGTTTAATGTCAACATAAATGTAGTTGATTATACTGGTAGATGAACCGGGATGCCATGTGTAATGGGCTGGGACGTCACCCTGAACTGAACCATTCACCATGTAATAATTTCGCTCATGCATGAGTGCCATCCACTTAGACGCTGCTTGGCTTTGTGGCTTATGCTTCCAACAATCTAGATTTAAATCTCCCAGTAAGATGGTATGTATAATCGAGTTGTCTAATACAATAAGCTGGAGCATGTCGCGAAGGCCAGCAAAACAAATTTCGTCAGGTATGCTAACATTTCTGTATATATTAATCACTGCAAAGACTTTCTCACCATGGGTAATCTTAACTAGCTGTATATGTATTCCCACGGAAGCCCATGGCACAATGGAGAGACCTGCTTTATTCTTTACAGCAACAAGAAGTCCCGATGATGGTCTCCCTCCCGTAGGGATGGCTGGAATTAAAGACAATTCATAATTGTCCCAGAGTGGAGGTTTAGTTACCCATGTCTCTTGCAACGCTATGATGTGGTGAGGTTCACACATCTCTCTAAATGAGATGGATAGATGGCTATGACCCCTAGAATTCCAGCTGACAACACTTAATTTTGTTGGGGTATTGCATTTTAATGGTTATTGATGTGAGCTCTCAGTCACCCAATTCTCTCTGGTTTCACAACGAGTTCCTTGATAGATCTTTGGCATTGTGGTGGATGGTTTAGATTTCGGTAAGGCATTCTCCGGGTCCTCCACTAGCAGGAATCCCATATCAAATAGGAGCATTTTGCTGCGCCATATTGAGTGCCAAACCACACCTGAGGGAATCCAAAGTCTGACTATAGAGAGCGGTGAATCAGTTAAAAATTCAATCTGATCTATGTCCAACGTAGAGATGTTACACAGATCATCAATTTCACCACATATGTTCAGGACACTTTGCCAATTTAGGTCATCTACAGGGTGGTATCCCTCTCTGCATTTTAGAATCAATGTATGAAACTTTGCACGTTGTGGATGTAAATGTCGTGAGGGCAGCCGGATTTAAGATTTACGGGATGTCCATTTAGGAGTGGTCGGAGTGCCAGGGAGTTCAGATGACCATGCATTCCTTTGCATCTGGACATCCCTGGAATTGACTGAATGGGTAGATTGAGGAAAGCCAGACACATTTTTAACACCTCGGGACACATTAGCCGACATGGAGGCTGGCCAACTATTTGAGAAAATGTCTTTGCAAGATTAATGGCTAAGTATTTGTCCACTCTTTTTTTAAGTTCATCAGTTATAGTCTGAGGCACGGTGGTATCCAATAAATGAGGCTGTTGCGATGGAGGGGCAGAGGATACCGATTTTGGCTGAGTCGAAGGAACCATTGTCAGTTGTGGTGGCACTGGTGTGTCCAGGGACCCAGATTTTGCTGACATTTGTCGATCAGTGTTCAAAATTACCTTGCCACACGCAGAGGAAATAAGAAATGTATTTGGTTCGTGAAAAGGAATTTTTTGCACCTCACGCAATGAGTGGACCAATTGCGATAGTGGAGAAAGTGTCGCAATTGACTTTGGGTTTGCACTGGTATTAGAGGTTGGTAGTGAGGACTGGTTGGTTACTCCCGCTGGCTTGGGTTGTTCTGGTTCGCCAGGGGCCGTAGCAGTAGATTGAGGTGCTACAGGCAGAGTTGTTGACTTGCCAAATGCTTTAAAAAAGGTGTTGGGAGTACTTTTGGGTTTTTTCGTTCCAATCATATTTTTTGTTTTTTTGATCAGGATGGCAGAGTTTTTTTGTTATTGTTGAGTTTGGGATTTCTGGATTTCAGTTGTTGTAGATGACTTTGCCCATCGGTCACAAAGGGTTGCAAATTTGGTGTCTCCACAAGTCGAGGGGGAGCATCGTCACACAAGATTGGAATTGGTAACAGAGAAGTAGTTTTCTCCACATGAGATGCCACGGGGCCTATTATGCCCGAGATTGGCGGAAGAGGACAGGGAGCCAAAACAACGGGAGTTGCCACCAGTGGAATTTGGGTCGGTATTTGTGCATTGGACACGTTTTTATTACAGACATCCAAGTGCCAGGAGATCAAGATAACAGACTCATCGGGGGGAATCATTGCTTTGGAAGTCTTTAGACAACTGTTGTGAAGACAGCCATTTCATCAATTCTTCAAATTGGAGAGCTTGACGAGTGACTTTAGAGTCTAATGATTCAAAAAGTTTACACAAACTATACACAGTGGTATTAATTGCTGTGAGAGCTGGTCGAATCATTAATATGGTTTGCGCCGAATTGTCAATTGGATAAGGGTTGTTAGGACGTTTGTTTGGTTTGTTCTGTTTGTTTTATTCGTATTTATATAGCGCACAACAGCCCGAGGACATTGTGGCACTTGTTACAGTACAAAGCTTAGTTACTTAGTTACATGGTCATTAGCAATATATATACAGGTTGCAATATAGTTACATAGTCATTAGCAGTATATACAAAGGTTACAATATAGTTATATTACATTTGTGTTATATTACAATATACATGGCAGAAGTGGAGGAGGCAGTCCTCCACTTGCTAGTTGAGGAGAGTGGCCTTGAGGTTGTTGCGGAAGACAGAGATGGAAGTTTCAGCTCTAAGGTTGGCAGGGAGTGAGTTCCAGAGTTTTGGTGCAATATAGGAGAAGCCTAGACCTCCCGCTGTGGCTCTCTTTATGCGTGGTATGTGTAGCTGGTTGGTGTACTGAGCTCTGGTGGGGCGAGTGGATGTGGTCCTTGATATTGCTTCAGATAGGTATGCTGGAGCAGTTTTGTTGATGCACCTGTGAGTGATGGTGAGGATTTTCAGAGTAATACAGTCCTTGACCTGGAGCCACCGGGCTTCACGTCTGGTGTGGGATATATGGTCTCTTCTAGGGATGCTCATGGCGGCTCTGAGGGCATTGTTCGGTGTGGTTTGCAGTCTGTGAATGTTTTTGGCGGAGGTGCCAGCTAGAAGGGTGTTGCAATAATCGAGGTTGGCTCTTATAGTTGCTCTAGCTATGGCCAAGCGGTTGGGGGTGGATAAGTAGGGTTTAATGGCATTGATGAGTTTGGTGCTGAACGCTGAGGCAGAGGCAATGGCGCTGACTTGTTTGGTCATCGATAGATTTGCATCAATGTGAACACCTAGAGTCTTGACAGAGGATGATTCGGAGATGGTTGAGTTGTCTATGTTGAAGTTGTTGTATTGGGGGCTTAGTTTCGATAATGTGTTTGACTGGCCCAGGATGAGAATTTCAGTCTTCTCCCCGTTAAGACAGAGGCCCTTGATTGCCATCCAAGCTTGGATAGTGGCAGAGATGTTGTGAAGGGCTGTGGCGTCTTGGTGATAGAGCTCAGATAGGGGTAAAAGTACTTGAGTGTCGTCTGCATAGTTTGTACATGCAACACCCATGGAGTCAAGTAGGTCGAAGAGGGGTTTTGTGAAGAGGTTATAGAGGGTGGGGGCTGTACAAGATCCTTGGGGGACACTGCAGTTTATAGTGGTAGGATCTGCATTAGCTGTGTCAGAGTAGACCTTTATGGCTCTTCCTTCAAGGAAGGAAGTGATCCAGGATGCTGCTTGATTAGAGAAATGGGCTGCATGGGTGAGGTGGGTGGTGAGTGTTTGGTGATCTACCAGGTCAAAAGCAGCAAGGCAGGTTTGCCTTTGTCCATGATCTGTGAGATTTGATTTTTTAGGTCTAATAAGGCGGATTCTGTTCCATGCCCGACACGGAAGCCAGATTGTCTTTTGCCTAGTATGGAGTTAGCTTCTATGTATGATTGGATCTGGATGTGAGCTGCTTTGTCCAGGATTTTTAGGAGGAATGGGACTGTCGTTATCGGTCTGTAGTTTTTGGGTTGCGCTGGGTCAAGTGTGGCCTTTTTTAGAAGTGGACGCACCCAGGCTTCCTTGAGATTGTTTGGGACAGTTCCTGTTTGGAAAGATGCGTTAATGAAGGCAGTAATCAGGGGTGCTAGGTCATTGGCGCATTCCTTGATGATTTTGGGAGGGCAAATGTCTGCTTTGCAGATGGATGGTTTGAGGTTTTTGATGAGATTAAGGACCTCGGGTTCAGTGACGTTTCTGAAGGAGAATTGAGCGTGATTGAGATTACTACGCTTGTCTTGTGTAGGGCGGTTGGTTTTTTGGTTTGGGAGGGCTTTGCAGTGGTTTTGGATTTTGTTCTGGAGGAGTTTTATTTTGTTGAGCATGGCGGACTGAATGCTGGCACACCAGGCTTTGTCTTTAGTTATCTCGTCAGCGGTAGCCGGAGGAGTGACTAATTCATTAAAGATTGTGAATAGTTCTTTAGCTTGGGAGTTGGCCTTTGAGAAATACTATCATTGAAGGAGTTGGATTTTGCTGCTAAAATGGCTTTTTTTATATTGGAGGGCTATTTGTTTGAAGAGGCTCTTATTAAGATCACTCGGATCCGTTTGCCAGTTTTATAGCGACTGGTGCTTTTGAGCTCGGAGGGTATGGAGTTCTTCCGAGAACCAAGAATTGCAGTGAAATTATTTTTTTTTTCCTTCTTGCTTTCAAGTGGGGCTATAGAATTTATGGCATTGGTGAGAGTATCATTGAAGATAGCTGATAGTATATTTGGGTCCTGAGAGAAAGGTGGTGCTAGGCAGGGGCTTTTAAGGTGGGGACGCAAGTTGTCTGCGTTGAGTTTTTTAGAACTTCTTATTGTGGCAGGTGGTGCGTGGGTGAGAGTCTTAGGTTTAGGGTTGGTGGGGATGAGGAATTCGATGCATGTGTGGTCCGTCCAAGGAAGGGCAGTGTTTGAGGTAATGTTGGATGCACAGTTGTGATCCATGACCCAATCAAGGGTGCGGCATTTGGAGTGAGTAGGGGGTGAGGACTCTTTGGGAGAAACCTAAGTCTGCGAGTTCTTTAGCTAGGGTTGCGGCGGATTTATCCTTAGGATCATTGTATCCTAAATTTAAGTCTCCTAATAGAAGGATTTTGGAGGACTTTTTAATGTTGTTGCTGAGTCGATGGGAGAGGTGCTCTTGGAAGTCAGCTGGGAGTTCGGGAGGTCTGTATAGGATGTGGATGTTGATTAGATTATTGGGGGAGAGCGTAAGCTTGGCTGATAGGATATCAGCATTACCACCCCATGTACTTTGGTCTGCTAATCTGATGGATAGTGAGTCTTTGTGGATAAGGGTGACTCCCCCTCCAATCTTATCACATTAATCTTGCCTAAGGATGGTGTAGCCTGTGGGTAGGGTTAGTGCGATGGCTGGGCAGGAGGCATCATTGAGCCAGGATTCGGTGATGCAAAGTAAGTCCAGATTAAGTGTGGAGAGTAGATCGTTTATCTCGAGGGCATGTGCAGGTAGGGAGCGTACGTTCAGTAGTGCACATTTAGGAGGTGGGTGTTGTGTGCCTTTGATGTTTTTGTTTGTACTAGTATGGGGTGAAGTGTGCTTGTTGTGGTGTGTGGTAGTGAGGGTCTTAGTGTGAAGTAGTGTAGAGGCATGTTGGGGTGGTGGGGGGAGAGGGGCAGTGCCTATGCTCATTTTAGTATGGGGTAGTGGTGCAGTGTGGGTGCCTAATCTGGTGTTTCTCGTCGTGATGGGTGTGCAAAAGACTTGAGAATAGGCAATTCATTCACATGAGGAGAGGCACAAGTTTCAGAGGTAACACTAGATATGCATTCAACCCCTCTAGGGGAGAGGTCAGACTCACGTGTGCTGGCATGGATTGAAAGCGCAACTGAATCTGAAAATAGTTGGGGAAATGCAATTGGAGAAATAGACAACTTCGAAGTATGCACAATATGACAATTTTTAGTAGATTCCATCATGGTCATATCTGAAATCGGTTGAGTGTTAACTCGCCTCAAGGGCGTGCATTGGGATGCATTAACTTTCCCGATTGTCAGAGGGGAAGGCGTGTGTACCTCGCATGATGAAATAGTAACAGGAGTAAGAGGCGATGTGCCAGATCTGCTACTTTGAAGATTGAATGGAAATCTTGTTTGCTTATTAGCAGACCGTGGGGTGGCAGAAAAGAAAGTTTGAGGTAACAAGGCAGAGTCTAGTGGTGATGGGTGTGTTAATAGGTTGGATTGAGTTGCTAGCGACAACGGCACAATGGGAGGCATGTTAATTGTTAGCTTATAAGAGGTATAAGCGGTCATTAGTGAAAGATAAAGTTACAAAAACAGGATAAAGTATAATGATCAACCAGTATACTATGAGGTAGAATAAAACAATAACAAAAGCTTGTACAAGAGACCAAAGCAAATATATATTTTGCGGCCTGCCTAACCTGAAAAGAAAATGTAATTTTAGTGCATATTCACAGTAATCCAAATGTTAAATGAGTTCAGCTCTACCGTCGCTCTGTGGCTGCACGGCTAAGCGGCCAAGTGGTACTTAACTCGGTACTTGCGCGAGATGCGCGTGCGTTGGATTCAAATACACAAGTCCAATGGGGGAAAGCAAGAAAACCAGCCAATCCCTGTGCGGCAAAGGCGGGCCAATTGTCTCTGTCAATCAGCCTAAGGGATAGAGACAAAATAGAGTCAGCAAATGTTCAAGTCTAGGCTCGTGCACAGTGTTCACAATCTGTTCACCTGGTGTTGTTGCATTAGCTTCACTGCTGACAGGAAAACACCAATCCTCAGCAATGGTAAGCAGCAGCAGCAGAATCGAACGGAATCGTGCAGCAACAAACACAGCGGCCAAGCGGTACTTAACTCAGTAATTGCCCGAGAGGCGCGCGCCTGATGCGTGTGCATTGGATTCAAATACACACGTCCAATGGGGGAAGGCAAGAAAACTGGCCAATCCCTGTGCGGCAAAGGCGGGCCAATTGTCTCTGTAAATCAGCCTGGTGTTGTTGCATTAGCTTCACTGCTGACAGGAAAACACCAATCCTCAGCAATGGTAAGCAGCAGCAGCAGAATCGAACGGAATCGAGCAGCAACAAACACCGCAGCCAAGCGGTACTTAACTCAGTACTTGCCCGAGATGCGCCTCTCTGTCTGTACTTCTCTCTCATTTGCAAAACTTGAAGCACCTCGTATGCCATTTCTGCCCTACACCACTCTCCCTGTATTCTGGTCTTTCCTGAACCCCTCTCTCCACTGCACACACTGGTCACCCTATGCTGCAAACCATCCCTATATTTCATCTGCACTCCGTTCTTGTTCCCATCTCTCCCCTCCCTTGCTCATCTCTCTTTCTGTCCTCTGCACCCTTTCTACCCTTTTTCATTTTGCAGTCCCACATTCTACTGCACCCCAGTCCCTCCCTTCCCATTCCCCCATGGCCAGTGCACCCCAGTCCCTCCCTTCCCATTCCCCCATGGCCAGCACCCCACAACTATCATCTGCACACTTACTCAGCACTTTCTCCTCAGTCTTCAGAGCACCCTCAATATCCTGGTTTACATTTCACATGTTTTCTCTTGCATGCCTTGCATGACCAACCACTCCATATAGCTTCTCAGAATAAGTTGGAACAGGCATCAGGGCCGGTGCTATCACTAGGCAAGTTTAGGCACTTGCCTATATGTGGAAATGTTAGAGCGGCAAAATGCTGCTTTAACACCTCCACACTAATTGTATACTAACTGTCTTGCCTGTGATAGCACGGGCCCTGACTTTCTGTAGGCTGAGGCTGGTTGCAGCAGCAGCAGACCAGGGGGCGCCGCCATGCTGCACAGGTTGGGGTCGGGTCAGGGTCACGAGTGGCATGGGCGTGCCAGCGCTGGCACGGTCTGGCACCTGCACATTTCACACTCCACGTGCCAGGCCATGAACGAAGCACCATACGTGCCCCCTCGAGTCTTGACCGACCGTGGTGATGGTCATGGTGTGATTCTTTCAGGGAATGCTGCAGTGCACTGTGCACCCTGGCTGAGCTCCCTTCCCTGAGCCTGTTAACTTGAATCGGTCCACCGTCCATCAGACGTGGTGGCCTGTGCACCCTGGTTGGAGGCCGGCAGCAGCCTTTGGCTGTGCGGTGCGCCAGGCCAGTGAGTACCTGTCACGTAGGCCACCCGTCCTGGATGCGGCGGCCCCTTCTGTGCTGTGAGAGCGGCCCTGGGGCTGTGCCCTGCCTGTACTGGAGCCTGTGCTGAGAACAGTCCGACGTCACGCAGGTGAGAACTCCACACTAATTGTATACTGTCTTGACTTGATAGGATCTACCCTGATTCCGTCGCACACTCCCTCCTCCTCTCAAAATCCCCCTAGCAGGAACTGGTACCTGTGTTAACATGTGTGCTCTGCTGTACTGCCTGTGCCACACTAGGAGACTGACACTGTGCAGATTGCATGCTCGTGTGTGCCCTGTGTCTCCTTCACACTTCACTACATGAAAGTCAGTGCGTCCCCTGCAAACACCTTTAAAACATAGTTCGGGTTGCACGCACATTTGTACCCTTAATCTAAATGCACAGACTATAACAGTGGAAAATAGCACAGAGTGTAGGCAGAGGTGCATGCGTGCAATATATTATGCATTAACTTAGCTCACTTTGTTAACACGCCTGCTATAGATGCCCCACCTGTGTGCAGTGCAAACCCTTCCGGTCAATGGCACTAATGCAAGCACGACCGACTCCACCTTTCAACCTTCTAAGGCCTACATGGCTGCCATTTCCTTCCTTGGGGCACCACTTGTTCTTGACAGAGCCAGGACCTCGAATAATGTAGCCAGTCCCCCTCGCTACCCATTTAGGGATTCAGAATATAGCTTTTCAACACATCCAGGGGAGCTGGAGGCAAGAGGTTCACATAATGCCCCCCGTGGAATAAATATGTGATGTTTACTAAGAACCGGAATGCAGGCAATCCCAGTGTCCCTGCAGGGTGCGGAGTCTTCCTGATTCTGGGACATTGTTTTAGTGCTTACATAAAATGCGAGGAACACTTGTGCCCATTTGAGCTTGCAGTCCTTTGACTACCTAAGGCAATGCTAATACCTATGGCCAGCCATTCCCACCCACTTCCTGCCCAAAACGCATCCACTCCTGGGATGTCTTTGAACTCGCTTTACTCAAGCCAATAACCCTATATCGCCCAAGGTCATCTCGGAGTCAGCCCTCGGCCCCATCAGTCAGGCTGCACCAACGGCAAAAGATGTTTCGTGTAAGTGCAGTTCATTACTGCTCAGTCACAGCTTTGCTCAAGTAGGTCACTTTGAAATACAGTTTTGCTTAAAAAAAGAAAAAGGGGAGCTGGGGGCTATGAGGAGTGCTGGCTCATCACACTTCCTCTAGTACTGGAGTGCAAGTTAACCTATTTAAGGGAACATCATGACACTAAGTTATTTATTTTTACTTATTTTTTTGTTAATTAATACAGCGCTAATACACAGATGGGGTGCTTCAAGGCGGGAAGAGAGCAAGGAAGTACAGTAATCACGCTTAGGCCTTGAAGTTTCCGAGTGATTGACAGAAAAACTAGCATACTCAGCCTGACAGCATTTCACCTAATACAAGTGCATGAAGTGCTGCAGTAGCAACCAAGCTAGGGAGAAGGGATAGAAAAGGGGGGGGGGCGCAGGACGGTATGCAGTGATTATCATGAATACCATTATAACAAACCTAAAATAACGAATTCAAAATATTGAATTCGGAAAAAAAACAAAAAAGGGATTGGAAGGGGGGATGGTGGTTTTGGGGGTGGGGGAAATGTATTCAGAACAAAAAATGTGCGGTTTTGGGTCAGAACCGCCCCCCAAAAACGACGATAAAGAAATGTGTTGTTTGGGAATTCGTTATTATAGTATTCGTTATTATAGTATTCGTTATTATGGTATTAGTTGTTTTGGATTCGTTATATTTGCATGTAACCGACAGGACAAACTATCTAGCCCTGGTACATATAAGGTCATGCATGCATACAGACGGAGGTGCGAGGAAAAGGGATCTGGGGGGAACAAATGAGTCCAGTCCAGCAGGGCCCTGGGTTAAGTGCAGAGAGGTTGCCCCGCTCATGGAGCGTGATCAGAAAGTACAGTAATGCTGAACATAGTGCAGTGGCCCAGAAGCTAGTGCAAAAGACTGGAGGGGGAGCATGGGACCTGCAAGGCTCATGGAGGTCAACCATGCAACCAGTCAGCAAAACTGAACAGAGTTAGGGAGAACAAGGAGGAAGGGATTTATTTCAGAGGGAGGCACCTGCAGAGGATGGAGATCTACCCCCAAATCTTTGTTTGTGAAAGTGGCTCACCGCAGAGAGTTGGAGGAGGATGAGTGGAGGACTCGAGAGGGACATCATTTAGGAAGAGAGGGTTGTAGATAGTGCAGGCCCCGGCCACCGAAAGCCTTCTGGATTATGCAGAGGTTTCTTGAACTTCATCCTTGCTGCCACGGGTAGCCAGTGGAGGGATTTCAGCGCCGGAAAGATGCGGTCCCTGGGCTTGTGGCCAAGGAGAAGTCTTGCGGTTCTGTTCTGGATGAGTTGTAGAGGACAGAGTAGACGTAGGAAGATTGATAAATACACTGTTGCAATAGTGCAGCCTAGAGAGAACCAGAGCTTGTGAGGTGGTGTGTCTCTGGTGGAAAGTGAGAAAAGGCAGAATACCTCTCAGAAGGGGCAGTTGGTAGTGGGACTTTTTGGAGATGCCCGAGATGTGAGAGGAGAAGGAGAGATGACCCCCTAGATTTTTTGCCTCATTGGTAGGTGAGGGCACAGGGCCCAAGGAGGTTGGCCAGTGTGAGAGTGGGAAAGCGGAGCAGGGGCCCCAATGGGTACAATCTATGTCTTACTGGCATTCAGGCAAAGATCGTTAACAGCAAATCAAGACTGACCTGCAGATAGACAGTCAGGAATGAGCGAGGTGGAGGCGGCAGAGGGTAACCTGAAAGAGAGCTGCGTGTCATTCGCATAGCACTGACAGTAAGAGGTAAAGGTAGAGATCCTGTTGGCCAACAGGCCATGTAGATATTGAAAAACCAGACCAGGGAGATAGGTTAGATCCCTGGGGGACACCACAAGTAGAGAGAGTAATAGAGGAGATAAAGGACCCAAGTTCAACCTGGGAGGGCCGGTCAGAGAGAAAGGAGATGAGCCACGCGAGGGCCTGATCAGTGATGCCCTGGGCATCACAGAGACGGGTGATCAGGATGTTGTAATTTACCATATCGAAAGCAGAAGAGAGGTTGAGAGGAATGAGGACAGAGGGAGAGTTAGAGTCAAGATTTGAGAGCAAGTCTTGATGGGTGTTCAGATGAGCAGTTTCCATACCTCTGGATGCTCTAAAGCCAGACTGATGGTCACAGAGACAACCAACAGATTCAGTGTGGAGGGTAAATTGAGTGATAGCAAAACAAAAGAAAGCCAGACTGTGTTTACTTTACTTTATCAGCCAGCATCAGTCATCAATACAAGCAAAGCCTGCTGTGTGCATCCATGTGTACAATAAGTGTCACACTGACATGAACGCTCCATGCACTGTGAAAGTGTCCCTTTGAATAATAACCCTGCACAAGTGATTAGCTTTCGGTTGCTGTTCCTGGCCATCTCTCAACCTGCCATCACCCGCTGCGAGCATGTGTGCAGCTGACACACAACCGCCTACGAAAGCCTTCAGAAGGCAGCCAGCCTGCCTGGATACAGTGTACCAATATATGCTAGTGCTCTTGCAGTTTAATGTGAAGAAAGTGCATTGGAATCTATACACAGCAGAAGACGTTAACAATGAGTTAGGTGAAGCTAATGTAATGGGTTGCAGCAATCAGTAACAAAATGGTGACGGTTGGTTGAGAACGTTTAGGAACCGTAAAGATCATGGTGGGGGCGCCAATCTGACAGTTTGCCTAGGGTGGCAAAATTCCTTGCACTGGCCCTGACAGGCATGCCAGATCCATGACCTTTAAAGGGACCATTGATACCTGCAAGCATTAACTCTTAAATAGTCAGGAGCATGGATATTTGGGAGGGGGGAAAGACAGAGAAGTCACTAATTCCACATACTGCCGAGGCTCTACCCCCAAAATCTGATTGCACTGCGACCACCCAAGTACGCTGACAGAAACAACCAGGATGAATAAAACAGGGTGAAGTTTAGCCAAGACCTACAGAAGGTTTGCGCTTGATTTCTTTTGAGTGATGAGCAGGATGGCCACCAACAAATGGTTTATTTTTGGGCAGGGACAGAGTTCAGGTCTGTGCTGGTAGTATTTTGTTTTATGGAATATAATAACACTTTGGTCATAGCGCTTCATGCTATATGCTTTCAGCTTCTAGGCAATGTAATAACAAGTATTATTACCCTCATTTGAACAGCACTGAATTTATGAAAGGTTAAGTGGACCCTGCTGCTGGGTTTGAACTAGAGAAATGCAGATAGCCCTCATGGCAGAGACCAAGCTTTAGGTGTGGTACCATTCAAACTTCAAGCAGGTGTGAGTTGGTGGGAAGAGGTGGAGGGGTGTGCCTTAAGTGAGTCCTACTGATATTAGAGTATACATCAAGTGTTTTCCCTTGCCTACCTTACTGACATTACTATGGAAAAGAGCACACATGTCACGTAGCGGCCCTTCTTGAGATTGGCTCATCCTCGTTTTACTTCATATGGTTTCATGAGGATTTCGTATGCTATGTCAGGCTGATATCTCTGGCAGTGTCTGCACTTTGCAAGCCAGGCCTGGGGTACAGGGACATCTTGGAGGAAATCCAGTCTTTGCCAGATTGTGTGATCCTGGGCGAATCGTGTGACCTCCCCTCTGTGCATTTCGTTTCTCTATATGTTTACTTAGGATCACCTAGAAGTGACTCAGTTGGCAATGTACACTATAACGAAATGCCTCAATTGTAAATGTTCTAACAGAGTTTCTTGTTGCTCCATATATGCTAAGCATGTTGAGTGAGTGCGAAGAGGGACAAAGTGTCACAGCAATAGATGTCACCTCCAGCTGGGGGATCAGGTCTCATTATGGGAAGCAGTTATAGATTCATTCATAGAATTTTTTATGTTTTCTTGCAGAGAAACGTGTCCGGTACGGCCAGCTTGATCAAACTCTAAGGAAAAAAACTGGAAACAATCTCAAAGTAACCTGACGGTTTAGGGGCACTAGTGTAAGCAGCAAAATTAATCATGATGCCCTTCTCCTTAAAAAAGGGAATACATAATAAATTAAACAGTGTTGTGCCTGGCATTTGTATAGAAACTGCATGTACATGTCAATAGCGGCTCCCATTGTGCACCCTTGATCCTCTGCTGTATTGGTGAATGGCCTCCGTATTTTGTTTGTGCAGCCTTGCAAGCCTGTGCTGGCCAATGCTTGGAGCTTAAATATGAGCCATGGCTGCCCATCAGTAAGGAAGAGCCATTCCAATGTGATGTTCCTCTTTGGCTGGGGCACACTTTGAAGAACTGAAAATTGAAAAACCTGAGGGCGGCAGGGCCTCGATGTTCAATTCATGAAAGTGTTCCAACATCAGCTGTACAGTTTCTAAACACACGCAGCACATTGCAAACTGATCAGGGCATCCTGGCCTCTTAATGTTTCATCATGAAACATTAAGAGGCCAGGATTCCTGATCAGTTTTGCAACGTGCCACGCGTGCTTAGAAACTGTATACCTGACATTGGCAATGGCACATTCTCTCTAATAAATCCTCCCCATGGCGCCCTGTACCTGGGAGAGGAGGGGCCACGCCACTTGACTTACCTTACGGTAGCTGAGGACTCAGGTGGAGCTAGAGTCGCAGTCGGACTAGGAGTCTGCCTCACTCTGTCTCCCTCAATAACACACGCTGTCACAGAGTAACTGAAGCATGTGTCGCTGCTTGGCTTCTCATTCGTTCAGGAAAAACAAAGGCTGAGGCTGCGCAGGCAGGGCACGTGCAGTTTGTCTCCCGGCCTGGGCACGTTCATTATGCGCAGGCGCGGGGCACCGCAAAAGAAGTTGCAGACAGTCTACTTTAACTTTTGTAAGCTGACATTGTATTTTACACGCTGCAGATACTTGCCTGGTGCTCCAGGGACAGCTAAACCACCTGACCTTTCAAGATGGGCGAATTCAGATGTTGGTAGTGGTGATACCATTAAAAGCAAATTAGATCACATATATTCTGGCGGTGATGAGGGATTACTAGTCCGCCCACCCTATTCTAGATTATGAAAAACCTTTGGTTTTTTGTGAGGGTGAAGCTGATCCCAAGGAGGGTGGCACCCCTCAAATGAGGTTGATGTGAGAGGTGTGTGGCTTACTTTTGGCGTTTCGCGTAAACACATTTTGGAGAAATCTTTATCATATTTTGACCAGTTTGTCAGGCGCGCAATGAAGCCATTCTAGTTGGCACCATTTGAGAATGCCCTTAAGTACTACCTTGTAGGAAGCCTGCAGATGTTAATCTTCCCCATTTCAATGTCTCTCATTTTACTGTTCTAAGCAAGATAAAGGGCTCTGTTGGGCACATGTGACATGTGATTGACTTCTCTTCTCTACTGGTCTTTAAGGGGGACCGGTGCTTAATAATAGCCGCCTGGGTGCATCGCCTATGTACAGGGCTGCTTTCCACATAGGTTAATGCTTTATAATACCCATGCATTCATACATTACACAATTCTGTGGCAGTCATTTCATGGCCGTCAGAAGAAGAGAAGGTTTATGTAGGCACAATCAACATGTAACTGCCCTAGCACAGTCTCTGAAGTACCAGCATCTATAATACTTCTGGAATATTATCTGTTTTTCTTTTACTGCCCGCAGAAAGATACATGGACGCACCCGACCCACCTGACACATGACTGCCTCTACTCCCCCAGCTCTGCCTTTCAACAACAGCATAAGAAATGCACACATTTCAATTTTATTCGACACCCCCTCCACCTACCAGCACTGTGTTGTAGTTCCATTATCCCCTCCCCCCTTCTCTCTCCCGGCCGTGTATCGCCCCCAGTTTGTACAAGGCAGCGTATGCTGGTTCTCCAAATATTGGATGGAGTATTGTAGAGTGCCAGGAATATACAAAAGTGCTAAAATATCGCCACAAGGGGAAGATGTTTTCTTTTGGGGCTAGGTCCACCTTTCAAGGTGAATAATTTGTTATAAAATGCTTCCGGAAATCTCACAGGAGGCCACACAGAGTGACGGGATGTTGACTGATGTGGCCAAGAAGGGACAGCAACACTGACACGGCGGCCTGGCGACAAAGAGCGTACCCTGGAATTGACCGGCCAAGGGAGTAATGGCATCCGTGGCAGTGGCACATGCAGCTCTCCATGCAGAAGTGATGGAGAGCCCGGGGAGGGGCAAGGGTGGCACCACTGCAGTGAAAGGGGGGTTTAAGGGCACACGGGTGCCGCTGTGGCACTGCATGCAGCGGGGAGCGAGCCACCTTGTGTGGCAGTGCATGCATTGTGGCCAAGGGGTGAAGGGAGGAGACAGGGCCAACAATGGGGCATTAGGGTTTATGGAGTCAGAGGGGTGTGTGTTCTGGCATTACATGCGCTTGAGGAGGGGGGGAGAAAGGGTGTGTCTTTACACAGTGCGTGTAGTGGGGTGCAGTGAAATAGATGGGCTGTGTTTCGTCACTGCATGCAAGTGTCAAAGTGAGCTAGGGTGCGTGGGTTCTGGGGGTGCTTTCTTTAGGCGTTGCATGCATTATGTTGGGGAGTATGGGTGATCTAACACTGCATGCATTGAGGGAAGAACGTTATATGGTGTGTGTGCTGGCACTGTATGCATTGTGGAAAGAAAGATGGGTTTTGTTGGGGCATTGGAAGCGGTGGGGAAAAAAAAGGCTGTGGTCTGCCACTGCATACCAGCAAGTAAGATGGAGCGAATGTGAATGGGGGGCAGCCAGCAATGCGCCCCCTTCCTCGCAACAGCCCTTGACCTAGGACTACAGTGACAAAGACTTTGGATGAAAAGGTGTGTGTGTGTTCTGGCACTGCGCAGCAGGGAGAAAACCCAGGTGCTCTGTTACTGCGGGAAAGGGGCGGGGGCGTTCTGGTCCTGGACCCAGTGTGGTGTTTTATGGCACTGCAGGAATGAGACACACAAACGTGGCATTGAGGTGAAGTCGCTAGAGCAGGGGTCTCCAACCTTTATGCCTTCACAATTATATTAAGAACTTCAAAAACCTCTTTGTTGCATTATTATTTATTAGTAGCTGTCTCAAAAAGAGATATTTGTTGGACTACCACACAAATATCCTGTAACTTTTGTGCCCCTTCCTTTGCATTTTATGCAGGCTTTCTACACGCTAGGCACACTATTGTTTTCCAAATGTGCATTTCACACTTCCATTAAAAAAAAAAAGTAATTTCCTAATTGTAAAATGCTGCTTGCGTTCACTAGTTTTCTTTGAAATGCTTTTTTTTTGTCAGACACCCCACATACTCTTATTTTGTGTGCCCCACTGTGTTTTAGCACAGGTTATATTTATAAAGATGCTATACGCTTGTCAAACTGGTTAATCACAAATAAATGCTTCTGTTGTGCTGACAGCAGTTTTTAGGAAATTAAACAGTGGGTTCATGGGTGCCAACTTTTGATTTTCACTACAGATGCAGAAATAGCCCCACCTCTGCCCTGAATATAAGCAAGCAACCAGCCCAACCCATACGCTGGCCAAACACATTTTATAACACTTTTTTTATAAGGCATTGCAAAAAGTCATACGATTAACAACCTGTAGTTTTGAATATATAAGATCTCAGCATCGGTCTGTCAACCTGCTGAGCTACCCTGAAAGGCTTCTACTGTACACAGTGTCTATGGATCGCTTGAAATGTACAGTGTGGAGTTTGGAAAGAAGCCACATGAAAGAAATTGCACAATTTTTGTTAATATTATTTTGAACATTTCCAGGCGAGCGGCAGTGCTACTGTGATATTTTCATTGCGTGGTCACAATGATCCCACCCCAGCCCCTCCGACATCTCTGGCAAACAAGAGCTGCTTGCTTAAGCAAGACTGTGTCGTGGGGGCGCACAAGGCCAACTGTGGTACTAAAGCGGCCTGCAGAAGCAGAACATGATACTGACATCTGTCGGCATATTTACAAGTAGCTCCACATGGCACAGCAGCCAAGCTCCCCGCCCTCAATTGGGACAACCAGGGTTCGGATCCTGAACACAGAAAATAGCCACAAAACACACCATTAAATAATTTAACTTAAAAAAGTGTATATTAGAGAAAGAAATTCTGGGGGGGATAAAAGCTATTATATCCCCCCACTTAAAATTGTGGGGGGGGGGATTTGTCCCCCCATCCCCTCATGTCCTACGCCCATGCAACTACCCCACCTCACTCTTCCTTGTCCCAGTTCTCCACTACCACCAACTCACTCTTTCTCATCATAGCACACCATTACTAGCCCCCACATATCTAGTGGACAAAAAAAAAGATGAAATACTTGAACCTGATGTTGCCTAGCAAAAGAACAGATATGGAAAACAAATGATATGTCATCAGGTATGGTCTCGGAAAAAAGACAGAATTAAAGGTTGCAGGAGGAATAGTAACAAAACCCTTGAAATTCAGGAAAAAACTTTAGTTGAAGCACTGTTAAGGTGAAACAATCTGATGCAAAAAAATCCTTGAAATTAACAGAAAAAAAACTTAGTTGAAGTCACGATAAGGTGCAGATTTAATGCACAAAACTCCTGAAATTTGGCAGGTTCTGGAAGCTATGCCACCTTAACTATGAGGTCCGCATTGCGCAGCCATAAGCACCCCATGACATCACTGACATGACATCACCTATGAAGTCACTTATTCAGTTTTTTCACGGAATTTCAAGGGTTTTGTTCCAATTAACTTATTCACCTTACACTGTCCCTTAACTAAAGTTTCTTTCACTGAAATTATATATATATTCAGTGAAAAAACTTTGTTAAAGGGACGTTATGGTTTCAAGTAAAACCGAAAAACCCTTGAAATTCGCCAGTTATGGCAAGCTAAGCAACCATAACCCGCGCCGCCACTGTGCACTGCTAAGACTAACACCCGGGACATCAAAGATGACATCACAAATATCACTGATGACATCACATGTGCATTTACTTTTCATACAAGGGGTTGTGAATGTGTAATGGCAAAAAAGTATCAGGGATTATCGGGAGATGTGTAATAAATTACATACTTCATCACGCAATGTAGCGTTCTAAAGAACATTCCATTGCAGTGTTCTTTCTAGTACAGGAACCTACCCAAACAGAAATGTAGGTATTGGCTGCAGCATACACCACAGAGGTGCTATATTTGTAATTTTCCAAAGTTATATAATAAAATGGTGAATGCTTCTGTATCAGACTTGTCCGTACTGTGAAACATGTACTAAATAGCTAATAATGCATCACTTACTACATATTTCTACTAATACACACAAAACATAAATAGACTACAATGCATACAAATATGGGGCTTATATATGGAGAGTAAAGTGAGCAAACAAGAGGCAGTACCATTAGCAAATGTGTATAATCTACATGATTGTATTCACACACAAAAATGATTGCTGTGTTTCAGGCCTGCTTCTACCCCTATATATGTACATCATAAGATGCGATTAAATTATAAGGAAAGTAGTGTAAGAACATGTGAGAATAGCAATATCTATAAATGTAATATCTTTAGAAAGTTAAGTTTCTGAATGTCAGTAAATAAACCCACCTGGCCTAGATATGGCAGTGAACAAAAAAGAAGGGGCTAGACATGTGATGTCATCAGTGATGTCATCAATGATATTTGTGATGTCATTTTTGATGTCCTGGGTGTTAGTCTTAGCAGTGCAAGTTGGTGGCGCGAGTTATGGTTGCTCAGCTTACCATAACTGGCAAATTTCAAGGGTTTTTCGGTTTTACTTGGAACCATAACGTCCCTTTAACACAGTGTTTTCATTGAATTTCATAGGTTTTTGTTAGTGCAACGTAACCATAACGTCCTTTTCAATAGATGAAGACCACTAGCATCCTAGGTCCTCAAAGTGGGAATCCCGGGCGGTAAAAAAAGGATTTTTCTTCCCAAACCGGGACGCCTGCGGCATCCCGGTGTAGGAAGGAAAATCTTTTACCAAGATGGCCACCATGGAAAGGGAAGGTGGAGTGTATAAAGAGAACACAAGAGGGCACCAGCGGGGGGTGTGGGGAACAAGAGGTCAACAAGGGGCATCATAGGAGGGGGGACAAGAGGAAGACACAGGGCTTGAGCGGAGGGGGAACAGGAGGAAGACACGGGGCATGAGCGGGGGGTGGGGGGGAACAGGAAAGAGACAGGGCATGAGTGGGGGGTACACGAGGGAGACATGGGGCATGAGCGGAGGGTGGGGGGTGCACGAGGGAGACACGGGGCATGAGCAGGGGGTGGGGGGTACAGGAGGGAGACACGGGGCATGAGCAGGGGGTGGGGGGTACAGGAGGGAGACACGGGGCATGAGCAGGGGATGGGGGTACAGGAGGGAGACACGGGGCATGAGCGGGGGGTGGGGGGAAAGAAGGGAGACACGGGGCATGAGCGTGGGTGGAGAGGGGAAAGAAGGGAGAAATGGGGCATGAGCGGGGTGTGGGGGGAAAGAAGGGAAACAGGGCATGAGCAGGGGTGGGGGGAAAGAAGGGAGACACGGGCATGAGCCGGGGTGGGGGGGAAGAAGGGAGACACAAGGGGGGGCATGAGCGGGGCTGGCGGGGGAAAGAAGGGAGACACGGGGCATGAGCGGGGGGTGGGGGGGAACAGGGCAGACAGGGGCATGAGCAGGGGGGTGGGGGGGAACAGGGCAGACACGGGCATGAGCGGGGGGTGCGGGGAACATGAGGGAGACAGGGGGCATGAGCGGGGGTGGGGGGAACAGGAGGGAGACACGGAGCATGAGCGGGGGGTGGGGGGAACAGGGCAGACACAGGGCATGAGCAGGGGGTGGGGGGTACAGGAGGCAGACACGGGGCATGAGCGGGGGGTGGGGGGAACAGGGCAGACACGGGGCATGAGTGGGGGGTAACATGAGGGAGACACGAGGCATGAGCGGGGGTGGGGGGGAAGAAGGGAGACACGGGGCATGAGCGGGGGTGGGGGTGGAAAGAAGGGAGACACAGGGCATGAGCGGGGGGTGGGGGGAAGAAGGGAGACACGGGGCATGAGCGGGGGGTGGGGGGAAGAAGGGAGACACGGGGCATGAGCAGGGGGTGGGGAGTGGAAAGAAGGGAGACACAGGGCATGAGCGGGGGGTGGGGGGAAGAAGGGAGACACGGGGCATGAGCGGGGGGTGGGGGGAAGAAGGGAGACACGGGGCATGAGCAGGGGGTGGGGAGTGGAAAGAAGGGAGACACAGGGCATGAGCGGGGGGTGGGGGGAAAGAAGGGAGACACGGGGCATGAGCAGGGGTCGGGGTGTACACAAGGGAGAGACACGGGGCATAAGCAGGGGGTCAGGGGGTACACTAGGGAGACACGGGGCATGAGCGGGGGTGGGGGAACAGGAGGGAGACACGGGGCATGAACGGGGTGGGGGGAACAGGAGGGGGACAGGGCATGAGCGGGGGGTGGGGGGAACAGGGCAGACATGGGGCATGAGCGGGGGGTGGGGGGTAACACGAGGGAGACACGGGGCATGAGCGGGGGGTGGGGGAAAAGAAGGGAGACACAGGGCATGAGCGGGGGGTGGGGGGAACAGGGCAGGCATGAGCGGGGGGTGGGGGGGAACACGAAGGAGACACGGGGCATGAGCGGGGGGTGGGGGAAAAGAAGGGAGACACAGGGCATGAGCGGGGGGTGGGGGGAAGAAGGGAGACATGGGTCATGAGCGGGGGTGGGGGGTACACGAGGGAGACATGGGGCATGAGCGGGGGGTGGGGGGAACAGGAGGGAGACACAGGGCATGAACGGGGGTGGGGGTAACACGAGGGAGACACGGGGTATGAGCGGGAGTGGGGGGACACGAGGGAGACACGGGGCATGAGCCTGGGGTGGGGGGGGACACGCGGTAGATACGGGGCATGAGTGGGGGGTGGGGGGACAGGGGAGACACGGGGCATGAGCGGGGGGTGGCGGGACAGTGGAGACACAGGGCATGAGCGGGGTTAGAGGGGACAGGAGGTAGACACGGGGCATGAGCGTGGGGTGGGGGAAGAAGGGAGACATGGGGCATGAGCGGGGGACAGGGGAGACACGGGGCATGATCGGGGTGGGGGTACAGGAGGGAGACACGGGACATGAGCGGGGGTGGGGGGTACAGGAGGGAGGCGGGGGGTGGAGGGAAGAAGGGAGACACTGGGCATGAGCGGGGGTGGAGGGAAGAAGGGAGACACGGGGCATGAGCGGGGGGTAGGGGAAGAAGGGAGACATGGGGCATGAGCGGGGGTGGGAGGGAAAGAAGGGAGACATGGGGCATGAGCGGGAGGGAAGAAGGGAGACACGGGGCATGAGCGGGGGGAAAAAAGGGAGACACAGGGCATGAGCGGGGGTGGGGGTGGAAAGAAAGGAGACACGGCATGAGCGGGGGTGGGGGAAGGGTGGGGGGAAGAAGGGAGACACGGGGCATGGGTGGGGGGAAGAAGGGAGACACGGGGCATGAGCGGGGGGTGGGGGGAAAGAAGGGAGACATGGTGCATGGGTGGGGGGGAAGAAGGGAGACACGGGGCATGAGCGGGGTGGGGGGAATAGGAAGGAGACACGGGGCATGAACAGGGGGGTGGGGGAACAGGAAGGAGACACTGGGCATGAAAGGGGGTGGGGGGACACGGGGCATGAGCGGGGGTTGGGGGGTACATGAGGGAGAGAGACATGGGGCATGAGCGGGGGGTGGGGGTACACAAGGGAGATATGGGGCATGAGCAGGGGGTGGGGGAACAGAAGGGAGACACGGGGCATGAACGGGGGTGGGGGGAACAGGAGGGAGACACGGAGCATGAGCGGGGGAACAGGGCAGACACAGGGCATGAGCAGGGAGTGGGGGGTACAGGAGGGAGACACGGGGCATGAGCGGGGGGAGGGGGGAACACGAGGGAGGCACGGGACATGAGCGGGGTGGGGGGAAGAAGGGAGACACGGGGCATGAGCGGGGGTGGGAGGAAGAAGGGAGACATGGGGCATGAGCGGGGGGTGGGGGGAAAGAAGGGAGACACGGGGCATGAGCAGGGGGTGGGGGGGTAACACGAGGGAGACACGGGGCATGAGCGGGGGGTGGGGGAAAAGAAGGGAGACACAGGGCATGAGCGGGGGGTGGGGGGAACAGGGCAGACATGGGGCATGAGCGGGGGGTGGGGGGTAACACGAGGGAGACACGGGGCATGAGCGGGGGGTGGGGGAAAAGAAGGGAGACACAGGGCATGAGCGGGGGGTGGGGGGAAAGAAGGGAGACATGGGTCATGAGCGGGGGTGGGGGGTACAGGAGGGAGACACGGGGCATGAGCGGGGGGAGGGGGGAACACGAGGGAGACACGGGACATGAGCGGGGTGGGGGAAGAAGGGAGACACGGGGCATGAGCGGGGGTGGGGGGTGGAAAGAAGGGAGACACAGGGCATGAGCGGGGGTGGGAGGAAGAAGGGAGACATGGGGCATGAGCAGGGGGTGGGGGAACAGGGCAGACATGGGGCATGAGCGGGGGTGGGGGTAACACGAGGGAGACACGGGGCATGAGCGGGGGGTGGGGGAAAAGAAGGGAGACAGGGCATGAGCGGGGGGTGGGGGGAAAGAAGGGAGACATGGGTCATGAGCGGGGGTGGGGTACACGAGGGAGACATGGGGCATGAGCGGGGGTGGGGGGAACAGGAGGGAGACACAGGGCATGAACGGGGGTGGGGGGTAACACGAGGGAGACACGGGGCATGAGCGGGAGTGGGGGGACACGAGGGAGACACGGGGCATGAGCCTGGGGTGGGGGGGACACGCGGTAGATACGGGGCATGAGTGGGGGGTGGGGGGACACGGGAGACACGGGGCATGAGCGGGGGGTGGCGGGACAGTGGAGACACAGGGCATGAGCGGGGTTAGAGGGGACAGGAGGTAGACACGGGGCATGAGCGTGGGGTGGGGGAAGAAGGGAGACATGGGGCATGAGCGGGGGACAGGGGAGACACGGGGCATGATCGGGGGTGGGGGGGTACAGGAGGGAGACACGGGACATGAGCGGGGGTGGAGGGAAGAAGGGAGACACGGGACATGAGCGGGGGGTGGGGGAAGAAGGGAGACATGGGGCATGGGAGGGAAGAAGGCAGACACGGGGCATGAGCGGGGGAAAAAGGGAGACACAGGGCATGAGCTGGGGTGGGGGGGAAAGAAAGGAGACACGGCATGAGCGGGGGTGGCGGAAGGGTGGGGGGAAGAAGGGAGACACGGGGCATGGGTGGGGGGAAGAAGGGAGACACGGGGCATGAGCGGGGGGTGGGGGGAAAGAAGGGAGACATGGTGCATGGGTGGGGGGGAAGAAGGGAGACACGGGGCATGAGCGGGGTGGGGGGAATAGGAAGGAGACACGGGGCATGAACAGGGGGGTGGGGGGAACAGGAAGGAGACACGGGGCATAAACGGGGGTGGGGGGACACGGGGCATGAGCGGGGGTTGGGGGGTACATGAGGGAGAGAGACATGGGGCATGAGCGGGGGGTGGGGGTACACAAGGGAGATATGGGGCATGAGCAGGGGGTGGGGGAACAGAAGGGAGACACGGGGCATTAACGGGGGTGGGGGAACAGGAGAGAGACACGGAGCATGAGCGGGGGAACAGGGCAGACACAGGGCATGAGCAGGGGGTGGGGGGTACAGGAGGGAGACACGGGGCATGAGCGGGGGGAACACGAGGGAGACACGGGACATGAGCGGGGTGGGGGGGAAGAAGGGAGACACGGGGCATGAGCGGGGTGGGGGGTGGAAAGAAGGGAGACACAGGGCATGAGCGGGGGTGGGAGGAATAAGGGAGACACGGGGCATGAGCGGGGGGTGGGGGGAAAGAAGGGAGACACGGGGCATGAGCAGGGGGTGGGGAGTGGAAAGAAGGGAGACACAGGGCATGAGCGGGGGGTGGGGGGAAGAAGGGAGACACGGGGCATGAGCGGGGGGTGGGGGGAAAGAAGGGAGACACGGGGCATGAGCAGGGGTTGGGGTGTACACAAGGGAGAGACACGGGGCATAAGCGGGGGGTCGGGGGTTACACTAGGGAGATACGGGGCATGAGCGGGGGTGGGGGGAACAGGGAGACACGGGGCATGAACGGGGTGGGGGGAACAGGAGGCAGACAGGGCATGAGCGGGGGGTGGGGGACAGGAGGGGGGCAGGGCATGAGCGGGGGGTGGGGGGAACAGGGCAGACATGGGGCATGAGCGGGGGTGGGGGGTAACACGAGGGAGACACGGGGCATGAGCGGGGGGTGGGGGAAAGAAGGGAGACACAGGGCATGAGCGGGGGTGGGGGGAAAGAAGGGAGACATGGGTCATGAGCGGGGGTGGGGGGTACACGAGGGAGACACGGGGCATGAGCGGGGGTGGGGGGAACAGGAGGGAGACACAGGGCATGAACGGGGGTGGGGGGGGTAACACGAGGGAGACACGGGGCATGAGCGGGAGTGGGGGGGACACGAGGGAGACACGGGGCATGAGCCGGGGGTGGGGGGGGACACGCGGTAGACACGGGGCATGAGTGGGGGGTGGGGGGGACAGGGGAGACACGGGGCATGAGTGGGGGGTGGGGGGGACAGGGGAGACACGGGGCATGAGCGGGGGGTGGCGGGACAGTGGCGACACAGGGCATGAGCGGGGTTAGAGGGGACAGGAGGTAGACACAGGGCATGAGCGTGGGGTGGGGGAAGAAGGGAGACATGGGGCATGAGCGGGGGACAGGGGAGACACGGGGCATGATCGGGGGTGGGGGGTACAGGAGGGAGACACGGGACATGAGCAGGGGTGGGGGGTACAGGAGGGAGGCAGGGGGTGGAGGGAAGAAGGGAGACACTGGGCATGAGCGGGGGTGGAGGGAAGAAGGGAGACACGGGGCATGAGCGGGGGGTGGGGGGAAGAAGGGAGACACGGGGCATGAGCGGGGGGTGGGGGAAGAAGGGAGACATGGGGCATGAGCGGGAGGGAAGAAGGGAGACACGGGGCATGAGCGGGGGGGAAAGAAGGGAGACACAGGGCATGAGCGGGGGTGGGGGTGGAAAGAAGGGAGACACGGGGCATGAGCGGGGGTGGGAGGGAAAGAAGGGAGACACAGGGCATGAGCGAGGGTTGGGGGGGAAGGGTGGGGGGAAGAAGGGAGACACGGGGCATGGGTGGGGGGAAGAAGGGAGACACGGGGCATGAGCAGGGGGTGGGGGGGAAAGAAGGGAGACACGGGGCATGAGCGGGGGGAGGTGGAAAAAAGGGAGACACGGCATGAGCGGGGGGTGGGGGAAGAAGGGAGACACGGGGCATGAGCAGGGGGGAAAGAAGGGAGACACAGGCCAGGGGTGGGGGTGGAAAGAAGGGAGACACGGGGCGTGAGCGGGGGTGGGAGGGAAAGAAGGGAGACACAGGGCATGAGCGGGGGGTGGGGGGGAAGGGTGGGGGGAAGAAGGGAGACACGGGGCATGGGTGGGGGGAAGAAGGGAGACACGGGGCATGAGCGGGGGGTGGGGGAAAGAAGGGAGACATGGTGCATGGGTGGGGGGGAAAGAAGGGAGACACGGGGCATGAGCGGGGTGGGGGAATAGGAAGGAGACACGGGGCATGAACAGGGGGTGGGGGGAACAGGAAGGAGACACGGGGCATGAACGGGAGTGGGGGGGACACGGGGCATGAGCGGGGGGTGGGGGGTACATGAGGGAGAGAGACATGGGGCATGAGCGGGGGTGGGGGTACACAAGGGAGATATGGGGCATGAGCAGGGGGTGGGGGAACAGAAGGGAGACACGGGGCATGAACGGGGGGTGGGGGGAACAGGAGGGAGACACGGAGCATGAGCGGGGGGAACAGGGCAGATACAGGGCATGAGCAGGGGGTGGGGAATACAGGAGGGAGACACGGGGCATGAGCGGGGGAGGGGGGAAGACGAGGGAGACACGGGACATGAGCGGGGTGGGGGGAAGAAGGGAGACACGGGGCATGAGCGGGGGTGGGGGGTGGAAAGAAGGGAGACACAGGGCATTAGCGGGGGGTGGGAGGAAGAAGGGAGACACGGGGCATGAGCGGGGGGTGGGGGGAAAGAAGGGAGACACGGGGCATGAGCAGGGGGTGGGGAGTGGAAAGAAGGGAAACACAGGGCATGACCGGGGGTGGGGGGAAGAAGGGAGACACGGGGCATGAGCAGGGGGTGGGGGGAAAGAAGGGAGACACGGGGCATGAGCAGGGGTTGGGGTGTACACAAGGGAGAGACACGGGGCATAAGCGGGGGGTCGGGGGGTACACTAGGGAGACACGGGGCATGAGCGGGGGTGGGGGGAACAGGAGGGAGACACGGGGCATGAACGGGGGTGGGGGAACAGGAGGGAGACACGGGGCATGAGCAGGGGGTGGGGGGACAGGAGGGGGACAGGGCATGAGCGGGGGGGTGGGGGAACAGTGCAGACATGGGGCATGAGCGGGGGTTGGGGGTAACACGAGGGAGACACGGGGCATGAGCGGGCGGTGGGGGGAACATGAGGGAGACATGGGGCATGAGCAGGGGTGGGGGGGAAAGAAGGGAGACACGGGGCATGAGCGGGGGGTGGGGGTGAACAGGGGAGACACGGGCATGAGTGGGGGTGGGGGTGAATGGTCATTTTTTCTGACCTACTTTTTGTTCATTTTTTTAAAAACTACTGGACGAATTTTCACCATTCACCCATTCAGTCTATGGGGGGAAAAAATGTTTTGGGACCCCCCCTATAACTTTGCCCCCCCCCGGACCAAACCTCACCAAACTTTGCAAAACAATTCGGAGTGGGCCATACAATTTTCTTGCGAAGTATATGGCCCAAAAGAGTATATCTGCAAAGTTTGGTGAGGATTCGTCCAGGGGGAGCGAAGTTATAAGCTGCCCAAAAAGGGCTCTTCCTATGGAAACAGCAACTTAACCATAACTACATGGCCACTACCGTGGCCATGTAATATGTATATATACATACACACACACAACACCACGGTAGTGGCCGTGTAGTTATGTTAAGTTGCTGTTTTCATAGGAAGAGCCCTTTAAGGCGGCTTATAACTCCGCTCCCCCTGGACGAATCCTCACCAAACTTTGCAGATATACTCTTTTGGGCCATATACTTTTTTTCCAAAAGTTGGTGAGGTTTGGTCCGGGGGGGGGCGAAGTTATAGGGGGGGGTCACAAAACTTTTTTCCCCATAGACTGAATGGGGGAAAAACTTTGCGCACGCCTACAGCCCAAACCGCTGGATGGATTTTCACCAAATTTACGGCAGGGGCTTCGTCCCGAAAGCGTGCTTTTGTAAGAAAATCCATCCAGTAGTTTACTTTAAAACGACCAAAAAGTAGGTCTAAAAAAATTAGTGATATCTATGTCCACTCCGCGGAGACACTTCCCTGTTCACTCCGCGGGCAGGAGACCGATTGGCTAATGGCCTCGCGTCATGTTCGCGGACACGCGACGTGTTCGCGGATTTGGCTGAAGTGAGGCGTAATGTGCGTCAGATTGTTCCAATGCGCCCGACATCTTAGATCCGCTGACAGCGCGGCGGCGAACAGAGGAGAAATGCAGTTTTGGGGAGTGTTTTGGTGTGCAAGAGTGCTTGGGGAGGTTTAGAGAGGAAGAGATGACTCAAACACTTAATTTGTTTAGGTGGCAGGTGCTAATGATGTATTAGCTGTGGTCGCGCTGTCCGGCATGTTCTTAATTACTGAAAATTAGGGGTGTCCAAAGGATAGTATTCCCGTCCGTGCTGTGCGCAGGCAAGTTGAAACTGTTCGAAGGACACGCGTGGTGTCAGCAGACTTTAAAATTGAGTATATGTCGCAGTTAAACTTTTTCAATCTATGGGTTTGATACTGTGTTATATGCCACCATGGGTGTGATATGCTGTGGTGGTTGTGGCCAGGGCCTAGAGTCTTGGGTGCATGGCCGCAGGCCATAGGCCATGCACCCAAGACCGGAGTTATAAGCAGTGAAGTTATAAGCCACCATGGGTTTGATATACTGTGGTGGTTGTGGCCAGGATGTAGAGTCTTGGGTGCATGGCTGTAGGCTATACACCCAAGACTCTAGGCCCTGGCCACAACCACCACATCATATCACAGCCATAAATGAAACTTATAGATTCGAATACCAATCAAATGTTTGAAATTATACTTAGTGCAGTGTACTGTGCATTTTGCTCAGTTTCTGTGCTTGTTTTTCAAATCATTGGGTCTGGGAGAAAAAAAATCCTTGTCAGATTAAAAAAATGTTTTTTTGTTATGCTACAGTCTATTTGTTTGTTTCCTTACTGTGTTCACTTTTTGTTTCTGGTTAATGTTGGCTTGTTGCAGATTTCTGAATCAGTTAGATACCTGTTGGCGTATTCTGTCTATTTTTTCTTACAATTTAGTGGTATTCATTTATCCGTTTGGTCATTATAGAATCTTGGACCAGTTAGATACCCGTTGGCGTATTCTAACGGTTTATAGTTTTTTAATTGATTTTTTGTTAGTGTTGAAGTACAGATTAGTTATTACATTTTGGTTTTAAGAAGATTAAATAAGCATTTGTAAGATTTGATGGTAATCTCTGCTTTAGAGTTATGCTACTATCATTACATTCAAACCATCCACATTTCTTTTTAATATATGCAGTGTAGTGACCTGAATTGGTTGTGGCTCCTGCGTGGTAGATTATACCTATTGTTGTGAACGTTTTCTTACCAAGTGATACTTGACCGTGTGTGAATCCAGTCAGCTTGCAGTTGTTTTTGGTACCATCTGCATTGTAACGTAGAAGCATTAGTATTAAGTAGTTACTATGTGTTTGTATTAGTAAGGTCGAGCGATTATCTGAATTGCAGGTAGTACATAATCTGCCATGGTTTGCATTTTGTACAAGTTGCTGAAATGGAATGGATTCACAATTCGGTATGGATACATAAACAAAGCGCTCATTAGGGATTTGTTCCTGTGTCACATTGTTGCAGAGAGTGCATGTATTTTTCCACCTGTATGAAATCTGGAAGATTTCATTTATAGGTATGTTTTTGTTTTCCAGTACTTGTAGTAAGTACATTAGAAAATCTTGTGGATCTTCTTGTGAGTGTATAGTGAATTTCACCATTCTAGCACAGTAGTCCAATTCTTGTCTTATTCCGTGAACACTATACTTGTTGTCAAGATTGTTTGTTGCACTTCTATGAAGGACTAACATTTGCAAACACAATTGGTGTGTATTGTGTAAGTAAATGTTGTCAACAATTGGTGGCAATTGAAATAGAATATTCATTGCTACATTTGCGTAGCAACTTACACCAGTTACATTTGAAAATTTGAATGGACCAGATAGTTCTGTGTCCAAGTAATTTTTTCGGAGTGTGTGTTGCTTCTTTGAAGAAGTACCGAGTTACTTTGACTAATAGGTTCTTCTTTGGTTGTGGTAATTGATGAAGTATTAGCTTCTTTTGCTCTCTTTGCAGGATTTGTAGTCAGATCCTGTTGCATTTCAGTTTGAATTAGTTTTCTTTTACAACGTTTTCCCTTTTTGTGGAACAGGATGTGATTTTAGGTGGGGGGTGTATAGTGAACATAGTCTTTTGTATTATAAAATGCAAGGAATATCAGCGTTTACTTTACTTGCATCAAAGTTGATTAGAAATAGACCGTTATGTGTATGTAAGCGTGATAATGCTACGTAGCTCATGCCTTCTTTAAAGACTGTTATCAACTTCTATCAATGCTTTTTTCTAGGGTAAGACCGTGGGATTTATGAATGGTGACTGCATATGCAAGAGTTAGAGAAAATTGTTCTCTGCGTACCTACATGTCTTTGAAGAGAAGGAATCGAGCTGTTGAGCGCCCTATCCTTTTTACTTCTGAAAGTTTGTCGAAGAGAATATTTACAAACTAAATGTTGTTGTCACGTGGGTATGTTTGAAAGCCAACAACTGTACCCAGTGCTCCATTAACTAGTTCTTGCTCCACGCCAAGGTTACGTTTAAGCATTACTCTACAGTTTAAGGATAATTTTAATATTTTCTCCAACCCAGCTGTTTTGGAGATAGAATTTTCTAAGGTATTTAGTCTTGTTGTGGCTTGTTGACACATGGGTAGTGTCATACCATGTACGTCCAGTTTGTCTGTGGAGCAAATTTCAATTATTGGTTGCATTTCTTTTTTCAACATGGTTTCATTGAATTTGGAACATCTTGCAAGAGTTGGTATTAAGGCCATACAATTGACATTTTTGTGCCCAATTGTTCCATAACATCAGTAGCATATGAGTTATCGCCATAAAGTTCATGGATGTGCCAGGTTTTTAATATTTCTTGTGCTTCTTGAGATAGTACACCAACTCTAATACTTTTTAAAATGTTTGCTTAAGTGAGGTCTGCAGATTGGCGCATGTTTTCTGTTAATTCTCTGTATTGGAAATGTTTCCAAAGGTTGACATTTCCTATGCTGCCAACAGTTTTACGGCAGAGTTTGTGTCCTAAAGTTTTAAAAATAGGTTCACCTTTCACTGGTGTCAATTGAAGAAGATCTCCAAAAACAATAATGTGTTTTCCTCCAAAGAGCTCTTCGTAGTTTGTTTTAAGTACTTCTTGTAATCTGAGGTGAATCAAAGCCAACATTATTATTAGCCAACATCTATTAGTAGCATTTCCATTTGTTTTAACACTCTGCATAGTTCCATTGCAGCTTCTGTAGAAAGTTTGTAATAGTCTAATTTGTTTTGTGTTCTACTGGAAGGAGTAGTAATCAGTGTAAAGTGACACCGCCTATGGTGTAGGCAGCTATACCTGTGGGGGCAGTTACAACAGCTGACAGTTTGTTTTTTGTCAATTGCTGAAGGAACTTGCTGTTGAGTTTAAGAATGTTTTGCCTGAACCAGCTGCACCACTGACATATAGCAGTATAGGTTTGTAATTTTCGCAGGTACATTGTTTATTTTCGTGTTGTACACCATGTGCAATTTCTTTTGTTACTTCTTCAAAAATGGTGCACTGGTCTTTAAGTTTTGATTGTAGTACAGTTAAGTCTTCTGTACCTTCTTCATAGTGACACATGGTGTTTTCTACTTCTGTCATAGCCAATTCTGCCTCATTTGCTATTAGTGGCTGTCCCAGTGGTTCTTGGCTTCCTGTTACAGAAGGTTGACTACTGTCGGGAGTGTCCTTATCTAGTTGGGCCTGGAGTTCTTCTTCGTGTTGCTTTTCATTGTGCAACATTGTTTTGTACTGCGCAAAGTTCACATCGGTGATAGAGCTTTCATTTGCTTTGAAAGTCTTCATAGCAGTCATAGTTATCTAGTATCTCTTCCTCTTTTCTCCATAGTTTAAAAAGTTGTAGCAGGGACATGCAATATAGTTCTTTCTTTTGAGGAGTTTTTAGTGACAATTTGATATGATTAATTAAGCTTCGTTTGGTAAGTTTCACTAAGCTGCCTTCACAATCTGTCACTATATATCTACCTTTGTTTTCATCGGGTTTTATATTATTTTTGTATGCAAAGTTTTGGGATATGTGATATAGACACATGGTTTCCAAAGTGGTACTCCTGTTCAGGTAGTTTGTGTCTAGTAAATTGTTTTTCAAAATCTCTTGGCTGTTGGGATAATTTTTGGCTATTGTTTCTATGTCCTCATATGATTCGAGAACTCTTTCTAGATTTAGCAGGACCAAGACTTAGCCATACTATATTTTCATATTTTCCATACAAAGCAGTACCGGTTAAACGATCTGCAGCTTTGTGTAACGCTCACCTGGTATCCACGGGGACGTCACTCAGCCTGTCTGGGCTTCCGACCACCTCAAACCCCTCTTTGGAATCTGTTCAGTGAACTCTGGGTCTGAAACACAGGATTGCCTGAGGTCAACTCCCTGTTGGTTTTGCTTGCCTGGCCCCCCCCTTCTTCCATGGGTGGCAACCTTCCCCCCCTGGTTGTCTTTTCACCTTGTTTTCTGATGTGGGCCGCTCTCTGTCCTGCCTTCGGAGCCACATTGGGTAATGCGGGCTGGAAGGTGCCTAGTTGCTTCACTGGCACGGGCCCGGCTGACAGGGCTTGCTGTGACTTCAGCCCGACCGATAAGTGGATGAGCCTTGCAAAAGTTTCTGATGGCTCTAGTCTCTTTAATTATGTGTCTTTCCTTCCTTAGGTGGTGAAGATCTTGCAGATGGTGACGCGCTGCTGAGGTGAGCAGGAGTGCGGAGCGTGTTGCTAGTTGGTTTCTTTCATTCTAACCAATGTTTATCTTTTCTATATCCTTTTAGGTGCCGCAGTAACTCCGCGTGGAAGCGAGATAAGGAGGTGAGCTGCGGTGAGTAAGCGCGATGAGCGGCGCCTCTTAAGTGTTTTTGCGCTAACCTGATGATCTTTTTTCCCCTTTTCAGATCGGCGGAATGTTCCGGAACCAAAGTTGTCCGATCAGTGGAATTCAGGTAAGGGTCTAACTCTCCTTGCTGTTTTCGAGAGAAAGCTAAGGCATTGCAGAAAGTTTACCAACGCTCTTCTTCTGTTCTTCTGTCCTTTCGTAGGGCGGGACGTGCCGAGATGGAGATGACCACGCCGTAGGAACCCGCAAGGCTGGAGGAGAGCTAGGGAGAAGCGGGATGCTCTTCAAGGTGAGTATTATTAATGATGTTCTTGTAGGAGCGCTGAGGAAGAAGAAAGAAGCAGGCCTCTTTGAGAGAGATCCGAGCACGGTGAGTGTCACGCTGCAGGTGCAGAGAAATGCAAAGCGTGTTTCTCGTGCCGGGCGTGGTTTAAATAGTCTGTAGGTATCCCAGGTATCTCTGGGCTAAACCACACCCAAAAGGCCAGACTGCCCATTTAGTTCAAGGAACTGAATTACATGGGGGCATCCATTGGCCCATAATGCATTGCAGGACCAATGCTAAGTGGATCTTAGGGCTGTGTGTGAGATTGGTGCCACAGGTGCCAAGTCTGAGTCCAAGTAGGTCTCTGGGGCGATGGAGAGGCCCTTAGTGGCCAAGTTGGTGACTGTGACCTGGCTCCAGCCTGGTATGCCGGATGGCTGGGGGCAGGAATCGTGACAATTTGTAGACGCCACATTCTCTATCAGAGAATGTCTTTATGCCTAAACTGTACAATTTCTGAGATAGTGTTCTGTCGAATGATAGGTCATTCCAGAGGTCTTGAAGCTCTGTTTTTTCTTCTTTTGTTAAATAGGCTGTAACATATCGTGCAACTGCAGTGAAATTGCCTGCAATGTACTGCACATCTATGTTTGCATTCCATAAGAGGGCAATGACTGCATTGTAATCATTGATATATTTTGATTATTCTGTTCTTTTTATGTAATACGTGTTCTTAGGTGATTTACCTTTAACACTATGTCTAACTGAAGACATTAAGTTGTTCACTTCACCTGTTTCTGTAACTGGTCTAAGGAAACCAAAGCGGCATTTGGTGTAGTATTTCCCTTTGTTTTTGTATTTGCGATGACAATATTTGCCACATTTGTGTCTTTGAAATTGTACAATTTGTGCATGAAGGTCACTATGTCTCGTTTGGGAAGGGATTTCACAAGTGATATTTTTGGATGAACTGCAAAACAGTGGCATCACTGTCCTGACCAAATTTAGGAGCATCTTTAATACATAAAAGCATGTAGATATGTGGTGCTCCTCTGGCCTGGTATTCTTTTCTCCAAAAGAAGTGTTGTACTTCTCCGAGGGGAGGCACAGTTTTATTACAAACAAAGTGTAGCATAGCAATGAAACGATGGTGGAAATATCTTGAAACATTAACAGGATCTAGAGAGCAAAGTTCTCCAGGTGTTAGTATATCTATGTGTGTTTTGTTTTTGTTTGATATGCATAGGAAATCATGTAAATGCCCACTCATCATCACTGGAAACCTTCCCAGCCCATGGTCAGACCACCACATCATCACTTTCAGCATCCTCACCACCTACTCCACCACCCCCCCCCCACCCGAACCACTGCCACCCTGCCTCGCCAGAAGCTCCCGCCAACTCACTAAGGAAAGGCTACTGCCTTTCCTCCAAGGCCCAGCCTTCAGACCCCCTTTCTCCACAGACCCAGAAACACTCGCAACAGCCTACGAAGCTGCCATCAAAGTAGCCATTAACTCCATTGCCCCCCTTAGACCCCGTAAAGCCAAACCCACCACCCATTCCAACTCCTGGTTCACCCCAGACCTCCTCGCACTCCGCACTGAAAAAAAGGATGCCCTCACTCAGTGGCAAATGTCTCATTCTGACAAAGACAAGATGACTTTTAAATCATGCTCCACTAGATATAAAAAAGCAATCACCCTAGCTAAGGCCAAATCCTTTGAATCCAGAATCTCTGAAGCCCAATCCAGCACCAAAGAAATCTTTGCCATTTTCAGGGAGCTAGAGACACCCGCGCCTGCCCCTCAGAACTTCACCAAAGACAAGGCCTGGTGTGATGATATACAAGCAGCCATGAAAAATAAACTGAGTCTGCTCCAAAACAAAATACTAGCCACCAAGCAAGCCCTACCCAACACACACACCCCTGTCCCACCACCAGCCCCGGACCCCCCCCAACCCTTTTCATTCAAACCCATTCTAGAAAAAGACATCACCAACATAATGAGGAACATCAAACCCTCCAATTGCAAAGGTGATGTATGCCCAGCCACCATTATCAAAGACTGCGCCGAAGCACTAGCTCCCTTCCTTACAGCCTTTGTAAACGCCTCCTTTGCTACAGGGAAAGCCCCTGCCTCCCTCAAGGAAGCCTGGGTCCGCCCCCTCTTAAAAAAACCTACCCTCGACCCCACCTCCCCCAACAACTATAGACCTATCACCAGTGTCCCCTTCCTCCTCAAAATACTGGACAAAGCAGCATACCTGCAAGTTCAACATTTCATTGAAGAGAACAAACTCCTAGGACTCCGACAATCAGGCTTCCGCCCCAGTCACGGGACCGAAACCGCCCTACTTGACCTGAAAAACCAAATGGACGACGCCAGAGACATGGGCAAACCAGCACTTCTCCTACTTCTTGACCTATCCGCGGCTTTCGACCTCGTGGATCATGACGTCCTATGCCACCACCTCGCCTCTACGGCCAAATTTTCCCCTGAAGCCACAGCATGGATCACTTCCTTCTTAGAAGACAGAACCATGCAAGTATTCTCGGACCTAGCATCCGCCTCACCTACTATCATACTCTGTGGTGTGCCCCAAGGCTCCTGCCTCTCACCCACCTTTTACAACATCTTCACACGACCCCTTTTTCTCATCCTTGACGCCATGGGCATCTCATACACCAATTACGCTGATGACACACAGATCCTCCTCACCCTCACTGGCAACTACGACACTGACTCCATGACCCTCAACAACCTCTACAACACCATCCAAGCCTGGATGGCAGACAATGGACTATGCCTCAACTCAGACAAGACTGAACTCCTCCTGGTAGGCTCACCCGACACGCTGAAAAATCTTGACTCCCAGTTTAGTCATTTCACCATAGACTCCATCAAAATACCTGTCTCAGAATCAGTCAAAACACTTGGCGTCTACTTCGATTCCAACCTATCCATGGATAAACAAGTCAACGCTATAGCCTCTGCAGCTGCATATCATGCCAAACTAATCAACGCAGTCAGGCCCTTTCTCTCCAAAGAGAACTGCACTAACATAGCCAGAGCCATCACTGGATCTAGGCTTGACTATTGTAATGTACTCTTCCTAGCTACATCCAACAAAAACCTACAGAGGTTACAAATCATACAGAATAGCGCTCTCAGGGCAGCCCAAGGCATTGCCAAAAGAGAACACATCTCGGAAGCCAGAAAACGAGCACACTGGCTTCCAATAAAAGAAAGGATCATTTTCAAAACGCTGACACTGACTCACAAGTGCTTGCACCTTACTGCCCCCGACTACCTCTCCCAAAGGATCCACCCCGTCTCTTCTACAAGGCCAACCAGATCACCATATACTAACATGCTTTCTGTGCCATTAGTAAAAAAAAGCCAGAGCTGGCGGTTCCAGCTTCCCATATCTCGCACCCACTCACTGGAACGCCCTACCTCCTATAATCCGAGGTGAGGCCTCCCTTTGCACCTTCCGCAAATCCATAAAAACCATCTTATTCACATAAGATTCCTCGCACCAGTTGATTACATCTCCTATGTTCCAGTGCATAAACTGTTTTTAATGACCAACTGTACCAACCAAAACAGCAGCTCTATGCCTGTTGAATACATAATGTACTGATGAATGCCTCTTTGCCTGTAACTAAGCTCTTACAAGTAACAGCGCCTCAATGCCCATGGGTTACTTGCGCGCTATATAAATTTAAATAAATAAAAAATAAATCTTCCCATGCATATTTTGCACAACTTAATGTAACAAACCAAGTGGGTGGTCCAAGGTTTATGATCATACAACTTATATCTCTGTGACTTCGGAACCAGTATTCTTTCGTACCACGCATGTTTGCAAACAGATTTGTAATGCTTGTTTGTAAAACCTCATCTTTTTCTTGCACTTTTTGTATTAATTGCATAGCCGACATATTTTGAAAGTGGGTTCCCGATTTCAATATGTGTTAAACTCCGTAACGCAGAGTTGCTAGTTCACTTTCAAAGAGTAGGTGGAATATGTATTCCACATTTTGTCTAAATCTGGGATCTTCAGAATACATTCGTAATGAGCGGTATTCTTATGCTGTTATCTGAGTGGGTCTATCATCGTGCCTTCCTCCTTTGCCAGTAGGAAATAGTACATAAAAAGCCAATGCTTCTATACTTTTCTCCCATATGCTTATTGGTGAACCTTTGGTTTGTCGCATTTGGTAAGTTTCTAGTGCATCATCTATGCTGTCATTAGAGTGCAATGGATGAATTGTATAATGGCCTAAAATATTGGATACTGCAGCAGGATCCAGAAGTTCAAATTGACTAGTTTCTGGTGAGTCTTGAATTATTTCAGTTGTTCCCTTAAGTTGTTTTCAATATTTATTTCTTTGTAGTATTCATTATTGTCTTTTAGATATTTCAAGGCTTGTCTAACTTTATTCAAGTCCACAAGTTGTTGGCAAATTATTTACGTCTTTTGTTGGTACACCATTTACTAAAGACAATTAAAGATTGCTCTATTGGACGTTGCACTCCTAGAGTGTGCACATTTTCTGTCAGATCTAATGGTAAATAAACTACTTTGCCATAAATGCCTTTCACCAATTCAGAGGGAGGTAATTTTGCTGTTTTTGGTTGAAGGCGTATTATTGCTTGAAATGGCTGCACTGTTTGAATTATGATGCTCTCATACAAATTGAGTTGTTGCAGGCATTTTGTTAGTTGAAATAATTCCAAGTTATTTGTGATAGCACGTGAAGGAGTTTGGTTGTTGTCAAGTTTTGTAGTGCAGTAACTGCACATTTTTAAGGGGTCACCTATTTTGTATTTGTTCTCTGCTACAAGGTAGATAGCTAATTCAAACCATTTGGAATCTTCATTGTCTTCCATTTTGTATGTTACGTCTATAGTTTTTGTGTTACTTTTGTAAAAAGTTCTGCGGCAACACACACTCATGGTTTGGTACTTCAGGAGATGTACTTTTAAATTTTAGTATTTCTGTTTGGATGTGTGTAGTAGAAGGTTGCCATGTGCAGAATTGTTGCTAGTCTGCTCTAAAGCTATTGCATTTTGTTAGTAGCTTTCACTTCCAAAATATTTTCTCTGGATACGGTCGATTTCTTGTTGTAGGTCTTTGGGTGTACCATGTAGAAGAGTGTTATTTAAATTGGCTAGTTCTAAAGCAGGAGTTTTAGCATAGTACAGTTTGTAGACTAGATTTCTTACAGTTGAATGATGTTTTGATATCATTTTGATATCATGGAAAATGCTTTTGCAAATAGGTCCTGAAATGCAGGCTAACAAATGTATTTGTAGTCCTGTGCATTTGCGCACTGGACAGGTATCCATATTTTGAAGCACTAACATTTTGATTGTGTCTTTACCTTTCTCATACTGATTGAGGAACTGCCGTAAAGATTTGAAAGATTTGTTGGGAATGTTAAACAGTGACGTGCACGGCCATTTGTATACTGGACGTTCTGGTTTTCTGGGAATATTTTTGTAAGCAGTGTTTCTTGTTCCATAATGGTATTATTCATTTTTTCATAACCTCGTCCACTGCTATGGATGGCAATTGTGTTTGTTAGGTTTTGTTTGTATGCTTCTTCATTAAAATATGGTGCTGTGGTGCGACTCCATTCACCTCCACAGATATTTAAGAAGTTATTTTTGTTGACATTTCGTTTATTGAGAAGTTTTTTTTGTAGTTTAGTACTTATTTTTGTTAGTGGTTTCACCCTGTTTAAAACTAAAATAAATAACTTCCTTTTGAGAAGGATTGCACTGTCTACGAGAGCTTCCAGGAATAATTTTCTACGGTAGGTTTTAAGGGTTGTGCATGATTTCGCTCCTGTTTTTATAAGATTTTGAAGGACTCTGTGGCAGAACATTTTTGCTAAAATACTTTTTTTGGTATGGTTACTTGCCACTACATCAAGATTTATAGGAGCAGTGTTAGCAGTAGTGATAGCTGAAATCTTGTTAGTCTGTTTCGTTTTACATTTCGATAGAGGAGGCAAAGTTTCTGTACTAGAAGCTTCTTTTGTTTTGCTAAATGACTGCATTAGCCGTTTTGTTTGAACGTGTTGTACAAACTCTGGTACAGATGGATGCTTATTTTGGACACTTATTTTCATTTGCTCTATTTCTGCGTGGCTCTCTACGGACTTGCTTTTTGGTAGGCATTCTTTGGGGTCTGTTATAAAAAAAAGAAGTTATGGGTTGGTCAGTTTTGCAATGTATGTGTGCTGTGTGCATGCGTGTATGAGTTTGATGGGGAAGATGTATGTGGTGGTGTGTGAATATGCATTGGGCAATTACCATGAGTTGGGAAGGCTATTCTTCTGTTTGTATGTTACTACACTGCGGTTCAGCTAAGAGTAGAAAGTGAGCGAGTGGTGAGGAGAAGCATTAATAGTAAACGTAATGGTGTAAAATTAAAACTGTTCTTTGTTTTGTAGTACTAACATTCTAAGGGTTGAGTATGTTATTTGTGTTCCAAAAAAACAGGGATTTGTGTGCCATTTGCCTGCTAATCTCGGTTTAATAAATGGGGATTTGTGGGCAGAATGGTTTAGGAATCAATGTTTTTTTTGGTGCGCAAATTACATGAATGAACCACACTGTCTTTGAGGAAAAGTAAGAATATAAAGGTAGTATTCTACTTTTTTTTGTGGAATGAGCAGGTTTCTTCGGATATGTTTGTAGTTTAGATGCTGCTGATTTTCAGGAGTGGTCTTCACTGCAATTGTAAAAGGAAGAAGTTCGTAATTTTGTGTGTTTATAGTGTTTATAGCACTGATGTTAATGTACACGTTGATTTTTATGTTTTTGTGGTAGTATTCTTGTTTGATATCTGAACATATTGTATGCATGCATTTGATTTCACTATGTGCAGCCTTTACAGTATGTTAGTTCAACATGCTTCGCAAATGAGTAGAATTTTAAGTTCATGACATTCACTTGTTTTTTTTTACAGCTGTGTTGTAGATGGAGAGGTTTGGAAGTGATAGTTCATTATAGTAGATGGGAAACATTTGAATAATTTCATATTATAACTAGACATGCGAACAATCGGGAGCACCTGAGAGGGAGATTTCACCACAGCAACCGGGTACATTTATTTTTCTCATACGATTGTATTGGGATTAGCATTAATTTAGGCGGGAGACAGTAAAAAATGGTGACATTTTTCAATGAAAAATCGAGGTTTGCGCGTAAATCGGGAGGGTTGGAATGTATGTATAGGTCATACGGGAGACAGTAAAAAATAGTGTGATTTTTCAATGAAAAATTGGGAGTCTCGCGGATAAATCAGGAGCATTGGCATGTATGTATTGGCTATGCAGATTTAGTGGCATTACTTTGTTTATATGGAATCATAAGAGTTGTACATGTACTCTGAATAAAATATGCATTCCTGTACTTTGTAATCATGCATGTGGATATGCATGGAGCTGTAAGTAGAAATCTTCGAGACTTGTACAGTAGTTTTTGTAGTAGGTGCTTTCCAATGATATGAGACTTGTATTCAGAGTGATCAATAGTACATTTGAAGTGCGGAACTCTGATGATGGAGTTAGATGTAGAGGTCTTGGATGTGATTGGTGGATGGTTGTGTGACTGCTTAGCTATATCCAATGAGGGAATGGACCCAAGAGTGATGTGGAAAGGGTAGAAGGGCTGGCTAAGAGTTACGTGCCACACGGACACTGAGGCTGTCCGCGGGTAGGGCGTGCCACATACAGGGTTTTCCAGCAAATCCAGCATGGAAAGGGGACTGTAGGGATCAGCCAATCAGATGTTGACGTTGTTGAATTTTGCAGAAAGAGTGTGTGTGTAGTGAAGATGGCAGAGGTGCAGAACGTCAGGGTTTTGGTGCTGGGAGATATGTTTGTCCATGGTTTACAGCAGTATTCTCAATGCAGACATGTGGCAAACAATTTCGATGTTAGCGGAGTGGAGGTGGTGTGGAGCGCTGTGACTGACTGCAATGCAGAGGCAATTATCCAAGTTTGTAGAGATCTGCGTAGGATGAACAGTCCACTTGTGGTAGTTTAGCACTATGGTGCTTTCCATTTGGCCTACGTGAGTTCCCCTACTTTGTTGGCAGATTTGGAATAGTTGGTTCAAGTAGTAATCAATATTGCCCAAATGCGAAAATATTTTTTTCTGTATTACTGTCTAGAGCAATGTGGGACAACAGTTCTGTGTTTTGTCCTCAGCAAAACATTGCTAGGTGTGCAATCAATCGCGGCATGCGTGCTTTCATGCTAAGAGCTGGAATGTTTTTCTATAACGAGAATATTGTTTCGAGTAATGCTGCTTATTTTGAAGCAGATGGTGTTTGTTTATCTTTTTTGGGAAATGCCATGTTCTTTTGGAATGCTTTGGAACAGGTTCTGTGAAGATTTTAGTTGTAAAATAAGAAGAAACCCCCCTCCCCCGCCCATGGCGGTAGTCTGCGGACAGCGCGTATTCCATACGGGCATTCTGGGGTGGAGAGGAATGCAAATGATAATGAACTGAGCTAGGGATTGGTCAGTAAAGTTTAGTGGGTGTGTTGTGTAAGGAGAGATTTAGTGAGGATGTCTTTTTCTTGAGAGACGAACAGATAGCTATGGCTGTGCGTTTTCGAAAACAGATTATCTGGATTTTGGGAGACTCATGGATACATTGGTTGGAGGTGCATGCAGAACGTTGTAGTGTATCTGCAGATCTTGGATTCCCTCATGTGGAAGTGTACTCGCATGGAGTGCGTGGAATGAAGTGGCTGGACTTGGTACCGCTCTGTGCTACTTTACAGACAGAGCGTCATCCTGACAAATATAATTCATTGTGGAGGGAACAGTTTAGGACATGTGCCTGGAATTTCTTTACAATTTGCAATGAAAAAAGGACTTGAGACGGTCATGGACATGTTTCCAAATTCCAAAGTAATTTTTTGCTCGTATTGCGCAATGACAAATGTGGCTGCGTTCTTCTTTATTTGGTCCACAAATGGAGAAAGCGAGGCGCAATGCCAATAAGGCTGTTTGTGCCTTTCTAAGAGATGTTGGCATGTCCTCTTTTCACAATGAAAATATGTTTCGTAGCACATTCATTTTTTGCAGAGATGGAGCTCATCTTAATATGCTGGCAAACAGATTTTTCTTAGAAATTTACAAAATGGAATTATATTAATCTATTTTGCATGTGATGGTGACGACTCCAAGTTTTTCAAACACACAAAACACCCGCAAAAAGGCTCTTTTCAGAGCCACCACTTACTCCCAGAGAAAAGTGCATTGGTTTTGCTAGGGCAGCACCCCAAAATGTTATCTGTCCTAAGACTGTCTGCAGACTTTTAAAAAATGCGCAAGGACCTGCACTGTTTATTTGATAGTTCTATTTTTAAACTGAGAAAGACGGCTCTGAAAAGAGCCTTTTTTGGGGGGGATTTTTGTTGTTTTATATTTTATTGGCTTTTTTTACACAAAACACACAAGTAGAGGAGGGGAAAGGAGGGTAAGGAAGGGACATCAACCACGGGGATAAGAAAGCGCAGGTGGAGAGAGGAAGATGTAGGGTGGGCCTTGCTTAGGTAGGTAGGTCTTCTGGTGCTCCGTAACGGTAGTCTCGAAAGCACTTAGAAGACTCTCCCCCCCTGCAGAGTACTCCATCACAGTATATACACACTATTGTGACCCTCAAAAGGTAAGTGTCAACAGCATTGCGAATGGCCTGTGAAGCAGTTGGAGGGATGTCTCTTGTGGTGAGAGGAGCGGAAACGGAGGTTGCTGTGGAGGAACTCAACCTACTACGTTCATCACAAGGTACAACCTTGAGAATGTCCGCACCGTGGAATGAAGTTAGGTGTCGTTTCATGGATGTCATACCAAAGCTGTATGCACCACGTCTCCCACGACTCAGCACTAATTTGCACTGGTTACAGGTGACCTTGTCCGCACGTGCTTTTGGTACTGTTACGCTCACCTGGTCTCCACAGAGGCGCCAAACGGGACTGGCTGGTCCGATGTTTAGTGGTTTCGCGTGCCCCCTCTGAATCTGCTTCTGTCACAAGGTGCGCCTAAAAGGCTAAATGAAAGGTTACCCAACTGTAAGGTGGAAGGCCTACTCCCACCTCCCGTGGTCTTCTAATACACCCCTCTGCTATGCCTCACCTTAGTTTTATGAATGCCAGGCTCTTCATCCTGCAACAGTATGCAGGGGTGCGTAGAGTTCAAGGATCTAGTTACTTCACTGATCCTGTAGAAGTCCAGACTACATTGACTCAAATGGGTAAGTCCAATACCAATGATATGGTTTGACGTAGAGTTCAAAATGCCCAAGTTCACTTCTGTGCCTTTTTCCTATAGGTTTCCCTTTGGTGCGAAAATATGAACGCGGAGTTGTTTTTCCAAGGTAAGTTCTGTGGTAAGTCTTTATATGCGCTATTGTCCTTCTGCGCGACTGACCTGCTGTTCTTTGTATTTTTGCAGGTGCTGTATCTCCGGGATGGATCGCATGGGGAAGCCTTGCGGGACCGCTAGGAAAAGCAGCCTTCAGGTGAGTAATGCGCTGCGTAAGAATTTAATGTCCAATGCGGGCTTTTCCCAATGCGCAGCTAACCTGATGTTTTTTCTTATGTGCAACAGGTGCAGCGACTCCGAAGCAGCGGGCGAATGATCGCCGGAATGAGCAGCCCTCAGGTAAGTATTGACAATGCCCAGGATAGAGATGTGGATTTCTCGTTCTGCGCGGCTAACCTGATGTCTTTTCCTTTTCAGCTCAGCAGACGAAGACACGGAGCTTCAGGTAAGAGTCTAGTTCTGTTTCTTCACCTTTCTCTTCCTTCCTTTGCAGGTAGCTCGAGAAGAACTGAACAGGAGTAGCTGAAGACTGGCCTGAAGGTAACAGACACGGTGAGCATTACGCTGCAGGAGTGCAGAATAACGCGAAGCGTGTTCTGTACTGAGGGCGTGGTTTATATAACCTTCGGAAAGTAGTCCTCAGGTAAATTAGTCCCAGCAACCACACCCTAGCAAACAGTTCCCCAGACAAGTAGTCCCTCCAGCCTGCCTCAGACTGTTCTACATTTGGTTCACTTGTTTGAAACTTCCATATCGGTGATGGCAGCATGAGCCTGGCGCCAACAGCGCGAGGACCGAGTCCAGGAAGCCCCCAAAGGATCCTTTGGGGCCTTAAAGGCCCCTATGGATGCTGATGCCCTGGGCAGGTTGGTGTGCACCTGATGTTTTGGAGCATGAACCGTGACAGGTGCGTTACCATAAACGGTAAACAACTGCCACACCCAAGACTCCCAGGGAGTGCTGGTAGTAGGGCGTCCCTCCACCTCATTCTCTTCATAATCATTCTCTACATCCTCATGCGTGTTTCCCTCTGCAGGCCCTTGGGGGGGGGGGGTGGTGGAGTGTTTGGGGGTGGTGCTGAGGCTGATGTAGCAATAGCAGCCATGGATGATATTTGTGATGTCATCTTTGATGTCCTGGGTATTAGTCATAGCAGTGCACAGTGGTGGCGCAAGTTATGGTTGCTTAGCTTACCATAACTGGCGAATTTAAAGGGTTTTTCGGTTTTACTTGGAACCATAACGTCCCTTTAACAAAGCTTTTTTTACTGAATTGCATAGGTTTTTATTAGCGCAACTTAACCATAACATCCCTTTAACAAAGTTTTTTTACTGAATATATATATATATACATACATACATACACACACACTAGCAGCAAAAGTACTCGTTCTCCGAACGGGTTCTGTAGACCGACATGATAACACCATTATAACTCCAGCGCACCTACCCTTCAGTTCTTACTCACCGAGCCTCCTGATTCTACTTACCTTGTACCATGTTAAATGGATTGTCTTGTGTTATTGTTACAGCGCCCCAAAGCCTTCGGGCTTTCGGTGCTTTAGAAATACCTAAATAAAATAAACACTGATCCTGTAGGTCAGTGTACCGATTTGCTTATCGCTTGATGTGCTTTGCTCCCTGAAGTAAACTGCAATGAGAATGGGCGCGTGTAGCTGGCTGACATACGCAAGAGCAGACGTTGGGGGGAGGCCAGAGTTGGTGTGCTGCTGCATACTGGCACCTTCTGTGCTCTACGCCATCGGTCGCCTCATCCTGCCATGGTGCAGTTAGTTGCGGTGCAAATATCTTGGAAACCATGCATCCTAGGGCATTGTCAGATTGCACACAATAATGGAGGAGAGGAATCGACACTCTCCCCCGAACCACAGAAGCCGAATAAATTCGACCCTCCACCCGTGGTTGGCACAGGCGCCTGATTATATACACAGGACACCACGTGGCAGCCAATGGGGGGAAGAGGAGTTAGGAAGAGGTTGTGGATAGGGTAGGGTAGGGATGTAGGAACACCGGATAGAGGGATAGGGAACTCCTAAGGTGGATAGGAAAGGGGAAGCACAGGGAAAAAACCTCCTTATCTAGTTCTTTTACTAAACCAAACACATAGGGTATGCGCTATTAATCTTGCCTCCAGCCTACCTCTAACTCGTATAAACACACCTTAATACGTGTGAACATGTAACAAGATAAACATATAGCAAGCATAGATGAACACCAACAATGGAATTAGATTCCATACATAAAATACATGACACATGGCCCGTTGGGCAAGCTGAAGCAACACTGAACACATATAGCCATAATGTACATGCCCAGACAGGGACACCAGATCACTGTTGTGCCCAAACAGACACTAACCCTGAATGTCCTGTACTGTATGTTGCCGATTTAGCAACCCTAAACATTTTCCGCACTCTGCCGTGTGCCTTTAAACACACGAGTATTAAGCATCGAAGTCCTTAACAAGGATTCACTGAAAACACACACTTTGCTGTAAACTCGTAATGTGCCCAGTACTTATCTGAGCTCCGAGCGGCCCCACGGGACCAATCGGAGTCTGAAGAAAATGCCGTAACCACTGTCAGCCAGCCCGCCCGCATTCATCCTGCTCCCCAGTATTTACCAGCGTAATGTGCCCGTTACTTATCTGAGCTTCGAGCGGCCCCACGGGATCACTCGGAGTCTGAAGAAAACGCTGTAGCAGCTGCCAGCCAGTCTGCCAGCTTCGTCTTGCTCCAAAGTCTTACGGGCTTTAAGGAAAGCTTCGCTCACGTCTCGCTCTGACCACACCCATCCAGGAACACAAAATAAGCCACACCTGGGGGCGCGAGCGTGTTGGCTTTATGCTGCCCTTCATTACTTGCAGCTGGCAACGCGCGGCAACTTGCGCTGAACTACAGGTCCTCCCCGGAATGCTGGGAAATGTAGTTCTCTTTACCAATGCTTTAATAAGCAAACTTAGTTACTCCCCGGCGGCACCAGCCCTTATTCCTGACAGGCATGGACTTTGAGTTTTGTTCCTCATGTCGGGACCAGTCCTTTTATGACCACATTCATGTTTCGCCGATTTCAGGCAACCGTCTGATGTGTTAAGGTGCTGAAATCTGGCGAAAGAGGTGAGGTGTACAAATGTCATGTAGCCAGTAATGTCCGGAGTGTAATAACAGGTAACTATGCAAAATTTGATGCAGATTCGAGAAACGGTGTGGAATTGTATAAGGAACAACGCTTTGCCATAAATCCCGCCACAAACAAATTGTTATATTATAGTGCGGCGGTTGCCGCACTATAGTTAAGTTGAGTATCAAGTTCCATACGAAACCTGGACATTTAATTGCTAATAACCTTTCACTTGCATGACGGGTTTGTGTGATATTTTGCCAAGAGAAAGTTTGTCACGGGCACCCCTAGACTGGACATTTTGGCTTGGTTATGTTTAGTCAACTTAACTCCATTATAACTAAAGTTTTTCCTTGAATTTCAAGGGTTTTGCTATACAATCTTTTTTTTCGACGCTACTAGCCATGGCCTTTGGCCGTGCCCACTGTTTTTGTTTCTGCACTACTGGCTTCAGGCCGTGCCCACTGTATTTTATTCAGCGCCACTGGCCCTTCAGCTTTGCCCAATGGATATTTTAAATCAGTAACGGGCCACTAGCCATGGCCAGTGGCCACTGCCTTTTGGCCGTGTCCACTGTATTTTTTAAAACACTAATAGGCTGCTGGCCACAGCTTTTGATTGTGCCCACTGAACATTTCAGCCATTTTAAAGGCTACCAAGCCACTGGCCATGGCTAGTGTTTTTTCACCCCTGACTTCACTGTAGCTGTATAAATATCCTTTTTTTGGACTCATAGCAGCATCTATCATAAAAATGACCTACATATAGCTGCGATTATCAGTAGTTTCGGATATCCGTGATTATCAGGAAAGAAAGTGGGAAAAAAATGTTTACCCTGCACCCCCACTCACTCACCAAATGACCCTCTTGTTATGGCAAGTTCATCCCACTCCCACAAACTCCAATTTGCCTTCTTAGTGCTCTGCCATATCCCCTCAAACACTTGTTCCGAGTGACTCATTGACGATCTCGTCTTCTCCGGTTGCCGCGGGTATCCTGAATATTTGCGGCTATGGCAAACTGTGCAGAAACTCGGTCCTTAGCCCACCTCGAACTGCCAAATTTCAAATGGTGTCCTCTCCGCCCCCTGAGCCCCCAATGCCATTTCTCTGTTTGTATGCCTCCAAATGGCATTTTTCTGCTTCCCCTCCCCCCTGATACGTGCGGGTATCTCTAGCAACAGAAAAAAGATGGTGACTTATTCATTTCTGAAAAGGCTTTCTGCCGCAATTCATCATGGGGCTATCAGTATAATGTTGAGAGAAGGGGGCGCCCCCATCTCCGTCACATATTTCAAAAACTACTGGACAGATTAACACCAAACCACAAAATGATCGCTTTGTGCCCAAGTTCTTTTGGACCTGGTCGAAATCCAACCAGCACATTTTTGCTCTGTTGTGGAGCACATTTTGACCTTTTTTTGGGGGAAATTAATGGGTGGTAGGCCGAAAGTGCTTTTTAAATTTTAATAACTGTTTTTATTTTTTTAAAAATCTTTTGTAGACTAGTGTTTGGGGAAGGTTTACAGGTGTACAAAATTGTCAGCAAAATGTCAGAAAAATCCGCTGCATGAGTCAAAGGTTATTAGCTATTCATTGTATTGATTTACTATGTAACTCACTACTCACCTTAACTATAGGGCCGCGACCGCCACCTTACACGCACACAAATATTTTGTATCTCTGATCAAGTCAAATGCAATGTATTTTTGTTCATAGTATGCATGTACTTGAAAATGCTTCAAAGCATGCCCTGTGAAAGTATCTCAATTTGTCTAAGTATAATAGCTTTAATTATATTTATATCCAATAGAAAAATGCATTTTGAGAATAATGTATGCTACTATAATTGTACTCTAAACTTTAGCCAATATTCGGTTTCCAGCATTAAGAGAAGCATCAGTTTGAATAACACCATTTTTCCAACTCATCTTTAGATAGAATGTGGTTTATGAATTGCTTTTGTTCTATGCATTGTTTTTTGTTTAACTTTCTGCTTGGAGCCCCATATTTTTGTGATTGTTGTTCCAAGATCCTGGTGGGTAGGATGCTCAGCAATTTAAACTATACAAATCTCAAGCTTTTTGGACAATCGTTTGATAGGACTTGTGTCCTGTTGTGATTGTTGCCTCAGTGGGACAAATACTGGTTATGTGGCGGGAAAACAGTGTATGTATCAATATCTATGGGGTGCGCCTAGAAGACCATATCACATGTAGACTTCGTACTAGCCTTCATGAAAATCTATAAACGACAAGTGAACCATTGAGAACACAAACTAAAAATTACAATGCGAGGAACCACCTTGTTATATCGTTACTTGAATTCACTGCAAATAACACGAACACACACACCTGCATTGATTTGTTTTATTTCTTACCAAAATTTCAGACATTTCACAGAAATGGTTAAAATATGAGAGGATTTACCCTACCAATATGGATACTAAGAAACCATATGGCTTTCATTAGGACTAGTAGCCCATTTAGTACCCACCATATACTTCATAGTTCAATGCAAGTAAATCAGCATCTTAGTTTATTAATGCCCAAGCCTGAATTTCTTCTTTTAATAACAGTTGAAAACCTAAACACCATTTTGTTGATTTTCACATTCATTTGATAAGTTGCACTTTTAATAGAGGTAGTTAAAGCATAGCGATTATATGTTTATAACACGTGTTTTAGTGAGGATTTTCTAAACCTCATCACACTTGAACGTCTGCTTAATGTGACAACAGGGAAAATACCTTTTGGCTTTGAGTCATTCTGAGACATGTGTCTTTCCACATTTAAGGAAAATGATCATAAACCATGACATGTTCTATGCATGCTGTAAACTATGGCTTATTTGCAGGCAAAGTCACTCTTTTTTACAACACGTACTAGGAGAAGCAACTAGTTCTTAAAGAAGGCAGGTATTTGTTATGCAGAGAAGTCACTCTGTCTGCAATTCATTGCCCTTGGCTCCCTTAAACGGACACAGATTTGCATAGTCTGCCCCAATTACACAATCTCCTGCTTGACCTAAGATTTGTAAAACAAAAATAAAAACAAAAAATAGGATATTTAATTCCTAAACCAATGAGAGCATTTTTGGCATTCAGTTGTGGATTTCTTTTTAATGTACATAGAAAAGCAGTACGTCGATTACAGTGCAACACAAATAACTCCACTGATATGTAGAAATACAATCAAGAATCCCAGAAATCAGAAACTAAACATCTATGCCTAGCGTCACTAGGTCTTGTGGCCCATATCAGCGGAAGGAATTTAAAGAACGCTTAAATAAAGGAGGAAGTGAAAGGTTCACATTTTAACATTCAATTAATTTTGTGGGTTTTACCAGTTAACTACTGATCTAATGTCAGCATTCTTTTACAGTGGTCAGAAAGTTTTCCTTGTTTGGTGCCTTTTCCCTAGATTGTGATTACACCAAACTGTCAGTAGGCAGAACAGTCAGTTTCAGTGCAACACTAAAATCTTCTTACCACAAATATACCCAAAGTTTTTAGGAATGTCTGTTCAAATTGGTCGGTGCCAATTCAAGATACACTGTAAATATGCATTAGAAAAATTGAAATATAAAAAGATAATTTTATTTTATGCTTCTTGAGCAGTTACGAATCTTTGGAAAACCATCAACTTAAGAGACAAGTAAAATTATATCTGAAGAAATACTAACAACCACTCCGAGAGTTGTTAGTACTTGGAAACATGTGTCCTGTCCATGATAGATGAGCTTTGGATAAAAACATTGTATTCCTCCAAAACCTTTATAACATTTATTATCGACATCACAATAGATAGCCCAGTGCCTCTAAACTTACAGTCCAAATGAACATCAAACAGTACGTTAGAAAAGATCACTGAAGTACCCTTGGCAATATTGGGACATAAAGGGATGACTGGACCATCAAGTCATTCACGCTTAGGTATGCACACAAAAATCTCAACATATTTCATGATGGCGCGTCAATGAAATAGAACTTCAATGCCCTAATGTGAGCAGTACTCTGGCCGATACTGCAACGTGATAAAGAAACTATTTTAAGAAGAAACTATCATTGACATAGATGCAAGAAGAACATATGAAATGTCAATAGTAGTAGAAGAACCAAATACGTTGACCTTTCAACATATCATTTTGGGGCATTGCCCACCTTTCTAAACCTCCAGTCCACACTTGCAAATGCACTGGTGCGTGCGTCCATAGTCATATAGTAAGGTGCAGAAGTTAAACAAATGTCCCACAATGCAACACTAAGACAGTCGGGACTCCATGCCAGCTAAAAGTGTGCTCCTCAAGGTTCAGAGTACTTCTAGTCTCATTTCACAATCGAGAGTAGGAAAATGGACACCCGCCATCCCATACAAAAATAAACATTTATATTATTGCACATAAATGATCCAGACTCTCTCAAAGGGCTAAACATATATACAAATGTAACTTGAGATCCAGAATGATAGTAGACCAACTCTGTCCAGCAGAGTCTTCCAGGACATTCTTCTACGTGGACAGGGTGTATGATGCAGGACTAGAGCACGACAAATGTTCACACCATATCTTCAAGCAGCCTCTCCAGGTTTTTCTGGATCTAAAGGGAGGGAAACATTGCTTGGGTTACAAGTATTGGTTGAAGATTTGCAACACATACATGAAGACCAAACTTGCTTTATACCCTCCAAGTGTTGGTAATCGCTAGTTTTTGCAAACTATGTGTGCTCTAATCTTTAGTTTATACTCCCTCTGGTTTGCTACATCTATACTAAATGCTTCAATTCTGCCATTAGTCCTGAATATCGAGAACTTTCTTGAATGCCAACCAACTTATTTTTCCAGAGAAATCACATGTTTATTACAGTCATCTTTTAGAGCAGACTGGTGGTGGTTTAATTTTCAAGTAATGATTCGTTTGCAGTTTACCATTATACATTACCCCATCAAATCCCAACGTGCCTTGACGTATTTTTAATTGATCACTATTAGGACTTTTCTGAAATGAAATTAGGTCATTTTCTTAAGTCAGAAAACCCTATCAGATCACAAGCATGCTTGCCATATCATAGCTACTGGCTGGAAACATTTACCATACTGCTACTTTTACAAACATATGCACACATCCATTGCTTTGTGCATTTGCATATGTACACTCTTTGAATTAAAGCACCTGTTGGCAAACAAACATGTATTTCAGCATGCAATTCCACTATAAAGCAACACTAATGCAGCAGCAACTGGGAAGTGCACAGAAACTACATTTACCATGATGGGGCCACGTGGTTATATGTAATCTATATTAATAATTTTTTTGACAACTGTGACGAAATGCGACCACCATCTTTGTCACCAGCCAAGTAGGGACCACAGCAGCACACAGGGTATCTAGCCTACCAGGGCTATAAAGCTGGCACTGCAAAATTCCTTGTGGCAGTATGTAGCAGATAATGCCCCTCAATTGTGTACTGACCTAAGCAATGTAATACTTCTTGCTGAACACTTTCCCTTTGAGGTCAGGATGGTTGGACATGGGATCCCTCAACCCTGAATTAGGCCCTGCCATGGCCAGGGGATCAACAAATGACCAGGTTGTTGGTTTCAAAAGGGATATTTTACAACTGCAAAAAACTAGAAAAAAGAGTTAACTGAAATCACTGCAGGAGAAGGACCGTACACAGCCAATAATGTTTCTGTTGAAGACTATGGCCTGCAGGTCTTCCCCTCTCAGTTGGGCTTTGCCTCTTGGCAGGAACCAACAAGTTTAAGTATCCTGTAACTTCTTTCAGGGCTGTTACAGTAGCTTGCAGTTTCTTTGTTCATGTCAGGATTCGCCCTTCACCTGCAAGAAACCGAACCAGAACCACCAACCTTGGGTCCTTCGGTCATCTGGACTGTGCCCAGGTGTCTAGACTCCGAGGCCTTTACAGGGTTTTGTTGGGCCACAAGGCTCTTAGGCTTACTCCCTTGACAGGCTATCTGAGACCGCTTTAGGTAACCAAGACAAAAGACTACATAGCTACCCGGTTCTCGACTAGCCCTCCTCTCACTTAGTATCTTTCATTGGTCCCCTCTTTACACTCTGTTCACCTGGATCCTCACCAAATGCTCCCATTTGCTTCTTTCTTCCTTGATTCTCTGCAAAGCACTAGTGTTTCATTGACCCCTTTCTCTGATCCTCTCTTTTGGAGTACTCTAAAGGGTTCAGGGTTGAATGACGGAGGTAGGAATCTTCGAGGGAGAAAAGACCAAAGATAATTTTTTCGAAATAACCTTCGGTCTTTTCTCCCCTGAACATTTCTGACTTGGCCAAACCCATGGCCACACCCCCGCCACACTCCAAACCCCTACTTACCTGGCCTCCGACTTGCTGGTCCCTGTGAAACCTGTTCCCCTTCCTTTTTTTCTGTTGGGACAGCTGTGGGGGATGTCCCCCGCAACCTCCGCTCACTATGCTATACAGTGAACAGGGGTTGCGAGAAACACCCCTGCAGCCCTTTATTTTTTGGGGGGGGGGGAAGACTGCGGGGGACAATATAGTGAGCAAATGTGCAGGGGACCCCCCCCCGCAATCCCCATTACCGAATGCGCGATTTAGGCCGGCGAAAAATTCTGAATGGCCGAAATTCGCCCAAATCACGCATTTGGACATATATTTGCGGTCTTTTCGGATGAAACCGTGTAAAGCACCTTCTTTCTCCCCTCCTGAATGCTCCTCAACTTTGTCACCAGATCTGCTGCTTCTCTTCCAGTTTCCGCACTGCAATTTTCTCGAGACTACTCTTTAAAGTCTGCCACCTCCTCTCTTTTTCCTCTCAGAGGTTCCATGCTCCTGCTCTTGTAACTTGTTTTTTCCGAAGCCACCGCATCCCATCTGATGTTCTTTTCTCCTCCACCTCCTCCTTTCTGCTGCTGTTTTGCTATGAACACTTTCACTACTGCTACTCCAAACTGATCCACACATCCCTCTTACCTTCTTGCCTCTGCTCCTCCATACTACTATTCTCCTCCCAAAAGGTTCCCTTCCAACAAACTACTACTCAACACCTCCAACTCTTGATGCCTGCTGCGATAGCTTTCTTATTCATCGCTCCACCATACATTGCTCTCCTCTGGAGCTCCAAATCCTCACTTCCATATCCTTCCTTCCTTCCTCCATTGTATCTGTCCATGTACAGACAGATTGTTTAAAAATTGCTGGTTGACCAATGTAGTCTATTGGAATATTTGCATTTGGGGGGAGCGACGGGGAAGGGGATGGATTTGACGGGAGGTTTGATTATGTTGACACTTGCTCAAGTGTTTTGTTGTATTGGGCATTGAATACTGGAAAAAAAAAAGATATTGCCCGTTGGTTCCTACATGAGTATGTTGTGTTATTGGCCTTTGTCTGTGGGAACTACAAACCGTGAATGTCTTACCCATTTGCAAGTCGGACACAGCATGGGCCAACTCACCAAGGATACATCAAGTCTAGGAGCCATCTTGATCTCAGTTCACTGGCAGCCGTGTTTGCTGGCACCCACCGAGGTTCTATTCCCTTGTTACTTCAATTAGACTTTCTATTTCAAGTGGGGCTCTGTGAGCTTCCTTGGGTAGGGCTATTGAGCAGACATGCAAAAACATTTGTTGATTTCAGACATTTTGTGAAGCACGTTCCTGCATCTATGTTCCAAGCTCTATGAAATCCGTGAGCTGCAGGTCCGTTGGCCGGCAGAATCATCAGATAAAGTCCTTTCTGAGACCTGCACGGCGGGTGGCCTGAACTCACCACAAATGATATTGTGTTTGTACCTTCCAAAGTCCATGGTATCTTTTCTTATGAACTTCACAGGTTCCCCCAATTTAGGGTAAAGTCTGAACCTTACATCATTCTTACAATGGTGCCTCTCTGAAATTAATGAGCGGTGCTGCCAAGCCAAAAAATGGATTTGCTCAGGTGGGACCTCTATGTTGCCTGGGGTTTATTGGACTCAGTTCATTTCTTCTAGTGCAGCTAAGATTAACATAGTACCTTAAAGTCAAGGAATAGGAATCTGTGACTATTCCAGCATCTGGTACTTCAACCTCATTTATTCACCGGTCACAGCATTTGGTCCACGCACTTAACAGGAAATCAACCTTTATTGCTTCAGGGCTGCAAAACGGGGACAACCTAGGAGTGTGTGTGTGGGAAGGAGGCTGGGAATTTAAGGCTGGAGATGGACTGGAGCTGTTGGAGGAATCCTCCATGTACTTCCTCTGGGGCCTACGTCGCAGATCTGGTGATGCCATCTTTTTGGAGCCATTACTAAGGCTTATTTACTACAATAGGATGGTAACTCAGAATGTTCAATACCTGGAGTTTATTCATTCTTAAAGTTAGAATGTACAGCAACATCCAATGAAAATATTCAATGCGTGTGGCGGGTATCAAATCGACCGTTTTACATCTTTCTATCAGTTAAAGGACTAGTGCGCTCAAAAATATTATTGTCCCAAGGGTTCGGGCATGTGTTTTTAAGTATACGTTGATTGATCGCACAAACATTTCCATGCACCTTACCGTAGTTTTCCTCTTTTGTACACATGCGAAATCAGGCAGCAGGGTGCGTCATCTTGTGATAATCGGCTCAGTTGCCGCATCACCTAAGGTGGACTGCCCTGGCGGCACTAAATCATATCCCCTGTCCCTGATACGGACATCACCAAACCTAGTGATATTCTCTGCCTATCTCCATGACGTTACTGGGCAGTGTAGCTAAACACACCCAGTCATCAACTACGTGACGTGACGCAGAACCCAGAAATCAACACACATCAACCCACAACACAGTGTGTCACAATTCGGAATACAAAACTATACTTTAAAAAGGAAGTAGCAAAACAGTACAATTTTAAAAGTACTTTTATTTAACAATCAACGCTTCGACAACATCCGGTGATTGCCATGTTCAATGAAATGGGTAATTTCTTAATTTTTTCTCGTTTTTTTCTCCGTCGACAAATGTTTGTCGTGAGTCACGCAGTGTTCCTTTTGGGTAGGTACAAGAAGCGCATTAGACGCACCTTGAATAGCAAGGCTTGGGCATCATCTTGGCACTAGTCCACCGTAAACGATGTCAGGTTGCTCCTTATCGCTGGTACAGCTTAAGGGCATATGGGCCTGTGTCGATCATACCAAAAAAGGGTCACTGTGACCCAGCCATTCAAAAGTATCTGCAGCTGGCAGTTGAAAACCCTGTCTGTTGGGATCTGGAATCGATGGAAACCGCAGAAAGGCACGATGTAGCGGTTTGGAAAACATAACAGAAATGTGACTCAATAGCCGATCTTTATTAAAATGTATCATTTTACTGATTAATTCTGCCCCGTGTTAAAACTAATGAACACAGACGTGAAGCAATGGCAACACAGAGAAAACAACGTGAAAACTAGTCCACAATTATATTCAGAGGTTAGTGCTATGGAGTATGTTCAGCTCGAAATGGGATGCGGAAGCTGATGCTACAATTCAAATAACACAGACAGCATTTTAATGAAATATTAGCGTTGAACCTGGGGGAATCGAGTGGTGGTCTACAAGCATCTCGATGCTGGACTGCCCATGTGCCTGGGAACAAAGACAAGTACACACACAGGTTGTACTTGCGTGTCATTGCAATTTGTCACAAAGAACAACCCAGTACAATGTAACCTAGCAATAACGGTGGGCTAATGATAAATTGAGTAGTTCATCTATATAAATGGCCGAAAGTAAAACTTCCATAATATTCGGCATTTCCATTCTCTCAGCGTAACGCAGAGACACCGTTCAGATCAACGCCTTTTCATAAAATTTAATTGCATGATCCTTTGTCCAGTTTTGGAATGGTGAACCTTATCAAATTTGGTGTTATTACACCCCTCCCTTAATTCCTTTGGGGAATCATGCCTTTCTCTCAAGGTCGAAAAACAATTGAACCTTATACTGTGTGCGATGCGTGGGCTTGCTCAGCGCGCAAGCAAAACAAAAAAAATCAAAGCTGCTGACCTTCACTCAGAATGAAGATACATTCTTAGTTTGCAACATCTTGTCTCGGCGCATCCATGAGAAAGGGACTTGTGAGGCATAGGCGCAGGAAGAAAAATGTGGGGGCTGTCAGTGCTAGCTATTCTTTGCGCTGCTGAGGGGTAGGGGAAACTTCGCAATGACAGAATGTGGCCTAGTCCAAAGTTGTAGTCGAGGGTACAGAAAATGGAGTCCAAGTGTGTCGAGCAATAGCCCCACCTCTGCTTATATCAGGGCCTTCTTCCCCATGGCAGCAGAAGGGCAAAGGATGCGCCCCCCGACGAGTGCAAGAGCAGGGTGTCACTTTTGCGTATAATGTATGGGTGCGGGAGCTAAAACGACCCACTCCTTCCTTACATTAGCAACAACCCCAAACACATGTCCCCATGGATATATTGGTCAGAGTGCAGCTATTTCTCACCAACAACCCACTTTGATCAGTGAATGTCCCACAGTAGGTCGACGAAACTGGGAAGTGTGAAAGCACAGAGTTACATTGTATGGCATTCGTAAAAATGGAACTTGTTGAAAAAATGATTGACAAAGAGGATAGATTTCAAAAGACAAACTGGATGCTTTATTTGGACACTTCATAAAAACATTGTTGATCAAAAAAAGAGATGGTAATCATTTGAACCTGGATGTGAACTGTTCCATGAGCTCTGCTTTAGGTGGACAAGGCAAGTTGGCAATGTTTTGTGGCAATGTACGTGTACTCGGAACAAAATTGCGCGCGATTCCTTGAGCATGTATCTCCACGGCAGTTATAAGATCTTTCACAAAAAATCGAATTCCACTTCCTCATATACTGGCTTGACCACCCATTTTTTGCTTCTTTTCGTAATGGCCATTGCGTAGCGTAGCATCCCAAAGTTTCCCGCAGTCCCCGATTGTTCATGCCCTACATTATCATTATGCGCTAATACCGCTAGTAATGTTCTATATTTCATACCTGTAACGCTCACCTGGTATCCACGGGGACGTCACTCAGCCTGTCTGACCTCTTACGACCTCAAACCCTTCCCTGGAATCTACTCGAATGGAGACTGGGCCTGAAACACAGGATTGGTAGAGTTTAACTCCCTATTGTATCTGTGTGCTTGAACCCCTTCTTCCCCGGGGTCCAACCCCTCCCTTTGATCCACAGCTCACCTTGTTTTCTTGGAAAGTGTGCTCTCCGTCCTGCTTTCAGCGCAGGGGCGCGTTGATTGATGTGGGCTCGTTGCTGCCTAGTTACTTCACTGGCAAGATTCCGACAGGTAAGTATAATTAGTCTTTTGAACAGTTCTCTAACTTCGTTCCTTTCCTTCCTTATTCCTTATTCCTTATTTCACGTCCAGGGATGGCGACGTGCTGCTGAGATGAGTAGCGCTGAAGGGGAGTGAGAGCGCGATGCGCAATGCGACCCTTTCGTATTTGTATTGAACTGAGTTTTTTTTCTGTGTCTTTTAGGTGCCGCAACGTTTTCAGCATGGATACCGCTTATGAAGAAGAAATGCGGCGAGTAAGCGCGTTATGAGGCGCCTCTAGATATTTCCACGCTAACCTGGAGTGTCTTTGCCCTCTTGGAGATGGATGAGAAGTTCTGGAGAGTTCCCCCAGAGCGGCTGGGATTCAGGTAAGCGTTTGAAGATCGTACATTCTTTAAAAAATAAGTGAATATTTGCTGAATGCTTACTAATGCCTTTTTTCTGTTCTTTTCCCTTTTCCTTAGGAAGCGGCGTGCCGGGATAGGAATGACACCGCTGAAGATGCCCGCAGAACAGAAGGAGTGATGAATGATGGGCAGAAGTGCCGCAAGGTAAGGCTGTTCTTAACGTTGTTCTTGTTCTTGCAGGAGCTGAGCGCAGAAGAAAGATTCAGGCCTACTGGAGACCGATCTGAACACGGCGAGTGTCACGCTGCAGGTGCAGAAAACACAACGCATGTTTCTCAGCCTGGGCATGGCTTAAATAGTCTCTGGGTATCCCAGGTGTCTCTGGGCTGAACCACACCCAAAAGACTAGACTGCACATGCAGTTCTGGGAACCGAAATATGTGGGGGCATCGATCTTGTCCCCATCAATGCACTACAAGTCCAATCCCCAATGTTATCCTATGGGAGTGAGTGAGTCTGGTGCCACAAACGCCAAGTCTGACGCCAAGTGGGTCTTTGGAGGGATGGAGAGGCCCTTGAGGGCCATGTAGGTGATCGTGGCCTGGCTCCAGCCTGACATCTTGGAGGGCTGGGGACATGAGGGGCAGGAATCATGACAATACCATCTACGCCGAAATGCAATCTCTTTGGCCTGTACTTTAGGCACATATTGTGGAACACCTCCAAATCTCCTGTGTGATAGAATTCTGTGAGTCCCTACAGATGTCTGGATAGAGTTTTATCAAAAACAATCTTCTCAAGGGCTTTGTGTGGAGGTGAAGATGGAATCAACCACTTCTTCCGTTCCTGCTCCGGCGACAAAGGGCCATGTGCACATTGGTGGAAATGTTGGTTTTCTGTCCAAGAGTGAACGTTTGAACAGTGGTGCATTAGTGACGCCATTTTTCTAGTAGAATTTCCACAGACCCATCACAAGTTTTGGAGCTCCACCAAAGATGGTTGCTGAAAGACTGGGACCACTGTAAAATATTTTCTGAATCTTTTTTTTCCCTGCAGCTGAGATTTTTTTATTGATGGATTTGGCAACGTGCCATACATCAAATTGATGACGAATATTTAGGAACTGCTCTCGCATTGTCTTGGCTATTGAAACATGCATCTGTGGCTAGGAGGTCGATTTACATTCCCCTCGATTGGAGATCTTCCAGTGATTTTTTAAAACCAAGTTTCTCCATGGACACTGAGGATTTACATTTGGACACCTGCACGATCACCGAACGCAACAATTATTTTACTTTTTTACTTTCCATGTCCTGAAAGTGGTTTTGTGCAGTGCTTTGCTGAAAATCTGGGGCTGTCACACTGTCCATTGCCAGCTAGCCTGAACCGTTTTTCAGAAAATGTACTTTGAATAGACATTTGTTCAATTTTCCAAGCTTCACTAATGGCAGGGAATAGATATTGACGTTGAAATTTATAGTACTGTGTTTTAGCAATGAAATGAAGTCCCACAAATTCACAGAAACTGGACAACTTACTGAAACTAGACCCACTGAAAAGCAAAGCAGCTGCACACAGATTCCGAGCTGGCAATTTCCCCAGCATTGGTTGAGCGGACCATGAACATTTTTCATGGAGCATTTCACAGGTGGCATATATTTTGAGGTTACTGCCTTGTGATACACGAGTCACATTCACCAATGGCTTCCCACATACTTCCCCCCTCTCACTGAACGCACACATTTCAGCATCATTATAATCTCCATCAAGCAGCTGTCGAATACAATGTATTTGGGCTCCTTTATTAGACTATCATCCTGTTTTAATGTTGTTTCTGATTGAATTGTGGTTGACATATCAGCCAAACTGAACATACTGTAGTAGAGATCGTGGTCTAGTTCCTCGGTCAATTGTATTGATGCTTCAGTCTCTCATTTCAACGTCTGTTACTTGAACATGAATCAGAGAAAACATCAATGTCAATTGGTTTTTGGGTGGCCCGTTTTTGGCGGGTGTCGACTGTCAAGTGGTCTGCAACTAATTCAAAAGCATCTTCATTACATTCAGTTTCATCTTCATCTGGTGGAGCAGTCGCATTGTAGCAATGGTCCAACAACACTTCGCTGGCTTCGCCGGTCACATTAAATTCATTTTCTGGCCATTGGGCAAAAGCATCTCGAGTCTGCTTATTGATTTGAACACGCTGTGCCTCAAATAATAGTTGCTCCATGGTGAAATCAGTTTGGCAAGCAGCATCTCTGATTTCTGTAGCTGTCTGTGTCTGCATAGTTCGTACACCATCGGGCAACTAGAAGGCAGGTTGGAAAAAGATGTTCAATGTAAATCCAACATACAATATTGGACAATTTTCATTAAAAAAAAGCATGTTATGAAGGCACCAGCACAAAACACTTTAAAAATGAAATTGTTTGGTAAATTACCTTCTCTTTCTTGCTTTTCTGTGAAACCTTCTTTACTGTAACGAAAGCACCAGCAAGCTGGTCCACCGACTCGGATCCACGTGCCTCCTCTTCTATAACCCGATCTATTGTACATCCCTAGGAAAGGGTATCCATTAAAAATATGTAATTCGTATTAGAAATCAAATTATTCCATCGCACACCTGGTTTACACAGATACACTCGTACACCATGTACGTCATTTAGTCAAAAAATAAAATTTTGAATTTCACCTGATCGATGGCTGTTTACTGACTGTGCGAAACACACTGATCAAAATGCTGCAATCAAACAATTTGCAAAAACTTCTAGTTTATGATAATGTCACTGTAATAGTATCAGATCTAGGACCTACTTTCTTTCGTTCGAGGGAACTGTCTGTACGCATACCTCTGGCTCTGGATCAACTATGAGGGATGATGTAATTGTAGTCGAAGCTTCACCATCTCCCTGTAATGCAGTACTTGTTTTAGTATGGATGAAAAAATGAAATTGAACACACACAATGTGATGCAGACAATGGTACATATCAATAAAAAAACATGAATGAAACATTGTGTAAATGAACACCACAATACGTAAATATGATCATGTTATCTCAAATTCCATGCATAAAACATTTTCAGAACTGAATAGCTAAATAAGACTACCTGATACGCGCTCGAAGTTGTTGTTGACTCCAGGCAAAACATGGATGCAGAATCTTGGTCCTTCATATTCAGTGCATAGTCATGGAGTTGTAAAGGGAACATTTTATTTGATTTAGAAATGCTAATCTTAAAAATTGGCATGTAAAGCGACAGATTACGAAAAGATTATGCTTATTTCAAAGTGCACTATATTATAGTTATCTGTGCCCATAAAACATTTTCTATGATGCTCCTAAAACCAAATACAGATGTTTGGCAAAATGGGGTTTAGTTATAAAGCAAAACAATCTTATGAATAAGTATTATAAGGGACATTTACACCTAAAACACCTATCTGTCCATTTAGTTACCATTTCACTACCCCAAGGGCTACAGCTGAATCCGGAACCGTGATTCACCTGAGGTAGCCTGTGCATGAATAGAGTCGGAATTGCATTTGGGAGCAATTTACGAGTCGTTCCGAGTCGATTCTTGTTTGTGTACTTGGATTGGTCGTACATATTCGTGGCAAAGTGAAGGCTGCAGATGCGGTATTGATCACCCTTTGTGTCCTCCAAGACTTTATGGGCTCTACTTTCAAGCTCTTCGGGTGCAAATCTGCAATATCTGACCCATTCTCTTATTGGATCTATATTCCTCGGGAATACATGCATTGTAGTGCCTTTAGATTTGTAATGGGTCTTAGAAGGGCAACCAAAAACCGTACATGCAGGCATTGTTGGAAATTCTTTTTTTTTTTTTTTTTAAACAGGTCAACAATATAAAAAATTACTTTACATAAAAGCGTGAGAAAGACAAAGTTATACCATGCATATTTTCTGTCCAAGCTATGTTTTGGCCACCAAAACAAAACCAGTGTAGCATAGCCGGCTGTATTATAGGATAACTTTCATAAACAATTCATTGATGTGACGAAAATCATAACATGTTACTTGCAGGGCCGGTGCAAGGAATTTTGCCACCCTAGGCAAACTGTCAGATTGGCACCCCCCGCCATGATCTTTACGGGTCCTAAACGTTCTCAACCAACCGTCACCATTTTGTTACTGATTGCTGCAACCCATTACATTAGCTTCACCTAACTCATTGTTAACGTCTTCTGCTGTGTATAGATTCCAATGCACTTTCTTCACATTAAACTGCAAGAGCACCAGCATATATTGGTACACTATATCTAGGCAGGCTGGCTGCCTTCTGAAGGCTCTCGGAGGTGGTTGTGTGTCAGCTGCACACATGCTCGAAGCGGGTGATGGCAGGTTGAGAGATGGCCAGGAACAGCAACCGAAAGCTAATCGCTTGTGCAGGGTTATTATTCAAAGGGACACTTTCACAGTGCATGGAGCGTTCATGTCAGTGTGACACTTATTGTACACATGGATGCACACAGCAGGCTTTGCTTGTATTGATGACTGATGCTGGCTGACGAAGTAAACACAGTCTGGCTTTCTTTTGTTTTGCTATCACTCAACTCACCCTCCATACTGAATGTGTTGGTTGTCTCAGTGATCATCAGTCTGGCTTTAGAGCATCCAGAGGCACGGAAACTGCTCATCTGAACACCCGTCAAGACCTGCTCTCAAATCTAGACTATAACTCTCCCTCTGTCCTCATTCCTCTCAACCTCTCTTCTGCTTTCGATATGTTAAACTACAACATCCTGATCACCCGTCTCTGTGATAGCCTGGGCATCACTGATCAGGCCCTCGCGTGGCTCACCTCCTTTCTCCCTGACCGGCCCTCCCAGGTTGAACTTGGGTCCTTTATCTCCTCTATTACTCTCTCTACTTGTGGTGTTCCCCCAGGGATCTAACCTATTCCCCTGGTCTGGTTTTCCAATATCTACATGGCCCGTTGGTCTCTACCTTTACCTCTTACTGTCAGTGTTATGCGGATGACACGCAGCTCTTTTTCAGGTTACCCTCTGCCGCCGCCTCCGCCTCCTCCTCCTCCTCCTCCTCCTCGCTCATTCCTGTCTATCTGCAGGTCAGTCTTGGTTTGCTGCCAACAATCTTTGCCTGAATGCCAGTAAAACGGAGATTGTACCCATTGGGGCCCCTGCTCCTGCTTTCCCACTCTCACACTGGCCACCTCCCTAGGCCCTGTGCCCTCACCTACCAATGAGGCAAAAAATCTAGGGGGTAATCTCTCTTTCTCCTCTCACATCTCGGACATCTCCAAAAAGTCCCACTACCAACTGCACCTCCTGAGAGGTATTCTGCCTTTTCTCACTTTCCACCAGAGACTCACCACCTCGCAAGCTCTGATTCTCTCTAGGCTGGACTATTGAAACAGTCTATTTGTCATTCTTCCTACGTCTACTCTCTGTCCTCTACAACTCATCCAGAACAGAACCGCGAGACTTATCCGTGGCCACAAGCCCAGGGACAGCATCTTTCCGGCACTGAAATCCCTCCACCGGCTACCCCTGGCAGCAAGGATCAAGTTCAAGACCCTCTGCATAATCCACAAGGCTTTCGGTGGCCGGGGCCTGCACTATCTACAACCCTCTCTTACTAAACGATGTGCCTCTCGAGTCCTCCACTCATCCTCCTCCAACTCTCTGCGGGTGAGTCACTTTCAAAGATTTGGGGGTAGATCTCCATCCTCTGCAGGTGCCTCCCTCTGAAATAAATCCCTTCCTCCTTCTTCTCCCTAACTCTGTTCAGTTTTGCTGACTGGTTGCATGGTTGACCTCCATGAGCCTTGCAGGTCCCAGGCTCCCCCTCCAGTCTTTTGCACTAGCTTCTGGGCCACTGCACTATGTTCAGCATTACTGTACTTTCTGATCACGCTCCATGAGCGGGGCAACCTCTCTGCACTTAACCCAGGGTCCTGCTGGACTGGACTCATTTGTTCCCCACAGATCCCTTTTCCTCGCACCTCCGTCTGTATGCATGCATGACCTTATATGTACCAGGGCTAGATAGTTTGTCCTGTCGGTTACATGCAAATATAACGAATCCAAAACTACTAACAACATAATAACGAATACTATGATAACGAATTCCCAAATAACACATTTCTTTATCGTCGTTTTGGGGGGAGGGGTGGTTCTGCCCCAAAACCGCACATTTTTTGTTCCCCTCCCAAAACCACCATCCCCCCTACCAACCCCTTTTTTGTTTTTTTCCGAATTCAATATTTTGAATGAGTTATTTTAGGTTCGTTACAATGGTATTCATGATAATCACTGCATGTTGTCCCCCCTCCTCCCCCCTTTTCTATCCCTTCTCCCTAGCTTGGTCGCTACTGCAGCACTTCATGCACTTGTATTAGGTGAAATGCTGTCAGGCTGAGTATGCTAGTTTTTCTGTCAATCACTCGGAAACTTCAAGGCCTAAGAGTGATTACTGTATTTCCTTGTTCTCTTCCCTCTTTGAAGCTCTCCATCTGTGTATTAGAGCTGTATAAATTAACAATAAGATAAGTAAAAATAAATAAAGTGTCATGATGTTCCCTTAAATAGGTTAACTTGCACTCCAGTACTAGAGGAAGTGTGATGAGCCAGCACTCCTCACCGCCCCCAACTCCCCTTTTTCTTTTTTAGGCAAAACTGTACTTCAAAGTGATCTACTTGAGCAGAGCTGTGACTGAGCAGTAATGAACTGCACTTACTCAAAACATCTTTTGTCGTTGGTGCAGCCTGACTGATGGGGCCGAGGGCTGATTCCGAGATGACCTTGGGCGATATAGGGCTATTGGCTTGAGTAAAGCGAGCTCAAAGACATCCCAGGAGTGGATGCGTTTTGGGCAGGAAGTGGGTGGGAGTGGCTAGCCATAGGTATTAGCATTGCCTTAGGTAGTCAAAGGACTGCAAGCTCAAACGGGCACAAGTGTTCCTCGCATTTTTTGTAAGCACTAAAACAATGTCCGAGAATCAGGAAGACTCCGCGGGACAGTGGGATTGCCTGCATTCTGGTTCTCAGTAACCATCCCATATTTATTCCACGTGGGGCATTCCGTTAACTTCTTGCCTCCAGCTCCCCTGGATGCGTTGAATAGCTATATTCTGAATCCTCAAATGGGTAGCAAGGGGGACTGGCTACATTATTCGAGGTCCTGGCTCTGTCAAGAACAAGTGGTGCCCAAAGGAAGGAAATGGCAGCCATGTTATTGATTGACCTTAGAAGGTTGAAAGCTGGAGTCGGTCCTGTTTGCATTAGTGCCATTGACCGGAAGGGTTTGCACTGCACACAGGTGGGGCGTCTACAGGAGGCGTGTTAAAGTGAGCTAAGTTAATGCATAATATATTGCACGCACGCACCTCTGCCTACACTCTGTGCTATTTTCCACTGTTATAGTCAGTGCATTTAGATTAAGGGTACAAATGGGCGTGCAACCCGAACTATGTTTTAAAGGTGTTTGCAGGGGACGCACTCACTTTCGTGTGAAAGAGAACTAAAACTGATTCAAGAGTAATTTCTTATCCTTACTTTCCTGAAACTGTGTGTGGCGCAATGCATTAAAGACTATGAGGCTGCGACCACGCTTATCAGGCTGCAAAGCGTTACACAGCTACTGATTGCGCGTACGAAGCCCCATCATGTGATAGCCACAGCAACAATAGCTAGGTAGGGGAGGGAAGTCATGCAATGGGCAGGCATAGATTTTACCTTGTTTGGCGCGCATTCTGTAAGGGGCACAATGGCTTCCAAGGCATTCTCAGCAGGAGTATCCTTGCAGGACATCATGAAAGCAGCGGACTGGTCCTCAGAATCAACGTTTAAAATGTTCTATTTTAAACCAGTGTCAGACATGGCTAATAGGGTGGTGGCAAGCTTCGAACAAGCATAATGCTCGCCTCCGTCTTGCCATAGAGTGAAGATTGCCCATACTAAGTGCACTGGTCAGTCTTGATTCTATTAAAGACAAGGAGCATTATATCCACCCCAACTGAATGCGATTAAAGTGGGAATTACAGCATTGTGTGTTGATTATGCCTTCTGTTTTGTGACAAGGCTCCGCATTCCCACCCTCATGATATGTTTTGTCTCTCTCGCAGAAACCCGCGTGAAGTCGCAACAACCTAATGTCGTGATGGAACCAGTTGTCCCGTTGGAACGCAAGGATCGCCGGTCGAGTGATCGGAGTTGCCTCGCTGAGGAGTTCAAGAGTTTGTTGAAGTTTACATGGACATTGGACTGTGTTCAGACAAAGAAAAAGGAATGAACCTTGTGTTGGGGGTTCTTATATAGGAGGCAGGCAACGGGTTGGTGGAGATGGTACAGCCTCAGGACTACCTAAAAGGGAGAGGCTCATGGGACTTGCAGGTTTAGGCAGTTTGGAGCCTCTCGAACTAATGATAAAACCTTTAAACTGGAAAAGCTTTCCTTTTGCTAACTCAAACAGAAAATATGTTAGTTTAAAAGTTTAAAATTTTGAATAGCTGTATTGGTGGCAATAAAAGAGTAAAGCATAATGCCCGCCTCCTTGTCTTTAATAGAATCATGACTGACCAGTGCAGTTAACATGGGCGATCTTCATTGTACGGGACTAAAATGAACAAAGGAATAACTAAACCCTCTGTGTAAGCGTTATAACATTCTCCCACATGTGAAAGGAATCCCTCATATGGAATTTAGACAGATTTGTATGCTGTTTAGATTTAATCTACTGAACTCATAAGTAATCTGACCAAGAATGAAAATAAGTGTGGGTGTTTCTGTAGTTTATGTAATAATTCTTTAAAGCTGGAAACTGTGAAACACTGTTTATTGTCATGACCGGCTACTGAAAAAATGGAAAGGTCTGTAACTACAGAAATAACTTCTGGATTAGATGTATGAACGGGAAACCGTTAATAGTCACTTTATGGAAAGCCGGACATGAAAATAGGAGTTTGACTTAAGTTTTAAAGACAGCAATATGAATAATGTTTTAGGATTTGGAAACATTGTAGTATTGATTTGGAAATACATTGTACATTGTATTGTCTGTAAATGTTTTGTACAGGTGTAAAGGTTTTATTTTAAACCAATCAAATGCCTAATACAATTTTAAAAAAATAGTAAGTTTGATTTTTTATGGAGGAAAACAAAAAAAATTGAGAGTAGTAAACTGAATCTAAGGGGGACAGTGATTTGCACAAGATCAAACAATTTCGGTCAAGTTTGGAAGCCACGATTAGGGTTTGCATATTCAGGTACGAATGTCACCTTCTTGGCACTTGACCAACTCACTTCAATTGCCTTTCTGTGTCAAGCATTTGCATAAAATATAACCAGTCATACTGGTATCCAGTTTATTAATAAGCATTAATACAGTTTTCAGATAAGAAAACTGAAGCAGAGGGGAACAATATTTGCCCAAGACCACACAATCTAGACAAATGCAGATATCACGATTAGAATCAGATGCATTGTTTCATCAAGGTCATAGAAGTTGTTGATCGGACATTGCACAGCGTCTGACCCATCAATGATCTCACAGGAAAGGATATGAAATGGTCCTCCACCAGAGGACCAATATATGTTTAACAATATTCATACAAAATCTGAAGCTGTAGATTGTTGAATTGGCAAAACTATCTAAACTACCAAAACTATCAAAGTTAAAAGGCATACAGACATTTTCAACAAGTCAGCTCGGTTATATCAGAAGAATTGTAAAGCAGTGTAGAGTGATTGCAAGCAGCAATGTTATGTTAACATTGTATCCATTATTATAGTCCAATCCCAATTCCTAAATCTAAAGTGATGTGCCTTTAAGGGACAGATGGGTGAATGCATGTGTGTAGTAATGTTTGGGATGTGCCTGTGAAGGATTGGCTGGTTGGTGGTGCTTTTCCCTTTTAGGGTGAGGAAACAGCCCATAGGGAGTGGGTAGAGTTGTAATTTGTCTGGATGCCGTTAATTGGAGTGACGTGCATGTGGAGTTGCTGGAGGGTAAGGCTAGGTTTACAATGAAAGTAATAGTATTAATAATAATAGTTTACAAGTATAATATTGCAAATCCCTCGCCTGCTCTTAATTTTTCCTAATTGCCTACCAGATGATCGTTTTAGCAAATCCCCGGCCTGCTCATCAGTATTGCTGACACTGCCTCAGGATCATTGTTGCTAATCCCCGGACAGCTGTCATTTTTATTCATATTTTGCCATTGGCAAACATTGCAAATTCACTTGATTGCCAATTATTCCTAACCATCACCAGTGTCGTAAATGTAGATGTCATTATAGTCATGTGTGGGGCAGCGATGCAAGTCGGATTGGCCAAAGCGGTTGAGAATAATGTGCCTGAAACACAGAGTGAGAATTCCTATAACTGCCTTAAATGGATATGCTTGTTTGCTTAGTGAATCTGTACTTGGTCTCAAAATGGGTAAAATATTACAGCGATCCATGGTTTGTGGGATATCTTGCTTGGCGGATGATTTTGTAGGGGTGTTACTTTATGTTGTACTTTATTTCGACAACAACGTGCCATAAAAGCCATACAAAATAAATACACCAACAGTTGACATTAAAATGCAGAGTACATGAGTGAAAAAGTCAAAAACGTGATCGGACCATTCCTGATATCCAGGTTCCTCCTACAAAAATACACATTACAATGTCCTGCTTCACATACCGTTCCATTATAAAGAAATCAAATACATTACATATGCATTAAAATTCATAAAATCCATGTGCACCGTAGTAGTTTTGCTTTAAACGTTTTTGATCTCTTCACCATCAGACATATTGAAACAGCCTAAAGCTTGCACATGGATACGCAAAATTTGTCGCACACAAATCTCTCCAAAATATATCTCACCTCCCAGTCTAATTGGGCATGCACTTAGCCCTCATTCTCCGTTGGATGGATTGCGAGGGCATCCTTGGCTGCACTGCAGAGCAGCATTGTCTCCATAGTGGATCTGACAGAGCGAAGTTAAAAAAGTGCTTTCACCAGGTTTTCCTTTATCTCCAGGTAATAAGGGCAGATTAAAACTAAATGCACAATGCTCTCAATTTCATTTTGGCAAAAGGGACACATTGGCGAGACATTGCTGTTCCATTTATTTCTTAAGCTCGCCACTGGCACTTTCCCCAGGCGTGATTGTGTACAATGGTCTCATCTGCTTGGGGTACATGTTATCCAGGTAAGCCTCATACCAACGCGCCTGCTTCACTGGCCACTATCTCGAGAATTAAATAGATTGGGTAATCCTAGACATTACTCCAGCTTCCATTTTTAGCGAATAGGCGTTTTTAATTTGGATTTTGGAGTTCCTATTCAAGCGTTCGGGATTAAGCCACAAATCCCCCATCCCAATGTCGTGGAGATCTTTTTTCAAATGCACAACCAGGGCAGCTGCCTGCCCGCTTCCTGGCCCATGCCATCTTTCAGGGCCTCCCTGTATTTACCTCGGTTGTGATTCGTCAAATCTATTGCCCAATAGTAGACAGGTTTTACTTCCCAAATCAAAGTAATTTTTATATGTAAACTGAAAGTCTGTATTTGTGTAGGTTTCACCGGCTATACAAATCCACACCCCTGAACCAACGTCTACCAAATTATGCATGGATTTGTCTTTTGTCTGGGGCAGGACAAGATCATAGTCTATGTTTGGATGCAAATAATTCACTCCGTAGACACCCTCATTTACTGATGCTCACCCTGATTCACTACAGTAGGTACTAGGAGGCAAAATTTGGAAAGGCGTCTGAACAAAAGGTTTGATATGTTGGTTGTTCCTCTGAAATGTATTACTACCGTATACAGTTCAAAAGTGTTTATTAAAGCATTTTTAATAGGAATACAACAACAAAAAACGTTTTATTACACCACTCCAAATATGGGAAATGGCAAGGTTACAGTTTACTAAAGTTCATTCACAAGAAGAGAGCGCAATCAATCAATCTTTCTTGGACACTTTCTCAAATGTGCTGAAGCCAATGAGTGACTGAAACATGCCACACAAAAAACGAACATCACTCGGAAAAGCTCCATCTGATGCAAAGCGAAAAATCAATATCAAGAGCTTCAGGAACACAACAACAAACAGCAGCTGGACTTGCTGACCAGAGGACAAGAGCAACATACTCCAGTGCAAACGTGATGCCAGAGCAAACTGAAGCAAGACTTGCTGACATGAGGACAAGAGCACATGAGACAACACTCTATCAGGACACTGGTACCCCAGCTAGTGCTCTCTAAATTTGTCTCCAAGTAAACTTGAAGATTTGGTGCTTTGAATGGTAATGCCAGCAGGTTCTTTATGAATGTGTGCTCTACTGTTGCAAGGCTCCCGGTACTTCACCTACCCCATAGCTCTGCTCCATAAATCGCCGCTTACCTGGCTTGTAAACCTCAAGAGATACCCTCACAGCCTCATTTCCATGCTCCCTCGTGAACCTGGTATATCCTTTAGACTGCTGTATTTTAAAGACTATGGTAAAGACCAATAGTCCCTTGCAGAGAAAACTCTTAATATTATTATATACCCTATTCTGGAACTGATGATCTAGACCAATCTCAAGGTGGCAATCTCGGTTTGGTTATTGAGGATGCTCTAAAACCCCATAGGCTTCTACCAAAACCCATTTCCATTTGTAAAGCTGAACCAAAGTGCAGTGGGATGCCGTAAACTTGGGACTGTGTTTCAAAAGGAAAGCTGCCCCATAGACCAAAGACAACATTGGGCTTTGCAGAACCTGGGGGAGACAATATCCCTGTAATCGAGAAATTCTTCACACTGTATTCGTCCTTTTTTGATGTTTGTGTGGAGTAAGTTTATGTTATGCTCTAAATAAATCCCTGTGCATATAGGCATTTATCCAACCTGTACTAGTTTAGGACATTTCTAAGCAAGTTACTTTGGCTACACCGCATGCATTCAACAGGCACTATTCCTGCAATTCATTGCCTGCTCTAGTCCTTGCCTGCAATTTGACTGGGAAGTCAAATGATTTTTACATTTCATTTAGTGAATATATAGCACCTAGGAGCAACAATTTACAAATTGAGGCACTGGGAAGTAAATTGATATGTCAAAAATTATAACTTTTTATAGTAATATGCTAAAGCCACGATTACTATCAAAGTCAAAATGTTGCTTCTAAACCATGTTTCACAACCCCCTCCAATGACCGTTGTGTCATCTGTCAGATACTTCAATGTTGGAGAGAACTCCCAGGTATGCCAGAACGATGCTGGATGTCTGCGGACTTGCAGGGTCCAACTCGTTCCGAAAGTATACACAGAGGACTCAGTCAACGGCAAGTTCAAACTGCGGTTTTACGACTAAAACAAACAGGGATCAATGCAAGAACACAGGTGTATTTGAGTACTTCTCGGATGTCTCCTAGCTCACAGGCCAGTTTTGGTATAGAATGACATCACCGCTCCGTCACTACTTGGGCCTTTCTCCAAAAATATATTGATGTAAGGGATTGGCCATCGGGAGTCTGATAACCTATACAATCACTCATACGTGTTATTCTACTGGCTCTTACATGTCAGGTGGCTGGCCTCTCCCATCCCCAATTCACTAACTATAACTAGTGGACTTATCCATTGGTCTGTTGCTACACATCCCTGGAATTCTAAACTGTAGCTGGCTAGAGCTGATCCCACCCCACCCGCCCCTCCCAAGGCCTGGGACTCGAACGAGTTCTCAGCTCATGGTGTACCTCTTCATGGTAATGTGAGCAATTATGTGTCTGTATTGTAACTTGTGTACACCACCTTTGACTCATGAGAATATTCTCCTAACAATAGCAACACTTGTAGCGGTCTGCATCTGGCTGCTGGGATCAACTTCTTCCCACCCTGGAAGACTGTCCATTGTTTAGAGACCACAAAATCGAGCTCTTCCAGCCACTCCCAATTATGAGGATTTATTCTGTTTCTCTCCAGCTGGTCCTTCTGTCATCTGGGGATTGAAATGTCTCTCCATATCTCTTGACCTTGGCTGTGGGCCCCGTCTCATACGTCTCCTGCTCAATGATTTGAGGCCTGCTGTAATTTTTCTAAACCTTATGTGGTTTCTACATTGTCCATGTTATGCTACATTCCCCATGGGTTTGCTATATGTGGTTTGATCAGGTTCCATAATTTACTCGACTATGGGCTTTAAGCACCAGCAAGCTCGCTCTGAATCTCTTGACCTTGCTGTTTCTGCGTTACTACATTTGGCACCTGACAAAATAATAAAAGCAATGTATCTGTCCTCTAACCATTCAACTGTGCACTCATGTTTTTCATGTATTTGGGTGTGTGTTTGTGTGGTGCTGCGGACTGCACACGTGCTTCATGTCTAACGCTGTTATGTCGTGGTGTCTCTAATCATGTCAGCAACATGGCTTCTTGGTGCTTAGTCCAGGCTGACCATATAGGTGTCTGACGACGGCCACTGGTTCTTCTCTAACACATGGATAGATTTGTACTGCACTTGGTCTGTGTATGGTTGACTGAGAGGCTACCTCTCAGTGTATTTGTTAATCATTGGTGCGTTTGGGATTTGTCTGAAATAAAATGGGTGTTTGCAAGCTTTTCTGGCCTTCCGTCTAGTCATTAACTTGGTGGGAGGGGGCGGGGTGGTTTTAGGATCCTGAAACCCTCTTCATCAATGTGGGAATTGAAGCGGGATGTACAATTGTGCGAGGGAAGGAGGTATGGCTGTGTGCCATGTACACAGATTATACACAACTTTGGTTAAAGAGGTTTTTGGGTCCTGCCATTTGATGGCATGTTACGCATATGTTACTAATGTCCTAGTATTGCAATCACTGGTACAATAAGTTTGTTCCCCGCGGACAGTACTATTTTACCTCGACTATGCAAATCATTAAGTAGGACACGGAAGCAAATCAACATGCTGGTGAAAGTTGTGGCAGGAGGAATCAGCAGTGAGGGGTCCATGAAAAAATATGGCTTACAAACAAATTAATGCCTGTGCACAAGGGCTTCATTGAGTGTTCATAAGCATTTTAACAGCACTCAAATGAACCATTCAGCCCATTATCTTCCCAACTCTTACTGTACATTTTGTACTTTTGTTGTGCTAGTTTTGGGCTTTCGGCTTAGGCCTTTTCTCACTTTTGTAAATGAACACTTAAAGATGCATCCTGTCATTATGTTATATAAAGAAATGTTAATAATTGCTACACAATACACACTTGGGTTTCTGAAAGATGATGTGAAATTTCAAACCAGGTTACAAGGTTTGGCTGAAGGGAACGGTGTAACTGCAACCGCCGGCTGGCACTGTGGAGGAGGATTGAAAAGAGGATTTACAAAAGGTAACGACAAAGGGTGCATGGAGTGTATGGCTATTGGAAGAAAGGTTGATTGGCCCCAGAGGAAGAACACTCGAGACATAATGTGTACAGGGTTTAAAAAACTCTAGTGCAGTGATCTGCAGCCTGTGGCGCTCAAGATATTTTAGACTATGAATCCTGTGATCCCTCACCATTAAATAAGCTGGCTAGGGATGATGGGAGTTGTCCAAAACATCTGCAGACCCCTGCACTACTGTTAGAAGCACAGAGGCATTGATCCATCCCTGTCGCAAGGACAGAAACCTAGGTTAAAGAGAAGGGCGTGTCAGTCCCATAATTGCAGCATTGCAGGAAACCAATAACGGAAAACCTAACAATTGTTGTTTTATGGTGGCAAACAGTATTTCTTTGCAATTTCCGGAAGATATGTTGTGGCCACATTTAGGGAGAGCTACCTTCCATCTTCCCATAATACTATTGTTAATATGGAAACAGTACGGGAACCACAGAACCCTGCAAAAACAGCAGCAATCTACCTGGGTATTACAATACTTTAGTACCCAGTGGGGCGTACGGGCAGCCGACCAGCCAATCAGGAGGCTCAGAATGAGGGCTTTACCACATGGTAAAACCCCTGCTCTAAGCCTCCTTGGAAGGAGGTGAGGGGGGCACCAAGTGGCTCAGTGATTCCAGTAGTTTAGTGTTAGTGGCCCAATGGTGAAAAGGCAAATCGCATATCAGAACATTATGACCAGACAAAAACAAGCCCAGTCATCACAGCAAACGAAAATAGATAAATCCTAGGGGGCTTGTCAGTTGCCCATTTCTGAGTCCCTCCTCTATGCCTGGTTTGCTTTCCTGCCTTCTGCAGGGCTGGTGCCCAGATTTGGTTATAAGAAAAAGGATGAATGCTGTGATGGGCACGCATGCTTGCTCCCAAGTTCCTACCCAACAATGTTGTCTGTGGCACTAGCACAGCCCCTGCGTGCTGTAGTCCTTCTAGGAGGTGTCAGTGTTAAATGCATTTGCTCCCACCTGGTGCCCGATCCCCTCCTCTGCTACAAGAGAAGATTCTCTGTGGAGCAGAAGACCTGTTGGAAAGTGTGTTGTGCTGTATACATTCATGCAATTAAGGGTGGGGTAGTTTTTGATGGTCAACCTCTTAGGTCTTGCGCCCTTTTAGATGTGCAATTTGCAGGTGTCGTGTCGGTGTGAAAGCAAGAACGGAGGAACCACTACCCCGCCTCCAAGGTTTTAATAGAATTTTTAATGGGGTTTTTACACAATGACAGCGCCACACTTGTTAGTTGTTGAGTTACAAGATAATGAAACAACTTGGAGCAGAAGTTCAGATCATAATTCTCCCGTGGGAGAGCCCTTTTTAATTGACAACTATTCAGGCCCACAACGAGCCTCTCTCAAAACAGGGCAGACCCTTAATCGCATCCATTTTAGTGTTCCAAATAAGTGGATGTAAATGATGGAGGTCCCTTTCCTGAAACACTGGGTTTCAATCCCACCTGAAAAGTGCAGCGTCCCAATCACTCACGTTGGCTTGAAAGTGTAAAATAAAAAGTGTTGGAAAGTGTTTTGTTCTGTATACATTCATGTTTGACTGTAAAGCATGCAGTGAGTTCAAGATTTGAGTGAGTCGGTAGCCCAGTAAGTATGTTAGTGACACTTTGTGTGTGCGCCAGCATGTGTGAGACTCTGTGTGAGTGTCTCGGTATACGTGTGAACATAAATGCAAAGCATACATGTGTCTGTATGGTGGTGGGCAGCAGCAATGCAGATTTCTATTGTGGCAGCAACCTTATGCAAGTAATTTACAGTGACCACTACTGGCATAGATTGTCGTCACAGCCTCATGAAAATGTAAAATGCATGTGTACTGCTGGTAACATGGCATTTACTAGAATTTCTCATGGGTTCCTGGGAGAACAAATTGTATGGCAATGTGTTGCAAAATGCTCCATTTTAACACAAAGTGTTCACCGGGTGAGGGTATAAGGTGGAGAAGGAGAATTTCCTTGACCCATTCTACATTATTTTGGGCTCCCATGCTTAGCTCATTCGCTCTTGCTAATTTGGGGGAATATTAAAGGAATGTATCTGTCAAAAAATGTTATTGTCCCTACGGGTCGGCCATGTGTTTTTAAGCCTAAATCGCTCGATTTTTGAAAAATTTCCTATGGACCTTACCCGAGTTTTCGTCCATTAAACGCACGCGAAAACAGGCACCAGGGCGCTGCAATTTTGTGATAATCCTATCACTTGCCGCATCGCCCTGGCTGAACTGCTTTTGCATCACTAAATCATATCCCCCGCCCCTGAGCCTGACATTATCAAAACATTCATATTCCCCGCCTCTCTCCGTGACGTCACTGTGCTGCGTAGGCAAACGCGCCCAGTTGTCTTCTACGCAATTTCACACAGAACCCAGAAACCAACAGAGATCAACTCACAACACAGCGCGCCACAATTCGGAATATGAAACTGTACTTTAAAATCAAACAGCAATACAGTACATTTGGTAAAGTACATTTATTTGACATTAAATGTTTAGAGAATATTCAGCAATTGGCATATTAAATCGGAATTGAATTTTTTTTCTTTTCTCTCGATCTGCAAATCCGTAAAAGTTTATCGTGAGTCACGCGCTGTTCCTTTATGGTACACAGGGTGTTGGTTTTCGTTAAAAGAAGCACTTTGGTCGCACGGTGAACCGCAAGGCTGTTCCATCAACTAGGCACTAGGCCAGTGTAAAGGTTGACATGTTGCTTCTAGCCGCTATTACCGCGTAAGGGCATATGGGCCCTTGGCGATCGTCCCATAAGATCGTCAAAGTGGTGCAATTGTTTACAAGAAGCTGCAGCTGGCGGATGAAAAAACCATCTGCCAGGATCTGAAACTGGTGGCAGTAGCAGTAGGGTAGGATATACCTGTTTTGAAAACATACAAATTATAAATAGTCTCGCCAGCCGATCTTTATTACTATTATTCATTTTATTTATTACGGCCGATCAGAAACTATTTGCTTGCAAGGATAGTGCAATGGAGTATGTTCGGCTCTAAAATCAATGCGAAAACTAACAAAATAAATCGAGGTTAACACACAATGAGAAACGACTGTCTACATGCGTGTGGAATGTGGACCTGCATGCCCATGTGCCCGTTACAAAGAAGATCCCACAAACGTTTTACTTGCTCTTCATTCATTCATCCATTAATTAATTCTTCACTCCGGTATAAAAGCGTCTAAAGAGTTACTTACATTATATTTGCAATTTCCATTGTGTCTCTGCGTAATGCAGTCCGTAAATCCCACTGTGCTCGTGACAACAATTTTTCGTATACTGAACTAACATGAAACTCGGTCTAGTTTCCGAATTTTCTGCCTTACCGTCTCTAACGTTATTGCACCCCTCCTTCAAATGAAGTCCTTTCGGCATGGTCCCCGTCTCTCAAGGTCAAAAAACAATAGAACCTTATACTGCCAGTGCGAGTTGTGGGCCTCTTCAGGCCGCAAGCTGAAAATCAAAGCTGCTGACCTTCACTCGAAATGAGCATACATTCTTACTTTGCAACATCCCGTAGTAAAGCCATCTGTGAGAACTTGAATTTTCGAATCCATCTATGTACTGGGCCTCAATGTGCAAATGCGAACTGGCTTCTCTTCCATCTGCAACGGCTCGCTTGGCACGTTCTAAGGCCCCTAATTTTGTCCTCGTTGTCCGCGAGCTTTGCAGCCCTAGAGAACCTTAACTATGGAGATATTGACTTTTTGGGGGAAGGTCAAGGAAAGTATAAAGTGCCCGAGGAGTTGAGTTAAAAGTGAGATTTGTTTGTTTTATTATTTGCAATACACAAGCCTCCCCTGGGTTAACAGTGCGCAGCATTTACATGAGATTGCGAAACTTTGTTACATCAACAAAAATATATACATACACATATTGACAAGGTCAGCAATATGCGATGAATAGAGAGAGAAGTCAAAGATGACACCCAGGTTGTTCGCCACCCAGGATGGTGAAGGTAGGGGTTAGGGTTTGCATACTTTGTATGTACACTGTACAATAACATTTTTTCACAAAAAGACAATCAGATTATAATGATTTAAACTGGGATTTGTACTTCTCAACAAGCTCTTCTTTGGGTGGACAAGGCACAGTGGCAATGTTTGGTGGCAATGCATCAGTGCTCTGCACAGAAACGCTCAAAATTCCCTATCTGTGGTTCTCGAGTACAGCAACAATAAGGCCTTTAACAAAGTCGAACTCCATTTCATCATAGACTGGTTTGATCACCCATTGCTTACTTCTTTTTGCAAAGGCCGTAGTGTAGCGAAGCATCCCTACATTACCTGTAGTTCTAGATTGTTCACGGCACACATTCTCGTTATGGGCCAAGACCGCAAGTAGAGTCCTATGTTTCATGCCCTGCATGCTGAAATGCAAGCGCTTTGGCCTGTACTTTAGGCACATATGGTGGAACACTTCAAACCTCCTGTGTGACAGAATTCTGTCAGCCCCCTCAAATCTCTTGATAGAGTTTTATCGAAAACAATCTTCACAATGGCTGTGTGTGTGGGTGAAGATGGAACCAACCACTACTTCTTCCGTGCCTCCTCTGGGGACAAAGGGCCATGTTCACAGTGGTGTAAATGTAGGTTTTCTGTCCAGCGGTGAACGTTGGTACAGTGGTGCATCAGTGACCGCCATTTTTCAAATAGGATTTCCACTGACCCTTCACAAGTTTAGGAGCTCCACCAAAGATGGTGGCTGATAGACTGGGACCACTGTGAAATACTTTCCAAACCTTTTTTTTCCCTGCAGCCGAGATTTTCTTATTGATTGATTTAGCAAGATGCCATACATCAAATTGATGTTTAATCTGTGGGAACTGCTGTTATGCTCACCTGGCTCCCACAGGGGTGTCGATCTGAACTGGACAGCTGCGGTCTCCACCAATGTGACGTGTAGTGCCGAGATGACGGACTGGACTGGCCCACCTAGCTTCGTTTGCTTGGCCCGTAGGAATATTCTTCTGCAAATGGAGAAAGGGAATTAACCACCCGTGGAGTTGAGCGTTAACCCCCACCCACTCCCGCTGTTCTCCCCACTGATCACCTTTGATGTCCCCTCTTATAATCTCTCTCACCTGATGGTTTGGAAAGATGAGCTCTCCATCCTGCATTGAGGGCAGGGGCGCGTAGATAACCAGTTGCTTCACTGGCTCGAAGGAATTGGTGAGTACCAGAACAATATTGACTCTGAGTCGTTCTTCCCTGTGGTTTCGGTTTGTCTGGGAAATCTCGGTGGAATTTTTTCACCAATCGGGATGCATGAACGTGGTCACTAGGTTCCCATGACCTTTGCTGTGGTGCGTTACCTTTCCAGTCGATTAAATAAAAAAGTTTTGACTTTATCAGCTTGGAGTCCAGGATGTTCTTAACTTCAAATTCGGGTTCCCCCGTCTACAAGGATGGGGTCTGGTGGCTTGGTTAGTCTTGTCCCTGGTTGCACTGTCTTCAAAAGTGACACATGAAAGACGGGGTGAATTTGCATATTAGCAGGTAAGTCCAACTTGACAGCCACCGGGTTGATAATGGCCTTAATATAGTAAGGTCCCAAATATCTGGGGTTAAAGGTCTGTGTTCCCTTTAGAGGTATATGTTTTGTGGCTAACCATACTTGGTTCCCCTATCTGGTATTGTGGAGTATCACTTCTATGCCGATCAGCATCTTTCTTGTATTTTTCCTTTCGCCTGTTTTAAATGTGCAGTTGCTTCCTTAAAGGCTTGTGTAATCGTAGCGTGCAGATGGTCCACTGCGGGCATTTCTAAGTGTTGGGGTGAGTCAAGGTCTGAGGTTCGAGGATGATGCCCATATAAGGTATAAAAGGAGCTTTGTCCAGTTCCAGAATGTACTGAATTATTGTATGCATGTTCAGCGATCCAAAGAATGTCTTTCCAATTACTCTCAGTCTGATGTAACATACAACGCAGGTATTGTTCGAGAGTCTGGTTGGTCCTCTCCGTTTGACCGTTGGTTTGGGGGTGGTGACTGGTCGATAACCTCACATTGATTTGCGCCAATTGACATTTTTTCCAAAAATGTGAAATGAATTGACCGTCCCGGTCAGAGACCAATACGGACAGAAATCCGTGTATGCGAACAATGTTTTCGAGGAACTCCTTGGCCAGGATTGAAGCTGAAGGTAATCCCTTTAAGGGAATAAAGTTGGCCATCTTGGAAAAAAGATCCACAATAACTAGAATGGTGTTAAATCCATTGCATGGGGGTAGATCAGTAATAAAGTCTAACGATAAGGTGAGCCATGGTGTAGGCGGAATGTCTAAAGGTTGTAAGAGTCCGGCTGGTTTTTTCTTTTGACTTTTGTTTTGGGTGCAAATGCCACAAGACATCACAAATGATTTAATATCCTTTCGCCAGGTGGAAAACCAGAATTGTCTTAATTTTAGCTTCAGTTTTTGCAATACCTGGTGCCTCTCAATTAGGGTATCATGATAACGGGAAATTACTAGCTCTTGTAGTTCCTTGTGTGGCAGAAATAGCCGCCCTTGGTAATAAGGCAGGTCATTGGTGACAGAGTAGTCCGGGCCTTTCTTTACCCAGTCCTGCAGAGCTGTAGGATCAAAGAGTTGCTGGATCTTTACCTGAATGTCCTCTAGTGTCTGTAGAGTAGTCATGCCAAGAATCCTTTGTTCGGAAATTATAGGTACTGGTTTTGGGTTCACTTGCCTCTCCCATCCCTATTCGGGATAAGGCGTCTGCTTTACCATTCTTACAACCTGGTCGATAGGTTATCACGAAATCGAACTCGGCAAAGAACAATGCCCATCAGAGTTGGCGTGACGATTGGGCCTTCGCTGTCTTTAAATACTGTAAGTTCCGGTGATCGCAGTAATGGTATGCGTGGCACTGAGAAGATAGTGCCGCCAAGCCTCGAAGGCGGATTTAATGGCTAATAACTCCTTGTCGGTAACCGCATAGTTTAACGCGGGTGCCGAGAACTTTCTGGACCAAAATGCTACTGGGTGAGGCTGGCCAGTTTCAGAGTCCTTTTGAGACAGAACAGCTCCCATGGCTAGACTGGATGCATCAGTTTCCACTATGTATGGAAGTTCAGGGCGCGGGTGCTTTATTACAGGTGCAGACGTGAATTTCACTCTCAGCTCTTGGAAGGCATTTTCAGCTTCTTCAGTCCACATAAAGCGTTTTTTTTTTTGCAAGAGTGCTATGATGGGATGTACAACATGTGAAAATTCCGGGATGAAATTGGCAAAGCCGAGCATGCTTTGTACTCCTTTAACTGAACTTGGTGATGGCCACTTAAGGATTGCGTCCACCTTTCGTGAGTCCATTCGGACTCCTCTTGGGGTCTGGATAAACCCAAGGAATTCAACTTCACGGCACGAAAAACGCATTTTTCCAGTTTTGCATATAGTTTGTGCTGGCGCAATTTCTCAAGGACTGCTCGGACTTGCTTCACATGGTCAGATTCTGAAGAGGAGTATACTAGAATATCATCAATATACGACAACACAAACGTCAATGAGTTCACGAAGGACATCGTTCATGAAGTATTGGAAAGCTGCTGGTGCATTGCACAACCTGAAAGGCATCACCTGGTATTCGAATAACCCATACTTAGTGCGAAAAGCAGTCTTCCATTTGTCACCCTCTTTTACACGTACCAGATGGTATGCCCCCCGGAGATCTAACTTAGTGTATATGCAAGCGTCCTTCGCTTGGTCTAGTAGTTCAGGGATCAGAGGCAATGGGTATCGGTTCTTAACAGTTATCTGGTTCAATGTGTGGTAGTCTATGCGCGTTCTGAGGTCACCTTCCTTTTTGGGCACGAAGAACAAAGCTGAAGATGCAGGGGACTTGAATGGGCGAATGAAGCCATTAGCAAGGTACTGGTCTAAATATTGTCGTAGGTGAAGGTTTGCAGGTTCCGTAAGGGCGTAGATCCCGCTACAAGGGGTTGTGCACCGGGTATGAGATCGATTTGACAATCGTACGATCTGTGAGGTGGTAAGGTGTTCGCCTGTTCTTTTTGGAAGACATCCTGGAATTCTTGGTATTCTGGAGGTAGTTGCACGACTGCTGTGGTTACTGTGGCCAGGCCTGCGTTCATATTTTTCTTTGGGTAACAGGTTTGTGCACAATCCGGGAAGGTTATTCTCTTCTCTCGCCAATCAATACAAGGATTATGTTTCCAACCAAGGTATCCCCAGTATTATTTGGAACTGTGGGGCTTTGATTAGATCAAACACAATAGTCTCTCGATGCCCATCCTGACCCAATAGTGTCATCTCTGCGGTGGAATGAGTTACAGGCCCAGAGGCAATTTCAGTTCCATTGACTGTGGTGATGACATCTGAGGTGGTTTTTCGGCAGAGAGGTAGATTCATCCTGGAAGTCAATTTGTAGTCCACATATTTCCTATGGCCCTGCTATCAATGTATGCCCTTACTGCGTGCATACGCGATGGCTGCCTTGGATCTACGAGGACCATTGGTATGATGAAATGCAAGGTCTGAGTATCCTTCTTCAAGCTCAGCAAGCGGACCTCTACGCTTGTCGGGCGTGGTCGTTTCCAGAGTCTGAATCCATATGGCTTTTATCAGCAGCTCCTACCACCTTCATGGGTGGTTTTACAGGGCAATCCTGTAGAAAATGCCCAGAAGTTCCACAATATAAACACAATTGCATTTGCATCTCCTCTCCCTTTCCTTCTGGGTTAAGGGTCTTTTAACCCCTCCGATTTGCATGGGTTTTGAAGCATCTGCTCCTTTGGGGTTAGCATAGGTTTTCACCAACAACTGATTCTCAAACTTGGCTCAATCAGCCTTTCTGTTCTGAAGTCTGTGATCTAACTGGACCACTAAGTCTATATATTCAGCGCAGTCTTGAGGTGGGTTCACGACTTGAGCCAAGACATCCTTGAGTTCTCCTCGAAGCGCTCGATGAAATAATGTGATTCGTTTTACCTCAGGCCATCCAGTTTCCACCATCAACCTATTAAAGGTTGCAATGTAGGATAGAAGGTCCTGGTTACCCTGTCATAGGGACAAAAGTTTGTTATCCAGGGGCTGTCCTTGGGAGTGCCAGGCAAATAGTCTTTCCATGCTCATTTGAAAGCCCTGAAAATCCCGCAGAATTGGGTCATCCCGAGTAACTAGTGGAATTGACCAATCAGCTGCACTGCCGCTGAGATATGACAATACGAAGGCTACCTTGGCTTGATCGTTTGGGAAGGCTCCAGGTCTGCATAAAAAGTGCAAGCGGCATTGCTTCATAAACACGGCAAACATTTTGGGATCTCCGGCAAAGCGTTCGGGCGGCGCAAATGGAATATTTCCTGGTATGTTTATTTGCACAGGGTTACTCGATGACACAGGAGCTGGATTTCCCCAGTACTTGGTAGGGGTGCTTGTCCAGCCTGGCTTTACAGTAGTTGCCTAGCAAGGTCATCAGTTCGCTCGTTTGACAAAATCAGTTCTCTCCTAAGAGCATTGGTTTCTTGATGGGTGGAATGCACTTCAGCCCTCAGTTCCCCTAGTAATTGGGCCAATTGGTCAGTTTCTGAGGTATCCATAACGCCCGTGAGGGAATTTGTGGGTAGGCTTAGCGTTCTGTTATACTCACCTGACTCCCACAGGGGTGTCTATCTGAACTGGACAGCTGCGGTCTCCACCAATGTGACGCGTAGTGCCGAGATGACGGACTGGACTGGCCCACCTAGCTTCGTTTGCTTGGCCCGTAGGAATATTCTTCTGCAAATGGAGAAAGGGAATTAACCACCCGTGGAGTTGAGCGTTAACCCCCCCCTACTCCCGCTGTTCTCCCCACTGATCACCTTTGATGTCCCCTCTTATAGTGTCACCTGATGGTTTGGAAAGATGAGCTCTCCATCCTGCATTGAGTGCAGGGGCGCGTAGATAACCAGTTGCTTCACTGGCTCGAAGGAATTGGCGAGTACCAGAACAATATGGACTGAGATTCCCGGCAAGACGCCGTAAGTATGTAGTTCGTAAGAGTTAATATGTCTGACTTTCACTCTGTCCGATTCCTTGCAGGTTGCAGCTTGACCCTAGCGAAGAATCCCTCGTGGCAACCGGTAATATAAGGTGAGGATTTGTATTATCCAACACAGTTCGATAAAATAATGTCAATATGTAACCTGTTGCTTTCGCCCTTATTCAGGCGCTGAGAGAAAGTATGAAGTCTCGGGGAATAATACCTCTGGCGGTAAAATCAAGTAAGTCTATTGTGGTGAGGAGGTTTCCCCTCGTTTGTCCCTTTGTTTCACCTTGCTGTCCTTTTGTTTCCCCTTAGGGGCCGGGGTTCGGCGAGGATGCAGTGGAAGCTGCACCGACCCATGAAGAGGAATGGTACCCCCGGTGGTAAAATCAGGCAAGTCTATGGGGGGTAACTAATATTGCCACTGTGTATTCCCTTGGCTCACCTTGCTGTTCTTGTCTTCCCCTTATGTGCCGGAGTGCGGCGGGAACATGCAGAAGGATGTGGTGGAATGTGAAGAAGCTGCAAAGGCCGGTGAGTTCAGCGTGGCGCTGCAGCAGGCGAGGCGACGCGCATTAAATAACTTCTTTTTTCCAGCTCGAAGGTGCGATGGATCGGGAATTCAGGTAAGGATCAAAGGTATTGCTCTTGTTCTAACTTTTTCTCCTTCTTTCTCCCTTTTTCTAGGAGCTCCAGACTCGAGGCGGGCGTGGCAGAAGACTGGATGCAGACTTGCAGGTGCGGTGAGCATTACGCTACTGGATGCAGAAAAACGCAAAGCGTGTGCTGCTCTTCGGGCGTGGTTTAAATAGCCTCCAAAGTAGTCCCAGGTAAGTATTCCTCCCCAGCCCTACCCGAGTAAAAAATAGTCCCTCTGTAAAGTAGTCCCTTCCAAGCCTCTTTTGGCTTGGAGCTCTTGCAGCATGGTCTGCATTAGGTAAGTTTAAATCTATGAGCCTGGCCTATGGCGCCAGGACTGACTCTCCATATGAGCCTGGCGCCATAGACGCCAGGACTGCACCCAAATAGCCCCTAGCAGGGGTTGTTGGGCTTGCTTGGAATGGCTTGATGTCTGCTTCCAGGGTTGCTGGACTTGGTCTGGGTCCCAGGGGGTAGGCATCATAACTGCTCTCTCATTGTCTTGGCAATTGAAACGTGTCTGTCCGTGGCTATGAGGTCGATGTGCATTCCCCTCGATTGTAGATATTCCACCGATTTTATAAACCCTACTCCATGGCCACTGAGGATTTACATTGGGTCACCTGCACGACCACCGAACTCACAATTTTGTTACTATCCATGTCATGAAAGTGGTAGGTGCAGTACTTGGCAGAAAATCCAGGGCTGTCGCACTGTCCATCGCCGGCTAGCCTGAATCGTTTGCCTTCGAATGTACTTGCTAGAGGCAATTGTTCAATTTTCCAAGCATCACTAATGGCCGGAAATAGATAATCATGTTGGAATTTGTAGTACTGCGTTTTAGAAATGAAATGGAGTCCCACAAACTGAAAGAAAGACTCTAACTTTCTAAAACTGGAGCCACTAAAAAGTGATGCAGCTGCACACAGTAGATTGCCTGCTGGCAGTTTCCCCAGCATCGGTTGTGCAGACCATGAGAACGTATGATTTAATCAACAGGCGGCATGTATTGTGACGTTACTGCCTTGTTTTGACGAGTCACATGAATCAATGGCTTCCCACATACTTTCCCTCTGACGGAATGCCCACATTTCAGCATACTTATAATATCCATCAAACAACTGTCAAATACTATGTATTTGCCCTCTTTCATTAGACTGTCATCCGGCATCACACTTGTTTCAGACTGCATTGTTGCAGACATACCAGCAGAATTGAAAGAAATATTGCTGATATCAGGTTCTGATGCATCAGTGAATGCTGCTGCTGGTTCATTCTCTGTCATTTCAACATCTGTTACTTCAACATTGATGGGAGAACACAACAATGTCGACAGCTTTTTTGGTGGCAATTTTTTGGCGGGCGTAGACTGTGTGAATTGATCTGCAACTACTTCAGAGCTATCTTCAATACATTCAGTATCATCTTCTTGTGGTGTTGCAGTCGCACTGTAGCAATGGTCCATTACAACTTTACTGGATTCTCCGGACACATTCATTTCATGTTCTGGCCAGTGGACATGAGCATCTCTAGTCTCAACACGCGGCGTCTGAATTAATAGTTCCTCCATAGTGTAAATGGTCTGGCAAGCAACATCTCTCATTCGTTTCACTGTCTGTGTATGTATAGTTCATAGACCCACGGGTAACTAGAGGACAGATTGGAAAAGAGATGTTCAGTTTAAACACAAGATAAAGTATAGTACAATTGACTGGAAAAAAACATTAACTAGTCCCAAGCACAAAAACATTTCTTAAGTTATGAACTGTTTATAACTAACCGTATTTTTGATTCTTTGCAACTTTTTTGACTCGACCGTCAACATCTGCATGCTGTAGCTCCGATTAGTTTCCGCATCTCTTCCCTTCTGTTGCGCTGCAACAACTATATTTTCTGTATCCGCATAGACAGCATGGAATGAGGCTCCATCGACTCCCTGAAACACAGTACTTTCATTACTATGTATCACAATATTGTTAGCATAAAACACATGTGAGGACGAACACACAGGTACATCTCAGTAGCTAAACACGATTTAAACACTGTGTAGAACAATCAAACGACAAGTATTCGAGCTCTGATGACCTAGTTTGATGGAACTGTCAGTATCCATACCTCTGGCTCTGCATGGACTGCCATGAATGATTGTATTGGAGAGGATGCATCAGCAACTCCCTGAAACACAGTACTTGCGTTAGTATGGTTTTTAATATTGTAAACATACACACACTTGGGGTCGACGGCACAGGTACATATAAAGAGAACCACAAATGATGCTTTGTCTAAAAGAATCAAGGAATATTTAAATATGATCAGATTTAATAGACTTATTTCTCCGATTTCTTTACATCTGCATCATCTAAATGGGATGTTGTGATAGTAGTGGAAGCTCCATCGTCTCCCTGAAACACAGTACTTGCGTTAATAGGGAAGAAAGTATAGCAAATGGAATCACGTTATATGATCACGCTCGATGGAGCTGTCAGTATCCATACCTCGTGCTGCTGAAGAATATCTAGGGATGTTGTAAATGTAGTGCGCACTTCCGAAAGCTGTTGCGCCGATTCGTATCCGCATGGTCCCGCTTCCAGTTCCCCTGGAATTACTTGAATGTCAGGCTCAGCATCAAGTGCGGGGGTTGACGCTTCAACAACTGCCTGAAACATAGTATTTGCATTAGTAAGGATTACAATATTGAAAACATAGCACACACTTGGGTCGACCGCGCAGGCACATTTCAGTAGCTAACCACGAATGAAACATGGTGTAGAACAAACGACAAGTGTTACAGTCCTGATGATCACGGTCGATGGAGCTATCAGTATACATACCTCGTGCTGCTGAAGAACATCTAGGCTGTTGTCTATGTGGTGGACGCTTCAGCATCCCCCTGAAAGACAGTACTTGTATTAGTATGGATAACACCAATTATAACTGAAAAAAACCCCAGGGGATGACAACTAAGGTGTATATCAATTGGTAAGCACTAACCAAACAATTGGTAAAATAATCACATGATACATAAAATCTATTACTTGACATGCATAAAACAAGTCTGTAGCGAAATAGCCAAGTAAGATTACCTGATACGCGCTAGAAGTGGTTGATAATTGCGAGCACATCACGGAAGTAGAATGCTCTTGCTTCAGATTCAAGGGATAGTCAAGCAGTTGTAAAGGTAAATTATTGTTTGATAATGAAATGCCAATATTTAAAATTGCCATGTAAGGAGACAGAATACTTGAGTAATGCTATTGAAAATGCGCAATATAGCACAGTTCCCTGTGCCCATTTATAGATTTAGTTTGTGGGTTATGAAATCTAAAAATAATATATTGATAAATGTCATTATTCAAAAAGCTATACACTCATATCAATGTCGAAAGTATTACAAATTGAAAACACCTAAAATATCAATTAATCCATTCGGCTACCTACACACTACCGCAAGGCCTAAAGCTAAAAACGGACACTTGACTCACCAGTGGCGGAATGTGGACGAATAGAGTGGGAATAGCGTTTGCGAGCAATTTGTGTTTTTCACCGTTTATTCTTCTTTGTTACCCAAGATGTGGCGTACATGTTCGAGGAAAAGTGCCGGCTGCAGATGCGGTATTGATCACCCCTCTTGTCCTGTAAGACTTGTTGGACTCTACTTTCAAGCTCATCTAGTGGATATCTGCAATGTCTGACCCATTCTCTTATTCGATCAACAGTTTTCGGGAATACATGCATTGTAGTGCCTTCAGATTTAGCATGGGTCTTCGAAGGGCAACTTCTAATCGAACAGGCAGGCATTGTTGAAAATTATGAAAAGTAAATATCGACATTATTAAACAATCTTGATGAATAAAAATGTGATAGAAAAGTAAATGAACCATACAATGTTCAATGCAAAGTTTGTTTTACTCGCCGGAACTATACCAGTTCATCATGTGCGGCTTAGTGTTTGCATAAGTTGTAGAAATTTGTAAATGATGTGACTAAACTCTGAACATGTGACTCGTCCCTTGGATGTTCTGTCTTGCACGAGAAGGAAACATGCTTACATTATAGACTGGACCCACGAAGGATGCAATTTGATAACAATTGACACAGATGAAAATAAATAGATCTATCGATAGCATAACAATTGAAACTCAAGTCAATAGTAATGAGCCAAATGAACACAGCACTATTGGGTACTCTAATCGCAAATAGATCGAAATTTAAAAATGACTGAAATATGACTAGGATACATGGCCTTACCTTGACCAACAAACAGTTGGATTCAGGAGGCCGAGCAGTATGTTGCAGGAGAACAGGTAGATGGCCACAGGTAGCACACTGAAAGAGTTTGCTCGAAGCGGTCACAGATGGCAGGACGATGAGCAGATTAGCATAGATCTCAGTGCTTCTCAGGTAGAACGTTCAGGAGTTGACTTGCAAAGCACAAAGATGTTCTCATGAGACATATCAAAGTGGTTATAAAGTATTAGAAACAGGGGTGTGTTTGTGAATGAATGACGTGTGTATGTCGTGGTATTATGTGGTTTGCAGGGGGGCGGCCAGCGTCAGGCTTGGCCTGCCTGGAGACACAGGGTCTGAGGAGGCCATGTGAGCGATTGCCCCTTTGTCGTGGGATACCTTTTGAAGTGTACATGGTGTTTGGCACCTTGGCCGTTATCGCCCCTGACAGCACACCATGGCAGCGCTCATCCACGGGTGCGAAATGCCTTTGATAGGGGTGGATGGATGGGCTGGTGGGCGTGCAGGCAAGTGTGTGGGAGTGAGGGGCCATCAGGCCCCTCTCATCCTTTACTTCTCAGTAGAAACTCGGACCAAGTGCCTCCAGTAGTGGGTTCGCCCCTTGCCCTTATGTGATGTTAACTTTGGTTGACATTCGCGTAGATGGGACCACTGACCAGGACACGGGGCATCCATTTTTGTACCCCCTTTCGACTCAATCTTGGTGACCAGGCCTCACTGCGATAGTACAGCACGCAGAGCACATGGCCCCCACCCTCGTTCCCACTCTGACTGGAAAACTCCAGAGGCATTTACAACAGCTAATAAATGTAACACATCACTCTTCCTCTGAGATCACAGTCCTGCATGTGAACCAGCCTGAACTAAGCACATAGTTCGTTCATCTCCACAAACGTGTCCTTGCCCACGCACCCTCGCCAGTGGAAACTTACTCCCATTCTGACCCTGTGTCCCTGCAAGGTATTCTCTTCATGTGCCAAACCACTGACCACGCCATGATGCCCACCTAGCAGATCCCCAACTAAAATTAGACCCCCACCACAGTATATTGTTGCCTATCAATAACAAATGACACATACCGGAGATTCTTGTGAGCACAGACCCACACTTCAACCAGTGTATTATAGTGGTCAAGACCCTTAACCTAAGGCCTGTATAATCCAATGTTAATTGATAGTATAGATATATGTGTGACTTTTATAGAGACATAACCTACTGAAGGACTTTGAACAAGTGTTATTTAGTGCATGCATTATTGATAATATATTATGTTAGCTTAGATAGTGAGCACCCCGCTTCACAGCGACCTGATCTTCACCCATTCGGAGCACAGATGTCTGACGTTCATCCTTGAATGGAGACACAATTCCTTCATTAATTTAAAAATCGAAACAACCGTTGTTGAAATATATGTGGTGTTTTATTTTGTATCTTATTTTGATGGCACAAAAATACAAGACTTTACACATTGTACAGGTCAGGTTGCAGCACAGCGAGGGAAAATCCCCTGTACTGACCGCTGTCACTCGGGAAAGTTTCTCTTATGGCACGAACGGCACAGGCGGGTATTACTCTTCGAACGCGGTGTCCAAGTCTCCTGTGAAGCCACCATGTAAAGGAACCACAGCCGGTACCACCTGTGAAAAAGAATGATACAAACTGTTTTTAAATGAACAAGATAAGTTTATTAAACGTTTGTTGTCGATGACAATTCTTGTAACTAATGGCATTCTGCTTGGACATATGCTATCTAGAGACTGCACATTATTGAACGACTTTCATGCGTTATCATGATATGTATATGTAATTTTGGATATAGTAGAAGACCATGAAATAGGAGTGGCATCACAAGCAGAGTATACTTACTCGTTACTCGGATTACTGAGTTGCGAAGTTCGTGCATAAGCACCATCATTATCCTCAACATGGACCGTGTGAGGCAGGCTGCCCTGAAGTCTGGCAGCTCGTTGACGCATTGCGGATGTGGCTCGATTTCCGAAATGTAGGCCACGCACCCCGAGTTTTCACAGCAGCAGCAGTTCTTGTCCTCGGTTGGCATTAGCTCGCACCGATTGCATGTGCACCAGGTGGAAACACCGTCCATGCGACTAGGTCCAGTGTCTTCATCCGTTGATTCGTCCTGCCAACTGCCGTCCGAAGCCCCATCATTTTCGCATGCTTCCCTTTCCAGTAGTTCCTCCTCGGTAAACTCTGGCTCGTACATGTAGGGCATTATTGTAGCCATTGTGTGGTAAACAAAAACGAAAATAATTTATAGCGGTGGTACTGGTATCTGTTCACATGGGATACAAGCAACGAAGGTAGCTGATCAGAGCACAGAAACGAGTCACAGAATACTCAAAGTAACACAGAGAGAGGAATGGAATCGAAAATCTGCTGCTGTGTGTTGTGAAACGGTCTGTTTATACTTATTGAGTAAAGAGGCTTCCTGCCGTTTCCATGGCGACACGTCATTAGCTGAAGCGCAGCGATTGTTGACACAAGACGTGCTTTGGCGTTGTGAAATGGGCGGTACGCATCTGCTGATGACAGGCTCAGGGGCAGGGGATATGATTTAGTACCGCAAAAGCAGGTCAGCCAGGGCGATGGGGCAAGTGATAGGATTATCACAAAATGGCAGCGCCCTGGTGCCCGGTTTTGCATGCGTTTAATGGATGAAAACTCGGGTAAGGTCCATAGGAAAGTTTTGTAAAATCGTGAGATTTAGGCTTAAAAACACATAGCCGACCCGTAGGGACAATACAAATTTTTGACCGAACCATTCCTTTAAGGCCCCTTCACTTCATATATTTAGCAGCTTTATACTAACTGCAAAATCCTTCAGAATCCTGGTCCCCTCTTCTCCCCCCAAATAGGAGCCATCTGCAATCCCCGGGACCAAAAGCTGCCACTACCACTGAATTGTCCTAGCAGACTCCAGCTCTCTTCAGAATATGACCTACTTGCAGAGCAGTCCCCCTCGCGAAGAGCAGGTTCAGCGGCAACATCATCTACCTTCGAAATATTGGCAGTATGAAGGACTCCAAAGAGTCCCTAGAAGCTAAAATCAATTTGGTTGGGGGCGGGGGTAAATCAAAGTGTCACTGCTAGACATGATCTGCATAAAGTATCTTACTGAGTTACAGAAGTCTGCAGAAGAAACACAAATGATGGGAGATTTATCCAAGCTCACTCGACAACCTGAAATAAGTATACAGGAGGCCAAGTGAAAATCAAGTAAATAAGAGTGGTCTGTGTAACAGAAGATTGAGGGGTTGGATGTCGAAGCCTTATTGGGAACATGGCATAAGGAATACCCGAGTCCCGAGTAACTGTCCCCTGCCTTCATGATATAGCGGGGACACAAGATGTGGGCAAAAAGCCTCCAACTAGAGCACAACCTACTGTCTGCCATGCTAGGAGTCTGAATTCTCAGGAAAGGGATGCAATATTGCAGGCTTCAAGGAGGAGAAGGCCAGCTGGCTAAGGCTCTGAATAGTTGAGACCTTCCCGGATTAAAGAAACAGAAAAGAACTTTTGAATAGGTGAAAAGTAAACTGAGAAATATGCAAATTAAATATCAGCTGTTATGTCTGGGTAAACTTAAGGTATGATTGGAGGATAGAGCCTGTTTTCTTTTGGTTTTTTTTTTAAAACACCACAAGGGACCAGAGACTGGGCAGAAAGGCATAAGGCAAGGTTTGAAGGTGGAAATAATGTGAAACATAATAAGAGAATGCACGCTGACAAGGAAGCACAACAACTTCACATGTGTTAGAGATGGAACATGAGAACAAGACAGAGAACTCTGAATTGGAAGGCAACCAAGGAAGGGATATGTCTACGGACTGACATGCTATCAGATATGTGCTATTGATGATGCAGATAGTTTATTATTGTCTTGCTTAATCTGATGGCTTGCATGACTGGGATTAGAATGATGCTCCAACATTTGAAGCAAAACATGTAGACAGATGTCAAGCAACCATCCTGAAATAAATGACTTGGTGTATTCAGCAGTAAAGATGCAAGTTGACATAATGGGGAAAATGTTTTGCTTTGTGCTTGTTCCCTTTATATCGGTTTTCGGGCTATGCCGCAAGCCCCAGGTATTTGGTTGACCTGGGTGTGGTGGACGAGGCGATAACATAGGGCATGACTACATGGGTAAGGGACTATGTTAAACAGAGAGGGTACGTTCATATAACTATGTTTGTTTGTTTATTTCTATGGCACGCTTAACCCGGAGGCATCTGGACGCATTTAGAACAAAATTACAGTTACAATTAGAATCATACAGAACAGTTAGAGCAATATTACAGTAAGCATGTCGCACATTATAAAATATAGTAATATACATTTAAGAATGGGTGCATTACAAGTAGCAGGAATTGCATATAGACAGGACACCAGTTACAGAACTTGGAACAGGGTCAAGCTATGGATGGTGGCAAAGGAGTTAGTGTCCAAGGGATGCCTTAGACGTATTGGGCTCCTGTTATCTTGGTTGGTCATTTGTTGTTAGCCAGGTGATAGATTTTCTCCTGAAACTTTTGAAGGATTGTGGCATTTTAAGGATGGTGGGAGTGTATTCCATAGCTTGGCAGCCCTAACTAGGAAACAACTCCCCCTGATTTGTTTTAGCTTGTACCTCGGTACTACCAGGCTGGAGGTGTTGGTGGACCTGGCGACCCTTGTAGTGGATCTGAAGGTACATTTCTCGGTTAGGTAGGGTGGGGCGGCATGATTCAGGGATTTAAATGTAAGAGCCATCATTTTCAACTGAATTTTATCCTTGGTGGATAGCCAGTTGTGTTGTCTCCTTGGGATGTTTAGAGCAGTCCCAAGTGCATTATTTTGCATGATTTGTAATTTATTGAGAATAAACTTACCAGCGCCTAAATAAAGTCCTTTACAAAAGTCCAATTTGGACAAGATGAGGGCTCTAGCTAAGGTAAGGTAACTTTCAGTAGAAAGCAGTGGTTTACAGGCCCTTATTAATTTGCCTGTGTAGGCTGTGGCTGAGGCAGTAGCGTTGACTTGTTTATGTAAATATAGTGTGGAATCTAGGTAGAGACCCAGTGTTCTTACCTTTTTAGCCATGGGAATATTGTTCCCATCCATGTTGAATGAGGTATAGTCTATATTGAGTTTGTTTAAGTTGGTTGATGAGCCTAGGAGCAAAAGCTCAGTTTTATCATCATTTAGGCAGAGGTTATGGGTCGCCATCCATGCCTGAATGATTAGATACATTGTGTTCACTAGCCGCACGTCAGTATCATAGTTACCCGATGAAGGTAGAAGGATCTGGGTGTCATCTGCATAATTAGTGTAGGTGACACCTAGAAGATCTAGCTCATCGAATAAAGGCTTTGTGAAAATAATTTACATGGTGGGAGACACTCAAGAGCCTTGGGGTACTCCACAAGTAATGGGAATTGGGTCAGCTGCTGCGGATGGTGAGAAAAATCTCATTGTTCTATTATTTAGGAAGGAGTCAATCCATGTAATTGCATCCTGGGAGAAATGAGCTGCTGTGGCCAAGTGATTGCAAAGTACTTTGTGGTCCACCAAGTCAAAGCGGATGATAGATCCAACAGTGGTAGTAGTGCAATTTTCCCTTTATCTTTGAGTTTGTCAATCTGGCTTTTTAAGTCAATCAGTGTCATTTCAGTGCTGTGTTGAGGTCTAAAACCAGATTGCCGAATCCCTAGGAGCTGGTTAGCCTCTAAGTAGTCCTGTATTTGCACGTATGCGACCTGTCTAAGATCTTAAATAGGAATGGGACCATGGTGATAGGCCTGTAATTAGCAGGAATTGTGGGGTCCAACAATTGTTTTTTTAAGGAGTGGTAGTACCCAGGATTCCTTTAGGTTAGTGGGTGAGACACCTGAATGAGGCATTAATTTGGCTATGAATGGCGCCAGGTCCCTGGCTACGTATTTGATCATTTGGGCCGGGCAACTATTGCCTTGGCACCTTGATGGCTTGAGGGAAGCAATCATTTTTTGTACCTCTGGGATGGAGACTTTAGAACATTTGAAGCCTTTGGAAGGTTTAGTGGATGACTTTTGGCTAAGATGTGGTGTAGCTGTATTAGGAAAGTTCTGAAGTTTGTCAGCAATTTTGGTTTGCAGTGTAGCTATTTTATCAGGGAGAGCATTTTGAATGCTCGTGCACCTAAGTTTTTCTTTTAGACACGGATCTGTGGGAGTATTGGGGGGGGGGTCTCCATTTATTTAAGGATGAAGAGTTCTTTGATACTGGAGCTAGTTTGGTTAATTCTATTGTTGTACATCTCACGTTTAGTACGAAGTATCTCATCTTTATATTTAGTCAATAGGTTCACCAGGTTGGTTTTGTTCTCTGGAGATAGGATGTGCCCCCATAAGGTTTCTAGTTTTTGTTTTTCGGTGCATGGAGTTTTTAACTCTCGGGTGAACCACGAGTTCAGGTAAGCTCTTGGTTTACCTGTACGCATTTTAAGAGGGGCGATGATGTCTAAGGCTTTAGTCATTGAATTGTTGTAAGCGTCCACTAATATGTTTGGGTCAGTGATGTTCTCTAAGGAATTTAGCGTAAGGGATCACATGTGGCATGATGGCATTCGCTATGATGTTCCGTTTATTTCTCGTGGGGCAAGGTGGCGCTATGGGATTGGCTACCCAGTCTAAAGTCCTCCCTTTGTCATGGGTAGGTTGGATGAGTTTTTGGTTAAAGCCATGCTCCATGAGGGTGTTCGCTATTGTTAATGCTTGGTGATCGTTGGGGTCATTATAACCTAGATTGAAATCTCCTAGTATTAGTATTTGCAAGAATGTTTTAGTGTTGTCTGAAAGTAGAATTGACATGTCCTCCTCAAATGATCCTAGAGGCCCAGGAGGTCTATAAATTAAGTGGACCGTTATGGTACCTGTAAAGACATGTAATTTGGCTGTGAGTAGTTCGCAGGAAGAGAATGATGGAGCTGTGGCTAATCTTAAGTCTAGGTTAGTCTTAGATATGATGGAAATGTCCCCCCCCTCTGGAGTCAGGCCTGTCAACTCTTATGATCGAGTAGTTATCAGGTACGGCCAGTAAGAGTGAGGGTCCTGCTGCTGCATGTAGCCAAGATTCAGTTATGGCGAAGAAGAAGAGATTTTCAGCTGTAATTAGATCGGCAATGTCCGTCGCATGGGCTACCATGGATCTAGCATTTAGTAAAGCTCCCTTAATAGTTTTGATGGTGGTGTTGGTAGGAGTGACACTCAGTTTCGCCTGTTTTGGCGTCTTATTGTGGTTGTTCAAAGGTTTTTGTAGGATTTTACCCGATGCAGAGAAGTTTTTGAGAGATCGGTAGTGATTTCTTAAGTGAGGCACTGAGCACGGGCTTGTTATCAGTTACTAATCTAGAATGGAGTCTATGATTTCTGATTATAGTAGGGGATGGGAGTCCGATAGGTGTAGGCTAGATGGAGTGGCCATTGGTGCATTGGTTGGTTGGCAGTACCAGAAGGTTAGCAGCAATCAGAGGAACTCTTGTTTGGAATCTTGGAATCTGGCCATAGCTTAGGTAGGAATTTAGTAGGTCTTATTGAGGCGTCTGGATGGTTACGTTAAAGTGATGGTATGAATGGAGTGAGCCTGATCACTGGCTGTGGGAGGTAGGTTTTTGTCATGGTTAGACAGCAGTAGAGCGTAAATGCTAGGAGTGAGGTTGAATGGTACTGGTGGGGAGACCAGATGGGGCCTAATTGCAGTAAAAGTGATCATATCCAAGGCAAGCATGTTATATATAGGCATAAATGTTCTATACATGTTATACATAGGCAGTTAGTGTTTAATATACCAGTTGTCAAATTATCTTATGTTGAGATGCAATAAACGAGGCAAGGCTGAGTTGGTAGTAGCTAACAGTGCACAACTCAAAGTGAGTACCGAGATGTATACGGAGTCTAGAATCAGATATGGCTAAACCTGTTTAAAACAGTGCAGCTCTCGATATGCATTGATCAAAGACTAAGATGCCTGCTAAATTGCCTACATTTCATGTAAAGGGAGCTCCAGCAAGGCAGTGTACAGTTTCGTTCTTAGAGAGGCTAGGCAGTGTTAAATAACATTGGTCATAATGCAATGGCGGCAGTGATAATGTGGCGCGCAACGTGCATGCGAGCAGGAATTAACAATAGTAAATTTAGCATTATAGGGAATTCTAGAACTGTCAGCTCCAGGGATGGCAGCTTAACTGCTGTGCTCCTATGCCTGAATTATTTCCCTGAAAAAATATACTATATTATCCCGGAAATGTCAACTCCTACTACTCCAGATGCTAAAAGACAAAAAGGTGGAGAGAAAGAAGATAATGGAGAGAGCAGAGAGGATAAACTCTTTGATATGCTGAGCAAAATGACATGGGATATTGGTGAGATAAAGGCAGCTCTTTTGAAGTCAGAAGAAAAGTTTACCACAGTTGTCAGAAGAGTGGATTCAGTGGAAGAACATTTGAATGTGGTGGATGTAAAGACTAAAACTGATGGACCAAATCAGAGAATTGAAAGTGGCTAATGAGAAGATTACCTTGAAGCTGTCAGCACAAGAACATTTTTCACGGAGGAATAATCTTCGTTTTGCTGGCTTTTCAGAAAATGCTGAAAGAGGTAATGCAATCGACTTTCTGAATAAGAACTTGCCTAAATTGCTGAATATAGATGTGGCTATTTCTTTGGAAATTGAGAGAGCTCATCGGTCTCTTGGACCTAAACCAGCCCTGGGAGAGAGGCCAAGACATATTGCCAAATTCCTGAGATTCCCTGTGAAGGAGTTAGTGTTGAGGAACGCTCGGGAGCTGAAAGATCTTGCCTGGGGAGGCAATAAAATAATGGTGTTTGCAGACTTGAGTAAAGATGTGATGGATAAGAGGAAAGCTTTTATTGGGGCTAAAATTAAAGCCCGTGATAAAAAAATCTGAAATACTATATGATTCATCCTGCAATTTTGAGGGTAGTAGTAGAAGGTTGCTTACATTATTTTACTGAGAGCAAATTGGCAGAGACTTTTCTGACGGATTTAGATCTGGACCCAATGGAAGGTACATCATCAGGTTTGGAGCCCAATGCCAGGCTGAGGAAGAAAAAAGGAAGACCTGATTTACATTAAACTGTCGTCCTGTGTAGTTGCTCTGTTGAACATTTTTGTTTTTTAATTGTTATTTCAATAATTTTTTACGTTTGCAATGGTTTTTTGCATTGAAGAAAATGGCTGCCGCATATTCATCGTTAATCACAACGGAATTGGAATGTTTATGTTTCTTGAAGATACGCCATGATTGCCCTGAACTTTCCGTGTTATTGGTATGGAGGAAAGCACCTTGTTGAATTGTCATGTTACATGGAACGTAACGGAGAAGCTGCAGCCTTCGCGTTCACTCCCGGCTGGCCACACCCCCTTTATTTGCTGTGAGCCATCCAAGCAGTACGATTGAAGCGGAATACGTGGCTGTCAGTCTGTGAGCCTACACCGTCTTTGATGAGCTCAATTTCAGATGACGGTGGTTTATACGGCATTCAATGCTTCAACGTGTCCGCTGTTCTGTTCGAGCGTAAGGTGTTGTTGCCCCCGTCTGCTCCTTTGGGATTTCTACAATGTGAACATGGGTAAGCAATGCTGCTGCCATAGATCGTATTGTGCCCGGGGTTATGCTCCACAGGCCTCCCCATTGCCTTTACCCCACCCCCCTAATCAACTGGAAAGGGGAACCCGAAACGGGGAAATGCCATTGGACGTGGAGGCGTCCTCTCAGTCCGGGGAGGTGTGTGGAAGAGTTTTAATGAGGCGTGGGGGAGGTGGGCCCTGACTGCTAGCAGCGCACAATAATCAGTGGGCCAATCACCTGGTGCCTTGCACTCGTTATGGCAGCCCTGCGTGGCCTTGGAGCACCCACCGCGAGCGACGCTCTGGAGACAGTGCGGCCTGACCTCATTCCAGTCTGCAGCCCACACATGTACGGTTTCCCTGCTATCCTACCTTGCGCGTTACTTCATACTGCTTTGGCTGCATTAATAAGCACTGTTTTCAATTTATTTCTCTGTGGTCTCCGGGGCCCCGAGCCTCCTGTTGTTAATGATTACTGAGCGAACTGCCTGCTCCAACATTACGTTTTTTGTTGACAGTACAAAGTTTCGCTGCAAGTAGGATGTGAAGTGACTGTCCGGGACTTTGTAGGAGTACCAGCATTCTAACGGGAGCGGAACTGAAAACAACCCTATGTCTCTTTGTATGATTGTAGCGATTTGAGCCCCATACTGTGCTTGCTTGCATGTCCCTTCTCTGTGAGGACCCCCTAATGCTACGCCCCTGCTGTTTGACTTTCATGCGCTTGTCAGCGGTCATACTGTAGAAGATGATGTACATATTGCATTGGGGCGGGGGATTGATGTTAAGTATTATGGGGGTTGGAGGATGATTCTGGCTGCTTGCGAAGTCATCCCCTCTCGTCTTTATTAAACCACCACTGCATGCTTTCCTTCGTGCAAATCTATATTATTATTATATTCCCCATCCTGTGGGCTTAGAACAAGAGGGCTCGGAAATTCTGTGAGCTTACACCGTCCTTTGCAGTATTTAAATGCACCTATGTCGGTGCATGACGCGGTCTGTAGGCATTACACTGATGTGTATCTTTAAAGACATGAGGTCGTTTACACCTCATGCATGTCCATGGTCTAGTGGTGTGGGGGTCTATGCAAAAAAGATCTTGAAAGGGATTGAAGTCTAATTGATCCAGGGGATCAATGTTCATTTAAGGGAAACCAAAAAACTTGTAGAATACTGCTTCTAATGATTGCGGGAGGATCTTGGCCTATTTTCCATGCTGTCTTGGGAATGGCTTTGTGGTACCATCTGCTGTTTTTCTTCGATCCCGCCATCCTTCCCCTTTATAAACTTTCCACATTAAGGTTCAAATGGCAGTTGTATGGGGTAATTTGAAGTTCGGTTTTTTTAAACCTGGCGCTGCTGTGGACATAGATTGCTTTTTTTTGGAAGCTTTGAAAGGGGGATGGGGTAGTGCGTAGTTAGCCCTATTTGTGAATGTTATGTGCTGGATGCTTCAGATGTACTGCAGATCTATTTGGGGGAACCAGACTTTCTATCTTTATGCATTGATAGTTTTCATTGTTATATGACGTGACCCCCTTGGTTACATATTGGAGGGAGGATGGATTCGTGAGATCATATTTCAATGGAGAATTACATATTAGTGGTTTGAATGGTAAGGGCCTTGGGGTTAGTGGGTTAAGGGGTGGTATATATTGTTCACGTTCAGGAAGGTGAGGGATTGTGGTTGAGCAGTAGAACAATAGAACTTCTATATTTAATGGTTACTTTTAGATAGTTGTGATGTGAGTTGTACTATTGAGTTTGGTGAGAAACATTGCAATTTGAGTTTGCTCCATTAGTATACATTTCTTTGGCATTGAGAGGGTTAACATGAATACATTTTACAGTTTAATATGATAGGGACAATATTATTTGTTATACTTAAACGTTTGGGCATAGAGTTTCGTTTCTGGTGGGTATAGTTCAGAATGTTGCATCTGTTGTATACATTTATGCTTATTTTAAGTCTGATGTTTATCGCACTGGGAAAATGTTGAAAACATTTTGTTTTCTGTTTGTTTGTATATGTGTCTTTGTCTTTTGTTATTGGGTCTCTCCTTCCCTTACTTGTTACTTTTCATTTTTTGGGGCCCGGCCTTTGACCTTGATAAATACTGCATGTATTGTACTAACCTGAATAGAGAGTTATGGTTGTATTGACTTTTGTTTCGTGGAATGTTAAGGGAATTGTTAATGCTGTGAAGAGACACAAGGTTTTGGCAAGATTATGGACGAGTAGAGCTGATGTGATTTTCCTTCAAGAAACTCATTTAGATGAACAAACTGAAAAATACTTGACCCATTCCAAATACTCTAGGGTTGTCTCGAATTGCTACGAATCTATATATATAGAGGGGTGAGTATATTGTTTAGGAAAGGCCTATTGATTAAGATTGAAAAGACAGTTGCGGATGAGGAAGGTAGAATCCTATTGCTTGACATACTCTATGATGGAAAAAAGTTGACGATTGGTACTGTATATGCACCGTGCTCGCCAGCTGTATCTTTTTTCGGTCAATTGGGCCTTTTGCTGGATGGTATGGAGGGTGAATCATTTGTGTTAGGAGGTCACTTTAATTTAGTGATGAATAGTAGGTTGGATCGTAAATCTGAATGTAGGTATTACAATGAGAAGATTGGTGAGGAGTTGAAGGCGTTTGTGTTTAAATACAAACTTATTGATATATGGAGGGAACTTCATCGCGATGAGGAAGAATTCTCCTTTTATTCACCTGTCCATGACTCATACTCCAGGAATGATTATTTCTTTATTAGTGATACTTTGAGTAGTCAGACTGTGTCCACGAATATACTAGAAAGGGGTATCTCTGATCATGCTTTATTGGATCTGCAGTTAATATTGGACAATGTGGGTGCTAAATCAAGGAGATGGAGAATGCAAGCTAACACACTAAAGGATAATTTGGTTACAGAGGGCTTGGATGCATTTATTGGACATTACTTTGAGGAAAATATAGATTTGGCTGGTCTTGTTTTAAGGCAGTCTTAAGGGGTGAACTGATAAGTAGGTTTGCCCATGCAAAGAAGAATAATCAGGCAGTAATTAATAATCTGGAGGTGGAGATTAAAGATTTAGAGGATTTGTGCTAATGATGAGTCAGGTTGTAATAAGCTGAAATTGCATACATTAGAAGCGGAATTGAGGACTCGTACAAAACCTGGCTGATAAAAGTATGTTTTATTCGAAACAGAAGTTTTGGGAATCTGGTGATCGGAATGGTACACTTTTGGCTTATAAGCTTAGGGGGTTGGTGACCGATACCTGTGTTACTTCTATTCAAACTGATGGTGGCTGACTTTACATAGAAATAGGGACATCTGTGACTGTTTCAAGGATTTTTATGAAAAACTGTATAGGGAGGACAGTGATCCTACTGTTGATAGATTGAAAGCGTTTTTTGAGAAAATCTCACTCTCTAAATCGGCTCTAGAGAAGCAGACTTTCTTTGACTCTGCAATTGAGGTTGCAGAAGTTAGTACGGCCATATCACAAATGAAAGACGGAAAATTGCCGGGTCCAGATGGTATAGTCTCGGAATTTTATAAAAAATGTGATGTTCAATTGGCACCTATTTTGTGTGACCTTTATAACGATTTTATAGCATCGGGAATGATGTGTGATTCTATGAGTGAAGCTTTGATTGTTGTGATCCCGAAACCTAATAAGGATCATATTAAGTGTGGAAATTACAGACCTATTTCAATGTTGAATGTAGATCTTAAAATGTTTACTAAAATTTAGGCCAATAGGTTAAGGTTATGTGTGGGTGATCTGATTGATGGGTTTCAGGTGGGTTTCATTCCAAGGCGGTATGGCTATGACAATATCAGAACTGTGTTGAATGTGGTTGGTGAGTGTTTTGGTAAAGACTCGAATGAAGTTATAGGGTTTTTTGACGCTGAAAAAGCCTTTGATAGGGTTAACTGGAAGTTTCTGGAATGCACTTTAATGAAAATGGGATTTGGCCCAATTTTCATGAAAATGGTAGAATGTATTCATAGGGATGTTAGGGCCCAAGTATTGGTTAATGGGGTGATTTCAAATTCATTTCAGCTATTGAGGGGCACGCGACAAGGCTGTCCGTTGTCACCTTTTTTGTTTGATTTGGCGTTAGAACCACTTGCTGCTTATATTAGACAATGTGAGATTATTAAAGGAATAATGGTTGGGAAAGTTGAGGTTAAAGTTTTATCGTATGCCGACGATATGCTTCTTATGTTGTCAAATCCTGAAGTGTGTGGTGATGTAATAAAATCGATGTTTCAGGAAGTGGGTGAATTATCAGGGCATAAAGTGAATTGGGATAAAACTGAGGTCTTTCCATTTTCTAGCCAATGGGCTTGTAATATTTTGCGTTTGTGGAATTGTAAGTGGTCACCTGGAGGGGGGTTACATATTTAGGGATTCATATTATTGGTGATTTGAGAAAGTTGCTCCAATTTAATTTGGACTTGGTAAACACAAATATGTCATTATTGATTAAGAGATGGGAGAGATTGGCACTGAATCTGTGGGCCAAGATTAATGCGATTAAAATGGTCCTCTTACAGAAGCTCTTATATGTTCTCCAGTCCATCCCGTTAATATTATATAAAAAACAGTTATTAAAAATTGAGAAACTTTTTTCTTCTTTTTTGTGGGGTCCTGGAAAAAGACCTCATGTTCCAAAGTACATGCTGGTGCAAAAAGTTGAGGATGGGGGATTTGGATTCCCCGATTTAATAAAATACTACAAAGCTTTTTTACTTAAAAATATTACTTTAGAGAATGGAATGCAAATGAACCAATTTGATTGCTCATGGAAAGGGAAATTTGTGCTCTATTTGACCTACGGAATTTATACAGTTTGGATAAATTACCCAGAAAGAGACTGAAGTTAATTCTGATAGTGGCAACTAGACAGTTGATCGGGACCTGGTTTAGAGATAATGGACTAAGTTATGGTTTCAGTTCTGATGCTTCTTTATGGCATAACGAAGCATCGCAGATTGATAATAAATGTTTGAATTGGATTAGTTGGATAAATAAAGGTATTCTGAGACTGGCGGATGTGATGGATGGGGACCGGTTGTTGAGTTTTGTGGAATTACAGCAGAGGTACAGTTTGAGGCATAGTGAAAGGAATAGATACGTGACTTTAGGGACTATGGTAAATAGCAGGATGGAAATGACTGATAGTTCTATTGGCAAAAAACCGGAGATTAGTAAATTGTTAGAGGGTCCGGAATACAGTGTACGTACTTATATGCAATTCATGCCTATTGATGAGCAATTCCAAGTTGCATGTGCAGATGATGTTCAGGAGGTAATCTCTGAAGTAGACTGGAAACCTATTCTGAAGGTTAATTTGGATTTGGGACCTGATATGGGTTTACGTTTAATTAGTCAAAAAGTTGTTGGGAAGTTGGATGCCAGTTAAGATGTTTAAATTGGGGCTGCGGCCTAACGATCTGTGTTAGTGTTGTAATGTTGATAGGGGTACTTTGTTGCATTTACTGTGGGATTACCCGAGAGTGCAGGCGTTTTGGACGGCAGTCATTGATAGGATAGATTTGATTTTTGGTATTGTTTTGCAGAGATCGGCAGTTAATATAATTTTACTTGCCCATAAAGATAAGGGTGGAAGAGCTGGGAGACATTCTTGCTGGATTGATAGGGCCATTATGATAGCGATTAAGTTAATACTCAGGATTTGGAAAATCGAGGAAAAAACCTAATGTTGATGAATGGTTGACAGAATTGAATATTTTGGCACAATATGATAGGGTTTCATATCGTAATAAGGATAAGGAAGAGGATTGCAAGAAGCTATGGGGTCCATTTATGGCGCTTTATGATTGAGGTGAAGATTGGGTTGCTTTGATAGCTATGGTGCTTGTGGTAAGGTGAGTGGGGTCCCCCCCCTTTTATTTTTCTTTCTTCTTCCCATTTGTGGTGTCTTTTGTGTATTCCTGTTACTTTGACTGTTTCACTAGGGTTGGTCATTTATTGGTCTGAACTATTTGTGATGCTTTTGTTATTCTGTACATTTCATTCTTTCTGATTATTGTGAGACATTGTTGTTGAGATTTATGTTTGTGTGAAAATTAATAAATTGTGTTTGAAAAAAAGAAATTAGCAATATATATATATATATATATATATATATACATATACATATACACGCATTAAAAATGAGTAAATATCCAGCTGGGGTGTACTAAAGAGCATTAGAGGGAGTGCATGTTAAAAAATGCACGTTAAAGACAAGTATCGCGACTCAATAGTATTACGACATCATTAGACAAAAGGCTTGATGAAACATCTGAATGCAGAGCTTATAACAAAGATGTAATGTAGACACCTTAGTGATTATTGCGAACGGAAGTGTGGGCTCAGAGGCTCGTGCATACATGCACATGTACTCATGGTTCAATGGACAAGAGCGAAGATTGATATGAAGCGGATGTAGAGCAGGGGTGTTGGGCACCATGCGGCAATGGCCAAACAGAACAAGATACAATATATGAAATGTTCGGTTGCTCAGCTTTAAATAGGTGAGAGAACTTTATGGTGTGTATGCCATCGCACGCTCGACTTGCATCTGAGCAGACATGTTCGTACAAGGCTTTCGAAGGACTATCAGCGACACGGTTATTTCGCTCGGTAGGTGTGTTGGCAGAGCTACGTGATGTGATGCAGGTTTAGAGTTATGTTCAAATGGGATCAGGCAGGTTGTATGGTACATTTAGGATACTTCTTACCCTGTAGTTGTGAGGGGGTGTGGAACAAGGTAATGGGCTCTCAGCTTCTCCGGAGAACGACAGGCGCAGACAGGCTTGGCCCTTTTGAGGAAGCCCTTAGGATGTAGGCCGGCTGACGCCTTCTGGTGAGGCTGGCCTGCACAAATCTGATGCAGCGACCAATCAGCTGTCTGATTTTGGCATTTGGTTGCTTAGCAACTGGACAGCGACAAAAGTGCTGCGGCCATTTTCAGACGGCGTAAGCGGAAATGATAGCACGGCTAAAATATCAGCCATGTGATGGAGCATAGATCTGTTATATCTGAGGGACCTGGTTGCTGCTTTCAAATGCTATGATCGATACCTCAAGTAGGCATGAGGAGCGATGCAGGGTCCGGCTCGATTCTCCTAGATGTGCTTCTCCTGAAGCCGATAGACAGTGGAGGAAGGGCTCCTGCCCGCCCCTGATGAAACGATGCACACTATGTATGCGATTATTACTTTTCCCGGTTGCTCTATTGCTCTTTTGGTGGATTTGGTTATTAGCTTTATGAAAAGTTCCAAGTTGCAGTTCGATAGGGTATATGATGACTGCACAGCTGATTGTTCATAAGCATGGATGGTGCAAGTCTAATGTGGATGGATGAAAGGAAACCTCGTAGGATCTGGCAGGTTTTGGAAACTAGCGTATGTAAAAGGGCAGAGAGATGTAGTTGATGGATTAAGAATGAACACTTCCGGTGGGAAAAGCGGAACTTGGCCACCTCGAAGGTCTGGGATTTAAACTCTAAAGAAGAGGGTGCGAATTAGGTCCATATCTTTGTAGACCACCGGTACATTTAGCAGTTCTCTCAAAGATATGTTTAAAGGGATCATTGTGCACTAGCCATGCAATGGAACGGGTAGATTCATGGTTTTACATATTCTTATGAAAGAGAGTATTAATCTAGGCAGCGAATTAAGTTCTTCTCTGTGTGGCTAAGCTTTGTAGATGACCAAGGATGGATGATGGGGATTGTGTGGGAAATGGAGAGCAGGCCAGTTTGAATTAATACTACGCCCCAAACGTTTACACAGCTGGCTTTTTCTTCAGAAGTAATCCTGCTTCTTTGAGGAGGAGACTAGCTTGTTGTCATTGGTTATAAGGTTGAGGGATAGGGGAAGGCGGCTACAGAAGACACAACACACCATCAATGCTACTTTTAAGGTGTACAATCAGCAGTTTTAATCACAATCACCACTGCCAGATAGTGAACAAATAACTGAATATCTCTAGGAACATTGTTGATGACAGCAAGATTGGAAGACCACATGGATTGGAAGACCACATATCTGTCAATGAGATAAAATCTTTCAGTGGTGAGTCAGAGCTTCTTACCATCCTATATATGGGGGAGAGCTGAAAGTCACAGCTACCACTGGGGACTTGAAACATTTTGGATAACAGAGCCAATGCTGCTGGCCCAAGCCGACATATAAAAACACAAAACCGGACAGGAGTCGCAGATAAAACAGACACGCGCTAGTGATTGGCTTGCTTAAACTTGCAAGTAGTGCTGTAAGCTGAATTCATCCTTGTAGGCACCTTTCATGAGGGCATAGAAGGGTGGCACCACCAAACAGCATCCAAAGAAAACCAAGATGATGCCAGAAGCAGCAAACATTTTAAAAACCTCACCAAGAGGTAACAGGATAACACCTGAAGGCTCAACTGACCCTTACCCAATTTGTGGAACCAAGAAGCTTAAGAGGCTTACAGGAAAGCCCACATACTCGTGCACGAGAGAGGCAGTAGGCAGTCCTTTGGTGTCTCAAACCTAGAGGAGGTAGACTCCTCTACCGCTGCTCCCTGCCTGGAAGAGAGACTGCTGTCTGACGAGGTAGCCTTTGAGGATTGCTTACCAGAAAGAGGTAGAGAATTCTGGTACTACAAAAGAGAAAAGAGACGCCCCCAGGGAGATGGTGGAAGTGTGGGAGAAATAAAAATTGGCATCTAAAGGCTAGGCGGGAAAGTACTAAAAACCTGCTAGGAGTCTAGAGTCCATTGGAAGCAAACAGAAACCCAGCGGTCTGGAGAGCTGGATTCTGGTGGAAACCTGAAGGAGACCATTGGTGAAAGGACAAGAAGCATGGAGAGCCCATCAACTGGGAAGACCCCCCTTAGAGTTGCGAGTACTCCCCGGAAGAGAGGCTGATGCACTGGGTTTTGGATTCTTTTGTAGTATAAGGCTGAACATTGTAGTGATAGGTTGTGGATCTTTTGTCCGCCAGAGTGGTGGACCTTTTTTTAGATTAGGATTAGCCTGGGGGATAATAGGCTAGTTTGAGATTAGGTTTTGGAATATTTTGGTTGGCCATTGCACAGGGTGTCCCTGGAGGGAGGAGGTCTGATTAAGTATAGGTTTAGGTTCTTTTGATAAACTCATTTGAAGTTGGGAACACTTTGGCCCCCTCACTTTGTGTTGGTCCATCTCAGAAACATTGGTCATAGCAGTTCTGTTTGGTTTTTAGTCAATCCCCCTAAACCGTGCAGGTGTTTCACCAACCCCATCCCGAAAAAACATGAATAAAGGCTCGTTTGTAGATACTTACACCTACCTCACTTGTGTCATTGCTCGGCATCCACACACAGCCAGAGATTGCGCTCCTAGCTAATAGTACAGGAAAGAAAAATTAGGATTATCTGCCTGAGGGTAAAGTTGGATGTAGTGGGTCTAGAGAAATTGCCAATGCCAAAGCAGTATGGCTCTGCATCATGTAGAGATTGAAATGGGAAACTCCATTTGCAGAAAACTCCAATATGGGGATTTTTCAGAATGCATCTCCAATGACGGCTGTCTCTAGGTAGAAAAATGTTGGTGGCATTATGATTGGTCATATGATTTTAGATGAGATGAGTTAATCATCTTTGAGATCTTGCGGAGGGAATTGAAGCTTGCAAACACTGGCCACGGATGCCAATTTACCGACTATGGTGTTTTAAGTACCTTTTTGGAGCTGTGGGAGGACCCAATATATGAAAATGCAAGCTAACATTTCCCCAGTATTGATGAAGGCTAGAGCAAGACAGAGTCAGGAATCAGGAGTTGTGTTGACTGATGAGCAGTGACACAGCATGCATTGGGTTAAGAGGGGTTTGTAGAAATGCCATATTTAAGGCAACAGTTGAATTACCTTCATTGCCCATAATCTACAGGCTATATGCTGAGAAAGCTTGACAACACCAAACCGATGAGATATTTTACATGCTCCAAAGCAGGCCCTTTCTGCGATACCAAATTGTGGAAGTTATTAGGAGAAGGAAGTTGGAAAGTCCCAAAGCCAGCATCCTTTCCTTAATTACTTGGAAGAAAACGGAGCAAGTTTTGGCTAGGTTTAAAAATGGCAATCATTTTAGCCAAGAAGAAAAGTTGTTAATAATGAAAATCTACTAGAGGCCCATTGTATGAGAAATGGGCGATGGATTTAACATCCTGATCCAAGACAGAGTTGGCACTATTATAGAACGTTAATGGTATCATTTCAAGGTGGTGTTACCATGTTGGAATGGGGTGGTTTGAGAGCATTGTACTTGCTGTTAGATACTTATCCGCCCAAAAGAAATAAGGGAATTTGCTGAACCAATTTTGGAAAAGAAAACAATCACCTATCGTGCGTACTGCATGCTGTAGTTTGGGTCGGGATGTTTCATATAAGAAAAACAAGAGGCGAGAAGCTAACTGATGGTTCTCCAGGTTGCATTTGTGGGTGATTTGGCAACTTCATAATTACCATGCAGTATTCTGTTGACCTATGTTATAAGAACTCTATACTCTGCTATTGATGAAGATTTGATGGAAAGTGCAACTATCGGAGGCACAGGGGAGTTAGGGATTGTTTACTGTACTCTAATAGTTGTCTATAAGGCAGATATCATGAGTGCAGTCTAGAATGCTGTGTGTATAGGCATGATTTGGGAAGTTATATACATGATGATGCAGTGGGATTTGTATGTTGATTGGCAAGTGTTGATAAAGCTGTATTTTGGAGTGTAACATTGTAATGGGTACTGTCTAATTACATATGAAAATTGTAATGACAGATATTTTGCTATAATACAGTATAAAAACCTTCCTACCAATTCCTGACTTCAGTACCACAGTTGTCATCATTAATACTGCCACACTTAGGCAGAGGTGGCGGGGGACGAACACACTCTAGCTGGGTGCCCTACATCAGTTCTTCCACGACTAAAGAGGTATTATGTAAAAGACTACAGCAAGATTAATCATTGGTATCGGGTAGTTTACACCCATCTTCCACACACTCAAGCATATACACTGTTCACCAATATGAGCCTGGATCATCTACAAAATCTCTTGCATTACAATCAGGGCAATGTGAACATCGAAAGCTGGTCACTTACAAGGGTCAGCACAATTCCAGAAGCCGCACTAACGAGAAACTGAAAACCACAATTAAGAGCACACCAGGAAACAGACTTCCTGTTGCGCTTCTGCACTGTCGAACAACATCCCAACAGACATCGGCTCAGGTCCAATGTCACTACAGCTCAGGAAAGGACTTAAGCCCCTACTGTTCGGAAAGCTCCTCTACGAGTTATAACCAATAGAGCAACTGGCAGCTTGTCGCTTGCAGACTCCACCTCGCCAATGTATATTTTGAGGCATTTGCCCATGCATTCCACAGTGCTACTATTCGTCCCAGCTTCATACTATATAAAAACCCAAACATACATACAACTACATATTGGCTAAGCAGACAAGGGGGCACAATGGACCTAGTATTGAAGTAGATAATCCAAAAACAAAACAACTTGTAAAAGGGTTCAATAACAAAGATAGCATTAAAAAGATACTGAAGAAACAGTTTTTCGAAGAGTAGGCAGGTGTACAAAGACAAACAACTTGGGATATCCACACATCCAAGTACTAAAGTTTCTGACATCAGGTAATGATTCAAGAAGGTGGAGTCCAGGACTGACAATGAAACAAATAAGTTCAAACAAGAAGAACATTGCATGTTAAGAGAAGAGTTAGTACAAACTGCAATGGCAATAGAAAAAATCTAGTTAAAATCTGATTCAAACTGAAGTCTTGGTCAAAATGACTTTGCCCTGAAGCAAAGGTCAGATTTTAATTTAGAATTTGTTTTAAGGACCAACAAAAAAAAAAAGTTCTATTCAGCAGGTTCAGAGCTCCATCCTCGCAGTACAGCAACGTAACCAGGGTCCATCTCTGGCTAGCATGCCAGATTTCACTCAACATAAACACTTGATATGATGATCACTAAATGCTCTGAAGCATGAGTAATAAATGCCTTGTGCGCAAGAATGTTTCCAGCTGATTAAAATATGAGCAAAAAGGCACACAAATAAAAGTCGCCTTGGATAGGTGAACATCTTCCAGGTTTATATTGCATGAAAAAATATTTAAGCGTGCACCTGAATCAAAAAAGGATACCCTTGGTTTTACTGCCCTACAGGTTTGAGCTGTTTGACATGGTGAGAAAGTGGACTGTCAATGTCTGGAGTACAGCAAACCGTACCTTGTCAAGTTTTGCTAGGTTGGTCGTCAGCTCGTCACAGATGGTATCAGCATTGACATGGATCAACGGTCTCATAGATGAGCCTTCTTGATTCTGCCTGAAGATAGGGAAGAGAAATACGTGAGACCGAGGTGAAACGAGAAGCTGGCAAACATGAAAGAGAATGTGAAAAGGATTTGTAGAGTTGTACACCTTTTAATTCAAAGAAAGTAACTAGTGTATTGTGAGTAGTGAGGTGCAGGGGAGTGTATACCTGGGTCGTGGTTAACAAAACGAAGAGAAACAGTGTCCACGGTCTGTGGAACACTCAAGTGCCATGCACACTATGTGGTTGTCCAAAGACAAAAAACTTTTTTTGATTCGGTTCTTTTTTCCTGAATATTTTTACAGTCAAACTTATTGTATTTTGATTCCTTTGAATTGTCAGTGTAAGTACAATATGAGATGAATATTGTCTATCCATATCAATACAATATAAAATAAATGCTTTTTTGAATACAAGTCTGAAAGTTCATTACTGACAGCGGATTGCTTTGAATACCTTACTGTAACAATCATGCAAAACGTGGGATACCCCACTATGTTCTAAATTGACGCCTGTACTTTATCACACAGAGACTCAATTTGAACTTTGTTTGTCTTTGGCGAATCCCATTGAGTGTGCATGGGACGCAAGTGTTCCACAAACATGAAAGAGAATGCCATGGACCAGCTATCAAGGCTTGACCTCGTCAAAGGAACAGAGCAGATCTCAAAATGTACACATATCACTGGCCATTTCCTAGCAATAAAGGACTCTTGGTAAGAAATGGTTTGCATGTGTACATGGGGAAGGTAGGGGGCAGCGAATGGCTTCTTTTAAGTAACATCTTCCTATTTTCTTGAAAATCACTTTAATTTAATTTTCAGGTTTCATAAAAAAAAATATGAGCATTTCCATCTCAGATATAAGAATCTGAAAACGCACTCCTTTGCCATTAAACTTGCGCGATAAGGAGCGACTACAGCCACTTATTTTCCCTCTTTCATTAGTTCATGCTTGCCAACTACAGAGTTGTCTCCCCTGTCCCTAACATAGCATCATTTGTGAGAGATAGTGATATTGCAAATATAAGGGCACCACTGCATTCCTGGTTTCTCCACAGGGGCTTTGTTTCCACGTTTGCTAAGATTTTTCTTTATACTGCTTTTGTATTCACTTTGTTAGGCAGCCAAGTATTTTTGTTGGTTTATGTGGAATCTGGTATTTGTTGTTAGGTAGGTAAGGTTCTTTTTAAATCCAACTGACTACCCAACTAAAGTTTGCCCCCATTATTACCTCCACATCCAGGCAGTGTGTTTGGTGCAGACTGGGGCAGTGTCTTCTTTTACAGGATGGCATTGCCATGTCGATATTTTATTTTACTGTACAGTTAGCCTCCTTGGTCTGTATAGTTGCCAAAATGCCTATGTTGCTGTTTTAAGCTCTGGAATCCAAACCACTGACTTTGTAGGTTGTCTCCCATTGTTTTTATTGTCAGTGATGCATATATTGGGGCATCCACTCTAGCAGGCTCTTGACAGAGTAGGCACAGGAAGCCACTGCATGATTGGGCTCCAGTTTGAGCAGCATAGGTGTCTACAAGACATTCTAATCCACATCATCCTTGGTTGGTTTTGTGTCCTTTATGGAGTTTGGCTGCCCATAGAGGTCTAGATGGCTGACAAATATTTCACTTTGAATAGTGCTTTGGGAGTTACTCGATAGCTGGGTGACCCAGCGCCCCGCAGATGTGTGTAACCCCTGAGTCTAACACCTGATCTGATCCAAAGGGAGCTAAGAGACCATAGGGCTCATTTGGATGCTACGCTGCTCCTGGGCCCCTCCTAAAAGTAATGTTCTCGATCAACATTAACAGGAGAACCTTCTTTAAGATATTCCCCATCTTTGTACTGGCAAGAACAGCCAGTTCACAGTCCTGCACGGCTTCAACCAAGTTGTTCTTATCCTGAGGGGGGTGGTGGGGTCATTGGTGTATCTGGATCAGTTTTGTTTTGACTGAAATGTTGGAAAGGTTGCTTTGTGGCACAGCTGCTCTCGTTGGGAAGTCTGCTGCCTGTGCAGAGTCCTTGGACACCTTTACCGTTTTATTCAGTACTATTTTGTAAATACTTTCCTGTAGTCTTTATTGCTATGCAAAGAATATTTTTTTATTTATTTTTTACAATAAATCATGTTTAGACCATTTTATTTGGTATGTCTGTGTGTGATCTATACCAGTCCCCTCCAGTCCCTAGAGTGAAGCCAGACTGCTCTGCCACTTTCATCAGTGGGCGTTTGGACTAAATTGGTGCAATCCACTTGCACACACTAGAGGTTGGTCTCACTGAACCCTGACTAGAGGACCTGAGAAAAACCTTGAAATGGTGGCATTGGCGTGATTCATGGTATAAAGATTCAGTGATCCCCACAATAAGAGACCTAGGCTATAAGTGTTTAAAGTAAAGATCTACAGAGGTTCTTTGCTGTTAAAACATGCATATTTTTTTACAGCAGAGTCCTTAGCCGAGGTCACGGTTGACAAACATAAGGTAGAATGTACAGCTAGGGGTTCAAGTGTAACTGACAATAAGGCAGTTTACAAAAGCAATCCTGGTTATCAAGATACTCTTCCTGCTAAGGAGAGGGGACCAAGACGGCAGTGCTGCCTATACCCCTTCCAATCCAGCTTCTCAATTCAATTGAATAGCTTTATTTGGCTTAAAAACATTTAGCATGGAGACCACAAGGGGGCACAGGAGAAGATGGTCGCATAGCCACGTAGCTCCCAGTCCCTCCAGAAAAAAGGGGATGATATTGAGAAGATCTCCCCGACAGATGGAAGCCCAGACACGTCCAAAAGAAGATGGAACCTGGGAGAGTAACTGGAGCCGTGTAGGAAGGGATAAGGCAGACGGCACAGGAGATACAAGCACCATGCCACGCAAGAGGCCTGCTTTGAATTTCAACAGAGGCGCGGGCCGGAATCAGTAACTGGCTGCCGAGGCCAAGCCATGACTCAAGTGCGTAGCAAACCCACGGACGGCGAAGACAACCTCCCGCTGCCCCCTGGAAGACTGAGGCTGGGCCGAGGGGCATTCGACGCAAGAGCAGACGTCGTGAGCAGACCCTTGAGAGGGACCTCGGAGGATCATTCACTGAAGTGACAAGGGCGGACCGTGGAAAGCATGTGAGCAGGTACGCCGAGCGGACCGACAGAAAACCAGTAGAGCTGGTAGTAGAGAGGGAGGAGCAGCCACACAAGGGATAAGTTGATGGCAGCCCTCGGTGCGGAGGAGCCTTCCCTCGCAGCACAGAAACTGGAGCAGGCGCCAAGTGGGGGATCCGGAACGAGAGCAGAGGTCCCGGTGGATGAAGCAGGTAGGCTCAGTCCCCCTGTTGAGCCCATAGACACGTGTTAGAAACACTGTGCGAGGCTCCGGGAAGCAAGGCAACCGGGGTAAGTCTGGAACTGAGTAGGAGGAGACACCTCCCGCTTGAAGATTACTGCTGGACCCGCCATCCCCACCCTCATCCCCGCTGGGGAGAACATAATATAGTCGGGAGGTAGAAGCTCCCCAGACGTTCCCCCGACCCTCAGGGCGTAGCGCACATGTGCCACACCCGTGTTCAGGGACAGCAGCCGACGGAATCAAAATGTTGGCGGGGGAGAGGACTTGAAGGAAGGGTGCAGGGCAATTGAATTAGAAGGGCAAGAGGAGCCCACCAACAAAGGAACCCTCCACATGAGTAAGGTGGTGGAGGACAGATAAGCGCAGTGTGGGTCAGGGGAGAACCCCAATCGAGACCCTGCAAACCTGAGTGACCCGCTCCCCGCTGTCACCATGGTGACAGCGGGGAGGCACATGAGCAGAGCAAGGTGCCGAAACAGACACACCGGAAGCGGGCCGCCAGCTACAAGTGGACAGAGACATGCAGAGATGAGAGCGGCAGACAGGAAGAGCGAATAAACAAGGAAAGCGAACTCTGGGGCGGTGAAACTGAGAGGAACTGTGGCAATTCCACAAATGATGAACCCTCGCCCACCGCAGGTGAAGCGGAATGGGCACTGGGGTGACAACTGAAGCTCAGTTATATGGGCAGGGGGAGGGGTGTCACTGGACGCCCGCAGTAAAAACCAAAACAGAGACACTCAGGAGTGAAAGGTGTACTCATTGCACAGCCTGAGGAGACATAGGAAGGCCCCGGCACTGAAGGCGGGAATAGAGGAGGGCAGCAACAGATCTGTGAAACGGGGGTGAAGGCACTGATAAGTGGGGAAAGAGAAGAAAATCAGCGCAGCTAGAGACAAGTGGTGAGGAATGAGATCTGTAGAGAAGAGGGCCTGGGCTAAGACTCGGACCCACGGAAATGGTCAAGAGAACAAAAGGGTACAGAGGTCAAAGACCATACGAGACAGGAAAAGGGGGTTGAAGACCATGAGAAGGGTAACGAAGGCTCCTGCACTGATAGGCAGGACGGAGCTGGCTGGAAAGGCACCACATACAGGGGAACAAGAAGAGGTGGCTAAGAAGTCCCCAGGGGAGACAATGAAGCCTGTAATGGACATATCTATGTTCTCAACAAAAGAAGACTCGAGACATATCCTGCCTGAAATAAAAGCACTCAGAGGGGATATACAAGCCTCACTAGCTGACCTATCTGGCAGAATGACAATGGTGGACAGCAAAGTTGAAGGTATAGAGCACATCTCTTCAAAGCAAAAGGGGGAAAGGCAGTGCAACTTGAGAGAGTCTACAGAGAATGCAAGCCCTATGGAAGTGGCCCACATTCCATAGTGGTCAAGTTCCTGAGCTATAAAGACGGAACGGATGTAATGAACAGGGCTAAACAACAAGAAATAGACTTTGAAGGTTCCAAAATCATGGAACTCTCAAGAACTCTCGAACTTCACCCTTGGCAATTCTAGAGCCTGCAGGCCTCTTACAAAATGGCTGAACAAAAAGGAGATAGGTACAGATGGGCCACCCCTTATCGCTGCAATTTGAAGTGGAGGGGGTGGACTACAGAATAACATCGGCGTAAGAAGCAGAACAGGCCTTGGGTCATCTCACGGCGGATGTCGAGACCATACCAAGGAGCCCACAAGGACCATCCGTGAGCAGAGAAGGTGCAAGACCTGTGCCAGGCCCACAAAGGAGAAGAAGCGGGCCAGCAAGAAGGAAATACATGAGAATAGACAGACTCGCAAAGTACCCAAGATGATGGAACAGCAGCCAGAATTAGGCTCCGGAGTACGGACTGTGCGAGGGCAGAATGAGAACCACTATGAAGAGTTGACGGAAACAAAAATGCAAAGGATTTGTTGGAGGGAGTCAGTAAAACTCACTGTGAGAGAGAGGGCGTCTCTGAAACTTACTTCAGACAACAAGTTTGTGGTGTTAACAGTTATAAAGTTAGGTTGTGAATTAGTTCAAGGGATTTGCTCGAGGATTGCAAACATTGGCTGGTGGACAAGAAGTCTATGTGCGAAAGGGGATGAGAACAGGGATGAGTCCTTAGCCAGGAAAAGATAGAAACGGGGGTAAGGAGGGTACATCCATAATGGGAAGGAGTGAGATTAGGAAGGGCCTAGCTGTGGGCACACTAAATGTGAAAGGTCTCAACTCCCCTACCAAAAGATCACTGGTGGTAAGGGAATTCTGTAAGGCCTCGCTACACATACTCTTCTTAGAAGAAACGTGTGTGATAAGTGGGGAGGAGCGGCCACTGAGAGGCGGGGGAATAGATCAGATTCATTGGGCAACCCAGAACACCAAAAAAGGAGGAGTGGGCATTGCCCTACACAAACAGCGCAGGTTGCAAGAGTGCATACCCACAAACCTATTGGGGGGCAGATTGCTGATACTACTGGGTAGCCTAGATGGAGCTAAGGTACTGCTGGCAGCAATATATGCTTCCAACCAATGGCAGGAGGAATTCCTCCTAAATGCATTTAATGCAATACAAAACATCGAAGCAGACCTGTATATCTTAGGACAGGATTTAAACTCCTAGGCAAATGAAGCCTGGACAGAAAGGCAAAGGGTGACGGACAGAAAAGTGGGGAGGGCAAGCTGGGGCACCGGGGTAGGACATTGGAGACGCGAGGTCTAGTGAACACACGGAGGAGTCAACACCTGTCATGATTCCTTCCCCTCATGTCCCCAGCCCTCCAAGATGTCAGGCTGGAGCCAGGCCACGATCACCTACATGGCCCTCAAGGGCCTCTCCATCCCTCCAAAGACCCACTTGGAGTCAGACTTGGCACTTGTGGCACCAGACTCACTCACTCACTCCCATAGGATAACATTGGGGATTGGACTTGTATTGCATTGATGGGGACAAGATGGATGCCTCCACAAATTTCAGTTCCCAGAATGTGCAGTCTAGTCTTTTGGGTGTGGTTCAGCCCAGAGACACCTGGGAACCCAGAGGCTATTTAAGCCACACCCAGGCTGAGAAACATGCTTTGCGTTTTCTGCACCTGCAGCGTGACACTCACCGTGTTCGGATCGGTCTCCAGTAGGCCTGCATCTTTCTTCTGCGCTCAGCTCCCGCAAGAACAAGAACACTGTTAGGAACAGCCTTACCTTGCGGCGCTTCTGCCCATCATTCATCGCTCCTTCTGTTCTGCGGGCATCTTCGGCAGTGTCATTCCCATCCCGGCACGCCGCTTCCGAAGGAAAAGGGAAAAGAACAGAAAAAAGGCATTAATAAGCATTGTGCAAATCTTCGCTTATTTTTAAATACTGTACAAGCTTCAATCGTTTACCTGAATCCCAGCCGTTCTGGGGGAACTCGGTCTCTGGAACTTCTCATCCATCTGCAAGAGGGAAACGCACTCCAGGTTAGCGTGGAAACATCTAGAGGCGCCGCATACCGCGCTTACCCACCGCATTTGTTCTTCATAACCGGCATCCACGCTGAAAACGTTGCGGCACCTAAAAGACACAGAAAAATAACTCAGTTCAATGCAAATACGAAAGGGGTGCATTGCGCATCGCGCTCTCACTCACCTTCAGCGCTACTCATCTCAGCAGCACGCCGCCATCCCTGGACGCCGGCCATCATCTAAGGAAGGAAAGGAACGAAGTTAGAGAACTGTTCAAAAGACTCATACTTACCTGTCAGACTCTTGCCAGTGAAGTAACTAGGCAGCAACGAGCCCGCATCAATCAACGCGCCCCTGCGCTGAAAGCAGGACGGAGAGCACACTATCTAAGAAAACAAGGTGAGCTGTGGATCACAGGGAAGGGTTGGACCCCGGGGAAGAAGGGTTTCAAGCACACAGAGACAATAGGGAGTTAAACTCTACAAATCCTGTGTTTCAGGCCCAGTCTCCAGTCGAATAGCCAAATTAACAAGGGGGGTCCTGGGAGTCCCTCTGCCAGACATTAGTCCTGGTTACTTACCCAGAGTCTTTAGCTCACTATCTTTCACAGAAACCCCAGACACGTGTTTCGGTCTGGTTGGACCTCATCAGTGGGGTGGATCTGTGCCTCTCTAAGAATAGTGAGCAAGGGGTCCACGTCTCGATTTCCCTAGTAACTTAGGGTGAGACCCAAAGTTACTTAAATATGCAAATTAACAAGGGGGGTCCTAGGAGTCCCTCTGCCAGACATTAGTCCTGGTTACGAGAGACTTACCCAGAGTCTTTAGCTCACTATCTTTCACAGAGAAGAAATATCCCAAACATATCAGTCTTTGTCCTGCCTTGGGGCAGTCCAGCACCAAAATGCTAGGCAATTCTCCTCTGAACACGAGTACCAACAGAACCAGGACCCCCCCTTGTCAATTTGCATAATTAAGTAACTTTGGGTCTCACCCTAAGTTACTAGGGGAATATTTCGATGAGAAAATATTCACGAGGATCCTAGCAACCAGATTCGAAGAGAAATTGCATCGCTTGGTACATCCTGACCAAATGGGGTTTATAGCAGTAGGCAGAGCCCGGACGCGATTCGAAAGACATTAGGGCTCAGAGAACACAAAAAGGGGAACCCAGAGGACCAAACACTTGACGCGGGAAAGGCCTTCGATAGGGGGGAGTGGGGATTCCTCTTCGCTATGTTAAGAAAGATAGGAGTGGGGGAAAGAATGTGTCGCGCAATAGGGCAATTTACTGAAGGCCCACAGCACGGGTAGTGGTAAATGGGAAGACCACCAGGTAAAGGGATTTACAGTGGGGGAAGATAACCAAAAGATAAGCATGTACGCTGATGATATATTACTTTACCTATCGGATGTCAGGGGATTGATAAGGAGAACACTAGAGATACTAGAAGACTATGGGAAGGCATCGGGCTTTAAGGTGAACGTCAGCAAGTCAACTCTCCTCCCCCTATGGGAACAAATAGAGGAGCAAAGAAGGGACTGGTGAGGACTAGGGATACCAGTAGAAAAAGATAGCATAAAATACAACGGGGTAAGGATATCCGCGAACCTACAGAAATGATATGTACTTAACTCCCCCCCCCCCCCCCCCGTTACTGCACAGGCTCATCAATGACCTTGAAGCCTGGTCCAAATTAACAATCTCCTGGCTGGGAAGGTTGAATGCACTAAAGATGATGCTACTCCCCAGGGTGTTATACCTATACCAGGCTCTGCCGATAGCGATACCAGGTTCGCACTTTGTAGACCCAAGAAAGAAAATGGTATGATTCCTGTGGCAGGGAAAAAGCAACGGGTGGCTTACAGATTACTTGTGCAGCCCAAAGAAAGGGGGTGGGGGGAGTGGGGCTCCCCGAGATGCGCGTCTACTACAGGGAAGCCCAATTGCAAGCCCCGATTCCCAACCTGCATATGGACAGGGATAAGCAGTGGGTTAACAGAGAACCACAATTTAGGCCGGTCACTTTGAGAGAATGGCTCTGGACGCCCGCCCAGGCATCCCCCAAACGAGTACACCTTCAGAGGATTCTTGGCCCACTTTGGAGGTTGTGGAGGGTGAGCAGGGAGATGGAAGGAGTTACGGCCTGGCCATCGCCACTGAGCAATATGTAGCACCGCCTCCCCCGGTACGTGACTGTATAGTGGGTCATGAGAGGTTCCAGGACTGGCTTGACGTGGGACGACTGGAGAGAGTGGGTCAGGTCCTAAAGGGGGATACTTTTATAGACAGAGAAGCTAGAAGAGATACTAAACATAGGAAAAATCTCAGCGTTCCAATATCTGCAGCTCAAAAGGTGTACTAATGTCAGAAGACTGGAAGGTAAAACTGCAAAGAGAGTGAACAGATACGGAAAAGATACTGGATATAGAAAGAGGAACGTGGGGACTTATCTCCAAAATGTATCGGGCACTATTAGAGGCACAGGGGGGAGTAATTGACACACATAAGAAGAACTAGGAGAAAGATATGGGAATGGATATGGAAGCGAGAGAGTGGGAGAGGTTATGTGTAAATGCACACCGTATGTCGGTGGCTTGCCAATATAAACTACATGGGCTCAAAACTCCTATACAGGAGGCAGTGGGACCCAGGTTAGAATATCCAAGATGTTTCCAGGGGCGAACCCTCACTGTTGGAGGAAATGCGGGCAAATGGTGGACTACTGGCACATTTGGTGGGGGTGTGACAGGGTGCAGCAGTACTGGAAGGAAATTCTGGGATGATAAAGGGCATAGATGGAGCGGAAAGGAGGTTGGACACCCAGTTAGTACTGTTTGGAATGAAGATGAGGAGGGGAATTGGGTGAAACTCCCGCACATCCCACACTACTTACTACTGGTGGCCAGAACATGCCTGGCGAGGTGATGGAAGAGGGAAGGGCTTCTGAGTGAAAAAGAATGGGCTGCGAAGGCCCTAGATTTGTATAGAATGGAGAGACAAGTACATGACCTGCCCCGAATGAGGGCATCGGAACCATTCCTTGAAAGGTATGACCTGGAGAATCAGCAGAGGGAAACGGATGGGGAGGAAACATTTAAAGGAGATGAGAAGTTAAAGGGTAGAACTCACAGACTAACGCCAGTGCAGGCTACATACACTATCCCAGATAAATAGCCTCAAAAGGGCTGAACAATCTGATCAAGGAAGGGTGGAATGAAGATGAATAGAGGAAAACGGAATGAACTTTGGTGGGCGCCCAATGCTGGGCCCTGAGGTGGAGAACTGGACCTCATGACTAACTAGGATGCAAGGACTCATGATAAATGACGGCACGGATAGACACGGAAGTTGGACCACTGACTTGGTATTACTCCAAAAGCACCCTTGGAGTAACGATCCCAAGACTGCAGATGATGAAAAGGAAGGAAGGGAGGAAGGGGGTTGGGAATGGAGGGAGGTGGGGGGGTGGGGAGTTTAAAAGTTTTCTTATTCGAAAGGGAGAAAATGCCAAAACTTTAATTGATGAAGCTTTAATTGAAATGCTAATTATTGATGATATATTTTGTAATAATTAAGTACATCAATAAAACCAATTTGGAAAAAAAAACTTTTTATAAATTCAAAGAGTTATATATTTACTGAACAATGAATTAGATATACATATGTAAAAAAAAAGTAAAAAGAAAAAGTAAAGTAAAAACAAAGCAAGGAGCCCTGCTGCAAATATTACATCGTCATCTAATGTCACTTTTATGAAGAGAGCACGCTCGCAGTCTTTTTTAAAAACAGTTCCCCTATATCTCTTCTTCCTCATTAACCAAGGTCGATGCACATACCTTGCAGATATAAAAACAACCTTCCTATCATCTGAACACAATAAAAAATGAATAGCTTTGTTACAAACTCCTTGCGCGTTAAATAATTGGTTTCAGATACAATCTCCTTAGATCCAAAGTGGCATGACAAATTAACATGTAATGTATTAATGTTTCATTAGCAAAATCACACGGTGGACATAGTCCTGATCCCAGGGTTGACCATGATCCTGTAACACCGTGCTTTATGCTATATCTCCATCCTCATTCGTACACACAAAGAACGCACAGAAGGGGGGTGGATTTCATCCAGGAGGCTCAATGAGTTTCCCATTGTTCAAGGGATTATCCCAGAGTGCTCTCGCGTCCCACTTATATAATAAATGTTTTACATGGCCCATCCAACAGCAGCTCTTTTCCCCCTCCAAAAGTAGAAAATTCGTCAGAGCCTCCTCGTATGTTGAAAATCCCAGGGAAGACCACAGTCTAACCCAATAAAGCACAGGCTTAAGGGCAATCTCGTCAAAAACGTGTTCTCGATACTTGACAATGGGACAGATTTAGAGTGACCCCACAGCTCCGACCCATAAGGGGGCACTGGCAAGGCCTGCTTATCATATAACTCCAGAGCTGGTGAAATTGCCCCACTGCCATGACTAGAGAAAAAAAAAAAGTATTTCACCACTATATTTCCCCAAGCTAATCTTGGCCTTATCAAGTTGATCAGACCAGCCATCTGACTCATGGAACCTAATTTGCAGGTAGGCTTGTTCCAACTTTATACCATCTGCCATTATTCTCTAGGGAATATTCTTCGCAGAAGAAGGTTTAAAGACCAAAACTTTAGTTTTGTTTGCATTCAGTTCCAGGCCAAGCTTGCTACACTTACTCTTGAAAATGGCCAACAATTTCTCAAGTCCACTTGGAGATGTAGCCAGTATGACCGCATAGTCAGCATAAAAGAGGGTGGGCCATTTCTTATTCGCAATTCTAGGGGCATCAAGAGCGCCCTTTTCTAATGCATCTATTATGCCATGTATGTAGAGCAGGAAAAGAAGGGGCACCAAAACACAACCCTGGCGCACCACCCCTCTATTCACAGCAAATGGCCTTGATTGCTTCTATTACTTCGTCTAGTAGAAAGCCACTTTTAGAGGTATAAAATGAGTCAGACTCCAGTCTATTGAACTTTATTTGAAGAGAGTTCAGATCGAAACCGATAGAAATGTCCAGGAGTTATCCTTCAAGAAACTCGAGGCAGAATTAGCAGAAAAGGAGGAAGAGTTAATTAGATAGCCACTAAGGACAAACAGTTGGCCGCCCAAGAAAGGCAGTGTTCACCTAACTAGCACTTAAACTGGAACTTGAGGCAACCAAGACAACAGGATCTAATGCCTCGAGGAATGGGAATGGCTCTGGGTCATCAGTCCTACGTTCCCAAAAGAGTAAGCATGAGAATGTATATAGTGTTATTGTGAGGAGGGCAATAACACTCCAAGTTCATTTGATATGGCTTGCAGGGTGCATAGAGAGAATGGCAAAGAACAGGCTAACTGTCATGTGAGAAGGATTCCCAAGAGTGGTTGAGGCGATTCAGTAGTTGAATGTTGCAGAGCAAAAGATATGCATCATAAAGAAGGCCTTGATTTTTAAGTTTGGGAAGGCACTTTCCAAGTACAATCTTTCTTCTAATGTTAACTGAACTTGGGTAAGGTGTGAGTCTCTTATGAACCTGCATGTTTGAGTAGATTGCCACAAAGTGTTCTCTTAAGGGCATGATCCATTAATTAATGCTGGAACAGAACTTTGAATCTTCCATTTCCGATTGTAAACAGAATTTGACTGACTCCAAAGTATTGGATTACAAAACGTTAGCCCTAATTGCAGATTTGTGGGTGCCCCAAATGGCGATCTCCAAAGTCAAGGGGGCTACTCCCAAGCAAATAGGCCGTCCAAGCAAGAGCCTAAACAAAGGGGCTAAGAACCATGGGGGAGGCAATATGATTAGAGGTTGGTAAAAGTAAGCCTCCCCCAACTAGAGTATTCAGTATCTTCTGGATATGCAAGGCCATTAACCATGGGATCGGTACACAAGATATAAGGACAAATCCCTGGGGAGCCAAGCCATCAGTTTACTTTCTGTCCTGAAGCCAGTGTTTCCTTCTGATCTGCCGAAGAACCCAATAGTGAACAGGCCAGGGTAAATGTAGAAACTTATGAAGCCAAGGCACAACACTCAAATCCCTAGCAACACTAGAAAATAATGTAAGGGTAGGGTCCTCATCACAGGCAGTGAAATCACAACCCTGAGCGACACGGGCAAGCTTGATAGTGGTTAAGAAAACCCTAATCAGCATAGAGGACCTTGCCAAGGCTTCTCTGAGAACCATTAGACCAGTAGTGCCCCTTAACCCCCAGTCTACCTGCGACTTTGTCAATGAATGGCATGACTGCAACCTTTCCAGTTAGCATTCAGGAAAATGTTTCAGGCTCCATCTTGCTTGGAATGGCCTAGATACATTTGGGCTGGTGTCTTTAACACTGGAGATCCATACAAGACTCTGGCCACTAGGCCACAATCAGGAGATTTCTGCCTGCGTCAATGACTGAACCAAAGGGAAGGGGGAACCTAAGGTTGGAAGGGGGATATAGTCTACACATCATGCAACACTTCATATTTCACCTGGGGGGACAGAACCTGCTCCATAGATGGAGAGGAGCCAGAGGTTCAAATGGACCAGGAGAGATTGAACCCCAAAGACCACCGTGAAGTGCAAGGTCTTCTTGGTGTGGATAGATTCTCCAGGAAGGAATTTTAGAAGGATATAAGGGAGTCTCCCCTACTGTGAAATCCTGGAAAGGTAGCCTTGTTCCCAGCATGAGGGTGAACATCTTTCAAAATTATGGGATCCTATTTAGTGAACCCAGGGACTGATGTTTAAGACAACAAGAGGTTGGGGTCCCTGCACATTCAGACCCTTCCTACTAGTTGGTCCTCCAATGCCTTTGGCTCAGTCACCTGGGTGTGAAGAAAACCAAAGAGAGTCAGTCACTTCCCTTCACTTCTTGGCTAAGATGGGGGACCAAGTAGAATGCCATGTTAGGGAAAGTGGAAGCTCTTTTTGAGAAGGTAGAGATTGACATGGTTGGTCCCCTTGAGCCACCTACTTCTTTGGGAAGCTAAAATTGGTGGTAGAGGACTACAACACCTTAAGACATCTCATGGAGGACTGTCACTATGAAGGCAGTTGCAAGAGCCCGACTGCACATTTTAGACAGGTTAGATTCCTTAAGGAAGTTATTTCTGATAGGAGGGACAATTTCATGTTTAACTTCATGAAGGCTATGTGAAATGAACTTTGAGTTACTTGTAGGTTCCCCACCATTGATCACCCAAACACTAATAAATTGGTTAAAAGATTCAACCAAACCATTAGGAGCAGCCTTCCGGAAGTAAGCAGGATCTCCTTTTACAATGCCTCTTTAAATGACCTTTTGCCCATCAAGTCAGAGACCATTTGGCAACGGTGAAAGAAAGGTAGGAGACATCCTACCCCAGTCCTATCCTGAATTTGGTGATCTATGCCTAGCCCTTCGGAGGAGGTTGGCACAAATGATGGCAGAGGCAAACCATAATCTGTAGGCTGGAAATGACTTGATGAAGCACTTGTTTAACCAGACAGCCTTGCAGATTTATTTGGCTTATGTTCAATCAGACCAGTTCATGGAAACTATAACGCCTGGCGCTTTATAGACAAATGGACAGGGCCACACAAGATTGTTTCTATTCTTGGAGAGGTCAATTACCTGGTGGATGTGTGCTCTCTTTTGATAAAGTCGGGGGAGAGTTGGATCCTGGCTAGCTCTACACTACAGATACCAGAATTCCTTGCTGCTCCCAGAGGGATTCAACCCTGAACACCTGTCACCAACCAATATATATATATATATATATATATATATATATATATATATATATATATATATATATATATATATATATATATATATATATATTTAACACAGCCACAGTAGTGGCCGCTTAGTTATGGTTAAGTTGCTGTTTCCATAGGAAGAACACTTTTTGGGCGTCTTATAACTCTGTTCCCCCTGGACGAATCCTCGCCAAACTTTGCAAAAAAAGTATATGGCCCACTCTGAATTATGTTGCAATTTTGCAAAGTTTGCAGAGGTTTGGTCCGGTGGGGTGGAGGGGGGAGGCAAAGTTATAGGGGGGCGTCCCAAAACTTCAGTTTTTCCCGTAGACATAATGGGAAAAAACATTGCTCACGCCTACAGCCCAAACCGCTGGACGGATTTTCACCAAATCTGCAGCAGGAGCAGCGGCTTGGTACCAAAGGCGTGCTTTTATTAATTTGGTGTAAATCCATCCAGTAGTTTTTTTTTAAATGACTAGGACGCAAGGCAAAAAAATTTGTGATATCTACGTCTGCTCCGCGGACGCACTTCCCTGTTCGCTCCGCGGACAGGACACGGATTGGCCAAATGGCGTGCGTCATGTCCGCGGACATGCGACGTGCTCTCCGATTGGCTGGGGTGAAGCGTGAAGTGCGTCAGATTTTTGGAGACGCCCGCCATTTTGGATTCTCGTCCAGTGTCCGCGGACATCGCGGTAAAACATTAAAAAACACAACATTGCACTCGTCAAACTTATCAAATAATGTTTGGGGAGGTGAGTGGCGAGGAGGATGGGATGGAATATCGCTGCAAGAAGCAAAAAAACATGTTAACTAAAAATCATCCGAACACGAAGAAAGCATGTAGCGGTGTAGACCACGCTCACGCAGTAAAGCGCACGCGCACAACTACTTTACCCGCTTTTGACATATCCTGACACTTTCTTTTTCAAACTCGCACGCGCGCCTCATCCGAACACGCGTTGAAGAAAACAGGCAGAAATGATGACCATGCACAGGAGTTAACGGAAAACACGTAGCAGTGAAGACCGCACACACACGCTGTAGAAAACACATAGCTGCAAAGACTGCACACGCGATGTAGATAACACAACTGCACGTACACGCGTTAAAGGAAGCACGTAGCAGTGTATCTTTTTCAAACTCGCACATGCGCTCTTAACAGATGAATCCGAGCTCACACGCGCCTCATCCGAACACGCACACGCGCTGTAGAAAACACATGGCTGCGAAGACCGCTCACATGCGCTGTAGATAACACGTAGTTGCGAAGACCAAGCACACGCGCTGTAGATAACACGTCGCTAAGAAACCACGTACACGCGTTGAATGAAGCACGTATCAGTGTATCTTTTTCAAACTCGTACACGCGCTCTAAACAGATGAATCCGAGCTCACATGTGCCTCATCCGACCATGCACTGAAGAAAAACTCGCAGAAAGCACAGGCATTAACGGAAAACACGTAGCAGTGAAAACTGCGCACACGCGCTGTTGAAAACACGTAGCTGCGAAGACCTCGCACACGTGTTGTGAAGTGAAGAGAGGCCCTTTCCATGGTGGCCATCTTGGTAAAGGATTTTCTTTCCTACACCAGGACGCTGCCGGCATACCGGTGTCGGAAGAAAAATCTTTTTTTTAGCACCCCGGGTTCCCGCTTTGGGAACCTAGGGTGCTAATGGACTTCATCCATTTAAAAGGACATTATGGTTAGGTTGCGCTACTAAAAACCCCTGAAATTCAATGACATTTGTGATGTCGTCTTTGATGTCCTGGGTGTTAGTCTTAGCAGTGCACGGTGGTGGGGCGAGTTATGGTTGCTTAGCTTACCATAACCGGCGAATTTCAGGGGTTTTTTGGTTTTACTTGGAACCATAACGGCCCTTTAACAAAGCTTTTTTTACAGAATTTCATATGTTTTTAGTAGCGCACAGACATTAGGCTGAACTGACATGGAGACGTGCTGCACCCCCTGTTGGTAGAAAGTTTTGCGAAGAGCGCTGGTAGATGGACATCATTGATGAGAAATCCGTGGGAGGAAGTAGTCGATTAGAGTAAGTATACGATATGTACATGATGTATCTAATTGTACAATGTATGTGCTTATATATTTCAATATATAATGCTAAATATTCTGTAAATAAATCTCTGCAAAATGTGTGCGCAGTGTATACATAGTTCAATATGTAATATAAGCTGTCTGAAATGTAGTTCAGTGTTTAGCTGATAGATTTCAGCGTGTAGTGTATATCTCAATATATAGGAACTGTAATATCTGTGTATGGAAAGAGCGCACTAAAGGTCTTCTGCTCAATTTGATATTATATAAAAAGGAAATAATCTCGAAGATAAATAGATTGAAAAAATCTAGGGTGACGGTGCCCGATGGCCACTCTAAAATGGTGCTGAACAGCAACCCGGAGGTTGGGGGTGAAATACTACTGTCACCATTTTAAAAAGTCTGAAGATGGCTGAATCCGGGATTCTTGGAGACAAGCCATTAAGATTCCCATTCACACTAAAAAAACAGCGTTCTGAGCCGGCAAACTATAGATTACTATCCTTGTTGGTGGCACCTGGCAAGGTTTCTGCCTCTATTGCTTTAGAAGAGCTCAAACTCTGGGTTGATGATAATTTGGGCACCTTCCAAAATGGGATTCAGAGCAGGCTCGGCTACTGCACATTATTAAATACACTAATCAACAAGGCACGAAAGAAAAATACCCCCACATTTGACGTATACCGATTTTAAAGCGGCGTTCAATGCGATGGATAGACTAAGATCACGGAACAAGCGCGAGCAGTGGGGATGCCGCAGGATCTTCAGTGTATATTGAAGCATTCACTTGACAGCAGGACGACGTGGAGCAACACAGCTTCGATCCCCAGGTCAGCGCTTAGAAACCTCTGGGTATTAAGCACGTTATAAATAACCAAATATAAATTATAACATAATATAGACACAAGTGTACAGGTCAGGTTGGACAGCATGGACGCTTGCACTAAAGAGATATACATCAAAAGGGTGGAAACAGGGCTGCGTGCTTAGCCCATGCTCTTCAACATGTTTCTGGCAGACCTCACAGGATGATTGGTAGTGGCCAGAAGTTTCCCTCCTAAAATAGGGCGGCATCATGTTCCTTGGATATCGTATGCAGGCAACGTGGTACTGCTGGACCACACATTAGGGGTTTTGACTAGGTCGGCAAACGATTTCAAACAGCATGCCTCTGTGGTCATAAATTATGATAAAACAAAATGTATAGAGCCAATGACATGGTTAGAGCCAAACACTCATGCCCTTATTGCAACAGCAAAGACATTTGTAGAAAAACGGCAGGCTATAGCTTAGAAGTTGTAATAATGGTGCATAGACAAAGCGCAGTACCTGCGATAATATATGGTTTAGAAGCCAAAATACAAGTCCAATATGAGTTGGCTAAAGCCGAGGGGAACATATGGAGGGAAATCTTGGGGCTAGCACATCATGCGCCTAGCCAAGTACTAAGATCGTAGTTGGGGTTGACCTCTGATTGGTCACGTATGTATGCAGAGCGGTCTCATGTATAAAAGGGATGGAAGATCCCACGTGCCCCCGCTTGGCACAAACATGAAGGTCCCTGAGGAGTCGGAACTAGAGAATATAACAAGTTGGAACAATTACTTGGACTATCATATTCTGACATAGGAATTAATTGCCTAGTTAAAAGAATGGCACTGGTAATGAAACCATGAGCATTCGGCTAGACTAAAAACCTAAAAGTATTTTTTTGGAGTGCCAAACTAGCTGCAACGGAACCAGCCGGCGAGCGAGGTGAGCAGTGGGGGGCGGGTTCCCGCCAGACTCTGGTCCCTCGAGGGCGATGCCTCGCCCCCGGGGTGATTTCCAGCATAACACGTGGAGGACACCCAGCTGGGGTGCGTGACCCATCATGAGGCCATTAAATGTGGATTTGATTTTGATTATTTATACTGCACTCCAAGACAGACTCAACTGTATCCAGGCGCAGATGGTCCAAACAGCCGAATTAAAAAATGTCAAAAACACATGTCTTTGTATCTCTAAAGTCAAGCGGCCTACCTAAACAAGTGGGTTTTTAAAGCTTTTTTGAACTGGTCCAGTGATTGGCAGGCTCTAATCTCCAATGGGAGATGGTTCCAGAGCCTAGATCCAAAAACTCAATCTCCTATCCCCTCTGGAGACAAGTTTGGAACGTGGGATATCCAACAACTCTGTCTCTTGAGCGCAGTGCTCTGGCCGGATTATAGAGGCATACCTTTGCTCTGAGGTAGTCTGGGACAAGGCCATTGAGACATTTGTAGATCAGACATGCTACTTTAAACTTAATTAGGCCCTCGACCGATAACCAGTGCAGGAATAACCTACGGATTAAAGGAGTGCCCTTCTCGATCCCAGACCAGGCCCTGAGCGACTCCGTGGGCAGGATTTTCCAGACGCTCCCGATGCATCCGGACAGGACACTGCTACTGCTGGACCGCACTCACAAGCTGCAGGGTCGCAGAGGCTCGTCCTCAGACTTTTCTCCAGACGTGATCACTCGAGTCCACTTTTTCACAACTAAATAGGAGATCAGCGCAAGAGGGGATATCTTACTAGGGGACATCACAACACTAATAATAAAATACATATATTCAGTCACTAGAGTGGGGCATAATACAGATCAAACCCCTGTAAAGGAAAGTATAGATTAGTTTATGCACTACAGGTCCACAGAGAATTAGCCCCAGCTTCAAAAGTCCTTCCCTAAGTTGTCTAGGGCGTTATGCCCAAAAGTTCAGAAAAAGTTCTGACAGTTTGTAACGCTGGAAAAAAATGAAGGTAGGGTCTCTGGTGTCCAGTGAACGATTCCAGGGGTTAGAGGACAAGTTATACTTGTCAACTAAAGTTTCCCCAACTTTGGGAAGGTTTGTGGAAGCAAGAAATGGCAAAGCCATTGTGTTATAAAAGTTAGCAAAACTTTTAAAGGCAGTTTAAGGGGCAGGTAACAACCACTGTAACTCACCCCCCATACTCCAGTTCTTCACTTGACTTGGCAGGTTGATAGATGGTCAGAGGTTACTTTTCCCACCGTCTGCCTCCGCCCTTGATTTGCAGCGGTTGCAGGTTCGAGCAGATTTCTGGTCGATGTATTTGGCTGGTGCAAGACCTCTCGTTGGCAGAATGCAGCAAAACAGAATGCAGGAGCCCTCTTAGGACTAGACTCAACTCAGGTGAGCTGTTTTGGACGGCGGTCACTGCAGCACGGCGACGCAAAGGGACTCACTTGTCACGGTCAGACTTTCTCTCCCATCGTGGATCCCCTTGATGCTAGAACTCCGAGATTTCACAGAGGTAAGTCTTGTCGGACAAGCTGAGGATCCCCCAGGTTGCAGGCCTCAACTCGGAACAGCGGCGTAGGGAGCAGGGTACCCCAAACTTAAAGCTGGTCAGCCACGGGGCGGTCCAGGGCACTTTCGAAGGATCTTCTTCGCAGGGGACCGAGCAGACGTCAGGAATGGATGTTCCCTCCACTCCACGGGTCGCAGCTCCCTCGCAGGACTGCTAAAGATCGACAGCAAGACAGGGCTCTTCCAGGACAGCAGCAGAAGTTGGTCGCCAGGTTTCCTTGAGACAGGTATCTGGTCTCCTCACGGGTCTTCCAGCTGAACAGAAGTCCTGGCTCCTTCAGGTTTCTCCAGGATCTCTGTAGAGTGCGTGCAGGGGTCCTCGTCTTATCCCAAAAGCCAGGTAAGAGCAGAAACTCCCACTAGCCAATAGCAGAATGAGCCCCGCATACACCCCGGCAGTGGTCCAATCAGGACCAGTGGCAGGAACTCATGCATAACACTCGGACTCACACACACTGAAACCAGTTTGTGGATTGCGACCAGACTGTCCCAGCCCACATCAGGGACGTCATTTCGCCAAAATGCCAGGGGTAGCGGAAGTGACATCATATTACCATTGACCTCTGATGACATCACCAGAAGTGATGCCCTTTGACCGCCACGCCCAAGTGAATATTACGGGAAGCGATGGACCACGACCTTTCACCCCTTGACAAAACAGGAAGTGGTATCACATAGCATTGTTCCTAAGTACAGTATGAAAAATATGGTCACAATATCACTATAATGTGATATACATTTGATACAATTTTTTTTAAAAGGTAGAAGGCACCCCTCTCCAGAAAGAACATGGCATGATAACCTGTTGTGTTTTTTTCCCCACTTTGATACAAGAATGGATCGCCATAAGCATCATTAAGATCAGTGTGTATAGGCCCGTATTACCAAATTACTGTATATGCTAGCAGACGTCCATGGCCAAATAATGATGTGTCATTATATAACACTGACGCTTAAACGCTTTATATATATATAATACATACAATATCACCCAACCTGTGTTGGTACTCATTTATCGACCTCAGAAGAATGAAAGGCTGAGGTGTTTAAGAACAGTCTAAATTAGTGACTCACCCCCTAAAGTGTGCCTGAAATAAACATTTAATGAGTCTAGCAATTATTGTATAGTATTCCAGAAAGACAAATTATTTGGTATCCCTATTCTTATTTCGGGTCACTGCTGAAAGTCTTAGACTTGTGGAAGCCCTGTCCTTTTTAGTCTTTTATTTGTTTTTAAAAATTGTTTTTGTTAAAAGGTGTAGCAAGGGAGACCACAGGAGCAGCAAGAGACCTCAGGGGTCGCAGTTGCAACCCCTAAATGACGTCCTTGGCCAACATCCTGCCAGCAAATGCACATAGCCCTCCAGTAGCCCGCCAAAAGCCTCTGCCATATAAGAATTTTCTTGGCCTCACAGGCCAGGAAGAAGGCTAAAAAACAAGATGGTCAAAGGACAAGCAAAAAACCTGATGTCATAGCCATGTTTGGTCACTAGCCACAGTTCGTAGCCAAACGCGGTAAACGCGGTAAGGCTGAACCGAAAAGCACAAAAAATGGTAAAACCTCATGCTGCCACCAGTTTGTCCATTTAGCACACCTAGAGAACCCAAAAATCTCTGAGTGTTAGTCTAGGGCAAAAACAAACGTGTACCCCATTGTAATGCATTGTAAGATGCCTTGTACAATGATACAAGTTACAAAAGTGATACAAAAGTTACCAAAGTAGTAACATCAGTATCAAGGCTAAGGGTAATAATGTTTCCCAGTACTGACAGCCTGAAGGACCTGTCAGTTTCCCCATAACTGATGAACATAAGACAGTGTAGTGAAGCTTAAGGTTTCACTGTACTGTAAAACTGTAGGTCAGATTCAACAATAAAAAGCAAAACGTTTGAGGGTCAATTAAAAATGGGAGGAAAGGTGCAGTAAAGAGACGTCATTCCTAAGGGACAGGGGAACTAATCAACCCCTGGATTGGTACTCTGTTCCAGTCAGTTACCCATCAGAATTGCTAAATTTGGGATCTGGCCTAGTCCCAATAGTGAAGTTCAAGGCCTGAAGACTCATGAACCACCAGAGCCACTTTGGATTCTCTTCCTTAATATCCACCAAACATTTCAAAGGCATAAGGTGAGCATACACAGTGAGGTGAGCCCCATGGAGGTAGGACCTCAACTTCTTAAGACACCATATGATGGAAAAACATCTTTACTCCACCTGGGGCCACCGCCGTTCTCCACGCCTAAACTGGTAGCTGATGTGACATATAGGTTGTTCCTCACCTTTGTCATCCAGGTTTGAAAGTTTTCCACTATCACAGTGTCATAGGCATCTGCCTGCACTACGAAACGTCTCTTCCAATCCTCTGAAGGTTCCATTACCATTCTTTAGGCCCCCTTGAAGGAGTGAGGGCAGTCAGAGGGGCAGTGATATTGCTATCGCTTGCCACTTTGCTCCTATGCTTTCCAGTGAGGCCTAGGAAAGTCAGCACTTGGGCTTGGGTAGTGGGGGTTGCCCAGTTCTGTACATGAAGTACTTCACTAAAAAGAGGTTGCTTCTTGTCCCCACATACACCAACTTTATGCTCAAGGAAGGCCAATGGCTCTTGTCTAGTGTGACACTTGGTTGTCTCGCAGAACAAGTTGGCCTGATGAAGGTACCGACACCCAGTCTCTTGAGTTATTCCCAGATCCTTCCAAGTGGGGGTTGAATCTGCCATGTCATCCAGACATGCATTGCTGAGATCCTCATTCCCATTTAGAACAGGGTCTAATCTCATTTGACGGGTGTCAGTTGCAGCCACCAATCCAGTAGTCCAAACACTCAAGCAAGGATCTGAAAAGGCCAAAACTGCTGTCTCCTCCTTAGCATAGCCTGCAAGAGATGTTTCTGTACCCTGCAGAGAGATCAAAAAGGCACCTGTACTTTTCAGTACAGAGCTGATCCACCAAGTTGTTATCTCTTAGTGGGGAGTAGGCATCTGTCTTGGGGACAGAATACAGAGCTCTAGTGTCCATGCAGAATTTCAAACTGGATTTACCTGTATGTTCTTCCAGATCATCAGAACTGGACTCTAGACATCTTGAGTGCTCAAATACTCCTTGTGCCAAAACAGAGTGGATCTCACACCAACTGTCAGAAATTCTCTTCTGTTCTGAACCACCACAACACCCAAACTTGGTGGGTTCACCAACTCCCAGAATACAGTCTGGTTTACACCAATCTGTTATAAGGATTCCTAGTGACAACAAGGAGGGAGATTTCCTCAGCAAAATATCCAGCTCACCCTGCTGATGTGGGGTCAGGTGAGGAGACACTAGGTCATTCTCACTGAGGACATCAGAAGGGCTGCTTTGGAACAGGGTAGGGAGAAATACAGATGTTTCTGGCTCCCTCTCTGTAGCCATTAGCAGGGTTCCAATTCTATCCATCAAGATAGGATCCTCCATACTTTCCATAGTACACTTTATGGCAACCTGGACAGGTCCACCAAGGCCTATTAAATAGTTCACCTTGCCAAGTTGTGAAACATGGCAAGGCCAAGACCACTCTCAGGTGTTCAGGGATTTACAAAGTAAGTTTGAAAGGAGAAGGTCCCACCTCCTGTGGAGCTTACTTAATACTTCAATCAAATTTAGGAGAGAACTGACAGTTCTCTCTCTCAGACCACCTCCCTGTGGATGACGGCTAAGTGGCACTTGACAGGTCACTTCATCCTCCTTCCACTGGGTCTGTAGAGGAGCTACCTCTGGGACTGTTATTCAGTAAGGCATTAATGACCAACTTGGCAGTCATTTTCACTGCACTGGCGTTAAGGCATATGGTGTTGTGATCAACAACCACCAATTGCAACTTACTGCCTGAGGTCTCCAGGGTCAAAGGGCTAAACAAAGTAGGCCTTGCCTCTGGTACAAATGAATCCACTCCTAAAAGTGAAATCTGGAGTATGTGAATACTGGTTTCACTTACGTCAACCTGGTGACAGAGAGGTACACCCCTGAAGTGGGTTTATCCTGGGACTCTTATTTTGAGACCACTCTGGTGGTATACTGACACTAGGATGAACCACTAGGGGAATGTCACACCCCACCTGCAGGAGGAAGGGCCTCACATCCCGAGAAACCTCGAACCTCTCAAGGATTTCTCTGGTGGGATCTGTGGGCTTGCTTTCCAGTAACACACCTTTCTGTTGTATCCTTTCCTTCACTGGAGGGAAACCCTCCCACTGGAAGCAGGCATTTCTCCACAGGCCTAGGTATGATTGTTTCCTTCTTTGTTAGCCCATACTAATCTCATCCCTGGGTATCTCCTCTACCAGCATGCTAGATAGCTCAGGAGTCATGTAAGATCCAAGGATTTCTGGGAGTCTTTCTTGCAAACCTGGAATAGGGACTCTACCCAACAAACTCAACAGATGTTGTAGGTAGGACAGGGGGAATATTCTTTTTCCCTCTGCGTCTTCTTCCGACTCCTCTGGCCATGGGTTTCCCCTTAGGCTTAGGCTTTCCCTTAGGCTTGGACAAGGCAGCCTGATTCTGAGACCAAGTGTTTGAGGAGTCGGGTGAGTGTCTATCAGGACCTAAGTCTTGAAGACTAAGCTCACCCAGAACTCTTCTAGTAACAGCTCTCTTAACATTGACAGATGCCCTGAACAGTTCACTACTCACAGCACTATTGACAGGTGCTACTGGAACATTGAGAGAGGGCTTACCAGTCAACTGAGTATCCCCCACAGGACTTCTGGCAAGGCTCTGTGGGTTTACCACCACTCAGGAAGCTACTTCAGTAGGACTGGGCCTAGTGTTCGTAACAGTAGAGGTACGTACACCTACTACCTGAACACTATCGTCAGAGAACACATGACTAAGGGGCATGTCTGGGATGGGAGCGGAAGCTCCAGCACTACTATTTTCTAAAGAATCTAGACTACCTTCAGACTCTTCACCTGTGGGGAAGGAATCTAAAGGAAAGGACACCCCTCCAATCTCTTCTACCACATACTGAGAGAAGGCTAGACTTGCAGAGTGGACTACACTACACCTGGGGTCCCCCTTCTTGTGGTCAATGGCTCCACAAGTGTAAGAACTCTCATTGGATCTTAGCACATGGGGAGGCTTAGAGAAACCACTCATGCTTGGGAAACCACTCATGATTAGTCCCACTACCCTGACCCGACTCTGGTGATTTTACTTCTTTCCCTCCTCCTGCTTACCTGAAGCAGGCTTGTACTTATGGGACACTATGCAAGACCCATAAGTCAGCAGCAAAGCCAGTCTCTTTGGATTTAACTCATTGGAGTCTGCCAAGTGCTGCTTAAGCTCTCGGGAACAAGAGGCAAAAAAATTGTTCAAGTTGATCATACCCTCAAAAGGTACTTACTTGATAGCCCTCTACCCAGCCACACACGTGTTTTAAGGAATTTGCAACAGAAGTCATACAAGTCATACATTCTTTTTTCTTGTACTCTCTAAATCTCCTTGAGTATTGGATCGGTGTCGTCTCAAACCTTAAGATGAGAGTTTGCTTAAGTTTTGCAAAGTCTTGCCAGTCAGCTTTTGACATTTCCATAATTGCACTGCAGCCAGAATGGGGCAGTCTGCTGAGCAACTATGCAATTCTATCAGCATCACCCACTTCTTGTACTTCACAGGCATACTCAAAAGTCACAAGCCAATCAATTATGTCATTCTTATCTTCATAAACACCAAGAAGATCTTCTGGGAATCTAGGATGTGAAGAGGACCCAGAACCATCTCCAGATCCTCTGGAAGAACCTTGTGAAGCATACATCTTGGCAAGTTCCATATGCTGATCTCTGTCCTTCTGCCTCTCAACTCTCTCAAATTCTAACATGGCCATCCATGTTAAACTGAAGCTCTTTCTCCTTAAGCCTGAGCTTCTCCTTTTCCAGGTCAAAAAGAGCCTCAGCATCTGAGGTGGTGACAGACAGAAGTCAAGAAGCTTCACTTTCCTCCTCTTCCTCACCATTAGTAATCAAATATAACAGTGTACTGTGTAAGTATAATCTGGACACACCACCAGTGCACTACACTGAGGTACCCAATACTGATCCTTTTCACAAAACACCCAGATGTTAACTGGAGAGGGTCTTCCCACTGCTGCCACACCACAATGCCACTCACAGGCCATTGGGGCTACAAGCCAATCAATGCTTTAGTTTTGTTGCTGAAGCTCGAGTTTGGGTTAAAAAAGTTGAAAACCCGGTTGCTCCAAAAAAGCTGAAGCGATAATGAAACCAGATGTAGGCTTACACTCGCCCGGATCCCTCCACTCCCCATGGCGGAAACTGTTCCCCAGGTGGAACCCCCCTCCACCAGAAGCTCAAATTTGTAACTCTTAACGTAAAAGGTTTACATTCTCCAGTTAACCGTAAACCAACCCTACAGCACCTGAAAGACCTGAATAGCTCAGTGGTATTTTTGCAAGAGACCTACCTGATCCCGCCTGACTTTGACCACCTGCACAGCAGAGACTTTTCTAAGCAATTGCTTTCATCCAACAGAACCAAAAAAGAAGTCACAGCGATCCTTCTAGAGAGAGGTCCCCTTCGTGCAGCTGGAGACACTGCACTGCCCGGAGGGAAGCTACATGGGGGCCAAAGGTATGCTATATGGACAGCTTCATAGCCTGGTTTTGGTTTCTGCCCCCAATGAGGGGCAGGGAGTGTTCCTACTGGGACTGGAATCCGAACTGCTTCCCTTCATCGAGGGTCAGGTGGTAAAAGGGGGTGCGGCAGGACTTTAATGGGATGTTGGATCCCCAGGTCGATAAAACGCATAAACCCACATCATACGATTTTAAAGTTGCTCTAGGGTTGCTGTGCCCGTTTAAGTCTTTATGGGTGGTCAATACCTGGAGGGTGTTGGCACCTGGGGGTGAATAATTTCTCCTTTTTCACTCACGTACATCGCACTTCGGCCCGCATAGACTTACTCTTAGCCAACCTTCAGCTTATGTCATATGTCGGTGAGGTGGCTATAGGAACGAGGACTCTGTCTGACCATGCCCGGTCTTCCTAACGGCCCAAATTCATGACCATGAGCCTCCACAGGCCCACTTGGAGTCTATATGATCCGATCCTTAATGATATGGCACTCCGAGATGGAATCGCAAAGGCCATCCAAAATTACTTTCAGTAGAATTTCACGGGGTGAATGCCGATGGTGACCATATGGGAGCGTAACACATAAGAAGGGTATTGGAGAACACAATGAAAAATTAGATGAATCAATCCTCTTGTGAATTCTGTGAAACACACATGCAGACTGTCCCTAAAATGAAGGACACCCTGTCCCTATCACAATGACTCTCTCCCTAAGAGACGGATGATGCACCGCCTATCTAAAAGGGAGAGCAGAAAGAAATCTCCCTATCCAACTTTCATTCAATAAAATATCAGATTTAGGTCACAGAAATGCCTTTGAAAGACACAACACCATATAATAATGTCTTTTTCCGAGTGTCATGGGCTTATCCTCACATCTGGAATTTCAATCTATGTTTTAATCACGAGTTTTTGGAGTTAGTCCTAGCAGCTCAAACCTAACTCTGATAGTCACACTAACAATGCTCTTTCGTGAGAGCAACATAGCCTAGAGGCTGGTATAGCTATCTGGCACTAAAGAACCATTATTTAGACGTTTGCACATAATTAGCGTTAAACATCGTCTTCTGCATGAGAGCGCTCATGCCAGGTTAGGTCATATGGGAGGCCATGAAAGTGGTAACCAGGGGGACCTTATAGCCCATGCGGCGGCCTACCCGACCGCCGGTTTGAAGGTCAGGCTCAGCTGGAGAGGGAGGTAGTGGAGGCAGAAAGTAGGCATAAAAAGGGCTGGTCTCCCAAAGCTCACCGATCCCTTCAGGTGGCCCGGAATAAAAGGCCCACTATGCCGAAGAAACGGCACAGACCCTCCTCAAAACGAAATGGAGATACTATGCCAAGGCCAATAAATTCCTGCTTAGAAAATTGGTGAAAACACAACGGCGAGACACCAAAGTGGGCTTGCAGGACTCACAGGCAACAATTCAATATGCAGAAGACACTAAATTGCAGCTAGCAGCGACCCACCTAACTGAAACCATGTCAGCCACTCCGGCGTTGCTGCAGACCAGAGGCAATATATAGAGCGGGCAGCTGTCCCACACCTCAGTGAGGTGGATAGGGATGCCTTGGACACACCAATCACGGCTGAGGAGGTGGATTCTATAATCAGATCCTTGAAGGCAAAAGTCCCAGGACCTGACCGATTCACTCCTATGGTTTACAAACTCTTCTGGGCCACAATCCTAGCCCCCCTCACAGATCTGTTCAACTCCTGACAAATGGGCTGTAGAACCCCTTCCATGCAGGAATCCTCAACCATCCTGTTGTTAAAGCCGGGGAAAGACCCTAGAGATTGCACCTCCTATAGGCCAATCCCGTTACTCAATATTGACGCTAACATTTATTCCAAGGTCTTGGCCAATCATCTAGCCATGGTCCTCCTCAAACTAATCAATGGAGATCAGACAGGTTTCGTGTTGGGCAGAACGGCGGCCAACAGTATCAGCCGGGCCCTAAACCTAGTGAGAATTGCAACCTTAGAGCAGTGCAAGCTGGCACGGATTGCGGTAGACACCACTAAGGCATTTGACAAAGTAGACTGGTCCTTTATGGAACTTACCCTTGAAGCATTTCACTTTGGGCCTCTGTTCCATAGGATGTTCCTGGCCAACTACAGGTCACTGAGAACCTCCTTGCGAGTGAAACGAAAGCGGACAGATACCATTTCACTCATGTGCCCTCTTTCCCTGCTAATTTTCGTGCTGTTAATGGAGCCCTTTTCTCAACGGATACTTAACAATGCCGCTATTGAGGGGGTAAGAATAGGTGGCAAACATAAATTGTCCCTTTACGTGGATGAAGTGATGCTCACCCTCACAAATGTTCAACTTTCTTTGCCCTGATAAACCCAGACTATTGAGTAATCCAGAACAATCAGGGTTGAGAGATCACACACAAAGTCCTTTCATATGCTCCTACACAAAAACAGAATGCAATTTTTAATGTTAGGTCAACAAAGGCTTTGACCCTGGGTTATTTAATAAACATACCAATTTTTTATAAGTAAAAACCAAAACCAAACAGGACACTGTAGCTTTCAAATTTGTAGTACAGATGTGTACCATCCAATCAAATAACAAGGATTAAACAAATACAAGACATGTTTCTTTCATATTCAACGACACATTTACTACAAAACATGTGTCATCCAGAACGTTGTGCATTTCTGGAGTACAGAAAACCAGTGCGACACTGAACACTGAATATTAAAAAAAGGAGTCAGTTTTGAAGGTCACCATCATAAATCTGGGACCTTTGGGGTGGGGCCGACATCAGAAGAGGTGGAGGCCCTTAGGCACTCCTTCCCGATTAAGTGCAATGAGAAATGGGGGGTTCATATCTCAGCACTCCCGAGGGAGCTGTATGCGGCTAACTTCCAGCAACATTTTAGAGAGCTGGAAGCTGATCTCGAAAGATGGTTGGGCCAGAAGATCTCTCTAATGGGTCAGATCACAGTCTGTTAATCTGCTCCCAAGAATCCTTTTCCTTTGCTCTGTACTCCCAGTGGAGATCCTGCAAATTCCCCTCCTCCAATTACAGCAGATCTTCCAATTTATATGTTGAGTGAGAAATCCTAAGATTCCTAGACAAGTGATGGAGGGTAATACCAGAATTTGTGGAATGGGGGTCCCAAACCTACACAATTATTATGCAGAGGCACAGCAAACACATTTTCTCGCCTGGCTCACACCCACTGACCCCCCCCTTAATGGGTAGACATTTAACAGTCCAGGGTGCGACTTCCCTTCAACTCCTTGCCATATCCCCCCCCCTCCCACCCTCAGCAAGAAAACACTGGCAGGGTCTACTATTCTCCATGAAAACAACAGTGTAGACGTGGCACTGGGTAATGAGAAATGCAGAGATACTGAAAGGTGTAGGCCCGCGCACTCCAATCTTCCATAACCCAGACTTTCCCCAGGCCGTTGGCCCACCAAATGCAGGAGATGGATAAGGGGATGGGGGGGTTACATTTTCTGTTGCAACTCTTCGATCATCCCAGACCTTTGAACGTTGCAAGAAAGGTTCTCCCTGTCTGAGGGAGAGAGCTACACCTATACTGAAATCCGGCACAGGATAGTGCACCCCCTGATGAGACAGGGGGCCACGCGTGACCTGGGCTCCACTGAGCTCTCCTTGCTAGAGGTCTCTCGAAGGGGGAGGGAAATCTCTAGATTGTATAGGCTAATGCAGGGTGATATGTGGACGCTTCGACACAGCTACATGCCCCAGTGGGAGAAGGATCTACGTCATCCTATAGGACCAAACTTTGGTGGACAATAACCTATTCCTCCTCCAAGTGCGTGACTAACAAGGAAGGTGCCCTCAAGCTAACATATTGTTGGTATTACACCCCAGAGCGGCTACACCGCTTCAGAGTTCGCTAAACCCAGCTTGCTGGAGGAAATGTGGGACTCAAGGGACATATCTGCATATGTGGTGGGAGTGCCCCCTTACTCGAACCTTTTGCGAGAATGTGGGTGACTCAATTGAGGCCGGGTCAGACTTCCAATGGAGCCCGAGGTTAACTTGTTGGGTGTCCTTGGATATACCAGAGTTCTGGGGGTACGGCTAAACTAATTACCCAGCCCCTCGTGGCTGCAAGGATCCCGATTTCCCAAGTTTGGAGATCTCCCGAAAGTCCGCTGGTGCCTCTGCGGTGGGTCAATATCTGGGACATTCTGTTGGCGGAAAAGGTCACAGTGGCCAAAGAAGGGGTGCTACGCCGATTCACAGACATTTGGTCCCCTATCCTAGAGTATGACTTGAACTTGGAGGGGATATTCCTACACAATTGTTAATGTCACATGTGCCTCGCTGGGTTCTGCCAGGGCTTGAGAGGGGACGGGGATAGGGCTGGATGTTGTGGGGGGAGGGGGGATTAGCCAAAGAGTTCATCACATTATGCATTAATATAGGTCTGTGTCCTATTGATGGTATTTGCTCTAAGACTGCAACCGATTAAAAATAAAGTTGGTAAAAAAAAAAAAAATCTGGTGCAATCTTCTGCACCGGCTTTGAGAAGGTTCATATTATTGATGTGGCTTAACCAATTAACCAGGATGGTCTAGATCCTTCTTCTGTAAAGACTGGGGGGAAGGGGGAGGGCAGGGGAGGTTTAGTTTATTATTTATATGGCGCGCCATACCCTGGGGCATCAGGGCGCAAACAGACAAGGATATGCTCAACTTAGTTACAAGTACATGAAAAGTAGGAAAAAAATACAGACAACAATGTTACAATATAGGCAGGTAAGTACAAGGTAAGGCCAGGGTCAAGGAACAAAGGGTAACAGGGTACATATTTTCTGCATAGTCATAAGGTAGTGATATACAGTTATGTACAGTGTGACATATCAGGTCCCCAATATCAGAATGATGTGCTGCGCACAGAGCTTCAATCGCGAGGTGAGGTGAGGAGGCCACCTGTGGAATGGGGGAGCTGGCACAGATAAAGGGGACACTTGGGGAGGTTCAGAAAGCATTTTTTCTGGTCATTTTTCCAGATATTCACTGCTATTTTTCTGACAGCTATAAAGGACTACTGATAGCCGAGGTTATGTGAAGTTCCGTACCCACGGTTATAGTTATTTTTTAAAAGATACTTTTACAGCTATAGTGACATCGCGGGTGACATGATAGCCATCTAGGTCTCCCATCCATGCAGTAACCAGACCGACCCTGCTTAGGTTCAAAGCGAAGAAAGGGCCAACACCCTCAAGGCCATATTGCCTAATATATGAGCCCACGTTACAAGACCTCTTAGAGCAACATGGCCTGAGGGGGCTGGATCCTTCCTCACTTGAAGCTAAGGAAAGTCGGTCCTGGTTACTGCATGGACGGTAGACAGTCCACAGTCTCGAATTCCATGTGTTTTCTTAGTTTTACATATCTCATAACACACAGCACCCACATTATTCTTTTAAAAAACTGTGCTACTCTCAGTTCTTGAACGTTTTGCACTCAATTGTTTTTCCTTTTGCTGAATTGCATTCTGGTATTTGTAGTCTCCCAGTTAAGATGGGGGGAATAATGCCACAATTGTACACTTTCTGCCTAAAATAGTACTATAAGGATTTATATATTTGAGTGACACTATGGTATGTGTACTTTTCAATGTATCTTTATAAAGCAGAGAAGGGGAAATGATGGGAGGGCAAGTAAGTCATGAGTATTTGCCCATGATGTGGCAAGAGAGTTTGTAATTGCGGATACTGGTGCAGTTATTTTCCCCGAATTGTGGCTGCTTTTCATGGCACAAGTAAAGAACAGATATGGGTGGACAGCAAAACTTTTTTTTCAGAGGGTTGACGCAACCGCTTGGGATTTTTTTAAATTGGCAAGCTTGCTCAAGTATTTGGCTACCAGGATTGTAATTGGGTTGTCATTTCCCAGTGCAGACGCTTACAAGACCACAAGCACTTCTTTCTAAAATGGACAGTGGGCATGGCCAAAGGCCATGGCTAGTGGTCTCGTAGTGTTTGGTCATGGTCGCAGCCCATGTCTAAAGGTCTGTTCGTATTCTAAAATATACAGTGGGCACGACCATATGCCGTGGCCACTGGCCATGTGTGGGAAAAATCTATGGAATAACAAAAACTCTTGAAATTCAAGGAAAACACTTTAGTTGCAGGGACATTAAGGTGAGAACTTAACGAAACAAAACCCTGAAATTCAGCAAAACCCACCGTAAATTTGTGCCCCCTGTTGCGCAGCCTATGACCACAATGATGATATCACTAATGACATCACAACAGTACCCGGCACTAAACCTGGCCTTCAGCCATGGTCAGTGTGCATGGCAAAATATATTTGAATACATTAATGGGCACTAATCATGGCCTTAAGTCATGGACACTGGCCACAATCCTCAGCCATGTGCACTGTATATTTTAAAACACTAACAGACCATAAACTTTGTCCTTCACCAGTGGCTACAGCCTTTAGCTGTGTCCACTGTATATTATATACACTAAGCAACCTCTAACCATGGGATTTAGAACAATGCTAGCCAGTGCCCACAGCATTTGACTGTCCCCACTATATATTCTAACAGATAAATAGGCCACTAGCCATGGCTAGTGAGCATGAGCAGTTTGTACATGTTTTGCCCATGCCAACTGTATATTTAAAAATACTAACATGCCATAAACTAGGACCTTCGAAAATACCCACTTTGTATGTATGAAACAACACTAACCAACCACTGGCGATTGCCTTCGGCCGTGCCCGGTGTATATCATATACACTAACCAGCTACTACCCATGGCCTTAAACACAATACTAGCCAGTGGCCTCGGCCTTTGGCCGTGCCGACTGTACATTCTAACATTCTAGCTATGGCCATTAGCCATGGGCACCGACTACAGCTTTCAACCTTGCCCTCTGTATATTTTAAAACAGTGACGGCCACTAGGCATGGCTTTTAACCATGCACATTGGTATTTTACAATACTAAGTGACCACTAGCTATGGTGTTTGGTGACGGCCAGTGACCACAGCCTTCGTCATGGCCTAGTCCACAGCCTACATTGTTATTAAGATAATCAAAGTTTTTATGAGCTAACCTATTAATGATGTTATATCTAATGCGATTATTGATGTAATCTGTTATATTTTTATTTTATTGGTCACTTATTAGGCCCTTACACAATAGGAAAAACTGTTTCAAAGTGCCCACAGAGCAAAGAGGGTGGGGACAGGGGAGGCAGACAATGAATTACAGCAAGGATAAATAATTGCATTTATTTTACAAACAAATATTGACAATTGAGGGAAGGGGAGACAAACCTACTATGCCTTGTGAGTGTTCAGAACGTGCAAGTGCAGAGGAAGAGAGGGGTGAGGGACAAGGTGCTTTGATGCTCATGGAGAAGTGCTCAGGTTAAGTGCTGAGAGGAGAAGAGTATAAGTGCAACCGTCAATGAGTGGGTGAGCCAAGTAAGTGCAGTAGAAGGAAAGATAGCGGCTGAGATGGGAGATGTGGTGGGTCAAGGCACCAAGGACACATAAGGGCCCTGCACCTCAGTCACGCTGCTGTGGGATTAGCACTGAAGAGAGGAGAAGGAGGCGGTAAAAAGAAAGGTCTTGAGGCTTTTTCGGAACTTAAGGTCTTGCTCAAGACGCAGAGGGGGTGGGATGCTGTTCAACAGGAGCGAGCCAGCCAAGGAAAGGGTTCAGATACATTTGGTCATCTGACAACTGATCACGGCAAACTGATCGAAAGAAAACAGCCTGTATGCGATTAGTTCGAAGAGGCTGAAACACACTCAAACCAACCACCCCGCCGACCCATCACCCTCACCATCTTCCCCACTTACCTTATTCCCGTCGACTGGTCCACTTCAGCCCTGCGGCGTCGGATCAGTCCCTCTAACGCGGGTTGGCTCCGATGCCGCAGGATCCCTTTTTCTTTCTTTTTTTCCCCGTCCCCCGCCTCCAATATCAAGGACACCGATCGGTGTGTATTAGCCAATTTGTTCAAATATATTCGGTCGAACTGTAAAGCCCAAATTTGGTCAAATGTACCATTCGGCCAAATGTATTCAAACAAATCTAATACAGAGGTAAGTGATCACCCACCAGCTCTCTGTTTGGCAAATTGCTTATCGCACAGGGAGATGGTGCCGGAGGAGCCTAGAAAGAGTATTTGGTCAGGAAGCATTGAAGATAGAGTGGTCCCCCGGCCCCAGATAGCCTTGTGTATGATCCAGAAGGATTTGAATTTAATTTGTGCTGAGACTGGGAGCCAGTGAAGTCTTTGTAGGGGAGGAGAGATGCAGTCCCTGGGCTTCAGGCCAAGGTTAAGTCTCACTGCCCGATTCTGGGTATGCTGGAGGGGTCGCAGGGTGGAGGAAGGAAGATTAAGGAGGAGGCTATTGCAGTAGTCTAGCCTGGAGAGAACCAGGGCACGTGTAACATTGAGTCTCTGGGGGAAGGTGAGGAAGGGTAGAGTCTCTGAGAAGGAAGGGCTGAAAATGGGACTTCTTGACAATGTCCTAAATATGAGAGATGAAGGAAAGGGTGAAGTCGAAGATGACTCAGATTCCTAGCTACAGTAGAGGGGGGTGGGGAAAACCCATGGAAAAAGGCCAGAATGCAGGGAAGTAGTATGGTACAGGGGACCCAATAGGGAGAATCTCAGTTTTGCTGGCTTTGAGACAGAAGTAATTGGCAGTGAACCAGGACTGGATGGCAGAGAGGCAGTCCGGGATGAAGGAGGGTGCAAGGGCATCAGTGGGAAGTTTGAAGAAATGTTGTGTATCGGCAGGGTAGCACTAGAAGTTGGGGGAGAAGGAGGAAATGAGTCATGCCATTAGAGAAAGGTATATGTTAAAGAGCCAGAGGGAAAGAATGGAGCCCTGGGGGATGCCACAGGTAGCGGAGAAGGAAGGGGAGGAGAAAGGGCCAAGAATGGTTTTGGAGGAACGGTCAGTTAGGAAGGAGTTAAGCCAGTCCAGTGCCCGCTCCGAGATGCAGAAGAGACATCTAGGAGGACGAGGACAGCAGCAGAATTGGAGTCAAGAGATGCAAGCCGTTCTTCACGGGGGTTCAGAAGAGCAGTTTCCGTGCCTCCGGGTGCTCAGAATCCAGACTGATGGTCATGTAGACTGCCAGCGAGTTCGCAATTTGCGATGAGTTGGGGAGGGCCAGCTTCCCAAGCAGTTTTCCCAGGAAGAGGGTGATGGAAATGGGGCAGAAGTACGCTAGGCATTTTAAGGAGGGGGCGCACAAGGGAGTGCTTCAGAGAAAATGGAAAAGAACCAGTAGCAAAGGAATGGTTGCAGAGATCGGTCAGAGCAGGGGCGAGAGGCAATATTTTCCTTGATGGTTCTGGAGGAGCAAGGAGCAACCTGTTTGGATGAGACCTTCATGGAGATGATGTCTTCAGAGGAGACAGGAGTGGAGGGGATGGAGGACGGTGAATGGTAGGAGGGGGCAGAGGTGGGAGGGTTGTGATGCAGAGGATGATGCGGATGGGTTGGCAAGTTCCCTGCAGATTTTGAAGAGTTAGGCCATGTTGTTGGATGCATTTGACACTTATGCCTAAGTGTGAGCTCTTTTTCTGGCACAGATGGAGTCTGTAGTGTCTCTGGATCAGGAGGCAGCCCAGTTTGTCAAAGGGTGCGCCCGAAGTGTGCCACTTCCGTTCGGCAGCCCTGCAATTACGTTTTTGGTCTGCAGATCTGAGTCGTACCAGGTGTTGAGCTTTGAGGCAGGTTTCAGGCAGATCCTCATGACTGGGGCAAAAATGTCAAGGGTGTTGGTGATGGACAGAGATTGCTGAGGGCAGAATCAGCAGAAATGCCAGTGTTGGGTGGGACAAGGGGGAATGAAGGTGGAAGAGAAGGCAGCAGCTGACACTTGTTTCATTGACGGATGTTCGTGAACGAGGTTGGCAGAGCTTTATGAGGAGTTGTCACAAGGCCATGGGGACCCAGATGGGAGCTACAGAGAGAGTGGTGACCAGGGGAGAAGAGAGAGTGAGGTTGGAGTGGATGATGGCATCTAGCTGGTGTCCAGCAGTATGGGTAGGGCCAGAGGGAAGAATGGATAGGGATAGGGAGGAGCAGAGGTCAGTGTAGAGGGTGGTTGCTGTGCAAGGGGAGTCCAGGTGGATGTTTAAGTCACCTAGTAGTAGCAGGTTGGAGGTGGCAGAGAGTAGGGAGGAACAGAAGTCCGCCCACTCAGATGGGAAAATAGAAGTGCCAGGGGCAGGGGTGTTGCTAGGTCTGGAAAAGACCCAGGGCTACGCTGATGTCAGAACTGTCGGGACTGGGGGCTAGCTAGCCTTTTGGTTGTAGCTCCTGAAATTCTATCCGGGGCTACAAACAAAAGATTAGGGGCTATAGCCCCCTTAGCCCCCCCCTAGCACCGCCTCTGGCCAGGGGGCCGATAGATGGTAGAAATGGTCAAGGTGGAGGAAGGAGAGATGACCAATTTGCACACTAGGCTCCCAAAGGACGAATACTGTTGAGTGGGTAGGATGGTAGAAGGAATCCACTCTAGGAAGATTAAGGCAACTCCACCACCAGCACTGTGGAGGTGATCTGATAGCCGTCCGGGATGAGTGAGTGTCAAAGGAAGTAACTGAGCTGGCGTTGAACCAAGTTTCCTTGAGTGCAAGTATGTCCAGGTCAGTGTCTTCAAAGAGAAGGCAGATGTCAGCAGAATGTTTGTGGGCTGAGCGTGAGTTGAGGGTTGTCAGATGGAGACAGTCGCTGTCTTTGAATGTTTTTTGAGTAGGGGTGCCAGGATGTGGGGTATCCGTCTGTAGAGGTCGAGTGGAAGGGGAAAAAGGGGAGAGGCAGGGGATGGAAGGAAGTTGATGAGAGAAAGCAGGAGCCAGTCAAATAGGAGATCGGCCTGAGGGCCTTGATGCAGGACTGTGCCCATGATGTTAACATTGATACAGTATCGAGAAGAGAAGAAACCCACGAGGAGGACTTCCCATTTGGTGCCATCATTAATGGAAGTTGAAGAATAAGGTGCGAGAGTGGCAGTGAGGGGAGAGGTCCATAGGTAAGGAGACGGGACCGAAAAGAGGATGCGAGTGAAGATTCCTCTTGAGGATGCACTGACAAAGGTGTGTGCAATTTGTAGGCCTCAGTTAGCAGCAAGGATGTCTTTTTTAATGCTTTTTCCAACCAGATTTAGTCAGAGGGAGGATAGGTGATGGTGTAGCAGTTGGAGAAGATAGGGGAGATGGAGAGCGCAGAGAGAAGTGAGAGGTGAGGTGGGGGTGTGCATGCTGCAAAGTACGGTTCTGAACTTGAAACACTTGTGTATAGGCACGTTATAAATGCCATATCATATCAATAGGCCAGAAGGGTTTTAGGTGTAAGATCAAACAAGTCAAATGGAGTCACAGCTACAAACTAATTTCATACACCAGGTACTATCAATGCAGCAAGGAGGCACAGCTAAAACGATTTTACATTTAGTGCGGTCACCAGTGATACTATTTGTGATGTCATTAGTGTTCTCATACAACATGTAATTAGTGGGGTCATCAGTGATGTCATCATTGTGGTCATAGGGTGTGCAGCAGGGGGCACAAAGTTAAGGTGGGTTTGGCTGAAATTCAGGGGTTTTGTTGCGTTGTCACCTTAACGTCCATTCAACTAAAGTTTTTTCCTTGAATATATATTTATATATAAATGTGTTGTGCGTTTGGGGTGGGCGTAAGTGGGTGGTGGGTGGCAGTGTGAGGTGGTGGGGAGGACCCACCCCTATTTAAAAAATAAATAAATGTGGTCAAAACGGCAGTGGTGAATACTCTGCTGTGAAAATGCCAAAGGTTAAAATAGCAGCAGTAAAAACACGTGAAACCCTATTGTTTGGCCCCATCCCAAACAAAAACATTTAAGTTCCATTTCTTTTCATAGTTACTCACAAACTAGTTAGCATAGCTAGGAACCTGCGAGGCTGGAACACCTCAAGGAAAGGCCCTGGAACAACCACCCTAGACATTTTTATGGTTGCCAGTCTCCCAGGCATTGCTGAAATTAACATGTTCGTATTCCTTAAGAGTGCACATACTATATGCTGTCATAATAGGAGCTTTTGCTCAAATCAGTATAAGGAACTGTACTTCACACACCAGCCCTCTTACTCCCAAATTTGAGCAGCTTTTACCTCTGTGGCTTCTGTCTGACCAATTTATTACCTGACTAGCATAAGTACCATTCTTGGAACAGGTTCTGTAGAGAGACATGATAACACTGATCCTGTAGGTTGCTGTTCTGATTCGCTTATCACTTGATGTGCTTTGCACCCAGAAGTAAACTGCACTGAGAATAGGCGCATGTGGCTGGCTGACATGCCCCGTTGGGGGGGGGTGGGAGGGAGCCAAGAGTTGGTGTGCTGCTGCATACTGGCACCTTCTGTGCTCTCTAACTACAGGTCTCCTCACCCTGGCATGGTGCAGTGCAAATATCGTGGAAACCGCACCTCCATAAGTCCTTGGGTCTGCACCTCAAGTTGTGTTCCTCATGTCGGGACGGGCCCTTCTACGACCACACCATGTGTGAAGGTACTAAAATCCAAGCAAAGGGGTGGGGTGTCCACATGTCATGTAGCTAGTAATTCCCAGGGGGTCCTAACAGGTAACTATGTAAAATGTGGGCCAGATTGGTGAAACAATGTTGAATTGTATAAGGAACCGCGCTTCGCAAAGCCACAAACACATTGTGACAGGCAGAAATCCCTGGAACTGGGTGGGGTGTCCAAATATCAAGTAGCCAGTAACGTCTGGAGGGTCCTAACAGGTAGCTATACAAAATTTGGTGCAGATTGGTGAAACAGTGTGGAATCGTACAAGGAAAAACTCTTGGCCACAAATTCCACCACAAACATTTTGACTAGATATATATATATATATACTTTGTCTGCTCACTGTAAACAGCCTGCCGCTCTGGAGCACCTTCATATTACTAGCTATATGTTGCCCGAATCGGCAAATATCTCAAGGAAATACACCCACACATACATACCAGTATACCTATGGAATGACTAATCATTAATGAATAAATCGTCTTTTTAGTTTCAATTGATTGAAAAACCCTACCACTTTCACAAAACATTTAAATTTCCAAGTCTGTCAATCTCTACTGCCTATGTCTCAAACAGCTCACCACTTCATCCAAACTCATCTCTGGTCACGCTTTGTTGCTAGTATTTGGTCTTGGAAACTAATCCTCTCCGGTTAAACATGCCCAACCCTTCATTTCCAACCGTGAATGCATCATGCTTTAATTCCTTCCAATCTACAGTGCACTCATACGGCAGAGGAATTATCCTGCTCACTTACCACTTCTGGAGCTTTCCCACAATGGCAAAGACATAAGTACATTGAAGCCAGTTACTGTAACCTGCATCAATGTTTAGGATAAGATGCCTTACTACACAGCTGTAAAGAAGGAAAAGGATAGGGTGGGAGTCGCGCAATACATCTATATTGTAATCAAATTGGCTATTTTAGCACCTAATCATACAAGTGAAAGTAAACTGTTTGTTAATGGTGTCTGAGGTCTTATTCTTTGATAACCTTTTTAATTGGACTGTCCTTATAGGCATGATAAAAGCTTCTGGCAAATATTTACAACTGCTGTCGGTAATGGTGTGTGTTCACAGTCAGTGCATCAATATTAACACGCTGACCACACCAAGCAGACATGAATCAACATTCGGCCACACAATAGTTTTCATCAAATAAGTTGACAACTACTTACTCTGCCATAAAAAAGGGACCCATTGTTGAGAGACGTTCCTCCAGGGTAATTATTTTCGATCTCATGTAGAAAGTTGAAAACATTAGGATACAGACACTGATGTAGGAAAGGGGAGAGAAGGACGGACACATTTTCAAACATGTAGCACAGAAAATACATCAACAAACATAATAGCAGAAATAAAATGAAAACACCCTACACTCAAGTTTATTTGAGATAAACCTTCAAACTTCTGAAGTATGCACACTTGTACACAAGGACAGCATTCAGCCAAAGTTAAAATGTTGTTGTCTGGCTTTCGCCTTAAATACACTACAATGGTAAAACATATTTAAAAAACACAATTATCTTCAGCTCTCTGCCATTCATTAATAGTACAAATTCCCCATTGGTCCAATGTCTGATACAAGGTCCTTTTAAAAATAGAGACACAGTATGAAGAAATAATTGCCTTCCTTAAGTACCACCAACATATGCATTTACTGACTAACATATTGGATTTTTTCAAATTAATTCTTAAAAAAAGGTCATTGGGGGATTCAAAGATGGTCGCCGTTGGAGACGAAGGTGCGCAAGCAGCCTCGTCCCCACCGAGCCACTCAATAAGCATGAGTGAGAAGTGACGTGTGATCAGAATGGCCGCGGGGGCACTCCAATATTGGCGGTACACACCTAGAGCATCGAGACTTGGAGGAGATTGTGACAGGAGGGGCTGGTGTGGAGGGTCGAGAGAAGACTGGGAGCGATCCACACTCAGACAGGTCCCAGTGCTGCTGGAACTGGCGATCCGACGCAAGGAGACAAGAGCCAAGGGAGCAAGAGGTGTGCGTATCGCGCAGGACATCCCCTCCAGGACCAGGACACAGATGGGGACAGGAGGCTTGGTGGGCCAGTTACCGGCAATGTACCCAAAGTAAAATGGCAGCCGGGGTGTTGGAATTGAACGCCCCGGAGCAGCAATGCCGGGGTGCCTGGAAGCGCAGATGGTCTTGTAAGCGGGATACAAAGGTGAGGGAAATTTAAACCCTACGCACCTTGAAGTTCCGTGCGGGCTACCAGACTTAAGGAAAAGGAGGAGACGGTGCATGCCGCTGGCCTGACACGCTCCCGGGATACAGCTGCCCCATCCAACTGGGGAAGACACCGGAAGAATCTTGGCAAGAGGTGGTGGAGCGTCTATAATTTCTTGAGGTTTTCTAAAAGGGACTGAGGAGGCACCCCACGAAGCGGGGAACAAGTAACTGTGAACGAAAGTAAGGGGAATGCAGTTACGATTAGCAGAGGAAGAGAGAACGAATTACAATCCCATTCACTCGTAGCCTCAGCATTGGAAAGTGACGGGCCAGGAGGGACAATTTACCCCTGGATCTCTACCCATTAGCACATGGAGGAACATTATGGAACAGTGAAAAAGGGAACATAGAGCAGAGCAATTTTCATATTCTCCTCAGATAGTGTATATCAGGTAACACATCGCCCGAGCACACAAATGCTCCCAATGTCCAACAGTAAGGGAAAGGCAGCGATGGCAGGACAGAAACCCCCAACGAAAAACAAGGCTAGCAGCATTCAAAATGTGTGGGGGCCAGAGACATCGCCTCAGGAGGCACGGAGGATCAGGCAATACCATTGCAGGCAAGTCCAGATTTAGTGGCCATTGCAATGCGCAAAGAAGATCTGCACAGTGCTTCAAAGAATTCCAGGACCAATTCATGATAACTATCCAATCCCAATTTGCCCAAATGGAAAGCTGAAATGAGACAATCCTTGCAGGAGTTGAAGACCAATGTGGCAAAATTGGAAGAAAGGGTTGACACTACAGGATATAGAGGGTGAATCTAATAAAAACAATGAGGTCCTGGAACACTTCTCTCGCCTCTCACACAATTTGGAAATTCAGTGCAAGGATCTAGAAAATCGATCACGAAGATCCAACATACAAATTAAAAGCTTATCAGAATCCATTGATGATAAAGACCTGACGGCTACAGTGCAGAATCTATTTGTGGACCTTTTCTCAGGGGACAGAGATGAGACTGTCTAATTGAATCGAGCATACAGAGTTGACCCAAGAAGAGCAGGCCCGGGTGCGTGACCTAGAGAAGTGCTGACGACAGTTACTTCTTTTTGCCAAAAATAATCCATACTATAGGCAGCGCGAACCTCAGGCCCGATTAAGGTTAACTACAGTGAAGTCCAGTTATACCAAGATTTGGCCCAGATATCGCTTCAAAAGAGAAGGGCCATGGGCCCTGTGGTGAGATTCTTGCCCAAAAACAAATCCGATATCAATGGACGTTTCCATTCAGACTGCTCTTCACATGGGAGGGCAGGTAGCACAAGATCATGACCTGTGAGGAGAGACAGCATATTTTGCAAATACAGGATGAAATCAGTGGTCACGACAGCATTAGAACATCTGACCGACTGGAAAGACAGGGCATGAAGCCTTCGGGATGGAAGACGGCAACGAGCAAGGGCAACGGGAAGGGAAGGCTGTGAACATACGCCTCTTCCTAAAATTGATGCAGGCTTCTTAAGTGCCAAGGACGAGTATGCTCGTCCTTTTTGCATAGACTTCAATAATAAACAAAAGGGATTTGCTATTTGGAATACCAGAGGCCTCGGCAGAGAAATTTTAGACTTTCACAGGATGAGGTGATGCACATATCAAGTAAGAGCCTTAAGAGCCAATCAGGATTCACTGGTAGGTGAAGCCGGCATCTACAACAAAGGCATTTTAAACAAAGGCTACCCTGTCCGAGCCAGGAGTGCCGGAGGTCTGCTCCACATACCTTACAGTCTACACTCTCCGATTACAACCTCCTTGATCAGTCCTTCAAACCCTTTCCACCATGTTTTGCAGCCTCAACGTGAGGTAAGAGTCACAGTCCATCTATTCGTCTCGTAAACCCTCTCCCGATATCCCTTTTCTTTGTTTGCATACCGCATCAGATACGACTATATATAGTACAGCTGCCCTGCTACTAAACTACCTAGTAACTTTTCTACCTTGCGCAAACCCCTGCAGTCAATCAGCCTACGGGACCAATGTGCATGTTAATGGCGAATTGCTTACTACGTTTTGACTAATGTTGCGGTCCGGCCTCAATACTACCCAGACTGCTTAGTCCGAACGCTGAACTGCATCTACCTACTGCACCTGACTGTGCCTGCTTTTTAAATGTTTCCCCGTCTAGCGCCAATATTTGACTCACATCTGTATTCTGTATCTTTAAGCTCCCGTTACCTTACATATTCATACCATACTGTGCCTAGTTACATGCCCATTATTACCTGGTAAGTGCTCATTGCCTTGCCTAGTCTCATGCTGAACTATAAATGTATTCTCTATCCTAATTCCTGTGGACATCGGATATTGCCAAGTGTAGATATCTCTGTGATCAACATACTGCCATTTATGGATTTGCTTTAGTGCACACTATATGCTAAAGACACTACCAATAGTGCCATGAAGGAACATTGCCTACTAGTCATGTGTATTGTAATATTGTGTTCTTATTGTACACCCAATATTGAACGCTTAGGCACACCTGAATATCCGCTATTGTAGACGGCTACACAATATTTGGAATATAGCAGACTCTGATGTATACTTCTATGCTTGTAACTTGCTAATTCGCTTTACACCCCAAGCCCCCTCTTACGGTGCATGCGCAGTTTGAAAGTTGATATTGTGTAACCTGTGCATATGTAATTTGTGCAGTACCTAATGCCCACTCCTGCCCAGTACTAACAGGGACCCATCTGAATTCCTCCTCTCACACCACAACACCTCTAGCACCGACACTGTGCATCTCGAGGTAACCGAGGAATAACGAGTGCTCAACGCCATCTCTATAAAATAAAGAGAACCCTACATGGTTCCTATCAGCCCATCTATCAGTGGGGTACAAATGTGCAGCAAAGTATCCTTGCTTTAGACATACGACTCAGTAACTGACTCTGAGTACACTATGTATGTCACTACTGCCATATATCCACTCCTATCGTGTTCCCTACTGGTATTAAGTCAACAGATCAGTACCATAGGTCACCCTACCATAATCGCATCTCACCTTACCATGACTAATATCTCACCATCCACTATGAATGCAATACCCCCCCACCCCCTCTTCACCCCAACAGAACTTTAACTTCCAACATGGTATAGTTACTAAAGATCCTGCAGGGAATATGACATATGCAAAATCACATTCTGACCACTACTATTCGGACCAACGACTCCCGGTGAATCATAATCCTACCCAGGGTTTCTCCAAAACGAACCTACCTTGCCTGCCACACATTAGCTAGAAATATTAGACTCCGATCCAGATTGATAAGACTCTACAAACAACCTGCCACTAGGACCAATATAGGCCATAGGAGAGAATGCCCACCAAACATTCAAAATGCTAAATCCAAACATAATCCTGCTACTACTTCATCCACAACCAAAACTGATGGTCTTACTTATAAAAAACATCAGAATAAACCCCTTTCTACGTTACCTGACGAAGAAGTAAGGGTACTTCTCCTAACCCATTGCAAGAAAACCCTGTCCCAGACCTCAAGGGTGCCTTAATAAAGGCCAGATCTCTAGTGGCTCACGCTATTGAGATAGCCGACCTAATACGAGCGGAAGACTTACTTTTTAGCCAGAATCATGGCTACATGCAGCAGCAGGCCCTGCCCTAATGCTCGCTGTACCTGATAATTATTCCTTTCTCAGAGCAGACAGGGTCGATGCACGTGGAGGAGGCATAGCTATCATAGCCAAATCGAATCTAGATATGTGTTACACTCACCTGTGTCTCTGCAGGAGCGATGGATAAGCCTCCTTTGACCCGAGATTTCACTTCCCCCGTTTCGCCCGGAGGGACATCTGTCAAATACAAGATGTACAGTCAGACCAGAATTCACCCGTTTTCCCCTGGGCCCTTCCATTCTCTCTCTTTGTGCTGTGATGTCCCTTAAGGCCTTACCCTGAGCTTTAGTAAGGTGTGCACTCCATCCTGCACTCGCAGGGGCGCGATTCACTCGTAGAGATGGTGCCAATATCTGTTGGCTGAGTTCTGATGCCACACGCTGTTATGTGCCTTCACAGCAAGGCAGAGTGTCCAATGTGCCAGTTTCTTCACTAGCTAAATAGTCCTTCCACAAAGTGAATGTTGCGCGGTGGATGTTGAGTGTCCGGAATTGTCCTCATTTGCCAAGGTATGTTTTGGGCGAGTAGCGCTGCGTGTAGAAGTCAGCCGCTGATAGCTATGCTCAGCGTCACTGGTTCGAGCGCACCTGGTAATGTCTTCTCCTTTCCCTTGCAGGAATGGTTTATGGAGTGCTAGCGCCTCGAGACTGGGTTCAGCGCTTCTGGAGACTTGGTGGTCTGGTAAGTAGAAACTCAGGCGAGTATGCACAGCGTTATTAGAGAGTGCGCAGTGAATAATGTCTCCGCGTTATTGGAGCGAGCGCAATGAATAGTGTTTCTTCTTTCTTTTGCAGGGCTTTGAGCGCTCGGACCACTGACCTGTATTCCAGCGTAGCGAGAAGATTCGATGAGTATGCGCAGCGTTATGGAAGTGTGCGCGCTAACAAAGTTCTCCTTTCTACTTACAGGTGCCGGTGTAGGATTCTCCTCTTGACCGGAGAAGGCAGCAGCGTGGAGAAAGCACAAGGGTAGAACCGGAGCAGGTAAGCGGAAGTGGGATGATCCGGAGCAGGTAAGCAGAAGCAAGATGATCCGGAGCAGGTAAACAGAAGCAGGTGGATCTGAAGCACGGCAAGTGTGTGGCTGATGCAGCTCACAGTAAGCAACACGAAGCACTGGAAGGATCATGGGTGTGGCTTATATAGCCAGCCACACCCAAACACTAGAGAGCTCATGAATTGTCATGCACTTCTGTTTGGCAACGGGAAGTGGTATGCCAGGCCTGCCAAGCCTCCAACTTATTTGCCCAAACTACCTGCCTGGTACCCACGACAGTCTTCCCCCTCAAGGCCCCTCCCGATTTTGTGTGTATGGGTTTTGGTTTATCCGGATAGTCTCGATGGAATTTCCGCACCAATCGAGGGGCATGCACGTGTGTGCTGGGTTCCCATGATCTTTCCTGGGGTCCGTACCCTTTCCAATCAATTAATACAGAGTCTTTCGTACTAGTTTAGAATCTAATATGTTCTTTACCTCATATTCTGGTGCTTCTTCCCCTACTTGAATGGGTGCGAGAGGTGTGGAAGTTCGAGTTCCTGGGTGTGCTGTTTTAATAGTGACACATGAAATACGGGATGTATACGCATATGTTGTGGTAACGCCAGTCTCAAGGCTGCTGGATTAATCACTGCCTCAATAGTATATGGGCCAATGTATCTTGGCTGAAATATTTTGGGACCTTTTAAAGCAATGTGTCTAGTTGCCAGCCAGACCGAATCTCGATAATCTGGGGCTTTTCGTCGATGGCGGTCAGCGTTCCTTTTCTGTGTTTCTTTGGCTTGTTGCAGGTTCTTACTGACCTCTCTGGCTGCTTTCAAGATGCTGGCATGCAGGTTATTTACTGCGGGCATCTCAATGTTTTCTGGCGGGTCGTAGACAGATGTTCTGGGGTTTCGACCATATATAGTGAAGAAGAGTGTTGCTTGGGTTGATGAGGGTGTTGAATTGTTGTAGGCATGCACTGCCATTCATAGTATTTCTGTCCAGCTTTGGCATGTTTGGTGTAATAGACAGCGCATGGTCTGGTTTGTGCGCTCGGTTTTGCCGTCCGTTTGAGGATGGTGATAGAAGACAGACTGATTTATACTCTTGCCAGGGCACAACATTTCTTCCAGAAATGAGATACAAATTGGCTGCCCCTGTCAGAAACAATTATGGTGGGGAATCCGTGTAACTTGATGATTCGGTCTAGAAAAACCTGCGCCAGAGTCTGAGCAGTGGGAATACCTTTCAGAGCTATGAAATGGGCCACTTTGGAGAAGAGGTCAACTACTACGAGGATGGTATTATAACCTGAGCTAGGAGGTAAGTCAGTGACAAAGTCCATTGAGACTGTGTGCCAGGGCGCTGGTGGAATGGGTATTGGCTGAAGGAGGCAGGCTGGGTTTTGCCTGGATGTCTTGTGTTGTGCACACACCTCACAAGTACCTATGTAGGTAGCAATATCCTGATGCCAAGTTGGCCACCAATAAGATTTGCTCACTTTCTTCATGGTTTTGGCTATACCTGGATGGGCTTCTAATAGCGAGTCGTGGTAGTCCGATATAATTGCTTGTTGCAGATCTTTAATTGGAACGTAGAGACGTTTTTGGTAATATGGTAGTTTGTCTTGAATGTTGAACTGATCTCCCTTCGAGTCACTAGCCTCTAGGTCTTTTTCAGACATATTTTCTTTTATTGTTTCCTGCAGTGTGTTTAACTGAGATGGGCTCATGCAGAAGCCGAGAATTTTATGGCTGGGTATGATCTCCACCGGGTTAGAGGCATTGTAGACTTCCTCTCATGTGCCAATGCAGGATAACACATCCACTTTCCCATTCTTAACTCCGGGATGGTAGGTGATCACAAAGTCGTATTCCATTAAGGATAGGGCCCAACGGAGTTGTCTTGAAGACTGAGCTTTTGCTGAGCGTAAGTATTGCAAGTTCCGATGATCCGTTATTGTGATGGTGTGTTTTGCTCCCAGTAAATAATGTCGCCATTCGCACAGTGCACTCTCGATTGCTAGGAGTTTTCTCAGAAATCGCATAGTTTAATTCTGCTGGGGAGACTTTTCTTGACAAAAAGGCAATGTGAGGAAGGCATCGGTTTCGGGATTTTGTAGAGACAATACGGACCCCATGGCAATGCTTGAAGCGTCCGTTTCCACAATGTACAGTAAATCAGGCTGTGGGTGTTGCAGTATTGGGGCTGAGGTACATTTTTCTTTGAGGGCTCGGAAGGCTTCTTCCACCGCTGGTATCCATTCGAACTTTCGATGTTTGCGCAGCAAGGATGTAATTGGGTGTACAATATGTGAGAATCCTGGTATGAAGCGTTGGTAGAAATTCGCAAAACCTAGGAAACTCTGCACTCCCTTTACAGACGTGGGTGAGGACCAGGCGAGGATTGCCTCCACTTTTCTATTGTCCATCTTGATTCCCTGCGGGGTCAGTACATATCCGAGAAACTCCACCTCGGTGACGTGGAAGGAACATTTTTCAAGTTTTGCGTACAGTTGGCTTTCACGCAGCTTGCAAAGTACAGCTCGCACATGGGTTACGTGTTCTTGGGGGGTGGTGGAGTAAATCAGAATGTCATCGATGTAGACGACTGTGCAGACATCGAGGCGTTCCCGTAACACATCATTCATAAAGTGCTGGAACGCAGCCGGGGCATTGCAAAGCCCAAAGGGCATGACCTGGTATTCGTACAAGCCATAGCGGGTACGGAACACAGTCTTACACTCGTCCCCTTTCTTCATGCATGGGCCCTTCCCTTCTCTCTCTTTGTGCTGTGATGTCCCTTAAGGGCTTACCTTGAGCTTTAGTAAGGTGTGCACTCCATCCTGCACTCGCAGGGGCGCGATTCACTCGTAGAGGTGGTGCCAATATCGGTTGGCTGAGTTCTGATGCCTCACGCTGTTATGTGCCTTCACAGCGAGGCAGATTGTCCAATGTGCCAGTTTCTTCACTAGCTAAATAGTCCTTCCACAAAGTGAACGTTGCACAGTGGATGTTGAGTGTCCGGAATTGTCCGTATTGTCCTTATTTGCCAAGGTATGTTTTGGGTGAGTAGTGCTGCGTGTAGAAGTCAGCCGCTGGTAGGTATGCGCAGCGTCACTGGTTCGAGCGCACCTGGTAATGTCTCTCCTTTCCCTTGCAGGAATGCTTTATGGAGTGCTAGTGCCTAGAGACTGGGATCAGCGCTTCTGGAGACTTGGTGGTCTGGTAAGTAGAAACTGAGGTGAGTATGCACAGCGTTATTAGAGAGTGCGCAGTGAATAATGTCTGCGTTATTGGAGCGAGCGCAATTAATAATGTCTCTTCTTTCTTTTGCAGGGCTTTGAGCGCTCGGACCACTGACCTGGATTCCAGCGTAGCGAGAAGATTCGGTGAGTATGCGCAGCGTTATGGAAGTGCGCGCGCTAACAAAGTTCTTCTTTGTGCTTACAGGTGCCGGTGCAGGATTCTCCTCTTGACCGGAGAAGGCTGCGGCGTAGAGAAAGCACAAGGGTAGAACCGGAGCAGGTAAGCAGAAGCGGGATGATCCGGAGCAGGTAAGCAGAAGCAAGATGATCCAGAGCAGGTAAGCAGAAGCAAGATGGTCCTGAGCAGGTAAACAGAAGCAGGTGGATCTGAAGCACGGCAAGTGTGTGGCTGATGCAGCTCACAGTAAGCAACAAGAAGCACTGGAAGGATCTTGGTTGTGGCTTATATAGCCAGCCACACCCAAACACTAGAGAGCTCATGAATGGTCATGCACTTCCTGTTTGGCCTGCCAAGCCTCCACCCAACTTGCCCCAACTACCTGCCTGGTACCCATGAAAATATGAGACTTGCCCCTTCTCTTGACATCAAATCTTGCGAATCTGTTACCGCTAAATTACCCATATCTGACTCACAAACGCTCACTATTCATCTTATCTATAGACCTACAGGCCCCATTGGTGCATTTGAGGAGGACATCTCTACTATCTATCCTAAGCAGGAATAAAAAGAACATTACAACAAATAAGCTTATACCGCTACTACTACCTACCCTTAATTCACTGCCAGATACTAACAACCCCTCTACCTTATTAGTAGATGCATACAATAAAACTATGGCCAAAGCCTTAGATAGCATTGCCCCCCTAAAATTGAGGAAAAGTAAACCTAGAGCTCACCTGAACTCTTGGTTCACTCTGCACCTCAAAACTATAAGGGCTGAAAAAACAAAATGCAAAGTCGCCTGGAGACTCTTAACCTCCGATGAAAACAAATCCAATCTCATCAACATTTCGTCCCTATATAAGAAAGAAATATGACTTGCCAAACAAGAAACGTACAACCACAGGATTTTACAAGCTAATTCAAGCACAAAGGAACTTTTTGTAATCATAAAAGAGCTTGAAGCTTCGGTCCCAGTGCCAGACAATTGTGTGAAGGACAGACTCTGGTGTTCCAACATTCAGAAGGCCTTAACTAACAAAGTCACCCTTCTTCAGTGCAAAATTGTCAACAAAAAAGCAAACATACTCAATACAGACATACCTGTCAGTACCCCCTCGCACCCTCATAAACCAGAACAACGCTTTAGCTTTTCTAAAGTCTCAATCCTTGAGGTTGAAAAAATTATCCTCTCCCTTAAACCCTCAAATTGTCAGGGAGATAAGTGCCCAGCCCAAATGATTTAAGATGCTGTGAGGGACCTCGCCCCCTTCAAAACTAAAATAACAAATGCCTCATTCAAAACTGGCACTATCCCAAACAACTTAAAGGAGTCCTGAGTCCTACCCCTCCATAAAAAACAATCCTTAGACCCATCCATACCCACCAACTACAGGCCTATTAAGACAGTGCCCTTCTTACTTAAAATCCTAGACCGGGTGGCCTATCTCCAGATACAGTAGTACTTAGAGTCCAACCGGCTCCTGGGAATTTGCCAATCAGGCTTCAGGCCCCAACACAGCACTGAAACCGCGTTGATTGATCTCAAAGCACAGATCGACAAACTCTGGGACAGGGGGATTGCAGCCCTACTACTTCTTCTAGGTCTCTCGGCTTCCTTCGATTTGGTGGACCACAAGGTCCTATGTAATCACCTTGACTCAGCAGTCCATTTTTCACAGTATGCCATAGCTTCGATTCCGTCCTTTTTGAGCAATAGGATCATGAGGGTCTTCTCGCCCTCAGCGGCAGCAGACCCCATTCCTATCACATGTGGTGTGCCATAGGGCTCCTGTGTCTCACCCACAATGTACAACATTTACTAAGCCCCTTTTCGATTATCTAGACCATCTATGCAGATGACACCCAGATTCTCATACCGCTCACCAGGGATTATGACAAGAATTTGGCCTTGGTAAACAAAATCTACCTCATCATCCAGGCAAGGATGGTCGTCCATGGACTATGCCTGAGTGATTACAAAACCGAGCTCATTATTCTGGGGACTGCTATAAACCTCTATAAACTTGGCGACAAATGCACCTCATTTAACATCGATGGCAACATCATTAAAGTTGCCAAAGAGGTAAAAACTCTAGGTTTTTACCTAGACTCCACCCTCACCTTTGCTAAACAGGTTAACACCATGGCATCTGCTTCTGCAAACACATGTAAATTGATCAGAGATGGTAAACCATTCTTATCCAAGAATAGATGCACCATTCTTGCCCGAGCTTTAATTCTGTCCAAACTGGATTACTGCAATTCCCTTTACCTGGGCGCTAGCAAGGTCATTGTTAACAAGATCCAAATTCTCCAGAACAATGCTCTGAGAGCTGCACAGAGTATTACTAGAAAAGAGCACATTTCAGAGGTAAGGAGACAGAATAAATGGCTATCCACCAGTGACAAAATCCTGCTTAAAACGGTCTCGCTAATCCACAAATGCCTGAACAACGCTGCACCTCCATACCTTATGGAAAGAATTAATAGAAAAATCTCCAGCCGTCCTACTAGGACTGCCAACACAAATGGTCTAATTGTTACCAGGTTCAAATTGACCAAAGCTGTAGGGAGTAGCTTCCCAGTCAAAGCAGCTCAACTATGGAACTCGCTCCCCCCTTCCTAAGGGCGGACCAAACGTTCCTGAACTTCAGACATAACATCAACAAATGGCTTAGAGAAAATGACCACTAATTCGCCAATGACTGACCTACTCTCTCTTCACGTCCCTTACTACCTACTAGACCTTGCTGTAAATAGATAAAGTTTATTTTATGCTGTACATTAACTCTTTAAATTTGTAATTTATGCAAAGATTTTTCCTTTCGCATGTATGACGCACAGTCTTCCTACTATATAATATTTGCAAATGTTTATATTCTTTTATGTAACTTGTAGCTATTTCTGTGTAACACTGTAATCCTATTATGTAACTTTGTAACTTTAAGCTGAAAGCATTCGTGTATCCTCTGCGCCCTGATACCCCTGGGTTTGGTGCGCATTACAAATAAACAAGAAGGCAGCCCATGCGGGCCACTGCACGGTGGCTGGCTGTTTGGAATCCGAGAGTGGGGTTTAGGATGCCCCACTACATCCGGGCATTCATAGGAACGTTAGCTCTCCTCAGGGAAAGTGAAGGTTAGTAGGTTGTTGGGACTGGGGGTTGGTTTATGGGTATTAATGAGGGGGGTGGGAGGAAGAGATCTGGCACGGGGATGAGGTGGAGAATCTTTACATGCAGTATAATGGGACATATGTAGTACTAAACCACAATGGCAACAGTCAAAGTCTTGTTTTATAATTTGAAAGGCATGAACACATCAGTAAAAAGGAAGAAGTTCGAGAGATATGACAGGGGTGAAACCTGATAGCCTAATGTACCAAGAGACTCGCATCTGAAAAATGGGAATTGGGAAACTAAGGCTTAAAGGTTACTCCGAGCTATATCTGGCTAATGCTGTAGACAAAATGACAGGGGTGCTTATTGCAATAAGTGATAGATTAATGGTACAGGTCCTGGACACTAGAATGGACGCAGGAGGGAGATCGTTTTTCTCAACATAACATTTGGGCCCCAAACTTACATTTTGGCAAATTGATATGCTCCCAACACGGGAAAAGATGGATTCTTAAGAGGGGCGCTTTCACAATTGGAGGGATTTGCTAAAGGGGACATAATATTAGCAGGAGAGAATGGGTCCCTCAGGTGGATAGGAGCGCGGGAGCCACACAGGTGGCATCCAAAGCACTGTGGGTCAAACAGATGGAACTGGGAGTTATCTCCCTATTATACCATGCGGCACTGCTAATGCACATACAATAGGTAACATGGCTGGGGACCTCTGGAGGTCGAAATTTCCAACAGACATAATGCAAGATCCCATTTTAGCAGGAACATTAAAGGACAACATCAATATAGATTTTGCTGAGAATGAGTCCCAGGGAATGGCCGAGAAAGTGCTGTTAGATGCCTTCAAGGCGGGAATCTGATAGCGATAAAAGCAGCAAGGGACAAACAAAGAAGATCACAAGAGGCGGAACTAGTGGATAAAGTGAAAGAGATACAGGAGGAATTGGATAAATGTCCCAATAGGACTCTGCAAAGGGCATTGAAACAGGCGTGGGTTCACCTGGAGGTTTTTCCCATGAAGCAAGCTGAAAAAACCCTACTGTTTATGAGGCAATATTATTATATAAAAGTGAACAAGGCAGATAAGTTAGTTGGACAACTAAAAAGGGAAATTCGCACAAGTACACCCTTGAAGTTCAAAAAGAACGACGGGGGGATAGCGGCGACTAATGAAACCATCCTGGGTATATTCCAGGACTATTGTGGGTCCCTGTATACATACGAACAACCCAGAGGGGGGTAGACAAGAAACATATTTGAACAAGGTCCCATTGCCACGAATCACCCAGGAAGAAAGGGAGAGAGTAGAAGAGGATATACAGGAGGAAGGAGGGTTATATGGATGCTTCTGAGAAAGAAGGCACCAGGTCCAGATGGATACCCTACGATTTTCTATAAAGAAAACTCCTAGACACTTTCGCTCCACGATTTACGAACCTATTTAACTCATTCAGACAAAAGGGTATGATCACTGACACAATGAATGAGGCCAGGTTGATTGTGCTGCCAAAACCAGGTAAAGACCTGACACTTTCGGGGTAGTACAGGCCTATAGCGTTGATAAATACAGATGCCAAAGCGTATGCCAAAATACTGCCGAATCGATTGATGGACCTCCTGCTTACACTTACAGGGCCAGACCAATTGGGGGTTTATACATAGGAGACAGACTAGCGATGAAATTTGCAGGGTTTGCCATCTGATAAAAGAAACGCCCATTACATAGACACCGGCTTTATTGATTTCGCTAGTTGCAGAAAGAGTCGAGTGGTAACTATTATTTCAAACTGTGGCAAACAGCGCTTGGATTAGGTTTTTTGCATATGGTCTGAGCTAATTACTAGGCTCCTCTGATTTGATTGGCAATTAACGGATCTCTATCTAACAAGACAGCTGTGACCTGTGGGACGAAACAAGGATGCCCCCCTGTACCCTCTTTTACATGCTATCTATTCTATTTGGAACAATATGACTTGGGGAACTTTTTTATAGTCACTCTTAGACCTCCGCGACTTGATACAACATGATAGTATTGCAGTGTCGCACTGATGCATGCAGAGAACGAAGACACAGAGTTCCCCTACTCCGTTTGTAGTAAATGAAAAAGGTGGTTTCTGCACTCATCTATTACTGCGCCACAGGGAGTTCGGCATTAACCAACACCAATTTCTCTTAGTTCATCATATATTTATTTATTTGATCGCCCATAATGATGACACATGTTTCGGCACCCTACATGTGCCTTTTTCAAATCTGGGCATAGATTGTTTAATAAACTGTGTACAAGATAGCAAAAAATAATAAATAAACATAATTGTAAGACAATTTTTATGATATGTCAATAGAACAGATTCAATATTCATATCAATCATATTATCAAGCATATGACCCAAATGAATTATCAATTTTTACAGAAAAACAAAAAATCACAAGTTAGTTTCCACACAATCACAATTAAAACAAATAGAGTGTAAACAGAATCACAAGTTTGTATCCACATAATAACAATTGAAACAAATCAAGTGTAAATCCATTATGAAAACATACCATCATGGCGCCCAGTTGGGTTGATCGGACATAAGAGAATATCGTGGAGGGAGGAGGAAGGGAAGGGAAACATTGTGATATATAAGGGGGGGAAAAGAAAAAAGATATAATAGACATAAGCTCAAGTTAGGTTAATTTTCATTTGCTAGTTTAACTTAATTTACATCCGCCTTGAGATGGGGCTTACCTATCGTCGGAGTACAAATAGCTCACTGATGTCATGTTGTCAGAAAGAGTCCCATCAGACTCACAAGCGCTGCACGCACTTAATCCATATAAAAGAAAACAATGGAAAAATATATTATTTTCCTGCGTAATGCAGAATTTCAGTCATAAGTCTACCATGTCAGGGTTCGGGTTTCCACTATTTCTACGTTCATTGTGGAATTTATGATATACAGATAATCGTTATCGGAAAGAGATTGGCAATAACTGTCAAAAAAGACATAGACAACATTATATAAACACTTCATGGCTGCCCGAGAGGGCTCACAGTAGAACCCGACGCGTGAAGCATAAACCAGAATTTTGAGGTAAGCCCTGAGGGCCGGCGCAAGCCCACCCTGTTAGCCTCCCAATTGAAAGAAGGTCCGCAGAAAATAGGCAGGCTTCTAGTTGCCGCTATGTTTTGTGACGACAATCATTTTACGAATGCACACACAAATACATGTGCAATACGAGATATGTATGCAACAAGAAATACTTTTTAGACAGTTATTGCCAATCGCTTTCCGATAACGATTATTTGTATATCATAAATTCCACAATGAACGTAGAAATAGTGGAAACCCGAACCCTGACATGGTAGACTTATGACCGAAATTCTGCATTACGCAGGAAAATAATATATTTTTCCATTGTTTTCTTTTATATGGATTAAGTGCGTGCAGCGCTTGTGAGTCTGATGGGACTCTTTCTGAGAACACGACATCAGTGAGCTATTTGTACTCCGATGATACATAAGCCCCATCTCAAGGCAGATATAAATTAAGTTAAACTAGCAAATGAAAATTAACCTAACTTGAGCTTATGTCCATTATATCTTTTTTCTTTCCCCCCCTTATATATCACAATGTTTCCCTTCCTCCTCCTTCCACGATATTCTCTTATGTCCGATCAACCCAACTGGGCGCCATGATGGTATGTTTTCATAATGGATTTACACTTGATTTGTTTTGATTGTTATTATGTGGATACAAACTTGTGATTCTGTTTACACTCGATTTGTTTTAATTGTGATTGTGTGGAAACTAACTTGTGATTTTTTGTTTTTCTGTAAAAATTGCTAATTCATTTGGGTCATATGCTTGATAATATGATTGATATGAATATTGAATCTGTTCTATTGACATGACATATAAGAATTGTCTCACAATTATGTTTATTATTTTTTGCTATCTTGTACACAGTTTATTAAACAATCTATGCCCAGATTTGAAAAAGGCACATGTAGGGGGCCGAAACATGTGTCATCCTTATGGGCGATCAAATAAATAAATATATGATGAACTAAGAGAAATTGGTGTTGGTTGATACCGAACTCCCTGTGGCGCAGTAATAGAGGAGTGCAGAAACCACCTTTTTCTATTCTATTTGGAACCTCTCCTAGCGAGGATTCAGGATATGGAATAGATTAAAGGTATAGACATGGCTTGGGAAGAGCATAAAGCGATGGCATTCGCAGACAATATGCTAATTACAATAGCAGATCGAGAAAAGTCAATACCGTCACTGTGGGCAGAACTAGAGGAATTTGGTGTGGTTTCAGGTCTAAAAATTAATAGACAGAAATCTGAAATATTGAATTTATTGCCCAACCCTGTTGATTTGGAGAGGTTGAGAGCTCCCTCTCAGCTGAAAGTAGCAGAGAAGGGTAATACCTACTTAGGAGTTTTTGTTGGCAAATTCACTAGATCAAAGATATAGAGCAAATGATCCCCAATTACTGACAAAAGTTAAAAATGATCTGCAGAGGTGGAACCCTCTAGTGGTCTCTTGGCTAGTGAGGATAAAGGTAATAAAAAGGGTGATCCTTCCCAGAATATTGTATCACTTTCAGGCACTCCCGCTCCATGTGCCGAAAACCCTCTTTAAATCCCTTACGAAGCTCATTTCGTCCTACATATGGCAAAACAAACCCCCCCAGGATAGCGATGAGCACCATGATGGCTCCAAGACAAAGGGGAGGGCTGGCGCTTCCGCACATTTATAGGTATTATGTGGCGGCACAATTGAGAGTAATAAGGGAATGGTTTGCAGGGGAAGGGCAGAAGGGTGTGGGCAAGACAGGAAAGGGCAGTAGTGGGTGTACCCCTTGCCATACTATTATGGCTTAAGGGGAAATACTGACCACCCAATGTACGAATCAGCAAGATAGTGGGCTTAGTGACAGAAGTGTGGGACTCAGCAGTGAACGAGGCGGCCCTTTCCCCGAGCCCATCTCCATTCCTTCCGATGTATGGAACGAGGAGCTTTCACAAAATGGAAGGAAGCAGGCTGTGCGAAAATAAGAGACATGCTCCAGTAACAATTAGAACATTTGAGGATTGTGACCTTAATATCGCATAACATGAGAGGATAGATTGCAATACAGCCAAATGAAACATTGGCTATCCAGCTCGGGCATTAAAACTGCGGCCCTGCAACATCTGATGCCCTTTGAAACATATTATGATACATATGGGTTTGAGATAAATAGTTTCGATACTGTACAGATTTTTAAACAACAATACAACCCAGGTACAATGGAAATTTATAAAAAAGGTGGGGCACCACACTAGGAAAGGTCACGTCAAGAGAACAATGGGAACACCTTTGGGGAATCATACCAAAATTAACCTGCTCCATCCAAATAAGGGAAATGTGGTATAAGGTGATACACCAATGTCATTACACTCCTGAGCGACTTAACACTATGTATCCAACCACATAAATTCTCAGTTGGAAGGGCTGCAAAGTCAAGGGGGATTGGAAACATACTTGGTGGGACTGTCCAATTTTGCAACCGTTCTGGGTTGAGGTAAAGTGCATTTGGAGGGAATGCTTCAGGATCTGAGTTCCATAGAAATCGAGGTGTGGTTATGTGGCCTTTGGGACCCAAAAGTGAAGACATGTACAAAAACGCAGAAATGCAGTTTTGTGGTCCTGCTCAGAGTGGCTGAGGTGGCACAAAGGTGTAAAAAAGCACTAATACCTACAGATCAGGTTTGGCTTCGGAAGATATGGAACTTTTTATCAATGGAATAGGCCTTGTATGTACTTCAGGAAGAGCAAGCCACCTTCACACAGGACTGGGATGGTGTGCTGACTTCTCTCCAGAAGGACTATATGAAGAAATGGTGTCCACACAGTACACAGATTATGGACATAGTTTGAGTGCAATGTGGTATAGGCACGGAATGGATCTAAGTGTAGTACCTCTGGCAGATGGGTGGGGGTGATCTGGGGAATGTTCTATTTTGTTGTAAAAAAACGGACATACAAACAAATGATGGATAGGATCCAATATTTTCCATAGGCTTCCTGTCTCAAGCACCTGCTACCCTTTGAGCAGGAGCCTGTCCCAGATTAAATGGAAGATATTTTTATTTCAGAATCCATAATGTCTTCAATCAAGCGAGATTCACCTGGATGTTATAAATAATACACGTTACTCAGACCTTCAATTGGAAACTTTATGAGCCCCAAGTCTTGTGTCAATATTAATATTTCTTAACTATTCTTTGACAAAATAGTTTAACTGTGTACAAATTATGCTTGGCAGAACATTTTTTTTTAAAAACAATTTTTATTAATGTTAAACAACCAACACAAACCAAACTTGCAGCATACACAATAATGTTTCAGTTATATATTTCTTCAATCGCGTGCGCTGCTTCCCGTATCCCACCCCCCGTTACGAGCCTATTTCTACTAATGTTCTATTCTGCATCTTGTATGGAATATTTAGTTCCGAGGGTTCTGGTAGGTCTTGCACTGACCCAAATAGTTCTGCTATCAACTGTTTCCAGGCCATCAAGGTCTCAGCCTCCCCCCCCCCCCCCCAACACTACTAGCCTCTTGCCATAGCATGGTCTCCGCCTCCGCCCACTTTTGTAAATCTTTCCACCATACTTCCAAACGTGGTTTGTGACATGTCTTCCATCCCATAGCTATTCTCCTTTTCGCAAGCGCATATGCCAGATCTTTCAGTTTGCTTACGTGCCCAAATTTACGTGGCCTGGGGAAGCCCCCCAACAGACAGGCCCATACTGTATCTACCACAATCTTGATACCCTTCTCCGCGAACTTATGTTCAATCTCCCACCAGAAGCTCTCAATAATCTGGCATGACCAAAACATATGCACCATGTCCACATTCTCCTCATTACATTTAGGGCATGCCTGTCGTCCTGCATTTTTGAACTTGGCTATCCTTCAGGTACACCCCTATGCGTGACATACAGTTGCATCTGTTTGAGTCTGGCATTCCTCGACACCTTCTTGTGATACCCTTGCGCTCGTTCCCACATCCCATCTTCCATCGGGGCTCCCACCTCGTTTTCCCAATCCAGTCTCAGCTGCGTCACCTCCTTGCCCATTTTAGTCATCAACATCTCATATATCCTAGATGTCTCATGGCCCCCCTCCGCTATATCATATATTACATCTATAATAGCATCTGGTTCTCCTTCCAGTACCAGTTCAGGCCACATTCTCATGATCTTCCGCACCAATCTATGATATGTGATATCTTGGCCACTGTGTAGCCCAGTTCCCATCCCCAGCTCCTCAAAGTCTGTTATGATCCCATCCTGCCAAATGTCCCCAATCGTAACTATCCCAACCGGCTTCCTGTGGTTCCTAATCAACTTCCATAACTGCTCTTCCCCACCTGCCAGCGCAACCAGTGGCACCTGTGGGGAGCACGGGTATGGGTTCTCCATCAATTGACCAGCCCTACGCCACATCTTCCACCCCAGTACCATCATCTCAGGGTGCCCTCCCATTACTGCTGGGGGCAACCACATAACCTCCCTCAGATAAAACGGGCCGCAGTCCCGCCCGAACAACCTGGTTTCGGTGGTTACCTCTTCCGAGAGCCATTTGGCCACATATTGTTGTTGACTTGCAACATAATAAACTTCATAATTTGGCAATTTTATACCCCCCTTCTCATGAAAATTATGCAGCTTCCAGAGGGCTAATCTATTCCATGTGCCGTGTCACAGGACGTCCCTGCACATGCTGTCCAGTCTGTTGAAAAACTTCTTTGGTATAAAATATGGAATATTCCCAAAATAATGCAGGAGCCTGGGCAAAACCACCATCTTTAGCATCGCACTACGTCCCATCACTGCCAAAGGCAGCCTTACCCAGAACCGCATGCAATTCACAATTTTCTTGATGGCTACCTCTGTATTACACTTGTGCTCTTCTTCAACCGTGTGGTATATGTCTATGCCAACGTAGTGGAATGTGGTAGCCGCCCATGGTACTTGCAACACTGGTAGCTGCTCTAGGGGAATCCCGCTATACACCCCCAATGGGAACATGCTAGACTTCTGAAGGTTCACCACTATACCAGACATGTCCGCATACCTTCCCATCGCTTCCAAAATATATTGGAGGTTTTCCTCTGGATGTCGCAAGTACAGTAGTATGTCATCTGCGTATAGGGATATCAGATGTTGTTCACCTCCCGCAGGGATGCCTATCGTGTCATATTGCTGCCTTAAATCGATCGCTAGGGGTTCCAAAGCCAGTATATAAAGCATGGGGGACCATGGACAGCCCTGTCTGGTTCCTTTTTTAAGCTTCCATCTCTCCGATATCACAACCCCGTTTTTACTCTGGTCAGCGGTTCGCTATATAACATTTTAGCCCACTGCAAATATCCCAGACCCATCCCATAGCCAGCCAGAGATGCCAACAGCCATGGCCATCTGACAGAGTTGAAGGCCTTTATTGCATCCAGCGAGACAATCGCCAATTCGTCCTCGCTTTCATTACCATATTCAATGACTCTATGGAGTCTTCCAAGATTATTAGATATATTCCTATTGGGGACATAACCCGTCTGATCCGGATGTATCAATTTGCCTATGACCCTGCACAACTTATTTGCCAGAACGGCAGTTAAAATTTTACTGTCTTGATTTAACATCGACAGGGGTCTATAAGAACTGCAGCTATGCCCATGTTTGTTAGGTTTAGGAAGCGGTATTATAAACGCTTCTCTAAGTGACTCTGGCAATCTGCCTAGCTCATACGCCTCATTCAGCATATCTAGCAGCGGGGGGAGCACCTCATCCTTAAAGATCTTATAAAATTCACTTGGGAGACCATCTGCCTCTGGGGTCTTACTGGTTGGCAACTGTCTCACCACCTCTCCTAATTCCTCCAAGTTGATCGGTGCGTCCAGTTCCTCCCTTTCCTCAGCACTGATCTGCGGCAGTCCTATGTCCTCTAATGTTTCTGCTATCATTACCCAATTATCCTCTCCGTTCTCCCCATACAGCTGCCTGTAATAGTTTACAAATTCCTGATTAACCGCCTCCTGGGTATCCACCACCCCTCCGCCTTCTTTCGTTATTGATCTGATCGGGGGTCTGGGGGTTTCGCTCTTATATAACCATGCCAAACTCCGTCCCAGTTTATCTCCTCCCACATGCTGTTTCTCTATGTATTTTTTTATAGTTAAGGTTACACAACCTCTCCCAGAGCCCTGTGCACTTTTGCTGCAGCTCTTGTATCAGATCAGTGTTTTGGCTGGTACTGTCCCCTCCCTTCAGTGCCCTTTCCAGTTCTCGCTCAGTGTTCTGCAGGTCCGCCAGGATCCCACCCTGCAACCCCTTAGATTTCGCGATGGCCACCCCCCTCATCACAACCTTAAAGGCCTCCCACAATGTACCTGTCGACTCCACACTGCCCGTATTCGTCTCAAAGTAGCTAACAATCTCTTCCCTAAAGTCCTCCCTAAAGAGGGGGTCTTTAAGCGCCTCTGCCCTGAGGCGCCATGTCGGAATTCTTGCTCTTGGGGGGCAACACTGCCATCCAAGGAGCAGGGGCGAGTGGTCGGAAAGGACTCTCGCTTTATATTCCACCTGTGTGATCTCCGTCAGTATGTCCGGAGTGACAAAGATATAATCTAGCCTTGTGTGCAATTGCTGTGGGGCAGAGTAATGAGAGTATTGCCTCTCATGAGGATGACGCTCCCTCCATGCATCTTCCAGCCCAAAGTCATGCAGCAGCGTCTTTAACGCTTTTGCCGACAGGGCAGGCCTATCCATCTTTCCATCTGATCCGTGTACCTTAGGGTTTAATACACAGTTAAAATCCCCTCCCCAAATCACTGCGCTCCCCACACACATGCTAAGCTTGTTACACAGAGTTTTAAAGTAGGCCGCCGTGTTCTGGTTCGGGGCATACGTATTGACAACACTTATTTCCCTGTTCTCCACCAGTCCCCTCACTATCACCATCCTCCCGTCCGTCTCCACCTGCGTCTGTAACAGCTGAAATGGGACGTGTGGTGCCACCCAGGTGATCACACCCCTAGCGTAAGCCGAATATGGTGAGCCCACCACGGTTCCCTTCCATTTCCTCCCAATCATCTCCATCTTATCTCGTGTTAGGTGTGTCTCTTGCAATAAGGCAATATCTATCTTCTGTCTCCGTAGGTACAGCATGACCTTGTTTCTCTTCAGGTAACTATTAAGTCCCCTGACATTCCAAGTGATTATTTGAAGCTCCCCCATGGCATGTCAAAGTCCCTCACCTATGGATTCCGGCTCCAATCGCTTACTCCGTCTATGCAGGCTCGTACCCCAACTTAAAATTCCCCTAACTACAAACACAACAAACTCTCCCTCCTTCCCCCCCTCCCTACCTTTCCCCAACAGCACCCTCCCCAACTGTTGCCCAGCTCCATCCCTGGATCTCAGGCACCGCCGGAATCTAGCCCTTTCTAGCAAAGCCTGTACTCGCGGCTCAGCAGGGTAAAGCCGCCCTAATGGCCGCCTTACTACTAGTTCTTGGGGGTAGGTTGCCTCCATCCTGCCACTCCTGTTTATTTTGAATTTCCTACGCCTAGTGCTACCCAGTTCGTTGCACATTTAATTTGCTATATTCCTCTCCAACAGGGTTATAGAGTCCATAGGCTACACCATGTAGTTCTAATGTTCAGAAGCCTCATGTAAGGGCCCCCCTCCCTCTCATCCACCCGTGGTCTCGATACCTTCTCATCACTCGTCGTGTTTCTGCGGATCCTGCTTCTCATTCTGTTCTGGGCTGCCCTGCAAGTCCAGCCATTTCGCCACTTCCTCTGGGGTGTCAAAAAAGAGCGCTCTGTTTTTGTGAAACACCTTTAGCTTTGCCGGATACAGGAGCATATACCTGATACCAGCCGTGCGCAGTCTCCTCTTGACTGCCACATAGCTGTACCTCTGCCTTTGCACTAGCATAGTGTAGTCACGATACGCCTTGATGTTGGAGGATGCTCCATCGTTCCACCTTCACGAAAATACTCCAGGATCTTCTTCCTGTCTTCATAGTTCAACATTTTCGCAATTATCGCCCGCGGTGGGGCCCCTGCCTGTGGCTTGTTCATCAGGGCCCGATGTGCGCGTTCAACCGTGAACCCTTGCGAGAGCTTGTCTGACCCCATCTCCTGCAAAATCATATTTTCGACATAGTCCGTGGGGTCCTGGCCCTCTTCACCCTCCGGCAGGCCGACCACAAGGATGTTGTTCCGTCTTGCCCTTCCTTCCGCTTCTTCCGCTCGATTTTCGAGGTTAGCAACTTGTTTTAATATGTGGACCTCCTTCGCATTCTTCATGCTTACATCCGTGTTAAGTCTTGACCACACTTTCCAGGCCACTCGTCCTTTCCGCCAGTGCTCTGACATCCTGTCGCAGCAGGGTAACTTCGATCCCCACTGCATCCATTTTATTCTCCAAGGCTGTCCGCAAATCTGCCATAGCCGACCCCCATTTGGCACTCAATTCTGTTATGGCGGCTAGGACCTGTAGATTATCCTTTTGCGGGGTACCTTCCACGGAAGCGGCTGCTCCACTCTGCACCGGGGTCGGGGGGCAGGGGGCGGTCCGCTGCGTTGGCGAAGGTCTCCATTGTGGGTTGCTTGCTCTTGGCCCTCAATCCTTTAACTGACATTGTGCTAACACTCCCGCGCGTCTGGTTCCAGCCCTTCAGCGTTATCGTGCATCCACCAGTTCAGCTAGGTGCTGGGACATCTCCTTCGGAGCATTACGATGTGTGGTGGCCTACAAGGTTGTGTTTCGAATGGGCTGTGTCCTCCCACGTATTTCTGAAGGCAATGTCTCCTAAGTCTGCTCCTACAGGCCAATGGGCACGCCTTCTCTGCCGGAAACACCATGCCTCGGGCTTCCGTAGTGCGTGGCGTGGTGTATTCGCCTTAAGGGGAACTGCCCGGCAGCGTCTGCATCCAGCCTACTCAATTCTGAGTCCCAGCATGTTCTGCCATCTAACAACCGTCCTGACCCCTTCTTGGCCCCATCTTGTTACTGCTTGTGCAAAAGTTCTCATATGTAGGCCATTGTTCCTGGCAACATGTCTCTCCACATCTGGTGTCGTCCGGGCCCCTCAGCGCAGGTTAGCTTGCCCTGTCAGTAGCTGTTTTCGCAGTCATGCGACCGTTCACATCTGGGGCAACAAAACCACCACCTCTAGCTGCCACCTAACGTGCCCACATTGTCTGCTGCGCTGTCTGCCCGCCGCTCCAAATCCCACAGGCGGCAAGGCACTCAGGTGTGTGAGCCTATAGTATTAATCCAGTGGGAAGCGCAGGGACAAGGCCAGATCCCCTGCACATGTGTAAATATTCAAGCCTTTTGATCCCAATCTTGGCACTGCTTCGCCGTGCCTGCTGTTGCTGCTGCAGGTCCTTTGTCCTCCCCCATCTTGTGTCCACAGTGTATGCTCGGTACGTTCTCCTCTCAGCCTTTCACGAACACACCATGCTTCCACACTGGGGCGCAGGGCTCCTGACTGCACATTGTCACACGATGTTGGTGGGGCTCTACGTTCGTTTGTTTAGCCCTCTTATCCCTATATCTTAAAACAGAATTTTAAAGTAGGATACTGTGGGGATATGAAATCGAGCAGTAGCTGGAGCCAGGAGTCTACACTTTTTAGTCCCCCCTCTAACTTTATTGTCTTCAACGGTGCCAGGGGATGGTTCTCCAACAGATACATTTAACAATTGTATATAGACTAATAACTATCCCAAGTATCATCAGTTAATTATAAGAGAAATCAGAATAAATGTGCTAATGTATGCTCTTCTCATGGGTGTACAACTATCATCCTTGTAGTGAACTATATACATTTACCTAGCACTTGGTCTATCCACAAAGACGTGATACTTCCACTACATCATGGCGAAACAAAATGTAATTGCCTTGAATTGCTTGACATACAAATGTTAATAACTATAACCTGGAGGCCTCCTGCTTCCAAAACTTACTTTGAGATGTAACTTTGATTTCAAGACAGTTTTCTGTGCAAATCAATTGCTTTCAGAGAACAGTTTGTGTACATCTATCTAGGAGCTCAAATTTGTCAACAAATATGGTTTAAAAAATGTGTTTGTATTTATTTGCCATTTAGTTTATTTAAACTTTTGCCAATCTCTTTCATCCAGATCCAACAAAAAAAAAAAAAACGTCAATCCGATAAAATCATATGAGCGCACGAAAGTAAGTTACGTCAAAACATGTGGCATAAACAAGTGCAAGCAGGGAAAAGAAATTAGGAAAGAAGGAAGGAAGAGTAGAGGCAGAGCAGATGCCCAGGGATGCAAAAGAGGTTGTAGAGACGAGAAATATTTCATAAATCAGGTTCTCCCAGTCTTTTCAAAGTGATTTCCAAAATTTCACAAGAGCGAAGTTAAGTTTAACATCTGTCCCCCCCCCCCATACAGGACCTTGCACAAGGCCCTGCATCCATTCCATATTGTCTGCTCATCCATCCGTAAAGAAACACTGTTAGTAAAGAGAGAGAATTGTTATAGTTTCCACTCATTCGGCGCATGGGCAATTTCTTATGCTGGGATTTAACGAAACTGTTAGTAAAGACCTTAAAAGTGATTTAGACTTTCCTGGGCAATATTACACAGGCGTCATCGATCATCCTGCACCTCTTCTCCATATCTAAGAAGGGTTACCTTTGTGCGTAAGATGTTTAGATGGAACCTGAGGAATAGGTCTCTTTGTTTCACATTGGGAAATCTTGTCAGATAAAGGGGTGTCACATTCAGAGAGGCTACTAGGATTCCTGAAAGCGTGTGCAATTTTGAGTTTTATCTTTTTTGTTCTGTTTCCCGCCAGTCGTCCCCCATAGAATCTCTCTTGCCAGTAGAGGGTTTTTGCACAGTGTTTCCATAGACGCACCTTAGTTTGATAGAATCATTTGACATTGCGTCTGCCATGCATTTAATATTGGGTCTTAGCTTCCAGGTTGTTTTACGACCAGTACTCTAAATTGTGGTGGACAAGTAGGGAGGTTTATCTTTCTGAATAATAGGAGCAAGTTCCAGACCACTCTTGCGTAAAGCAAGAGAAGGCCCACTTCGTGCCTAATTATCGCCCTGGGAGCACACAACAGTAGTGTCAAGACCTTTTTCCAGAAGTAACCCTCCAGGGCTTCCTAGGTTTCCCAGGGGCGTCGTAGACCGGCCTCAGCTGCATAAGTGAGCATGGTGCTACCTTCTGATTGTAAAACTATGATTGGGACAAGCGAGAACTTACAGTACTTGCGCCCAGTCACCATGGTCTGCGCTGTTACATTTTTTTTTCTTTTTCCTTTAAGCATTTAGCCTATGGGGCATCAAAGACACTGGCACTTATTGGTTCTCCTAGATATTTAATGTGCTCGACAGGTCTAATCCGGTTTTCGCTCAACGACCAACTTTGCATTTTTGTTTTCCTCCCTTTCAAGTTTCAGAATTATGATCTCCGATTTTTTTGCATTGGTCTTTAAATCATTTTAGCGGACATACTTCTGCAGAAGGGCAAGGTTTCTCTGCGTCCACATACAGTAGCCACCCCAAGCTATTTCATTCATTCTTGGTGGCAAGATTTAGTGAAAGACCAGATTTATTTAGGTATGCCTTAATCGGTCTCAGTGTGAATCTGTTACTGCTTTCTTAAAATAGATTGATTTTAGAGTCCTAACCTGTGGCAATGGATAAGGTAAGTACTAGGTTTGAGAAAAAGATAGTAAACAATCTTACCAAAGTTGACTTATGAGGTCATCTAATTCCCAAAGTATTATGACTCTTCAACAGTCTAGAAGGTATGGATCACACCGGAATACGTTCTTGACAGATGGTACAAACTGGTAGCTCTACAAGATTGTAATTGAATGTATTCTATTAGGGCATTCTGTTGCCATAAAGGTTATGTACATGTTATATACTACTAGAAAGTTATGCGCTATTAAGAGTATTATAAGGCATACTGTATTGCTGTAAAAAACTACCTTGTACCAGGAACAACTGGGACACTAGAATACATAGTGATTCATGTATTTGAGAATGTTGAAGATGGCTAATATGCAAAAATGTCAAATATATTCCCCCTTCTCTTTTGTTCTGAGTCTTTTCGAAATCAGACCCCCAGCCAGGACAAGACAGTATAAGTGATGTTTTTGGCACAGACCACAAGGTCCAGGATAGGGGTCATTGGAACTTCTGATTGGAAATGATGTTCAAAAAATGCTCCCAAAACCTACTTGCAAACAATTGCAACTGTACAGCAATCTGAAAATACTATGAACTGTTGTAATGATAGAGACACAATTGTAATTGAAATTTATGTTTGACTTTTTCTATAGATTATATTTGAACAGATTATTCGCCCCTGAAGAAGAGAACTTTCTCGAAACGCATTGGGCCACACTATTTGTTTTAATAAACTGTATATGAAATTGCTACCTAATGGTGAAGTGTACTAATTTCAGAAATTGTGTATGTATTATTTAAAAACGACACTGTAAAAAATCTGGGGGGCGTGGCTGACCGCCATGTGAAGGGGACGCGTCTTGGGTGTGCTCCGTGCGATGAGACCATCATAAGCTGTTTTTCTAATGCACTGGGGAAGCCTCTGAAGCCCACGAGCCACTACACCCGTTGTGGAAACCATCTGGAAGCTTCACGCTCCCTTTTCACGATCGTGAGTGCCCTGCATGAACTTGAAACCTCACGCCAAGAAATCACGGACCCGAGTCTAAAATGACAGCTCCCTCGCGCTAGCCCTCGAAGCAGCCTGAGCGCTGCAACGGCACTGGGGCTCCAGCCCAGCGGCTGCAGGGCAGACCGGAGACCAAAGAACGCACAAGGGGGCCTGTGAGAGCGCCCACTCTACCCCGATCTGCAGCGGGAGCGGTGCACTCTGAGAACCTAGCCCACGGAGGATCCACACGACCAAGTGCGCCGATGGGAGAAGGAGCGACGGCGAGGCGGCACCCTGCCTGCTACGAGAGGAGCCTGCTGGAGTAAGCGGGTGCCCTGAGGCTGTGAAGTTGCTGTCGGGACCTGCTCGGAGGAGACAAGAAACCGCAACGGCGAGCTGAGCCGAGGCAACACTGAAGAGGTGAGCCGGGGGGTGGGGGGGAAGCCCGCACACCGGCAGCCTAAAATTAGGTGCCGCCCGACCCCTCCCTCGCACCGAGCTTAATCACGGGGGCGAGCAAAGCGGATCGCCCCGTAGAGACAGAGGGAGGAGGCGCTACCCGCACGAGTCCCATCCACTCGACGGCCCATCCGGAAGGCTGGCGAGTGGGGTGATTCAAGCACCGGCCCTCAGGCCCTGAGAGCCAGATAGGCCCCAGCGTGGATACGAGCCACCCCGCAGAGACCACCTCCAGATCCTCCATCAGCTGGGCAGGCAAGGGGGGGGGGTCAAAAAGAAAGAAGAAAGGGGGCAAAGGGGGGAAACAAGCAGCAAAACACGGGAGGTCCACAGGGCCCATATTACAAGACATCTAGGCTTTCTCACACCTGACAAAACACTTCAAGCAGCAACTTCTGCTCACTCTATAACTGGAAGTCGGTAAACTGTTTGGTACCTCATTCTGCAAAGGACAATAATTGTGTAAAGAGATGCGGTTTGAAATATGAGCATAGATTGCATCACAGCCTGCACAGCGTTCTCTTCCTCAATGACATGATTTGCACATGAAACAGGATACTGTGAATGAGTGGCAGAGGCGAGTGCTTCAGTTGTATATGATTGCATAGTAGTACAAGCAGGCAATAACAGACAAATCCATTTGATTAACGTGGGCCTGTGCTGGCAAATTGAGAAGGCCAGGGACCTTTGTGTTGAGGTTGCAGGCCTCCCTTAGCGTTTTGTACAGCTCGGAATATTATAGCACTCCAACACAGCGAGGCCATAACTAGAACAACGGCGTGCACGCGATACTGCACTACCCTGCATTCTCGCCGTCTTTAAGCTAACAGACCTGCATCTGGGACGACTGAGCACCAGTAACTGGGCGAGATGTCTACAAAAGGGGCAAGGTCCAAACAGCGCCAAACCACCATGGACACCTTCACGGCCGGAGGGCCCACAGGACTTGAAACTTCAAATGAGGCAATCACAGAGGTGCAGCCTGACCCCACTGCAGTGACAGCCGAACCTAGCACCACCCAGATCCTGGAGGCCATCAAAATGTTCCAAACAACAATGGAAAACAAAATCGACGCCATGGCCATAGACCTGGGCCTTCTGCATCAAGACGTTCACTCCTTGGCCTGCAGGACCGAAACACTGAAAATCCAGGTCTGAGAAAATACGGAAGCCAAAACTCAACTTCTAAAAGATGTAGATGTGCTACAGCAAAGAGTGAAGAACTTGGAGGATAGGGCCGAGGAGGCAGAAGGGCCGGCACGCCGGAACAATATCCGACTTCTAGGCCTGCCGGAGGGTATCGAAGGATCTGACCCCACGAATTTCGTGGAGAATCTCCTGCTGCAGGTAATAGGTGCCGAGAAGCTCTCGCAGGGATTCACAACCGAAAGGGCCCAACGATCTCTTGCTAAAAAAGCCCCCCTGGCACCCCACCCAGACCAATGATAGCAAAAGTACTTAACTACAGAGACCGAGAGACCATTCTGGCCTATTCACGATCAGGTGGCCAGATCCAAAGAGGCTCCAGAAAAGTAACCATCTACCCAGATTACACCTTCTAGGTCCAAATGAAAAGGACACAATTCATACACACTAAAGCCAGATTGAAAACAGTGGGACTGCGCTACATGCTCCTTTATCCTTCTAGATTAAAGGTAATACATAACAACAAGGCCCACCTGTTTGACACTCCGGCAGAAGCCCGTGACTGGATGGATAGGGAACAGATTCCAGACATTGATGAAAAGAGGTGAAAGCCGCGCTGAGCCCAACTTCAAAAGGCAGTATGCAAGTTCGTGGACCTATATTAGCTCGACAACAGAATGACTAAGTGCAAGTGCAGCTGGAAGGATTCTTTATAGTGAGACAATGGAGACGAACATCCTTCTACCCCCAGAAGTATTTTTAGGGTACACATACCCACCCTTAGGGCACCAGAAGACCGATGTACGGTCAAACGGAGCGGAAATGGGATAGTCATAACAGGGGAAACCCTGCTGGACCTGTTCTTAGTTTGGGTAGTTTAAAGTTATCGGGGGGAGGGAAAATGGGAGTTGACACTAAAGTTGGGAACCGGAACCGGGAAACACCAAGCCCACATGTAAGTCTCATATGCAGTATACCAGCAACACAACCTCATGTGATGCCGGACACGAATGCCCGACCACCCAATACCCATGGCTGAAAGACTAAAAGTTATGACATGGAACGTTAGAGGCATGAACAGCTTTGTCAAGCAGCGCCACATCCATGCATACTTAAAAAGGTGCAAAGCTAGCATTGCCATGCTCCAAGAAACTCATCTGAATGCGCAGAAACTGGAAGCAATAGCCAAGACCTGGCGGTGAACCCTAATAGGTTCCTCTTACTCCTCCTATGCCAGGGAGGTCTTGATCTGGATTGACCCGACCATACCACTCAGGCTAATAGGCACCAAAACTGACGACGAGGGAAGGATGACGCTAGTACATGGCACTATAGAGGGAAAAGAGTTATGTCTAATCAGCACCTACGCACCCAATCATGATGCAACAATCTTCTTCCGTTCTCTATACTCACTGCTTAGCCCTTACAGAGATAGCACCATGATATGGGGGGGGGGGAGATCACAATTGCACCCTTGACCCCCTACGGGACAGATCAGATAACAAACACACCCGCCCATCCCCTCCTGCCAAAATATTAGCCACACTAACACAACAGCTCCTACTCCAAGACTTGTGGAGGGAACAACACCCAGAACAATGTGAATACTCCTTTTACTCCCCACCGCATGCTGTCCACACTAGGCTGGACTACATATTCGTGAGCAAAGAACAACAAGCCATGTTTGGCGACGCACACTATCTGTCCAGGGTGTTGTCTGACCATTCTCCGCTGGCAATTACCTGGGAAGTGTTCCCACCTAGACCCCTGATGCCTACTTGGAGGCTCGGGGCTGAGGGCCTGCTCGACACATCCTTTCGAGAGCATATAAGAGAGAGCACAGAGGAATACTGGCAGACAAACCTGAATAGTGTGAGGCACATAAGCACGGCGTGGGAGGCATACAAGGTGGTTATGAGCGGAGAAATGATTGCAGCTGTGGAAGGCGCCCAGAGTTTCATCACAACCTCATTAGAACGCACCGAAAGAGAGCCTGGAGAACTGGAGGGAATGCCTGACTCAATCCCGGAACACCTGCAAAGGGAGACCGAACTCAGACAAACCTGCTTAACACATTGGGAGACCCTGGGGAAATTAAGTCATGCTAAATACACAGAGAGAACCCATGCCCTAGGAGATAAACCGGGGAAACTCTTAGCCTGGCTTTATAAGAGGGAAACTCCCCGGACACCCATTTGTCATATACGCAAACCAGATGGCAACACTGCACACACGCAAAAAGAAATTAATTCTGTCTTCTCAGAGTTTTACCAAAACCTCTATTCCAGCAGACCGACACCGAAATAGACGATGTCCTGGACATCAGTAAACTGCCCAAACTAGAGACACAGATGGCAGAAGCCCTGAACGAACCCATCACTCCTGACGAAGTACTGGTAACCATTAGATCCCTACCGTCCGGAAAATTCCCGGGCACGTATGGCCTCCTGGCAGAGTTCTATAAGTCATACAAGGAGACCCTGGCCCCACTACTGGCCCAAGTGTTCAACAAGGTTTACGAAAGCGGCACCCTCCCCGACACCATGAGGGAAGCCGTTATCCCCCTGCTAAAGCCTGGGAAAGACGGAACAGACTGCGGCTCCTATAGGCCCTTCTCCATGTTAAATGTAGACAACAAGATCCTAACAACCCTGCTAGCGAATAGATTACGTAGAGCAGTTCCCCTACTGATCCATCAAGACCAAACGGGCTACGTACCAGGGCGCTCCATAACCGAGAACCTGCCCAGGTTGCAGCACATCATATATAGCACTGAGAAAAGGCCTCAGAAATACGCAGTGGCATCTCTAGACGCCACTAAGGCCTTCGATTCGGTACAGTGGAAATGGCTATACGCCACCATGGTGAAAATGGGGATAGGACCCGCTTTTTTTAAATGGACCCAATTAATATACACCAATCCAACTGCCATGGTTCACACAAATAAAACATACTCCAATAGATGGCCCCTCCACAGAGGCAACCGCCAAGGATGCCCGCTGTCCCCCATGTTATACATTATCGCCACTGAACCTGTGGCGGCTTACCTTAGGCAAGAATACGGAGATGGGGGCATTGAGATAGATGGCGTGACCCGCCTTATCTCCATGTACGCGGACAACGCACTACTATAACTACATAATCCTGAAACCTCCTGCCTTATATCCTAGAGACCCTAGATGGATTCCACAGATATGCGGGGATCCAGAACAACAAGGATAAGTCTTTCCTCTACCCCCTCACTGGACTACATAGCTATGAATCTGGGTCCCCCCACCCCCCTTGGCCCTTCAATGGCAGACAATTCCCTTCAAATACCTGGGAATCACTATACACCGAAACCCTAAAACAGAACACATCCTTAACATGGTTAGAGCCAAAGATGCCCTTGTGAAATCAATGGACTTTTGGAGTAGGTTGCCGCTCTCAGTGGCTGGAAGGGTGGGTCTCCTCAGGATGGTGGCACTACCCTGCCTACTACACAATTTCACCAATGTCCCATTCAATCATTCAATGTCCCCCCCCCTTCATTCTTCAGAGAAATAAACTGTGCAGAAGGTTCCTCTGGCAGGGAGGCAGACACAGGGTGGCGTTGGAGACACTGCAGAGACCCTACAAGAAGGGAGGTAGGGAAGTCCCCAGTTTTGAACTATACTACCTGGCAAGTCAACTGAGGCATGTGGTGCGATGGATGGCCGACGAGACCACAACAGACACCCGACTCCTCCAACCGGCTCTGCCTCGGCTGTTACTCAGGGACCTACTTTGGGTTCAGGTGGGTGCACTACAAAATAGTCCATACCTCGTCAAATTGGGGACCCAGCTTTGGAAACGTGCCTGCAGGACTATGGGGATAGTGGACCCGTATTCCCCACAAATCCCCATAGCAGCAATCATGGCAAACAGCCCCTGGGGACAAATGGAAATGTGTACCCAATGGGAGCCCTACAGCGTAGCTACACTAGGAGACCTGGTACAAGAACAGGAGATCCTAATGTTCACCGAACTCAAGGAAACTACAGGGGTACCTACAGGACAGTTCTTGCTCCATAGTGCGGTGGTCCAGGGTATGAGGGACAGATGGCTCGAAACCGCCACCCTGGCTACGGAGCACAAGATCATAGAAACAATGCTAGACAGCCAAAGGGGGCCACAAAATCTCACGACTTTACGAAGCATTAATGGAGGGTACGACCAGAAATGAGCTCAAATGCAGGGCGAGGTGGGAGAGCGAACTGGGCCTACAATTTGAAGACAAAGAATGGGGGAAAATAATCCACTATCATAAAAAAACCTCTAGAAACGCCTGCTTACAACTTACCCAGCTCTACATCACTAATAGAGCATACCTCACACCAGAAGCCATAAAAGTTCAAGGGTGCAGGAACCCAGGTATGCCTCAAATGCAACAAACCCAGGGCAGGAATGACCCACATGTTCTGGGGTTGCCTAGTGATACAAGGTTTTTGGGCGCAAGTGGAGGCAAGAGTGGCAGGAGCGGGCATAGAAGTGGAAGTGCAAACACCGGCGGCCTGCATCTTGGGCAGACACAAACACAGCAGAAAAAACAAACCACTGAATAGGCTTAACGAGATAATATATATAACAGCGAAGAGACGCATAGCCATGGGATGAAGAGTACCCGAAATCCAAGCAAGGCACAGTGGTGGGGGGACCTCATGAGGTGGATAGTAGCCAAAACCAGAGCATGGGGAACCGCAATTCAAGAACAGAGGCTAGACACCAGCAAGGACCTGCACCGATAGATAGCGCTAACAGTGCCACTGCTCCATCCCAAGGCGTCAGGCGCTACCTTAGATGAAGCGGATAGCCCAGGCTCGATGGCTGGCACAATGAGGACTGATGAACAGGCAGTGGTCTTGGGGGAGGGAGAGGATGGAGGGAAGTGAAGGGAATTAAAGATGTGTGAATCATGAACGTTTGTTTGTTTGATAATTTATTTGTATAGCGCTCTTGACCCAGGGGTATATGTGCGCTTAGAGCATCAAGTTACAGGCAGCAGTAGGGACCAATAGTACAGTAGTAATGAGGCAGAGTAAACAGATAGACAGTTAGTGCATAATAAGAAACATTTGTACATTAGGAATGCATACATACATGGTTGGTTATTTGTTGAGTAACCAAGTCATGACCTTAGTTCTGAAGGGTTGGAAGGTAGGTGTGGATTTGATATCCAGTGGAACAGTGTTCCAAAGTTGTGAGGCCAGAGTTGGGAAGCTGGATCCACCAGCTCTTTTGAGGGAGTATTTGGGCACCGTCAGTTGTAGTGTGTTAGAGGATCTAGTGGTTCTAGTGTTCTGTCTTAATGTAAATTTGTTAGTGAGATAGGGTGGGGCTAGATGGTTAAGAGCTTTGTATGTAAGGCATAAGGTTTTTAGGTCAAGTTTTTGTTGGATGGAGAGCCAATTGCAAGCGATTCTTGTAGCAGAGATATGTTCTCTTCTGGGAATATTAAGGGCGGCACGGAGTGCGTTGTTTTGTAAGACTTGCAGTTTGTTGATTACTGTTTTGGTGGCGCCTACATAGAGGCTGTTGCAATAGTCCAATTTAGATTGAATGAGTGCTCTGGCTAAAGTGAGGCAGTTGTTGGGGGAGATCAATGGCCTGCAGGCCCTGATTAATTTACCAGTGTAGGCAGTGGCTGAGGCAGTCATATTAATTTGTTTGGCTAGGTTGGTATTTGTGTCTAAATAGAAACCGAGGGTTTTTACACTCTTGGCAATGGGTAAGGTGATGCCGTCAATGGTAAAGCTGGTGTAGCTGGGGCAGAGTTTCCGGATGGTATTAGGTGAGCCGACAAGAAGCAGTTCGGTCTTATAATCATTCAGGCAGAGGCCATGTATGGCCATCCATGCCTGAATGATGGAGAAGACTTCATTGATCCATTTGGCGTCCGCGTTGTAATTACCGTATAGGGTGAGGAGTATATGGGTGTCATCTGCGTAGTTCGTGTAGGTGACACCCAGATTGTCCAGTTTGTCGAATAAGGGCTTTGTAAATATATTATACAAAGTAGGTGAGACACAGGAACCTTGTGGGACACCGCAAGTAATGGGAATAGGGTCAGCCGCTGCTAGGGGTGAGAAGACCCGCATGGTCCTATTATCCAGGAAGGATTGAATCCATGTGACCGCAGAATGGGAGAAGTGTGCTGCCGATGACAAGTGGTTGCACAGGATTTTGTGGTCAACCAGGTCAAAGGCAGCGGAAAGGTCGAGGAGAAGGAGAATGGCAGCCTTACCTTTATCTTTGAGTTCGTCTATCTGGCACTTGAGGTCAACAAGGGCCGTTTCTGTCCCATGTTGTGGTCGAAAGCCAGATTGGCGAGTTCCTAGTAAATGGTTAGTCTCAAGGTAATCCTGGATTTGTAGATAGGCCACTCTATCAAGAATCTTTAGTAAGAATGGGACGGTAGTAATGGGTCTATAGTTAGTGGGTATGTCCGGGTCGAGAGTGTTTTTTTTTTTAGTAGTGGTAGGACCCAGGATTGTTTCAGATTACTGGGGACCAGGTTGTTGGAGAAAGACAGGTTTATTAATTTAGTAATGAAGGGGGAGAGATCCCTGGCTGCATCATTTATGATTTGTGCGGGGCAACTATCCCCCTTACAATTCGAGGGTTTCAGAGATGCTATAATTTTCTGTACCTCCAGTATGGATACCTTTTTGAAGGTAAAGCCTAAGCTGGTGGCGGTGGGGGGAAGAGGGGTAGAACTGGAGGTAGAACCAGGAGTGAGTTGTTGTCGTTTGTAGTCAATTTTAGTTTGGAGCCCTGAAATTTTGTTAGCAAGAGCATTTTGGATCCCTGTGCACCAGGATTTATCCTTGGTGCAAGAGTCAGTGGAAGGAGTGGGGTTTTCTAGTTCTTTTAGGATGTTAAAGAGCTTTTTTGTGCTAGAGCTTGCCTGGGAGATCCTAGTGTTGAGAGATTCTTTCTTAGCGCGTGTAATCTCCTTTTTGTAGAGAGTGGAGATATTAGCGAGATTAGTTTTGTTGTTTACTGAAGGCACTGATTTCCATAGTGCTTCAAGTTTACTTTTTTGTTGACGGAGAGTTTTGAGCTCCGGGGTGTACCATGTATTCAGGTGCGCTTTGATAATGTTATAGGTTTGGTTATAAATTGTTAAAACCAATAAATAATTTCTTTTAAAAAAACACTGTAAAAAATCAGAAATATTCTCCAGGAGAAATTCTAGACTGTTTGGCTTGTACATACGCCCATTGAAATTGTGAACTACTCTGTTCTTTTTCAGGGGGGAAATGTAAGATATGATGCCTGGGGCGTGGGTTTCCTTTTTATTCGTTTCCTGGTTATTTTATTCTGGTTCAGGGGCAAAGAGCCAAGTTTTGAGTCATTTTCTGAACTGAAGGTGGTCTCCAGTGTTCCATATCTTTCAGTAAATCATTCCGGTGCTAGGTGGGAGGAGGACGATCCTCAGAACTTTCTTCTGATGTATGGTTTTGGTTCGAGGTGGATGTCGTTGTTTGATCTGAGTGGTCTTGTTAGGTGGTAGACGTTTATTTTCTTTTCTATGAACTCAGCTCCTTTGCCATGGATTGCTCGGTGCGTAATGCACATTGCTTTGAACCTTATTCGATGTTTTATTGGTAGCCAGTGTAGCATTTTTAGCACTGGTGTAATATGTTCTCTTTGTGGTATTTTTTGCAGGAGTCTGGCTTCTGGTTTTGGATGCGTTCTGAGTTTTTTTAGTGCTCGTTCCGGCATTCCAAGGTATAGGCTGTTGGCATAGTCTAATGTGGACACAAGCGCGATGATGGTCAGCGTTTTGTGGGCAAAAGAGAGGTATGGTTGGTTTCTTTTAACTACACGTAGGAGGAAGAAACATTTCTTTATTATGGCATTTATTGTGTTCTAGCGTTAGTTTGTTGTCCATCAAAACTCCCAGGTTCTTCACTATCTTTGAAGGGGCAGGCGCTGTACCAAGTTCCGTTGGCCACGGGATGTAGTGGTTATTCGCTCTCTTTTGGACATGATCATTATTTCAGTCTTTCCCGGGATAAGTTTGAGGTTGTTTGAGTTCATCCAGGCATAGAGTTCTTGTAGGCAGCTCTCCAATGCTGTGTTTCCTTCTTGCGCGTCTTGTAAAGTGTAGACCATTTGTATGTCGTCTGCATAGTTGTAGCATATGAGGCCATGGATTTTGATGCGCTTGGTAAGTGCAGCCATGTATATGTTGAAGAGCAGAGGAGAGAAGGATGATTCTTGTGGGACTCCGCAGGTGGGTTGTCTTGAGGTGGATTCAAAAAGTTTGATCCAGACGGTTTCTGTTCTGTTACTTAGGAGGGATTTAATCCGTTGTAGGGGCAGGTCAGTGATGCCTAATTCTTCCAATTACTCAAACAGGATGTTGTGGTTGACTGTGTCAAATGCTGCTGAGAGATCCAGAAGTATCAGCGCTGTGTTAGTCCGAGTCTGCGTTCGTCATCAGATCGTCCCAGATTGAGAGGAGCACTGCTTCTGTTCCTCTTATTGGTCTGAAGCCTAATTGCGCTTAGTCTAGCAGTAGGTGTTCTTCTATGAAATGAGTTATTCTGTAGATGTACGTTTCAAGTAGTTTTGCTGGGTATGGGATGTTGGAGATGGGTCTGCAGTTTGCAAGGTCTTCCACGTTGCCCGATGTCTCTGAGGAGCGGTTCGATGTATGCTGATTTGAAGGCTTGCAGTACTTTTCCTAACGAGATTGATTGAAAATGTTTCTGTAGTATTCCACTGGTGTTCCTTGAAGGGAGGATTGATTTGTATATGTCCGCGCGGACAGGGTTCCATTGGGGAGCCCACTTTATTGCTATTTTTACCAGCTCGACGAAAGTCTCAGCTGATATTTGGGGAGAGCTTCGAAATTTGTTCTGGAGGTCCTCGGGTGTGTTGGTGGGTCACATGTTGGGGTGGCTGTGTTTGCTTTGTATGGTCTGTTGTATGGTGTTGACTTTGTTTTTGAAGTGGTCTGCAAGGTTGTTCCATAGTTTCATTGAGGGTGTCCGTGTTGTTGCAGCCTGGAGGGTTTCTTGTTTCGTGTATGAATGTAAACAGTTATTTTTGTATTTTCAGTGCTTCTGTGATTCTGTTATCGAAGTATTTCTTTTTGCCTTCTTGGATTGTGTACAATTATTGAAAAAACGTACACACGTTGGAAACACCCAGCGCTACATTTATGCGAGGAACTGTAAGACATGCAGTTCTCCGATTGATTAAATAAATTGCAGGTGTCATTTGGGAAAGCACATTTTTTGCATCAGTTACAAATGTAATTTGGAAATGTCTTACAGTTATGTGAAGGATTTTGAGATATTAACAGACAAGCATCAGAAGTGTAATTAGAACCTTATGAAGGCATTATGAAGCAAGACACAGACAGCAGTTTCAAAGTAAAATAAAAATAGCTTTAGTAACTTAAGTGCTAAGATGGTTGAAGGCCTAACTTGCCCTATGCTAAGGTGGATTTCCCTACCTAAAGAAACTAAGCAAAGTCGGAGTCAGTCTGTTCAACTTAAAGGTCTGTTTGCACCCATAACCTATACATTTGTCTCACAAATTAAGCTAAACAATATGTAGGGATGACAGCAACAAAAGAAATAGTGTTCCAAATAATGTTCTGAGCTTCTTCCAGGTCTGGGCCCGATTTCCAGCTCACCTTCCCCAAGTTTAAGACAGTTCCACAAAGTCTCTGGGTTCCTTTCCCCAAGAAGACACAGTTCATAAGATCTTAGGGTTCCCTTTCCCAAGACGTTAGCTTTTCCAGCTTGCCAACTTATACTTACTTTGAGTCTCTCAATATTCAAGACCAGTTCCAGGTCATCTTTACACTCCTTCTGGTCTCTTGACAGTTCAAAAAGATTGCTTTCTTCTGCGTCACTTTAGCAATCTCTTACATACATTTGAACAGGCTTTCGTATGTTTCCTTGGCTTTCACAGATAGGGTAACTCAGTCCAGGTGCAGTTCTTGGACCACACGGTACACCAATTACAGGACACGCAGCCGGTAACCCTAGGCTTTCTTGCCCCCACAGGTTCTCTTGTAACTACCCCAGTGTTCTGGATCACATTCACTTGGCTTTCTCCTTGCCAGCCTTTTGGCTTTGCCACGTGTTCTTCCATATAGTTCACTCTGTGGTGCTCTTTTTCCTTCACCACATTACTTTCACACTCTTCAGTAATATTAAATACTTGCTTGTCAGGGCATTTCATAAGATTTGTTCTTTGCCATTCTTTGCTTTTGATATATTGTACGTGTACTTCACAAAACGTATCTTCTGTTCAACGGCTTATTAAAAGCGTTCACAGGCTTGTCAAAAGCTTTTCTTGTAGTTTGCTATTCAATAATGCTCAACTATTTTTCTTTTGCTCATATTTCATCTTATTCGCATTGTTCATCACAACCCTTCACGTTGGGTTCACAGCATCTTGCACGTCTCCATTTATTCGGCAGTTACTTTTGCCCTTTAACAGCTCCCAGGAGTGCCCTGGTTCGAGTGTTCCTTGTATATGATATATGATATGGCATTTATATAGCGCCTATACACTCACCAGTCCCTGACGGGTCCTCTGGGCAGCTGCTTTCCTCTTCGGCTGCGCAAATATGTTTTCTGCTGCAAGCCCCCCTCGCACTCAAGTCATCTTTCTGTGGGTTGCTGGCAGCTCTGCTCGCTTCCTGTGGATGCTGCCGGTAGCTTGCAACAATTGGATTCCTTCTGTGCCCTGCAGCTCCTGCGACATGCACCCGACCAGGGAGGCTGCCATCACTGTCACCCTTTCACGGCCCGCCCGGGCCTCGGCACCGGTCTCTTCTGGGAACTACCCAGCGTCCTGGTTTCCCCGACAGGAGCCTCCTCAGCAGCCTCCTTCTCCACAGGATTTCTCTTCCCTCAGGCCTGAACGGCTTGGCCTAGATGCTCTACTGCTGGTCTCTCTCCCTTTATACACCTGCAACTATTGGACAAGTTGCAGGAGTGAGTCCTCAAGCACAATTGTCTGACCACAGTTAGTAGAGTTCTCTGGACAAGCCTGACCCTCACAACAGTCTGCAGGTCTCTTCCTCGTCTCAGTACTAGAGTGGTGAAATGACCACTCCTAGTCCCGTTTTCCTCGTCCCAGTACTATAGTGGTATGAATGGGGGAAAATGAGGGGACGTGACTGTCAACAGCCTATAAAGGCAGGGAGGCGGGTAAGGTTGATTATTACAAGGAAAAGGGGGTACCATGTCTCAGCTTTGGACATCCTCTCCCAAACCCCAAGGAGCCAGGTGATCCTCCCTCACATCTCCACCCCCAGGATCAGGATCTAGTAGTGATGGCCTTTCCCTGGCCACCCGACAAGATGCTATGAAGGGGAAAAAGGTGAGGATACCGTCAGATGCCTCACAACGATCGTACTATTAAGATGTTAATACAAATGGAATTGATCAAAGAAATTAGTGTTTGTATGTGAGAAATAGTGAGGTGAGATGCAGGCAGTACATTTTCATTTAAAAGCTGCTTGTGGTGGTGAAATGTTGTGGTGACTGTTCATAAAGCTGCATACCATATAAGATTTAACTTTTTATTTTATTTTTGAAAAATTCGAATTTTGAGCAAACCACCTGTTTATTGCAAGAATTGTGGAGGAGGACTATATATATATATGAGAAGGCATTATATCGGTGATGACCTCCTAATGTAGAATTAAAATAGTAATCAAAATATATGTTGTAGACGCTGTCAACCAGACTATGAGACAAAGGCATCAAGTACGCCATGCTTTTTCCTTCAAGAGTAAGAGTGGTCCATGGCAAAAAACGTTTTTTGGCAGACCTGATGAAGCGCACACCTTTTTAGACATAATGTTTTGGGTTTTGTTACTGCTTGGCTTGGTTGGGCTGTGTGTCTCGGAGCATGATTTGGTTTTATAGTTCCAATGCATGATTTAATACATTTTCTTAAAATGAGTCTCAGCACTAAGTGCAAGTTAATACTGTAGGTTGACTATGTTATTTTATGTTATAGTCACTTTTAGAGCGCACAGTCGCCCAGAGGCATCAGGCTCTAGAGAGGCAAAAAACCAGAAACAGGAGAAAACACAATCAGCCCAGAGTGCAGAGATGTCAAAATAAATGGGTTTTCAAAGCCTCCCGGAAGAGCAGATGGTTAGATAATGATTTCATAAATAGTGCGAGAGTGTTCCACAGCTGCGCTGCATCAATCAAAAAAGCCCACTCCCCAACCGATTAAGTCGAAAAGAGGGTGCGTTCACCGACCACAGGGAGCGGTTCGGGATATGGCGCATAAACTTTACGACCAGATATTCAGCTCCCCGTTCACGGAGAGCACGGTGAACAATGCACAGTGCTTTGATTTGAATTTGCTGGGCTACTGGAAGCCAATGGAGGGAACGCAATATGGGAGAGATATGAAACCCATATGGGGTACCTGTTGCCACCTGGGCCACCAGATTCTGGAGACGTAGCCGGCCAACCAGGCCCTTAGGCTGAGCAAGATAAAGGGAATTAGAGTAGTCCAGCCTACTCAGAATCATGGCAGCCACCACTGGGAGGCGTAGCTTTGTCGGAATCAGGTGGAGCGCCTTTCTTAGGATTTTCAATTGAAAATGCCCTGTCTGCAAGACCGCAGATAGCTGAGTGGCCATGGACAGATTGTCAGACATAATCGCCCCAAGAATTTTCACCTTCCTCGAGGGCACAGGGAGCGGGCTCAAGGAAGCTGGCCAGAAAGAGGAAATCCAAAGTGAGGGGATCAGGAGGGGAACCCACCACCAATACCTCGGTTTTGTCCCCATTCAATTTCAACCAGTTGTGTCCCATCCACTCCCCCACGGCTGACAGGCACCTATGTAGGCACTATGATACCTCAGCCTGATCAAAGTCAAGACGGCTCAGAAGCTGGGTATCGTTGGCATACAAAGAGCATCTGATGCCAAAGGAGCAGATGAGGTGCAGCAACCAACAGATATAAATGTTGAAAAGAATGGGGGACAGAGCAGAACCTTGAGGAACACCACAACCGAGGTAACAGGCCTTAGATGTAAATAGGAGAAGAGAGAGAGAGTTTGAGCTCTATCTGACCGAAAAGAAACAAACCAAGCCAGAACCTGACCCGAGATACCAATCTGGCCCAGGCGGGAGAGCAGGTTGGCATGATCTACAGTATCGAAGGCCGCTGAGAGATCCAAAAGAATCAGGGCCCAACACCTGCCCCTTTCCACCAGCCTGGCCATATCGTCTTGTATGGAGACAAAGACACTCTCCGTGCCCTTGCCTGGACGAAAACCAGACTGGGCCGGAAAAGGAAACTGGAAGATTCGAGAAAGGAGGACAGAATGGGAGAGACCAGTGATTCCAGGAGTTTCATTAGAAATGGAAGAAGAGAAATAGGGCGAAAATTATAAAGTAGAGTGTGGTCCAGAGAAGGTTTCTTCATCAGGGGGATGACCAAAGCCGCTTTGAGTTCAGGGGGGATAATCCCAGACCGGCAGGAAGTGTTAACAGCAGCTGTGTGTTTTCGCCTAAGATATCAGCTGAATCCATGGATCATCAAGAGTGAGAGCAGGTCACCAAATAATGATCAGTCCAGACCATGGGCTCGGCAGACTGAAAAGAGAAAAAGGCTTTATTAGCTAATACAACCGCTAATACAACATTCATAGTGCTGATCACCCCTGGAGTCATGTCTCTGAGGACCAGGAGTGCTGGACAGCGCTCAGTCAGTAGGAACGATACCTCAGCCGCACGGGCCGTGAGAGAGCAAGTGTTTAATAGTAGTAATGGGAGAGCAGACATATTCGAATCAAGATGCTTTCCTTTATTTGACATCGGCAGTAACTGTTCAGTATGAGAGAACAATACACTATAATTAGCTAAAATGGGAGTCTTGCATGCAGTTAGGTGTTCAATGTCGAACCTTGAAGGCAACATCAAATTACTACGGCAACATCAAATCACTAAAAGTTCTTACAGCTCAAACGAATGATAAAACCCTAGAGTCACCCATTTAAGAGTAAGCTTGACCAATTCAGGCTTGCTTCAGAAAGGGAAGTCCACTTCTTATATGCCTCCACTCTAGCTTGTAGATCTGGTGAAAGCGAGCACACTGGCTGTGCATTAGCCTGGTTGATTAGGAGAGCAAGGCTGCACAGGAATTAGGCCCCCCGAGAGATGTCAATGGTGTCCTTTAGACATCCCAGACAATATTCGTATAGCACTGCACCATTACCATGCAAAGCCATAAAATGGCAATGGTGACCAATCCCAACCAGAAATCCCCAGCTACCTGTCAGGTGCTCATCCCCATAAACAATGCACTAAACATTCCACAATCATAGATCCGAAAATTCTAACAGCAATCTGCGATCTCTGAACTAAACCCCTGGGTTCGATGGCTTAAATGCTGGATTTTATAGGGAGTATGCATTCATGTTGGCACCTCATCTCCTGAAAGTGTGGGAAGAGGTGTTCTTAATGGGCCCAGTGCCTCCGATTAGCAAGTTGATTTCATGCTCATTGTAAATCCAAACAAATACCCCGAATCTTACACCTCATACAAGACCATATCTCTTGAATTAGGTTTCCTGCCAGGTAGATCAATGGCCCTCAACCTAACTAGGTCTGTTTGCAGTAATGGATCAGATTGATACCGAAACACATGCAGTTGCAGCACCGTTGGATGCTGAGAAAGCAGTGGATTATTTTTATCACTGAACATTTTGTTTACTGTACTAGAGGTGATGGGCCTGAAGGGCTACTTCTTGGATTGCGTATGGCTTTTATGTTCAGAGCCATCAACCAGGATCCCTGCAATGGGTAGCTGCTCAGCTCCTTTAAACTTGGGTCGAATTACAACCCAGTCACCAATTCTCTTTGCAATCGACATCGAACCTTATTAAGATCAGACGACTGCATGCCCACCAAGGACTAGCAATGGTTGTCGGGCGAGAGTATCTCTTTATATGCAGATGTTCTGTTTGGTTTAAGTTACTTACCTTTAACTATTGTTCTCCAGCATTGGCCTGGCATGGATTTACATGCTCATGAATATTCCCAGTCATCAGGCTGGGAATCTCAGTAAAAGAAAAAACAGTTTAACTTTCACTTGAAAATTGAATTTCTCCTCTAAACCAATCACTGTCCTCTGGGTCATACTGCCCCATCCAATGACAGTTATCTTCCTAAGCTCCACCCCTGGTGGCCATCTTCAGATTTGGTAAGCACGTAAAGTGGCAGTATGAACCATGAAGAGCCACAGAGGGGAAGGAGGGAGAGTGTTCATGGGTGTTTGCATTTCCGTTATCTCTGGCACTGTTCTGGATCCCTTTAGGCTCCCTCCCAGCCTAGATCCCCCCCCACAAGGCTTGCAGTTCACTGTTGTGTGTCGCTTGTTCTCCATCTGTGTCTCCCTTTGTTGTGACCCCGCCCCCCACCTTTGCACATCCAGAGTTGTGTGCCACAGGGCTGAGAGTCTCCCTCTTCACTCGGGCCCGGGTCCTCCATCCTACCTCCTTCACACCCTCTATGGTGCTCGCTGTTTCTCCCATTTTCTCCAACTGTTACTCTACCTCCTATCCCTCTCACCAAGTCTGGTAGGAAAAAGTTCAAAAGGGACATCCTGGTCTCCAACCCACGCCTCCATATCGCCGATACCTACACCAGCACTTCCTCCAGACAGATCTTTACTGACATCCTCTTTCTCGTTCCCTCTCCAGGCCTCTGGATCCCTATATGGTCTCTCTTCTCACCTTTCTTTCCTCCTCTCCCATTAATGGTGGCACTCTGTGGGAGGTTCTCCTGACCCCCTTCCACTCCTCCAAGACCATCATTAATGTCTATCTGAAAGGCACAGTCTTGGTCCAGGGCCCTCAGCCCGATCTCCTTTTCGATATGCGTTTCCCACATTCTATCAACTTCCCTCCTTCCTTCTGCTACTCCTACCTACACCCTTTTGGCTCCTCCACGACACCCCTCTTCTGCCACCTCTCTGGCACCCCCCTCATCTTCTCCAGCTACTCTGCTACCTTCTTCCTCTGCCTCCACTCTGGCTCCCTCCTCATCTTCGCTGTCTACTCTGCCATCTCGTTCCTCCTCCTCTGCCTATTCTCAGGCCCCTCTACCTCCTCCACATGGTGTCCCTTTGGCCTGTATCCCTCCACAGAAGTATTTCAAATGTGGCAATCTGCTTCAGTTCGCTACTCTCAACTCTTGCTCTGCTGTCAAACACTCCTCCAACATCTGGCGACTCCTCAAAAACATGATTTGGATGTTGTCGGTCTCTCAGAGACATGGTTCACGGCCAGCTCTGTCACAAGTTTTGACACTCTCCTCTTCCCGATGGTTACAAGATCCTCTCCGAACTGTGCACCAACTGTCATGGAGGTGGAGTAGCTCTGATCTTCCCGGAGCGGTTCCCTGCTTCTGTCATTCATGCGCAGGCCTACTCCTCCTTTGAATGCCTGGTCTGCAGACTCTCCATCTCTCCTGGCCTCTCTCTTACTGTGGCAACCATTTACAGGCCACCTGGCCAGGCTGCCCGCTTCCTTTCTGAGTGGACTGACCTCTCCTCTTCTCTCCTTGCCTCTACTTCTCAACTTCTTGTTCATCCATCTTGATGTTTCTAACCCCTCCTCGGGGCACTTTCACAATCTCTGTGACTCGCTATCTTTATATCCTACCCTATGGCAAGACACACTCCGCCAAGCACACCCTGGATGTTCTCATCTCCTCTGACATCTCCCTCTAAAAACCCTCTCATCATTCCTCTCTTGGACCGACCACTTTCTTCTCTCTTCCCACCTGATGCTCTCTGCCCCCCAGGTGAAGCCGACTCCAGCACGGCCACCCACCTTCTCGGCCATCCGGCCAATAAGCGGGTGGCAGTGGAGGCTTACGCTGCTACTTTCCCGCCTCCTCCTACGCCTGTGGCTGGCTCACACTCGACACAGACCTCTCCAACTACATCTCTCCATCACTAACACTCTTGACGTCCTTGCCCCAGTCATGAGGATCCGTCTGAAGCCCACCTCTAAGTGCAACTCTTGGTATGACTCTGACCATGCCACCCTTAAACGCAAGTGCAGGGGGGCCGAGAGGAAGTGAAGGGCGCATCCTCTGACAAACTGGCCTGTTGCCTACTCCAAAGGCCATGCAGACTCTGTCCTTTCCAAGAAGAGAGCCTATATCCAAGCCCACATCTCTGTGGCTTCTAACACTGCAGAACTCTTCAAAATCTGCAAGGAGCGGACCAATCTTGCTGCAGTCTCCACCTCTCCTGTTCCCTCTCAGCCCCCCTGTATAGCATTGGCTTCTCACTTCACCACTAAAAAAGACATTATGTCCATTCTATCTCTCTCTCTCCTCTACCTCTTTTGGCCCCTCTTGCTCGCCTCCTCCGTTCTCCTCTTTCCCAGCATTCACTCCTGATGATGTTTCTAGACAAGTCCGTTCAATTAAAGTATTGTCCAAAACTAAAACGAAGAGAAGCCCTCCTCTAGCGCTTCTCCAAAATTAAATGTTATAATATAGAGACTTTCTCGTTTTTAGGTTCCATTTGTCATTTTTATTCAGAATTCTATTGTGCTGTAAACAAACAGGGATTCCTTTTTACATCTTGAACATAACATATAAGTTGATGGGAAGACAAAAGAATGCAAAATTTACTTGTCACTTGAAAGTTGCGAAGCCTTAGTATAATTCACTCGACATTATTAATTTTCTAGTGACAACGTGGGATACAGCAACTTAGTGAATTCAACTAAAAACTTAGAACCAATCTAAATTTTGAATTCTTTTGTCTCTCCATCAACCCAAATGTCGAGTGAATTATACTAAGGCTTCGCAACTTTCAAGTGACAACGTGGGACACAGCAACTTAGTGAACTCAACGAAAAACTTTAAACCAATTTAAATTTTGCATTCTTTTGTCTTCCCATCAACTTATATGTTATGTTCAAGATGTAAAAAGGAATCCCTATTTGTTTACAGCACAATAGAATTCTGAATAAAAATGACAAATGGAACCTAAAAACGAGAAAGTCTCTATATTATAACATTTAATTTTGGAGAAGCGCTAGAGGAGGGCTTCTCTTCGTTTTAGTTTTGTCCAAGCCCAGGTCAACCTCTGTGGCATCCCTCCATTTGCAGCATCTCTACTTTTTTTCATATTCAATTTAGCTACACTTCTCCATCAGAGCGCTAACACTGTTTCTAAGGTTGAAAAAGTCTTTCTCAATATATTCTGTCAGCAGTGGGCAGCTCTAAAAGGAGAAACTCAATAAGCGATATCATCAGTCAGGACACTATGATTAGGAACTATGAAAAACGAGAGGAAGAAGCGGAACTCATCTTTTCGGGATTATCAGAAAATCCAACAACCAAACCGGATAGCAATAATACATCATTAAGACAATTATTCTTAACCCAAGAAAAACTTCTCAAACAAGAACTTACTTGCTGGTGGGAAATCAAATCTTTAGACAAATACCTTCAGATAGGACGCATACCACGAGGACTAAGAGTCTGTATATTTCCTCCATTTGAAGACGACGATATAGAAGAGATCAAAGATTGGGAACAACTACTTACCACCACATCCAACGAAATGATACATAGATTAATCAAATATGCCAAAGTAAAACATATTCGGCTAATACAAGAAATCACCAAAGTGAAAGAAAATATTGAAAAACTAAATATTCCTGAGAAAACTTTTAAGAATTATGAAATTCTAGATGAAATCATAGATAAATACGCATCAGATATCAAGATTAAAAAACAGAGACAATTTTTGCGAGATGAACTAGACTATAAATTCAAAAGAGTCTATACATTCAATAAAAGACCTACAACAACATCAAGGGGCAGATCAGCATACATCAAGCTACAAAAAACAGCTACAACTCCTCTTTCCTCAGATACGGACACAGTGAGTGATAGTGAATTGGAAGAAAGAAGCGTACCTCCATCAATCTTGCCCACTGCATCTCAAATGACAATTCCCAACAGGAACAAAGAATCCCAATACAATTCATTTGGATCCTCTTCCTCTTTTTTAGAGGAATTTCAACAACAAAAATATATGAGGAATTATTCAGCACCAGGAAAAAGAAACCCTATTATGACTCTTCTACCAAAACCAAACGTGGCAAGAGAGGAGGAATCAAACGCAAACATAGAAGAAAAAACAAGAGTACAGACCAGATCTCAGACCCCATTACCCCAACGGAAGACCTAGTCATCAACCTTTCAAGTTTGGAACTAACGACACCACTAATTCAAGCACTTAATAAAGGACTCACCTTTTGTCCAGGTCGTAATTATGATTATTTCAACACAGTAGTTGATCTCCACAGTTTTTGTAGAAAACTCAAACTAAAGAAATATTTTGCAAATATGGAAATCAAAAGACACACCACTGAAATTACACCAGTACCATCGGAATTAACAGTTAAACATGTGGAACTCACAGTCGATCTTCTTAACATCAATGATGAGACAGATCCCTATACTAAGGAGAAGTTCATGGAAGAACAAAATATACCATTGGGATTAGCACAAGAAACCAAATTTAAAGAAAAATCCAAATTCACACCAATCTTACCTCCAGAAAATGTTATTGATACTTTCTGCAAAGTAGTTCAAAAAGAACTCAGAGACATCTACATCAACAATAAAATGAACCAACATGCAAAACTCAAGATAAGGAATAATCTCACACCCAACCAAAGTCAAGCATTAAATAATCTCAAGAACAATCCTGAGATTACCATAAAATCATCAGACAAAGGCGGAAACATTGTGCTACTCAACACAGAAGACTATATACACATGGCACTCACCCATCTAAAAGATCATAAATGTTATGAAAAAATCAAAGAAAACCCATTCATCAAAATCAGCGAACAATGGAAAACCATGAGCAGTCATTGGAAAGACTTGGAACTACTTAATGAAGATGAATACCGATATATGATCACAACTAATCCGATTACTCCAACAATATATTTTCTACCTAAGATTCATAAGAAATACATCAACCTACCAACAAGCAGACCAATCATTAATGGTATTGGATCAATCACAGAGCACATTTCAGAATATATAGATCATCAGCTTCAACCATTAGCAAATTCATTGGCATCATACATCAGAGACACCACGCACATTATCCAATTGATCGACAATATACCTTGGAATGACAACTATTGGCTAGTTACAATGGATGTAACAGCACTTTATACAAGCATCTTGCATGAAAAAGGACTTCTAACTACAGAATACTTCTTGAAAACACGATCTATATCTCTCAACGATCACAACAATATGATTTTAGAAATGTTGCAATTTACCCTTCAAAACAACATTTTCATCTTTAACAACACTCTCTATCGACAAATACAAGGCACAGCCATGGGAGCAAAATATGCGCCATCATATGCCAATCTCTACATGGGCCATTTTGAGATAGAATTTGCCTGGCAACATCAATCATTCACACACCTAAACAACATAATTTTTTGGGCCAGATACATTGATGACATCTTTTTGATTTGGAACGGACCATTAACAGCATTTAAAGATTATTTCAACTATCTAAATCACAACACCTATAATTTGAAACTAACCACAGAATACAGTCAAACTTCAATCAACTTTTTGGACATCACCTTCTATATCGATAACAATACCATCTGTACAACACTGTACACTAAACCTACATCTGTTAACAGTCTACTACATGCTTCAAGCAGCCACCCCAAACACATCATCTACAATATACCTTATGGTGAAATACTAAGGGTCAAAAGAAACTGTTCAAAAACTGATGATTTCAAACAGAAAGTAACATCCACAATGAGCAAATTCATCTCCAGAGGATACCCAAACAAACTTATCAAAAACAGCTATCAGAAATCTTCAACTAGGACCAGACAATCGTTGTTACAAGTAAGACCCAAAATCGACAAAACTGTGATCGATCCACACAGAACCATCAATTTTACCACGAACTATAGTTCTAACAATTCAATCATTCGGAAAATTCTTAGCAAATACTGGAACATCCTTAAATCAGATTCTGACCTTACACCGATCCTGGAAGTCAAACCTACCATCACTTTCAAGAAAGCAAGCAATCTCAAAAAAATGCTCAGTCCGTCACATTTTGAGTTGAAATATCCTGATGAAAAATCCACTATACAAACAATGTGGCTTCAAAAACCTATCAAAGGCTATTACAAATGTGGTCAATGCTCCATGTGCCAATATGCAGAAAATGGTAAAACAACCGTCATCAAACCCAACGGCACCAACTTCACCATACAACAGCTGATCAATTGCAATAGTCAATTTGTTATATATATCATTCAGTGCGCATGCAAAAAATTATACATTGGGAGCACGATCAGAAAACTCAAGACAAGAATCAGTGAACATATCAGGGCTATTACCAACAGAGATACAAGATCACCAATAGCCAATCATTTCACAGAATCACATCATCCTTCTCAGATCAGTCAGATAAAATTCTACGGAATAGTAAAATTGAAACCGGCCCCAAGAGGAGGGAATCTACAATTAAGACTTCGACAACAAGAAGCAAGATGGATTTGTATGATGGACACTTGCCATACAGGTCTTAACACAGACCAGGAGATATGTCATTTTTTGTAAATCATAATAAGAGATATTTACCTCTATATTACTTTGTAAATTTTGCAACAAATACAAGGCTACAGGAACACTAGAATTGGATCAAGCAAATATGGCGCTCTTAAAAATATAAACAACCATTAGATACGTGCGCGTGAAGTCATCACGTGATGCAACGTGCGAATGACGTCATTCCGCACGCGACACACGCATGACGTCACTCCGCACGCGACTCTATGTGAAACCCATTCACAACATGTGGAGTTCACTGACCACATCAGACAGTATCGAGAGAGCGAGGAAAACACCGTTCACATGACCAAACCGGATGGAATTAATAATATTACCTACATCAAAGGAACCATCATATACATGAACAAGATTTGATATTTAGTTATCTTTCCATTTGCCTATCTACCTACAAATTCCTCCTGAAGAACCGCCATAAACCATGTGGCGGAGAAACACGTGTTGAGGATAATATTACCTAGTGAATGAGGATAATATTACCTAGTGAATTAAACTAGGGCTTCGCAATTTTCGAGCAACAACGTGAAGACAACATTGACTAAACTTTGAACCAATTCAAATTGAGGCCAATACTGCCTAGTGAATTAAACTAGGGCTTCGTAATTTTCTAGTGACAACGTGGGATACAGCAACTTAGTGAATTCAACTAAAAACTTAGAACCAATCTAAATTTTGAATTCTTTTGTCTCTCCATCAACCCAAATGTCGAGTGAATTATACTAAGGCTTCGCAACTTTCAAGTGACAACGTGGGACACAGCAACTTAGTGAACTCAACGAAAAACTTTAAACCAATTTAAATTTTGCATTCTTTTGTCTTCCCATCAACTTATATGTTATGTTCAAGATGTAAAAAGGAATCCCTATTTGTTTACAGCACAATAGAATTCTGAATAAAAATGACAAATGGAACCTAAAAACGAGAAAGTCTCTATATTATAACATTTAATTTTGGAGAAGCGCTAGAGGAGGGCTTCTCTTCGTTTTAGTTTTGTCCAAGCCCAGGTCAACCTCTGTGGCATCCCTCCATTTGCAGCATCTCTACTTTTTTTCATATTCAATTTAGCTACACTTCTCCATCAGAGCGCTAACACTGTTTCTAAGGTTGAAAAAGTCTTTCTCAAAGTATTGTCCAAGCAGGTGCTCCCATGTTCCACAAGAGCCATCAAGGACCACATCGACACCCTCGCTCGAGCCTTGGACGATTTGTGCAATCACTCTTGCCACTGAAACTTTCGTCTCCCTGTACAGCACTCCCTTGTGCAGCCCCTCCTGAAGAAGCCTTCTGCTGATCCTTCCTCTCCAGCAAATTACCGCCTGCACTTTATCACTCCTTTCCTGGGCAAACTCCTGGAAAAGCTGCCCATCTCCCAGCTTATTCTCCTTACCAAATTTGTTGGTTGTCTCCATGAACATCAGTCTGGTGTTAGAGCAGCCAGAAGCACAGAAACTGCTCTCCTGAACAACCGTGAAGACCTTCACTCAAATCTCGACTCTAGCCTTTCTAATGTCCTCATCCTCCATCTTTCCTCTGGTCTTGAGACGGTCAACCACGCCATCCTGATCAATCATCTCTGCGACAACCTGGGCATCATGGATCAGGCTCAAGCCTGGTTGACCTCCTTCCTCTCTGATCGGCCCTCACAGGTCCTTTCTCTCCACCACATCTCTCTCCACATGGGTCGTTTCTCAGAGTTCTAACCTCTCACCCTGGCTCTTCAACCTTTACTTGGCACCTCTGGCCCAGCTCATCTCTACCTTCTCTGCCAACTTTCAGTGTTATGATGACCTACAGCTCTCCGTCAGGCTCTCCTCTCTTGCTCATTCACTCAGAAATGGTCTGCCTCTAACAACCTCTGTCTGAATGCCAGTAAGACTGAGATCCTCCTCATTGGGTCCCCTACACCCGCTTTACCTTTCACTCTGGCCACCCTCATTGGGCCCTCAACCTGCGCCTTCGTGTGAGGCAATAAATCATGGTGTCATCTTCAACTCCACCCTCTCTTCCCCTCACATCACGGATGTCTCCAAGAACACCCACTACCAGCTGCACTTCCTCAGAGGTATTCTTCCTTTTCTCACTTTCCCCCAGAAGCTCACTGTCTCCAGAGCCATGGTTCTCTCTAGGCTGGATTACTGCAACAGCCTCTTTATAAATATGCCAGCCTCTACTCTTCGCCCTCTGCAACTAATCCAGAACAGGGCTGCAAGACTTATCCTTGGCCTCAAGCCCATGGATCGTATCTCTCCAGCCCTGATATCTCTCCACTGGCTTCCGGTGCTGGCAAGGATTAAGTTCAAGACCGTCTGCATTGTCCACAAGGCTTTCTGGGGCCAGGGACCACACTACAGCCAACTCGCTTTCCTTCTCAAGCCCTCTGCTCATCCACCTCCAACTCTGAGGGTCAGACGCTTCTCCAGGCTGAGTGGGGGAGTCAATCTCTCTCCTCGGCTGGTGCCTCACTCTGGAAGAGTCTCCCTGCCTCGCTCAAACTTGAACAGGACCACCTCAGGTTCCGGAAGCAACTCAAGACCTTCCTTTTCACTTCTGCTCTCACTGCCGTGCTGATATTCTTGTCTGCTGCACTAATTGGTTACCTGGCCTCCCTCTGAACCTTATAGGGACCAGGCTCCTTCACGACCAGTAGGCCCTTGCACTGCCTCCGGGCATACAGCGTGACTAGCGACTGTATCTGCAACCCTACAGTCCCCTGCCTCCTAGCAGTTACCTTGAACCAGCCACCCCGGCGACACTTTCTTGAGCTTTACTTATTGCATTCTCCCTTCCCCATCCCACTGGCACTTACCCTCTCCCTTTCCCCCTGCACTTGCACAATCTGAAGGACAAAAGGCCTAGTAAGAGCATTGTTTTGTTGTTCCCCTTGTCTTCCCCTTCCTTGTCTTGCCTAGAAACACTTGTGTACAGGCACGTTATAAATGACTTATAGCATATATACCATGTGAACCCATGCTGGAGATCAATAGTTAAGTTGAGTAACTTAAACCTTCTCCAGCATGGGAGAATACTCATGAACAACAATTACACAGCAGTACATATACACAACCACGGGAGGTGGCAAGGCAACAGAAGCAATAAGCATTCATCCCTGGAACAGACTCGCCTCAAATGAACAGGTTGCTTAGCACCGCTTGGCCGATTCTGGACGCCTCCCTGGAATCCCTGTCGACGAAGTAGAACCTTGTGAAGTTGTGCATGGACCTCCACGCAGAAGCCCTAGAGAGGTCGAGCACGGGGTACCAGAGTGCAATGATGTCATTGCTGCAATGGCTCTGGTGGAGTGGGCTCGCGGCCGGCCTGGAAGCGGCCTGGTAGCCAGTTGATGCATGATGCAGCCGGAGAGCCACCTGGAGATGGAAGCCTTCGACAAGGCCTTTCCGTGATTCAGAAAACATCTGAGCTGTTCATTAACCTTGGACCTGTGAAAGCTCATTGTGCGTGCCACGTAAAACTTCAAGGCACGAGCAACATCCAGAGAATGAAAACAGATTCGGGAAGAAAACAGGCAACACCAAAGGCTCGTTGAGGTGGAACTCCAATGGCACCTTCGGCATAAAGGTGGGTGTGTACCGAGTACCACCCTTTAAGTCTGGAAGGACAAGTACAGTTGCTTGCACGACAGGGCTTTCATCTCCCCGACCCACGTGGCTGAGGTGATCGCCAAGAGGAAGGCAATCTTCCACGATAGATACTTGAGCAGGGTCTGATGCATCGGCTCAAAGGACGCCCCCATCAGCTTAGTCAATACCACATTGAGTTCCCAAGCCGGGGCAGTAGCCCTCACCGGTGGAAAAGTCCTGAAGAATCCCTTGAGGAACTCCTTGACAAGTCTGCGATCACAGGGAAAGCCTACCCGGTGGCCAGGTGTAACGAGATATGGCAGCCAGGTTCGCCTTGATAGACGCATGAGCCAGTCCAGCCTTGGCCAAGTAAAGCAGATATGGCAGGAGTTGCGGATTTGTGGCACGCAGAGGGGTAATCTTCTGAGCCCGACACCACACGAAGAAACACTTCTACTTATGACCGTAGCACGTTAACGTTGACGAAGCTCTGGATGCCAGGATGTCCTCACACTCTGCAGGTGAAGAATTTCTAGGGCTGCAGGAGCCAGGCCCTGAGGTTCAATGACGATGGATCGTGATGTAGAATCGCCCCTCCCTCTCTAGAGAGAAGGTCCGGAAATTGTGGCAGGCTACTAAACGGAGCCGCCGACAGACGTAGCAGGTTGGATATCAGATTTGTCGTGGCCACGCCGAAGCAACGGATGTCATTCTGCAGTGATACTGTTTGAGGAGTGGGAACAGAAGAAAAGTGCATAGGAAAAGTCCCTCCCACGGGAACGAGAATGCACTCCCCATGCTCCTTGGCTGCAGGAACCTGCTGGCGAGCTTCTGACACTTGGAATTCGTGGAATAGACGATCCACCTGGTCCTGGCGAAGCTCCCACCTGTGGCAAGAACGTAGCTCCCTGCTGAGTGCGTCTGCAATGGTGTTCTTGGTGACCTCCAGGTGAAAAGGGACGAGAAACATGTCCTGACGAATGGCCCAGTGCCACAGATCCTGGGCCTCCCTGGAGAGCACGTCTCGCCCTGCTCCCGAATGTAGAACATGGTGGTGGTGGTGTCCTTGAAGATCCTCACCACCTTGGCCCTCAGCGATGGCAGGAATGACTTAAGGGCCCAGAAGACGACCCAGAGCTGCAGGACGTTGAAGTGCAGTGTTTTTTCTTCTGGCAGCCAAAGGCCTCTGGCGTACAACTGTCCGTTGAGCGCTACCCAACCTTCCAGAGAAGCATCCGTGGTGAATGTGTCCTAGTAAGGAGGGACTTGGAATGGGGCCCCTTGCGTGAACGAGTGCACACCCCCACCACTGTATTGCTCATCGGAACTCTCCTTGTGAGTGAGCATGTCCGTCTAGGATCCCGAGTTTTGCAGCCACCTTGCATCCAGAAACTTCTGGAGAGGCCTCATCTGCAGTCTACAAAGGAGGACGAGGTTTATACAGGAGGACATCATGCCCAACAGGGACTTGATGGCCCTTACAGTAGCCGACCACACCCACGATGGGCGCTGCACCTTCCCTAGGATGGCTACCCCCTCTCTTCAGAGGGAGATGCCGGGCAAGTCACCATGTTGAGTCGGGCTCCCAGAAACAGAGCTTTCTGCGATGGCTCCAAGCAGGACTTTGGATAATTTATGGAGGATTCCCAGATCCATCAGCAAACGCACAGTCCTTGCCATGTGCTGGATCGTCAGAGCATGGGAGCGGGATCCAACTAGCCAATCATCCAGGTAAGGGAAGATGTGGACGGCTTTGAGATGAAGGTGCACTGCCAGCGGAGCCAAGCACTTTGTGAAGACCCACAGGGCCGATTTCAGGCCGAAAAGAAGTGCCTTGAACTGATCACGTCGCCCCTGGACCACAAACCAGAGGAACTTGCAGTGCTTCCGATGGATGGAGACATGGAAGTAGCCGTCCTTCAGGTCCAGGGACGCCAGGAAATTGCCTTCCTCCAGTTGGCCGAGCACGTGCTGCCACATGACCATCCTGAACTTCCGGGACTTCAAGTACTTGTTGAGGTGTCGCAGGTCCAGGATCGGCATCAGTTATAGGTCCAAGTTTAGACTCAAAAGGGTAGAATGACAAAAGGGTCGAGCCAATTCGACCGATAAAAACGGGTCAAATGTTTTGGGGGTTTTCGGGGGGTCCCCCCCCAAAACCCTGTTTTTTACCTATACTAAAGCAAAAAAAAAAAAAAAAAAAAAAAAAAATTAAAATTATATATATATATATATATATATATATATATATATATATATACACACACACATTTTTTTAAAAAAATGTGATCCTTTTGATTTCGGTCGAATTGACTCAAGCCGTTTGTCATTTGACCCTTTTGAGTCGATCCTTTGACCGGACACCATCGGCATCCACTCTTCTGTCTTCTTTCGGACCAGAAAGTATCTGGAGTGCACCCCGGAGGTGCTGGGGGACGGATTCCATCGCCCCCTTTAACATCGCGTGGACGTCCAGCAGCAGCTGAGCCACGTGCTGTTCTGTCGAGCCACGGGGGATACAAGGACACCAGCGTTGGAACTCCAAGGTGTGCCCCTGTCCGAGAACGTATAGCACCCATCTGTTGGTGGTGATGGTATTCCACGCACTGATGAACTTAGCCAGCTGGCCTCCCACTGGGGTGCACAAGTTGGGGCCCAGAGTCCATGGCCGGTTCAGGCCTGTTTCGGTGTCGGGGCCCTGCCCTGTTGGCAGCGCCGACGCTGTCCACCACTGTATGCCTGCGAGTGACCTCTGTATGCCTTTTGTGTTGTGGAGCGGGAAGGCTGCCGATAAGGGGTGGTGTAGCCCTTAGAGGACATGTCGGGGTTTTCCCCTTGAGGAGCGTAAGAACAACGACTGAATTTGCTGCAGGGTACCCAGCGAACTTTCCGTCTGTGTCAGTCTTGATGATTTGAAGAGACTCGTCTACTGTCTTGCCAAACAGGTTTTCCCCCATAAAATGGCATGTCCAACACTTTAGACTGAACGTCCGTCTTGAAATTGGTGTCTTTCAGCCATCCCTGTTGACGAAGAGACACTCCATTTCACATTTGACGGAAACCAGTGTCCGCGGTGTCCACCGCCACTCTGATGGTGTGGTCTGAGGACACTTCCCCCTTCCTCGAACAGCTCAACTACTTCTTGTCATCCGGTAGGAAGTCCGGAACAAGGCACAGCTTATACCAAAGCTGTAGGGCATAAAGGGACAAAATGGCCAGGGCATTAGCACCCTTAATGGTGCAGGCAGCCGTATAGATAATCCTCTTCCTCCTGCCATCCAGCTCCTTCCCCTCCTGGTCCTGGTCAGAGGATGATGGGTTCACAGAGCATTTCGTGGCCTTGGCTGAGACCACAGAGTCAGGTGAAGGCTGGGACCTCAGGCACTTGGGGGCTGAATCTGGGACTCTGTACTTATTCTGGAGCCGATACCGCTTGTGTGGGGCGGTGCTTGCATTATTCAACAGCGCTAGGCCTTCATCCAAGATATCGTCCAACAAGGGCACGGACATGATGGTTTTCCGCCTGGACCCATGAAGTTGATAAAGGAACCTTTCCTTTCTCACTTCTGCATGCACCAGTTGTATACGTTCAGAGGCCCTGTACATCATTGAGTGGAAGGAGCCAACCACATCTGGTGGAGGTGCCCTGTGCAGGTCATCCATGCCTGCTGGCTCTGTCCACTGGCACAAAGTCATCAGCCTCTTCAGTCTCCGTCGCTACAGCTGCCGTATCCGTGTGCGTGGCAGGATCCCTTGTTGGGGTCAATGCCTGAGGTAGAGACGACGCTAGCAGTGGTGTCAGTTGGTGTCTTGAACCAGCAGGGTCCTTTCACCTGCGTTTGCCATGGTGGTCTTCCTGAACGTGGTCCTGGGCGGCAGTCTCTGCTGAAACTGATACCAGCTTGGTCAGAATGTCCAACAAAACGTCCTTGGGCTGAGGTGTAGAAGGAATGAAAAGGGGGAGGTTTGGGCTGGTACGCCTCTTCTGGAGAGGTAGACGATAGGGTTCACCCCCGTGGTGAGCCACCTTCCAACAAGGGCGCCTGGCCCTCTTTACTGCCCTCATCAGAGCTAGTATAGATGTGCATGGGCACTCTTTGTTCAGCCCCTTGTTCTGTACCCCTCCTAGGGGTCGTAGAAGCCTTACTCCTTCCTTTCTCATGGGACTTCTGCAGGAAGCGGCTGCTGTTCCCCTTCCAGGGGTCTTTGCGGAAACCATGGCAGTTACCTCACACCGTGCCGGCAGGGCCACCCGTGGGGAAGCCGTCGCTGTGACTGTGGTGAACAATTCGTTGTTGTCAACAAGGCCGTCGACAGAGTCTTCAACGGGGTGCCAACAGCAGTCGTCGTTGTTGATGACGATGATGTGGCAGTTGATGACAATGTTATCTTGGCTGGTTGAGACGCCGCAGCTGATGGCGTCGCTGATAGAGGCAGCGAAGGGCCCACTTTGGATCTCTCCTTCGTAGCCTTGTCTGCCGATGGCAAGCAAAGGTTCGAAGCAGTCAGGGACTTTCCCTTAGAGGGGGGCGCCCCTCACCAGTAGGCTCGTCATGGATGTGGTTGGCGATGGTGACATTGTCCTTCCTGAGCTGGGACCCATTGCCGCTGCGAACCCAAGGGGGTTGAGTGGGTAAGGGGGAGTTCAGTGGCATGCAGCTTTGACTTCTTTAGGACAACCGCGGGTGAGGCATCCTCACTGGAGGGAATTCGATCGTGGGACCGGCCGGTCCTGGGGGAAGCATGACCATTCCCAGAGGTCGAGTCATAGGCCTTACCTGATTTACTTCTCCTGAAGTGGTCACTACTCTCAATGGGGTCCTCCCTCTCCATGAGATTCTCCTGATGAGTACCACCCCCCAAGGGGGACTATCTGGTATCGGCCTCACCTCCCTGGCCTCATGGAAAGGTTTTTCCCCCCCATCTAAAGCAGTGACGACACCACAGGATTCGTCACAGTAGGTACTAGTGATCTGCTTTGTATTACTTTGTGCTGCAACAGTTAAATAAAACATGGCTGGTTTAAAAAAAAGAAAGGAAAAAAGGAAGTCAAAAGAAAATCACTGGATACTCACAGAATTGCATAGCAAACAAGGAGCACATTCAGGGACATCAGCTGCTGGGATGTTGTGCGATGGTAGAGCCTTTGAAGTCTGGAGCTGCCAGCTAGAGAGAAGAGTGACAACACGTTAGCCACAAAGTGATTTACTTGAAAAACTCGCTGGATGAGGTTGGGTGCATCGCCTTACCCTGTCGCGCAGTATCCCTGTGTTTTCCTTCGTGTGTATGTTTAATGTGGATGTCGGAGTGTATAGGTGTCTTCTCCGCCTTGGTAACTTTCAGAACGGACTGTGCCTGCATGGGAAATTCTGTCAGAAAAGAGCGGTAAATGAAATGCATAAGCAGGAAATACAAATCTATTTACAGTACTCAGTTGTTTGACCATGGAAAAAAGGAAGGAACATGGTGTGCACATCTAGAACAGGGATAGGCCATCCTGCTATGAATGGCTAAAACACAGATGTATTGCATCAGGTCCTAGTGTATCACCCATTCATGCCAACTCGGCATTGTTTTCAGTTTACACAGGTCTCTTCAGTCTTTCCCCAGTAATTATAGGTAGTAGGATGAGTGTGTGGATGCTGCCAATGTTTTGAACAAATAGACTAGGAAAATGAAGGCCAATGTTTTCCTAAATGTATAGTTTAGAATTTGTACATGCAACCCAGCCTCAAGACCCACCAACTTATATCATCTCATTGCACCAAACAGGGGTGAACATAAAGCTATGTAACGTACGAGGTGTACTTTAAGAGGCAAGGACAACTTAAAAGTATTTCTGTGCTACAATCCTACCAACGCGAACAACGCCCAGCTGAAATTCTTGGAGCAGATGGTTATGTTTTCATGGACAGCAACCTCTTCTCTTGACAGCAGTGCGTGACCTAGTCACCAACAGTTCTTCCGTGGGACGGTCTTCCTGGGACACCGAAGAACAGAGGACAATTGCACACAAGCAGTATGTAAATGTGGCAAAGCCAATGCAACTTTAAGAATGACAATCCAAGCAGATGGGTCCACATCTCGGATCACGAACAAACAAGGCAACATGTAGTAAGCGAGGAAGTCTGCCACCTTCAAGCGGGTTGCAATTCAAAGGTACGTTTTCATTTGCTTTCAAGGTAGAAACCTTGTATGTGATGATCAGCATGACGCAGATTTAACCCCTTAAGGGCCAAAGAGGAGTATGCTTGTCCTTTTTGCACAGACTTGCATAATAGTTGGGCAGCTATAAAGGAAGTTGTGGCTGAGGGGGATGGATGTTCACAACTATATAGAAGTTGTATTGATCGTAGGTTGTGCGTACGTACGTTTGTCCATCATACGGACATAAGCAGTACTCAAACTAAGAAAATGAAAAAGCTCATGTGTAATAACATGGAATCAAGAAGCCAAGTCAGCCCTCAAGCCTTGAAGCTACAGGCATTTTCTAGGATGCCTGCACACAAATTACCTTGGGAGCCTCCTCCAAAAATACACCAACATCATCATAAAATAGGGTGTGTAACTCAATGGTTTTCAAATGGAAAAACTGGCAGGACACGTGGCGGACAACGATAATGTGAGCTGTGAACGCAAGCACTTCCCATGCAAGCATGTAGCAAAACACCACCACCACTCTTACTCCATACTGCAGGAGCCTACACAGTCCGCGTCGTCCTGCTAGAGCACTGAATGAGAGGCATAGCTGTAGCAGAAGAATCCTTAGCAAAACTAGTACGCCATGTTAGAATGAACATTCGGTGCAATTACTGCTCGGACCCAGAGAAGGCAAGGGGATGGGTGGAAAGCAGAATACTTCAAGTGGAGTTTGCCCTTCCCTTCCCCATGACATTCAAAACCTATACACCTTCCATGTTTTTCTTTCCCTGAAAAAAAGTTTTCCACTTTGTGAATTTGTTTTGGCCCCAATAAATGTTGTAATTAAGCCCACTTTGTTTCTTAACACTACTCCTGGTTTTAGTCTTAATTTCTTTTCAGTTTTCCTTTGTCTCTCAGTCTTTAACCCTTTGTTTGTTACACATAATTGTATATTGTTACGTGCCCATTTAATTAGTGGCACTATGTACTAGTTTGTTTTATTTTGTTTCTATAGCGCTTTATGCCAAAGCGCTTGACAATAGTTAGTGAGATGGTACAATAACATCAAATGAGAAAAAATACACAAAGAGGACAGAAAAAGCAGAAGGAAGACAAAAGAAACCAATAACAACAAAAATTACACAAACTAACAAGACTGAGAAAAAAGTCCAACAATAATGAGCAAATGAAATACAAAATGAGGTCACCTCATACAAAAAATAAACGATAAACAAGAGGGGAGGATACGACTAAATAATACAGTAAAAAAAGCAATGAGGAGTCGAAAAGAATAACAATGAGTGAACTGGCCAAGAAGGCAGGAGCCAGAATTAGCAAATCTTTCTTTCTCAATGTAAGGAATTGCCACCTGGTGAGGGTGTGAAAGCACTAGCTTTTTTGATTTTTATGAAATAATAAAATGATGCAGCTAATTCCATCTCAGAAGGGGTGGTCTGCTAAACAATCTCCCTGATCAGAAAGCTCCATGCAATAGGCATACTGTAGACCTGTACCATGATGCATCTTCATCAGCTGCAGCTCCTGATCTTCAGCGCACTTAGATTCAAAGATTGCAGGTGCCGTTGGACAGGTCCTGTGACAGCAAAATCACTGCAGACAGAGGGTGGATTTAAATCTGCACTTCTGATCCATTAGTTTAGTTGCAGGGTCATCTCCAATTAAACATTCCTGGGATTAGGTATGGAAGCCGAATTATTAAAGCCACATCAGATTTGTATCACAAGTCAACACTGAGCCCAGGCCAGACATCAAAAGGCTATTTGGATTCTAGTCCCATTGCCGGTCTCTGTTCAGCCAGCAGGACAATAGGTAGGAAGGCTGTGCCTCCTGTAATCTCTTGGGAGGTTGGATTGCAACTCTCCAGCCAAGGATACTCCCAGCAGAAGGACTCTTGGCAACCAAGCTTCAAGGAGGCACACCCACAGCAAAGGGGCCAGCCTCACACCATGGTATCGATACCAAAGGGCTTTGAAGCTGCATGCTTAGGAAGGGGGAAGATTTAGATTGGACAGCCAGGGTTCCTTCATCTTGGTTTTCTGTGGACTTGTCCTTCTTTCCCATCTACACTTTCTGCAGAGTACTTTGGGTATGATGCAAGAAGCCAAAAGTCACTTGTTTCCTTGACAAGTTTTGGACCCCATAAAGCAGGCTTGCTTTCATCCAATCCCAATAGGCCTTTGCCTTTATAAGGAAGGGTGTCGCCCACTCCTCCAATGATTCCTCTTGGACCTAAAAGACCAGAAGTGTTAATTTGGACCATGTTGAAAGAGCTGCCTTTTTTCCAAAAAGTCCTCCAGTTGTGAGGTGATGCAGGTGTGCCAAAGCAGACGCAAGCTGTGTACCTCAACAACCTCCCTCCGCCCCGCCCACTGGAAACCTTAGGGATAACTGCTGCTGTATCAAGCCCTGCACACTCTGCCAGCTGCACCGGCAACCAAGGACACCGGTAGATGTATGCTACCCTCCCCACCGGAAAGAACCAATCTTATCTGAGCCCATGGATTGAGGCTTGCAGCACCAAAAGCAAAACAGCTGAATTCCCATTTTCTGCAGCTTTGAACCATCCCCTGAACGAGTCGATCGTGTTCGAAGGCCTTCGAATTATAAGGACCCATTGTGCTGACTTTCAGGCACTTCTTAAACATACAACGGCTTTGTTGATTCACCGAACCATTTTGCCACCACATTGTACAAGCTGCGCACGTCACCTGCTCCAGCTCGAACAAGAAGCTTGCTGCTGCGGAAGCCTATGAGCCATCACGTCACAAACAGTGCATTGAACCACCAGCAACGTTGTCATCAATCCAAGCTCGAATATTGGACCGACCCTGGTGGCCTCATTGAACTGCATCACTCGAACACCTCATGGAACCACAACCAAGCTTCATCTCGAACCATAATCGGTGCCAACTGCCCATCGATCAGAGACTTGCCACATCTGAACCGGGTTTGACATGCGCACACAATGCTGAGAATCCTGCTTTGATGATGTTGAACCGCCTAAGAACAGATGCAGATATATTTGGGGACGGGGGCAGCCCCCATGGTCCACGTTTGTGACACTAGAGACTCATAGCTACCCATGCGTACGTTTTTATGCCAAGACCTATCTTTTTGAGTGACCTTGTTGCAATGTCTTGCCCTTCACGCCTGCTACATTACCCAGAGTGATTGCATCATCTGCATATTCTGTGTCCTTTCCACAAGGGTGGGTTAGTGTAGTGTTTTTATAGACAATTATTGCTTATTGGTGTGTTCAAATATATATATTTATATACATTATAGAACCTTTATTGGACATTCCTTGTTTTGCACTGTTACACCATTGCTGTTTTGGTTGCTTTTGTTATGACATTCACACCCCTTTAAAGAGCATAGCATGCTTTCAGCCCACGCTACCACACAAAGTGAAGGGGGTATTTCTCTTCACTGTGCCTGCTTCACCTTTATGATTGGGAACACCTGTTGGTTGAGTAGGTCATTTTGCTACTACTGATCCTTGTGCTCCTGCATGGCAGTAGTAATTTCCTCACTTGATTGAGACCCCCTTGCCTGGGAGGCGATCACGATACACTAAACACTTGAGATGATACCAAAGGATGGCCAAAGTAGATCTGGAAGATTGCACTCTTATTTATTAAAATGGAGAGCTGTACAATGAATACGATGCCAAGCAGTCACATTGGGATGCAATAAACTGATCTTGCTACTAGCCCATTTTGTTTAGCACCTTTCGTGTTTCACTTATAGGTACAAAAACACCCCTTTAAACGAAACTGGTTGCTTTGAATAGGACTAGGCGCAAGCCATGGAAATGGCAGGCAAAGGTTGTAGGGGACAGATTTCTGGAATAGCCAGTCACGCAAGAGGACATGCATTAGATTCAAAAGTAATAGTTAATTGAAAAGGAAAATTCCTGTTGGTAACTGACCCTGCTGATCTACAACACAGGAAATGTAGCATTCCTACATAGCAACCATGTTGTAGTCTGTTCCCTGGAGGAGCACAAAAAGCTAGATCTCTCCAAGGAACATACAAAGCACTCCATCTCATTGCCAACATGCTGGGAATCCTCTGTCAACTGGATGTGGACAGAAATTCTGATAGACCTGCCTTAAACCATATTTGGGAGGGTTGTGTTGCACAGACTGGGCATCTTGGATGACACTCAATACAATGCGAAATGAAGCTCCAAATCAGGAATACAATAGCCGGACAATGGAAAAAAGTGCCCAATTGTCAGGAGATGAAAGATGGCATCCATTAGTATATACGTTTTCCCCCTCCAGATAAAACACATACTCAAATGGAAACTGCCAGGAACCACTTGGAACCGATACTCCAGATTCTGGTACTTCCAGGCTGCACTTCCCACCACCGTCTACACACCTGCCTTAACCCCACTAGCTGTACACTTCAGGAGGGATGTGATCTAGTACAGAAGAAGACCAAAAAAGAATAGTACTGTGGTATTAAAATAAAAGAAAGCCCAACCAAACTTCTAAAAATAAATTGGGTCCTAATAAAAATACGAATGACCCACCATGTAAAGGAAAACACAAAGAATGCAGACCTTGGAATACATTGTGACTTTGGGTTTGAAGACTTGTGCACCTGCAATGACTTCAGCTGCAATTGTTATAGTCACAAACAATGTCTTGATGCCTTGAGAGAGAGTGTGGTCACTCGGGTCCTTTAAGGTGGGCCATGGAGACAAAACACTCAAGTACCTTTAAATCCTTGTCTTTGGCATTTTGTGTTGCACTTGAGTCAGACTTCTAGGCGCTTTTAATGGGTCGAATCAGCATGGAGACATCTCTATTCGAGGAATCCCACTGGTCACAGATATCAAGACAGTCCAGTTGGCAAGAGACGGACCAACGATGCAGTACAGTCCTGAAAGGGTGATTGGCTTGAATTTGCATTAAGAAACAAGACAGCGATTGTTCGACTAGGCTTTAAAGGATCCCACGATGCAATGCAGATCTTCAATGGAGATTGGCTTTAAAATGCTGGGGCGGATTAACGAACCAGCAATTGTCAAGACCAATATGAGCGATTGGATTGAAGCTGGAAGACAGTGCCCAGAGCTGGTGCTGGACTTCTACGTGCTGGCTGTCCAGGGTATCCAAAGGCAAGGTACTTTCATCTGCACTTCCCAACAAAGAAGCGCATTTGCAGATTTCTGGCACGTACAGTGAGCAGGTTCCTGAGTACCAGTGGTTTCAGATGCAGTAGTCCTGGTCTGTCCAGATGGTCATCCATAACATTCCCTTGGGATGGTTGCGGGAAGGCGGAAAGGCTTGCATCTCCCTTGGAGATATTGGTCTTCACCTAAATGCCAGATGATTTTGGAGCAGACTGTACTCCCAAACAGGCTTTCGATGTATCCTGCTTCAAGTGTCCAAAGATAAATATATAGGCAAATGTCTGCAGCAAATTGTGACCTCTGCTGCCTTCTGTAAGGAGACCAATCCTGACTGCGGTTTCAGAATCGTCTTACCCGGTGATGCCATACCCAGAGTGTGTTGTCTGCAGGAAATGGGGAGGGGAATAGGAGGTTTAGAGCCCTGGGAAGATACAAAGTGGTGGAGCCCTTCTCCAATGGGACAGTTCTCTCCTGGGCTACTCTGATCCAACCCGTTGCTCTGCTACGTAGAAAAAAATGGTCTCTGTTAATTAACACTCTGGTTTTACTTCTTTGGCCTGGCATGGCCTGCCCTTTGAAGCACTGGACTCCAGGTAACGACCCCTTCCCAGGAAATAGAATGTCTTATGATGGGACAAAGCCCAAGTGGCTGGTTTTGATCAGAACACAGTCCCAGACAGCGAGGGAGTAAATACAGGAGGCCCCGACTAGCAGGGTCACCAGAAACCTAGTTTATAAAACAATGCACATGCTTTGGCTAACAGAATTGTGGAGTCTCAGAGATCACAACGTCATAACCAGACATAGGTTATATTTAGGTTTGTCACCTGGCACCATATCCTGGGGCACATATTTATAGAATGTAATTTAGGGTCAGGATTGTTCACAGTTCCAGGCTGACCCGGACATGCTGGACGATTGGTTTCAACAGTTGCTGGCAGGAAAGCATGTCACTTTGGGACTGTCAAATCACAAGGCAGTTGCTGAGCAATGTCAGTAGGCAAGCTCAGCAAAGTTACATGTGCACTATGCTTTTCTACTATGGAGCATTATAAAGGGGTTCTTATTAGCGGACACCACTTTCAGAGACAGAGCTACCCACATCATTTTATTAATAAAAATAATAAAATATGAATTCAGGCCTCACCAAATGCATTCTATCACGCCAACCACCAAAGATGTAGGCCAATCTAGATTAACCCCAGTGTGCTTTTATGTAGAGGTTTAAGTCTCCTTACATGTTTATAGGTGATAATTTATTGAACAATCAATGGCTGGGTGCAAAACTGGGCTTCCCTTCCCAGGATGTGGCTGATTAACAGGTAATGCAGCCCTAATGCCAGGGTGTAGGGTTTACGGTCCTGGCCTTTGCAGCCTTACCTGCCTAGTAAGTCCTACCACCACAATCACCCGGGCAAAAGTCTGGGCTGTGAATGTTTTTTTACCCAGTAGCGGATATCCTCTTAAAAAGGCCCCTAAAAACCAAGACAGCTGTTGCAAATAGTAAAGGGAGCTGGTCCCTTTACTTCTCCCGTTGCATGCTGCAGGTGTCCAGTGAGGAGCAGGTTGACTGTGCTGAGGGGGGCAGATCAGTAGTTTTGGGTGGGAGGGACAAGGAGTGCGGGAATCCTGGAGGAAGGGAGAAGGGAACATTACAGGGGGTAAACAGGCTCCAAAATATTGTCCCTTGTGGGAGAGGTGCCAGTGGTCAGGATGGAACATGGGCTTCAATGTTTGGATTCACCCGCACATTCCAGGTCGCCCGATTAGCTGGCACCTCTCCCACGTGGGCTGAGTAGTCACACCGATCCTGCACAGCAACTAAATGATAATCTTAAACACTAAGGGAACCAGGTCATTTAAAATAGGTGTCAGGAAAGATATGCATTAAGAATGTTGATGGGAATGGTTTGGCGTGCAGCATGTGGCTGCCAGTAAGTCACAATGTTAACAGAACACTTATGGCTGAGCCACTCCTACGGTGTGTGATGTGCTGACGGCCCTAGAGGCTAGGATACATACGGCTGCTCATCTTTGACTTGTTTATGAATGTATGTACTCTGTACTTTATAAGGATTTACCTCAATGCTGGTGTGATGGCATTACCTGTACTGGATGTGAACCAACTGAAAGTTATAAAAAAATAAAAACATTTTGAAAAAAGAATGTTGATGGGAAACATAACTAAGTCTATATAATGTAATAAGATGTGTGTTCAATTGAGAAGAAGAAAGCGTCCATTTAGCATTAGACCTCACATTATCTGAGAATGAAAATGCATTTTTAATAATGTGAATTCTGGCCAAATGAAAACTAATAGCTTTGCAATGAACAATTTTTATTGACACTTTGCAACTGGTGCATCAGCACAATTAGAGGAACACTTACCTGTCAAAAAGATATTAATGTGCACTGACAGGGTTGCTTGCAGGCGACAGTTAGGGGAATCTTAATACTCTGCTTTTGCTGCATGCAGCTGCAAAGGGTCTCTTGGAGGCTCAGCATTGACTTTAAATGTCTGGATTTGACTGGCTTCAGAGAGTATGTTTTTGTGTTAATTTGGAAATACAAAAACTCTCCCCGATGAGGTCATAGAATATGCCGTCAACGACAAGTCAAAGGGACAAAAAGTGCATAAAAACGGGTTGATTTGGTAGGTGGGGAAACACAGTCTTGGAATGCATGGGGGACCTGCATGCTCTCGTCTCTGTTCACCTGCAGCGCTGCTGTTAAAGCTAAGAGACAGACACCTCACCCGAGAAAATCCTGCATGTGATTTCCATGACATAATAAGAGTGTGCATTAGCCAGGATTCTGTTGTAAATGGAATCAACTGTCTCAGGAGAGATTGTTGTGGACTTGCCATGATTGTATTTAAATATATATTGTATATTTGCATTTGGTTAACAGATAAACCTTTTCAGAAATAGATAAAAGAAAAAAGAAGTTACACATATTTCACATTTGAGCACAAATCACTATTAGCATTCAACACATTTTAAACAGATTTAAAACTGATTTAAAAGCATACACATTAAGAACATTTAAAAACCACCAACCCGTCGTATTCATTGATTAATTCCAAATTTCACAGAGCAATCTCCCAGAATCTTAAAATTGTCACATCTAAAGCCAAATTATGGCCATTTAAAATCTTGGCCCGGAACCCATCTGAATTGAGAAAGTCCACATCCTGCACAAAGCGCTGAAAGATGTTAAAGCAAAGATCAGCCAGGGCAGAACATTCCAACAGGAGATGGCGACTCGTTTCAATATACTGAAAGCAGTGTCTACACGTTCTCAAGGATCGCTCAATACCTTTTCTTGCACCTTCGACTCCCCCAGTGGACAGTACATTTCGATTGAAACGTAACATATCACAGTGATGCTTCCTAGAAGGATGTTTCTTTTAGATGGAAAGGTTATGTGCTCTTGTCTCATAGTGTAGATTGTAAAATAGATGGCAATTCAGTGCTGCCTCTCTATTTCTAATCCAATCCATTTTGAAAATAATGGTCTTTTTATTTACATGGGCCGCTATCAGCTTGTCTATGTTTAAGACATAGTTACTTAGTAATTTTACACACGTTTAAAACCCTTCTAGCAGAACTCTTGAAGTACTATTGAATTTGAAGTTCTGCAAGAAAACAATTCCCTGGAGGGAGCAAGAGGGCCCTACATAATTGCAATTGTTTCAAGTCTGCCAGTTAGGGATACCAGTCCAACCTCGTGCCTAATAACGGACCTAGGTGTCCCCTTGGGGAGTGGAAGTAGCCCCTCCCCTCCACTTGACTCCACTTTATCCCAAGTATTTGCTAGGAGGCCTGACTCCACTCCATACAACAGTCATGGAACAACCTTTTGGTTGTAATATTTGATAATCGTGACAGCTGAATATCTCCTAAACTTCCTGTCAAATACTAATGTTTCTGTAGTGTTCAGCCTCGCTTTTGTGGTCAGCCGACTGCAGTAACAGTGATTTGATCTTTTTGACTCAATATCTTTGCTGCCCAAATACTTCAAAGGATTGGACGACTTCCAGTTGTTCTTTAGTTATAGACCATCTGAATTTGGGCATGATTTTTCCGCCATAATTTAGCACTAGAACTTTAGATTTTCTCACGTTAAATTGCAAGTCTACGAGCTAAAAAATATAAATTTTATGCTACCAATGCTCTTTCAAGGCCTATAGCTGTTAGATCAAAAGGAACAATATTGTCGGCAGAGGCCGGGTAATTTATTTGCAGGTTTCCTAGCCTTGTGGGAAAGTTTCTAATGTTTTTGAATGCTTCACCTAAATCACAGGTATATAGGCTATACAGGAAAGGGGCTAGCACACAACCCTGACGCAACCCACAGCGGCTACTCAACCACCCTGTATAGTTTTCGTCTTGGTCTAAACAGACCCGTAACTTGGTGTCAGTATGCAACGCGGTCAGTATATTGACCAAGGCCACTGGGCATACCATTTTCCTAGGTTTTGCCCACTAATATTTCCTATTTACTTTATTAAATGCCAGAGAGATATCAAGAAAGGCACAGTAAAGTGGCATCTTTAGTTTTTTTGCCAGAGTTTGCAAAAGATATATCACAAAGCATTTATGGGATGTGCTCAGTCCCATCCGATAAACCCGATTGAAATTTGTCGATGAAATCTTTCTCTTTTGCCCACATCTGTAATCTATCCAGAATTATAGTCCAAAAAAATCGTACTCGATGCGTCAAGTAGAGAAATAGGGCGGTAATTAGATGGAAGTGCCCAGTCACTCTTGTTGTAAATTACAACAATATTTGCTTTTTTCCCAAGAAGGAAAAATCTTTGTTTTTATTATTTCACAAAAGAGTACATATAAACAGACTGCCCAAAGGTTAGGATCCGACTTAAATGTGGCATGTGCCTCTCGACTCTGGTTGTGCTGCCCAGTGGAATTACCCCTGCCAAGTCTGCAAACATCAATACGGTCAAAGCAAATCTGAAATGTGCTCTGCTTAACACCTGCTCACTCTCTAAGCATGACTATATTCTGGAAGGAGACTTGGACTTACTGTGCCTCACAGAGTCATGGCTAAATGAAGTTAGTGGCCCACTGATTGAGCTGATGGCTACAGCACCTTCTGTCAGAACCACCTTTCGGGCAGGGAGTAGCTATTATAGGAAAAAATTGCCTTAATCTCTTTCAATCACCTTGTTCCTTTAAGGATTGTGAGGTTTTGCATCTCAAAGTGACACCGTCAATGAATAGTTGCATTAACTTTGTCCTGATTTATCGTCCTCCAGCTGTAACACCTAATTTTGATGAAGATCTCTTCCACCTTCTCAATAAATTACAAGGACCCAATTGCTACACCTTGCTAGTTGGGGACGTCAACCGTTGGCGTAATGACGTTGCCGACCAGCAAGCAACCATTCTAGAGAAGGCGTTAAATAACCTTGACTTCCATGTCCTTAATAGTGCTCCCACTCATATTAGGGGTCACACCCTTGATTGGGTTGTAGTAAATCATCTCGAAGTCAATGTGATGGACACCTTGCCTTGCATCTGGTTCGACCGCTATCAGGTTTCCTTTACAATCCTTACTCCTGGCCCATCTCCTAAACCACTAAACCCTCACAAAACTGTTATAAACCGGAACTTTAAGAAGATTATGCAGCTGGACCTGAACGACTGCATTGGCAGCATCATGTCAGCCACATCTGATCTGGACCCTCCTTTTGTTACCAATATCTTTAATAACCTTATGGTTTCCATACTCAATCATGTGTCGCCGTTTAGGAGCAAACTGGTTAGAGACAATCCTTCTCACCAGAAATGATTCACACAGGATCTATGCCAAATGAAAATTCAGAAACGGCAGGCGGAGACCAAACGGCTTAAATGCCCTTCAGTTGACAACAAACCCCAGTGGAAGATGTTCCACAAAGACTACAGGACAGCTAATAAAGAAGCTAAAAGATTTTTTATAACAAACAAATGGGGGAAGCAAACCATTCTAAAAATGTTTTGAGATTGTGAATTAGAGAAACCCAGTACTCTTTTCATCGCTATAGCTCCCATGGACCAAGTTGTGCTGATTAGAGCTAAACTCTTGACTGATAAACATCTACCTTTCTGTCCTCCTCCTGTTGCTCTGATCAGAGCATATTTTTAGCTTCGCTCCCATCTCTCTTGCCGACTTGATGGCCCCCCTCTCGACTATGCGCCTCTCACATTGTCCAGACAACACCATTCCCTCTAACATTTTCTTGGACTACAAGGATATATTTGCACCCTTTTTGATAAGATTTGTCAACTCCTCTTTTGTCAGTAATCAAGTCCCCGATTCCATAAAGAAAGCCACCATCACCCCTCTGGTTAAAAAACCATGACTGGACCCAAGTGACATTTTCTACTCAAGGTGCTTCATAGATGTGTTACTAACCAACTACAAGCCTTTGTTGAGAATACGAACATCCTGCATCCCAGACAGTCTGGCGTTGACCCTCCAAGGTATTGAAGCCACTCTTTTAGATCTGCAGACGCACATGTTGAGAATCTCGGATGGAGGTCGCTCTGGCATGCTGGTTCTGTTGGATTTATCAGCAGCTTTTGATCTTCTTGACCATGACCAACTCCTGCTCGCCTTAGAGAAACATGGTTGCTGCACTCCTGACTCAATCCTATGGGTGAGATCATTTCTCCAGAATCATACCTCGAGTATGTTGGGGTGAGGCCACTTCTCCCTCTTCCCCCATTTCCTGTGGGGTCCTTCAGGGAGTATGCATGTCCGCCCTTCTTTCCAACCTCTATATTGAACCTTTCTGTTAACTGTTGGATGCGCTTTGAGTGTATTTCCCAAACTATGCTGATGACACCCATCTAATTCTTGAGTTATCAGGGGATTATGCCAAGAACGCTGTCCTTCAGACCATCTACCTTCGTGCTGAGAACTGAATGAGCAACAACTGGATGTGTTTGAATGGGGATGAGACTGAGCTGTTGGTTTTTGGCACCAAGCATGTTCTAGCAAAATTAGATCCCAGCTATCGATCGTTTTCCATTCGTGGTTGACCAACTCCGGTCTCACATAGTGTTAAAACTCTGGGCTTCTATCTAGCCCTGCTTAGTGCAGACGCTCATATCAACCAGATAATAAGAAATGGTTCGTACTACCATAGGCTGCTGAGAAACCTGCCTCCCTATCTGTCGGCATCCGTTGTCCAATTCCGGTCTCACATAGTGTTAAAACTCTGGCCTTCTATCTAGCCCTGCTTAGTGCAGACGCTCATATCAACCAGATAGTAAGAAATGGTTTGTACTACCTTAGGCTGCTGAGAAACCTGCGTCCCTTTCTGTCGGCATCCAGTTGCTGCTCAGTGGCCCGTGTGGTTCTGATGTCCAGATTGCAATATGACAATGCATTATTAATTGGGGCCAACAAGAAAAACAACCATTCCCTCCAGACTCTTCAAAATGATGTAGTTTGCATTATCACGAAGAGCGCTAGAAGAGATCATATTTCTGATAGTAGGCAAGATCTCCATTGGCTCGCTGTGGCCTCCTGGCTGGAATTGAAGGCTGTCTCTCTAGCCCATAGAGCTTTATATGGTTCTGCCCCAGTCTATATTCAAGAACTGTATCCTTTCATGAGCCACCAAGGAAGTTGCGCTCCTCGGCCTTGGTGCTGGTCAACATCCCTAAATTTGCTCTTTCCAGTTGTCTAGGCAGAGCCTTGCCTTCAAGGCCGTGAAAATCTGGAATGCCTTGCCTTCAGAGGAGCTCATGCTGTTAAAGGAGTACAATCCCTTTCGCCAGAGATTGAAAACTGTTCTTTTCAACTAACGCTCTCTACAGCCATACCTCTCTGAATAGAACCCACCCGCTTAGACGCTCTTGACCACGTTGGTCACCTGTCCTGTCTTTTTAGTTGCTTTTTCCAGTGTTGTCTTGGCGCCCAAGAAATAAAAAATAAATCAATAAAACCCTCCGGGAAAGTAAGTTTCAAAGACATTGTGGATAAGAGGTTGCGTTGTTCTCGCACTTCTTCCACAATTTGATCAAAGGAGTTTGCCATCTGTGACAAAGTAAAGTTTAACGCAGAAAGAGCAGAGCCTTGTGTTAACGCAGTCTTGAATTGAGGTGTGCAGATTTATCAATCCCTCTTTGTCATGTGAAAACTCCCAGAGATATACATTTGCTGCTCCTCTGTATTCAGGTTTTGTAAAGAATCTACCTCTAGCGAGGCAAACTTGCAAACCTTACCTAACCCACCCTCTGCATGCTGGGAATATTCGTTCATGTTGCCGATTGTGTTTAGGCAGATTCGCTGCAGGATTGCTGTGTCAGACAGCGGTAGAATCATCCTTTGAGTTATGGGTGTGATCAGATCCAGATTTGCATTTTGAGTGCCAATTTCGCTATATGATGCTTTGCCCCACTCCTTAGGGAATACGTCCACATTTGCGTTTTAACTGGATATCGAGCATAGCGCCTGTTTGCAGAAGGTGTTGCACCAACTGTGTCCCACGCTATGGAACCCAGTTTCATGCTGTCGGTCGGGCAGATGGACCTTTGATGTGACTTCACCGGACTCAGAAAACACTCACACAGCACTCTATCACCTAGGCCCCGGGAGCTATTTGCAGTTTGCTCACTCCCACTATACATGCCCCAACCCTTCTGTCAACACACATATCAAGACAAGTCCCTTCCCTCTGCAGGGTGCCGGATGCACTCACTGCTTTGGTCAGGTTCTTGTCAAGGTGGGGGTAAGGGGAGCCGCTCAATAGGCGTGTAATGCCTATTCATGTGTGGGTGTGGCACTCCCCATGTGGGTGGAACAGGCCCCCAACTCTGCCACCTTCCATCACGCCTCCGCGCTTCCTTGCCTCGTGTTTTCACTGGTGCGCCGTGCCTTCACTTCGCTTCGCTTCACAGTTCCTGCTCCTACGCCTGCCAAAACACACCGCAACACTCCAAAGTGCTGCGGATCGTTTCAGGCTCAGGCTCTCCAAACGCTGCTTGCATTTTGTAATTAGTTTACTTAATAAAAACATGTTTGAAAAAAACTTGGACATGCCAGCCATTTCCAAACAATGTCTCACCTCCTATATACTGCTACTCCGAAAAGATTTGATTTTTCTCCTTTTGATCTTCTTTGTAAGAGAAGACCAAATGAAGCCTGAACATGCTTTAAGGATGTTCACAGCTGAGCTTTGTGTCTAAGCCCCGCACACCCAAACTGTGCAATTTCTTGTGCTAATGTTTAGGAAGCTCTAGGAGTGAAAATGATCTCAAAAAGGTGTGCAATCCTGCATTGTGCTACTAGTTTACCACTTACTCAGCCCCTTTTGTAAGATTCCATTTGGTGCAACAACTGCCTTTGGCTAAATTCTATTTTGTATGGTTCATGGGAGATATAGCAGAGTGTAATAAGCCTCAATTTTCTTCTTGATCTGTCAGGAGAGTGACCTCACAGCACTCCTAAATTGAAGCAAACATCATCCTTGCTGCACAGTATTACAAATGGAAAGAGAACCATGATTACAGTATGTGGAGAAAAGAAATAAACAAAGGGGGATAAAGCTGCCATTAATGTAAGGAGCATTATGCTGAAAAGTTGGTCATAGCTAGCACATATTCCAATGATCTCCAGTTTGCAGGGGAAAAAATAATTAGCAGAGGGGATGGACAGGGAACACATATGTAGTAAACAGCAGCCATTCAGAATGTCAGCCAACACACAGCTCCCACGGGTCTATACAAGCACAGCTTTTGGTCCTCAAGTCAGCTCAAATGTTCCATGAGTTGATAATGAGAAAGACGCCTCATATACTTTGCAGCCAATAAAAACAAAGCATGGTTTAGAGTTTGCCAAGTAGGGAGTTGGTGAAGGAAAACATGGATGGTTCGATGAGAACGTCTATACGCTTTCAAGATGGCTTAAGTGTACAGACACTATTCAAAGTCTAGAAATAATCTTTATAAATTGAATGTTTTAATTTGCCCACTATTAGAATTACAGAAAATTCTGGAAAAAGCAAAGTGTATATGCAGACCTTGGGAATTTTCGGACTCGGGAGTCTGAGAACCAGTGCTGCTAAATTCTTCCAGCTCTTGTCTTCTATGTCGAACAATGCCATCCAGCTCTGAAAAGTCCACATTGAAATCCTGTTGACATGGGAAAAAGCATTAGGACCAGAACATTCACTTTGGTCCACACTCTCTTCACTAAAACATCCATTTAACAGAGGGCACCTCCTCATGTGTGTATTATTGAAATGCAGGGGAAAATAAACACTGCATATACCACTTTGGGGTTTTTGGGTTATGGTGGGATAAGTATAAACATGCATTTTAAACCTCCCTACCCTTTTTTCTTTTTAAATACCACCTTAGATATGTGATCTGATCACATTGGACTTTTACTGCATGGGGTAAAAAAAACTATTTTTTACCCCTTTCAATACCTTCTCTATGCACATCAATGAGTAAATATTCCAGGCAATTCCAAATTGCGGTGGCATTTTAAAATAAAGTGGTTAAAAGACCACATGATTGTACTCTTATCCCTATACCAGTAGAGGTGCTGGGGCAAAGGTGGGCAAGTCAAAATGCTTGCCCTTTGCGGTAACATTGGCATTGCAGTTTGCAAACATATGTGGGAATATCACACATTTTGTAAATCAAAATGCATGCTGCGAGCTCTTCCTTGCCGAGCCATGCGCTTTCAGCGAGCAAGGATCACTGAACTTCTAAGCTTTTGTTTCCATTGTTTTGTACAGCATCTGCTGTGCCAGACCAGCATCCTCTTCCCCAAGGGATTATGTTGTCTGTGCTACTAGTTGTACTCGGCTCGGCGCCATACTTTTTGTACGCTGCCCCACGGCATGCATCCCCAATTCCTGTTCTGCTGGAGAGTGCAGGGCGGCCCACAGCCAAGAACACAGCATCTCAGTGAAAAGGTATGTTTACAAAATTGGGGGAAACAAGCGTTTGCACGGATATGTAAATATGTGAATGCAGTTGTGTTTGCCCAACACATTTTTATTGAGCGTGTGTGTGTGTAAAGCGTGCATGTGTTGCACGCTTTACACACACTGACATCGTGCTCATGTTCAAACGTTATTGCGTACAGACAACTGCATCCACAAATTCTCAACATCAGTGCCGGTCTTAGACCAGATTGCACCCCAGGCAGGAATCATCATTGGCACCCCCCCAAAATATTGGCAGTTACAATGCAGCTTCAATGTTACAATCAGTTATAGCTCTCGTTCACTCAGAAACCACACACTTAAGCTCTGCTGTGAAAATTAACGGCCTCCTGCCCCTACATTTACAATCACTACCCTGACATGCAAGAATGAACACCCATCTGATTTCAATTGCCCAAAAATGTATGCATACGATTGCAGGTGCTAACAATAAAATGTTTTACATTGTCAATTGCCAGTCATTTTAAATGTGTTGCTACCACCACCATTTATTTTCCGTGCCTTGTCCTTCTTTGTCTCTGTTCGTCTTACCAAACATGATGAACGGAAGAGGTGTGATCGCTGGAGTCGAAAATGTCTTACTAAGATAAAGGGAGGGGGTCATGGGGTTTGATGTGTTTTGCTTAAGATTCCAGCTCTCAGATTTGTATCACTGAAGGTGATCATGGGTATTGGGCTGGGCTCTGCTTGATTCACTCAAGGTGAGGGGTTGGGTGGACATTTTCATTCTAACCGGTGGCTGTGCCCACCATTTATCCACACCCTCTCATTTGTGCCTCGGCATATGACTGTGTGCAACACAATGATGGGTGCAGCTTTGTGTCTGTGTGTGTCCTGCGCAGTTTCTTAGCAAAAGCAAGCAGCATGGGGAAGCCTGGCTTGGGGCACATTTAAGACTGATTGCAGAGTGCTAGGGAAGCGAAGACGACCCACAAAATATATAACCGCATGTGGGTGCTGTATCGCTTCTCTGGACAGTGCTTTTAGCCTGCAACCTTCACTAATTTTCAAGTTGATTGCATTATTTCAGTGACAACTGAGATGGTGAGGCAGAAATGTAAATGGTGGACTTGTAAACATAGATTGTTGCTTCTGCAGTCTGCAACCCTAACCTTACCTTGTGGTATTAGAGAGTAATACCACATTCCGAACGCCCGTTCCTCTATTTTGTTTATATTGGTTGCCCAATATTTATTTATTTATTAATATTAAATAGAAGCAATTTCAGGTTATTTTACACTCTTAATTAAAATGCTTGATGTTTATACATTGATGTGCTTGTGTTACATCCAGAGCGCGGCAAAGAATTGGCTATTCATGTCTGTGTTCAAATGTAATTAAACTAATAATGGAGACAGACTGGCGCCCCCTAGAGCCTGGCACCTCAGGCAGCCACCTACACTGCCTGATGCAAAGACCGGCCCTGCTCAACATCCAGTTAGACATGGTGGCTGCCACACCAGGAACATGAGGGCCAGTCCCAGGAAAGTGAATACCATTTACAGTGGCCCTCCTGGAATATATGTGGGCACCATCAATGAAGAGTTTCACAGTAGCAATTAATACATATATTTGGGCACAGGAAGCTTGAAAAGCATTTCGAGGTGTAATGCTGGAATAGATTTTGGTTAGACAGGAATAATGAACATGGGCTATTTGGGCACAAGTCCAATGAGAAAGTGCTTTAACAGGGCATTGCCGACAGTGTGAGTATTATGAACGTGTTTATAGTAGGTTTACTGGCATGTTAGCAAACATGGCAGTATAGCTGCTGTAAAACACTTTAATGATGATGCAGAATATAAAAGTATATAGCATGATAAAGTGTTTTAGAGGGTGTTGCTGATGGTGTCGGTCCCACCATGAACGTGTTTTACAGTTGCAATGCTGGAATACATTGTGGGCACAAGTACCATGAAAATGTTGTGCGATTCATCATTGTAGCATTGGTGACCTGGCATATATCAATTGCATTGTTTCCATGAGTTTACTCCACCAAACCAATTGTACATGTTCTACCAAACTGTGCTGTAAATGCACCATTTAACCTCATTATTTTAAAAATAATTCATTGTGGAGCGGTGGAGATATGGAAGGGTTAATCCCTCAAAACTCACTACCCTTGTTTGGACTTTACTCCTCTGCTCACTAATTTTGGGGGAAACTATGAATGCACCTCAAATGGAAAAAAACAGCCACCACTGACAAAAGTTTATATTGCATATGCCCCCTTAGGATACCCCACACGCCCTGGCACTAAAAGCTGCCTCCATCATTGCCCAGCACCATAAGGAGGACCTCATTATGAAGTCACAAATGTGTAGTATGCACTCAGATTGATTTAGACCTGAAGTACAAGTAACACATTCTGCTCGCTTATACAGCAGTGGGTCTCCAAATGTATCAGTGACCTGCACACTTTTAGGGCAGGGATTGCTGGGCAGGTGGTGATGTCTAGGACAGGGATTGAGTCCCAAGTCTCTGTGTAACATACATTTCTGGCTCATCAGCAAAACAAGTTGCTCTGGCTTCCACCAGGGAACAGAGGGGCTCGTTTGCCTACTTCAAAATGGCGCATGTTCAGGAAAGCAACCAAAGCTCCCAGTGAAGTTGGTGCACATCTTTAAAAATCCTCACACTAGTTCATCAATGGATGCAGTACAGAATCTACTAATTCACTTTTGGATTAATATAGAGTATGATCATGTAAGACGACAAGCAGCATTCTACTGTTTTGCGTGCCAACTTAACATGCTGGTCAGGTTTTCCTCTGCTCATGATTCAGTTTGCACCCAGTCTGGTCTCTGAACACTGCCTCATTTCCCTCAGGGTTTCCCAAATGTATTATTTTGACAGCATTCTCTGTGTTACCAGCCGCTTATTCGGTCCCTAATGCCTTTGCTCTCCTGTGCACAGGAACAAGGCAAGGTTCTGTCAGGAGTTTGAATTCTGAGGGTGCCTTGATTATTTCAATTGTTCCTCCCTTTTCTCCTTTACTTATCCGGGACTCCTGCTGCATATATAGTGTAACTCACAGGTGCTTAGGAAGTCAGGGGCTATAAGGTGATCAGCAGCAGAACCCTTAGTGCTACCTCAGTTATTTGATCGTTCTATATTAACATCCCTACAGTATTAATGATAATAACACAACCGAGTTCCTAAGATATTCTGAATAGGCGAACAACAAATTATCCTATAAAATGACTTAAATGTTGGAAATCCATGCACATGACTTTCTTGAGATCAGAATGTACTCCGCTTAGGTTTTCTTGCTCCTTTGAATGGTCAAAAGCAAATGCAATTAACAGCCAATTAAGCCAACATCAATGTGGGGGTGGTTGAAAGCCAGCTTTTAATGGTCCTAAATGTGCTAAGAAACCTGAGTAATAACATAACCAAAAGTAATGATTATCACTAGCTACAAGGAAAGTCCAGGTGTCCTGCACTATCAATTCTGTCAAAACAGTCTCCTCATCCCATCTGAAGGTCCTGTACACTGAATGGTCACCCTTGTAATGCGTTGTACGGGGTCCATCCTTTTAGTGATATGAACACTTCTGCACCTGCAAACTACTGATCCTCCCAGTACACCCTCGCATTTGACTATTGAGACTTCGGGGCTCATTACGAGTTTGCCAATATCTTGGCAGAAAATCCGTCAAGATACCACTTTATAATTATGGTATTTATTGAGTGCGGCCTAACTTTGAGAAGCAACTCAGCGCTTTGCAGAGGTATTCAACAGTACAGATGCACAACTGAGCACTTTTCGGAGGTAACAGAACAGATATACAGTTGAGGGTAGGATGCATAGGGGCACAGTGGAGGGGTACAGCTGTACAGGGTGGTGGAGAGGTGCGGATGTGTCTAGTGAGTCAGGTGGCGAGGGGGAGATGTGATGGCATAGGTGTTGAGGAGCAGAGGTGTAGCCAGGATTGTCTAACCAATGGGGCCTGAAGCACATGTAGTTGGGCCTCCTGCAGTGACATTAATAACTGTAAATGGCCACACAGCACTGCTGAATGTGCATTTACAGATTTTGGGCAGGCCTTTCCAGCTCAGGCCCTACCCAGTCTACGCCTATGTTGAGGAGACAATCCTTAAAGAGGTGGGTGAGTCATTTTCTGAATTGTAGGAGCGTGGGGGCAAGTCTGATGCTGACGGGTAGGAGGTTCCATAATCTTGGGGCATTCCACCAAACTGTAATACCATTACCGCAGGATCATAAGTGGTGTGGACGTTGTTAGTGGCGGATTTACCTCCAGCTCATATCTGGAGGTCAATCCTCCAACCTTCCGCCAAACTCGTAGCTGGGCGGTGTGGTTATGCGGCAGTAATGGTATTACCGCCGCTTTCCCCCCCCACCACACAACTCATAAGGTCCTTCCATCGCCCATTTGTATACCCTTTCCGGACGTCTAGCAACGGTGGTAAGGTAAGATATTTAGAAGTTCCTCTACACAGTTCTTGCCCTGGCTTAGGAACACACGTGACTATTTTCACACCGACTGTGCATCACTGTGTGCAGCAAGGGAACCTTTTTGTGAAAATGGGCATGACATGTTTTGGATGAAGTCCACAGTTACCTGTAGGAATTCAAATGTCCTACACTCCTGACAAGTTGTCCACTTATCTGTGAAAAACATGGAATAGCATTTTTTTGTTGAATGTTACCATCTTGAACTATAATTTTTTGCATGGACTCTATTGGTGCAGGAAAGAATGCATCATATAGATCGGTGGGTCTCATGAAGCCCCCAGCCGGCAATGGTGGTATGACCTTCTCTAGTGTGGTAACCTTGAATTTATGATAGGAAACAATATTTTCTGACAACTAAAATATATTTGCTACAGAGTATTATTATTATTATTATTATTATTATTATTATAGTATTTATTGTGCACAAACCTAGCTTCAGGAAGCAATCAAGCGCTTTACAATCAAAGGAGGAAGAACATGGTGAAGGGAGCAGAGAAACAGGAAGTGGGGGGGCTAGCAAAAGGGCAGGAGCAGGGTGGGCAATTTGGCAGGCAAGGGCAAGTAACAGGGGAAACACAGTGGTGAGCAGATCACCATGTGTGAGGTATGGTGGAGAGTTGAGGGTGTGTGGGCCTAGGTGTTCGACAGGAGGTTCTCACGTTCTTTTTTTTAACTGTAAAAGCGAGGGGGGTGAGTCCGATGTTGACAGTGAGTAGGTTCCAGAGTCTTCGGGCGTAGGCAGTGAAGGCCCGTCTCATGGTTCTCTCCTTCCTGCACTAGCAGAGTTCAAGTGTGCACATGTCCTTACAGATAAATATAAGCAATGCTTCCTTTTCCAGAAATCCACCTTTTACACAAAAGTACAATTGAAAACCAATGGCAACAGAGACAGTTTTGAAAAAGAAAAGCACATGCAATTAAACTAAATGCTAAACACTGCATAGCTCCAGTGAGACTCTTCGGAGATTCATTTTACTTGTCCATAAAAAGAGTGCAGTAGAATCCCCCACTTTCGAAGAACGCGGTTTACTTGTATCCACTGAACTGCTTGACAGCATTAAGGATTTACAGGGTGTTTCAGCACAGATTTGCTTCCACTTCAATTTGTGCACATCATAGCATGTGGAAGCATGCATTTGCCCAACTTGAGTCTAAATGGACCAAGCTAGCTTGCAAAGAGGTATTTAGTGGTTAGATGGTTTGGTAAATTGATTTATTGAGAGGGGATTCCAACTACTGGGGAGAACGTGATATAGGTTGGGTAATAAATAGGTTCATAAGCACAATGTGACTTACCAAAGCCAAAGATGTCGGCCGCTCCACCCGAAAGCTGGTTTCAGCAGGTGAAGGTACGGGACTGTTTGCAACACTGATATTCTGAAATCAAGTCAAAATTGCAAGGTTGGTGTAGTTCACGATAAAAAAAAAAAAAAAAAAAGCAATGGGGATGGATGTTACTTGAGACCTTTGTTGGTCATACAGAGGGCATACAATTCTTCAATACATTCATGATCAATACTCTTTGGCATAACCTTGTTGAATAGTTAATGTTAAAAGTTTGAATCCTCTTGATAAAAATTATTTGCTTCCAGCTAGAATCTATGCCCCCATGATGCAATGCACAGCAATGACATGGGAACATGCTGGGAGAGTTCTAGAACATCTCCGGCTTCCATCCTCTTCAATAGAAGCCTTTTGGCAAAGATTCCAATGTTTCACCATTTTGAGCCTTTCTATATTTCATCACCCTTGCCATTTGTTTCTGATGGGTCGCAGGCTGCACCTACGGCGCACACGTTTTTTGCATCTTTGTTTGTTCCCTACACATCACAAGCCTGTCCCCCACATTTCCAGACATCTGCACTACACTGCCTTTCCAAATTAAATAAACGTCTTATAGTAAGAGAACATTAAAGGCCAAAGGGGCCCCATAGGGTGTTTGAGAGGTGAATATTTAAGGATGCATTTCTTTTTCATGTTTACCCACATTTACTGGTTTACATGCGAGAAATTTTACTGGCCAAGCATTTACTTTTGCCATTGTCCATAAAAGGTGCATATTGTATCCATGCAATTGTCTTGTCAAAAGCTAGGTTAGAGGAATTTATTCCCTGCCCTCTTAAAATTAGGTAGGCTGACCATGCCTTTCTTTCAGACCCTCAAGGGGTCAAGTTGTATACCCCAGGCAGTCTGCCGCAGCTCCTCTGTCATGAATTCCTTCTTTAGACCAACCATGGCGAGGGTAAAAAGCGTTACAACAAGGTCTTCAATGGTCAGTCGGAAAATGATCTCTTTGGGACACTAACTCATTACTCCCTTCATTGGTAATGTTTTGATCAATTGTAAATACTTCCACAGGCATGAAGCTTTCAGGATACTCCTAATGCCAGGAGCGATGATTTCATTAAATATTTAAACATCGCCCCTGAAATAACCTGGAAGAGAAATGGGGAAACAATTCAAATTAACTTTCACTGGACGGATAAACTATGGTTGACTTAAGAGAATGATAGAAATAGTGCCTGGATAAAAACGTATGAGCTGAGGTGATATCCCAGGTCAAATGCAATATCCAGATAGAAATCTAGGAATGTTCTCTGGACAATGTGATGAAATTCAATACGTAAGAAAAGGATCAATGGTTGATAAAGATGACATAAAAAAAACGTCAAACACTTTATTTAACCAGGGAATTAGAAGAGCAAACCGGTAACTGGCAGCAAGATACAGTGAACGGCCAACAGATGACAGGGAATACTGAAATCTGGTATCTCTAAAGAAAAGATAAAGAAAACCACATGGAAAATGTCAACACCAATGTTAGAAATTAAAAGGAGAAAAGACCAGATGAGGTATTTGCATCCAATGATCAGGGACAAAGACTTAATAAACAAACGGCACCAGCAATTAGCAATTTAGAGGATAAAACGGTTCCGTATAATAATATCCCCGCAAAAATGTCGCCGGACAAAAAAGTCGCAGTTTTTTTGCAGAGACATTATTCCATTGAACATGTGGGGGACACCCCCCGCAAATGCCGTTTCTTCTTTTTTTTTCACAAGGGAAGCAGTGGACATCCCCGCAACCCGCCGCCATACATAATGTCACCATATATAATGTCGCCAACGGTGTTTTCCGGCGACATTGTGTATGGGGACATTATTACCCGATACCGATAAAACATGTGAAACATCTGTATGGAGATGTTGCACTTGGGCTTCTCTGGAAGGGAACCAGATTGCACCATTAGCAATCAATTTCCTCCCAAAGGACTTCAAACCAAGCCATAGGAAAATACTTGGATTAGTAAAAAATACAAACCCTGCCCCGCATGCTGGACTACTAACTGAACATCAAAACCAACAGACACGTGTTGGCAGCTATAAAAGCAGGCACACAGTACTGGTGCTCTCTGAATCATTGAACGGGAGGATATTTGTCCCACCTGCAGGCAGGAGAAGTAAACAGACCCCTCCTCCCCTATTGCACGTTAGCAATGTGAGATGCAGAGGCAAACATTTCCTCTGCTGAATCTTACTGCCCCGTCTAGAAACTTGGGTGGAAGAAGAGAGAATGATTTATTTGACCCAAACTGGATTTCGTAAATCTCAACATCAAAGGCTGTCGGCAAAAGTATATACAAAATTCCATTACCGTTTTTGGCTATGTCAGAGTTTGATGCAATGGACAGGACACTGCTAGGGTTAAGGCATTCAAGGTTGCGATTTAATCAGGCTCTTCTGGGATTAATGGTTACAATCCTGCGAGAAAAGATGTGCAAAGCAAATTGTCTCCAATAAGGATGTGTGTGCTCGTGTTACTCCTTCATGGTAAATACGTGGACAACACAGCAAATATACATGCTAAAATACAGTCCTGTCCTCCAAGGCTATGGAGTGATTGCAACTGCTCCAGAAATGTTATAAAACTTGCAATACACAACCATGAACACGAGCCTAGCAGAAGCCAAGCCTTTGGTATTTGGGAATGACTGGGGAAAGAAAAAAAGTATGGGGCTACATGGAGGTCACCATGCTCGAGCAAAGACATTTACATGCACTATTATTTGGGGGTCATTTTCATGACATTCATTAATGTGGACTCCCATGGCATGCCGCCAGCTTAGCTCGCAGAGACCATCAGAAAGGGTTTTTGATGCTTCTTATATTAGTAGAGTGATACCCGCCCCAAACATGTTTTTGAAGGCTAAAGTGTACTCCACCTCGCTCTATGTTGCCTCGATATTTGCCGTCCAGAAAGGAAAAGACTGCATATCAAGCAACATATGCAAACATTCGCTCTCCGCAAGGCTACCTCACAGCAAGCATTTCCCTTTAAACAGGAAAAAGCACAAGTTAGCATTGGCAAAGGGAGCAAACCTTCCATACTGACACACCCTAGGGGATGTACTTTTCTTAGTAGCATGGCAATATATCCAAGCTCGCCTAGCACTCCACATACCGAGGTAGCAAACAGAATGTTGCCTCTTGATGGGTAAGTCACTAATGATCATGACATGTTTGCACACTGCAGGGGTACAGTCTCTAAACTGCCTGAAGACCTCTGCAGGATAAAAACAGGATAGCCTGTAATTTTTTTAAGGGCACTTTTGCTGCAAAGGGTGCAAGTAAAATGATCCCCCTTATGCAGTTCAGGCCCCCTTGCCCCCCCACCCCCAAGTTGAGACATGTTAATCTCCTCTGAAAGTGGCTCAATTATGATGGGTCAGTAGTGGCTGCATGCTCTGGGGGTCTCGGCTGAATCCCTCCTGATAAATGTGGATGAGAACAAACAATGTCTCCCATTAAGGAGACAGTAAGCCCTGTAGTCATGACTTAAGAACTCCTTCGACAAGATATCCCGATTACACAACCCCACCGCTTCACCAAGGCGCCAGCTCACGCTTTACCACTGCTATTGAATGAAAAGTCAGGATCCAGCGCTAATCTCATCACGCAAGTGTCCGCTCAGTGCTTGAAGCGAGGCCTATTACCACCCCACAAAGGCCAGATTTGCCCCTCCTGTAAACTAACAGAAAGTAGCATAGCCAGAGGATGCAGCTTGTCCGATGGAGAGAGGATCAAGAGCAAAAGGACTTCAAAGAGGTAGGGGCTGCAGACTCTGACCCCCCCCCCCCCCCACCGCCTTTTTCCAAGGGCGGTGATGTAGCTGCTCCAGACTCTGGGGATCTCTCTGGGGCAAACCCCTATTTATGAGCACAAATGCAGTGTTAGTCTAGAACTGGGATCCCTTACGCATCATTGCTATGTTTGGTTACAAGTGTCAAAATGTAACTTGTTGAGACACACACTTCACTTCGAAAAAGCCATATTTTAAAAATCTAACATTTGTGAAAGAAATAAAAAGGTATTTTAAACACTGACCTCAATGTGGGTGCAGACAGATCTCAATAACTTATAAGTGGAATCCCTGGAAAGGAGCGAGACAAATATATGCTGCAAAATAAAACCAAAATGACAAATGTAAATAGTCAGTAAGATCAGCACATAGTGTTTTTGGGGCTTCTGTACAAGGTTATCAGGCATTCCCGCTTCCCAGACCATTTGCAATGTGCATTAGTCTTAGTAAGCACCGCGTCAGGAACCCGAGGCAATTCACGGGTTGTGGAACACTGCAAGGAGGGAAAGCATGCTCACCCTGTCAGTGGCTGTTGAAATTACCAAAGCATTTGGCACCAACAGGGCAGTTTTGGTTTTTTTGATCATTACTACAGAAGGCACTGGAATGGTAATCTGAAATGAGAGCATTACAAAAAAGAAATTAGTGATCGGTATAGGAGCCTATAGAAATTCAACAGAGTTTAATTTCTTATGAAACAAAAGTGAAACGTAAAACAGGATGGCATGTCCACTCATTCATTGTATTTGGTGTAGCATCGAATGCCCCAAAAACCTTTTTGGTGTCAAGAGAACTGGCAAAAGATACTAGGGTGCTTTTCTGTGCACAGACAGGTCTGCTTGAATATTTGGGCAATAAGGCCTCCCCATGACCTCATCCATTTAGACCCCAATGCTTTGGTTAGAACATGCGTCACAATAAACGCCTTACTTTATCATTTTTATAACAGTTGAGAAATGGTTATTATCTAAATACAATTACATTTGTAAACCACCATCAAGATAAGGCTAGTTAGGTGCACATCTTGCAGCTTCCCCCCCCCCCATCTAATTTCTTCTCCCACCGGTTATCTCATTTCTTCTTGTAACCATCATTCTATACATGTCTCGTGCATAACCAATTGATAACGTTGCATCATTTTGGTCTGTCTACCATAGTTGTATTTATTACAGCCTCCATTTTCCTTGAGCCCTTTCTCCCATTAATACTGATCTGGCAAAAAGGATTGTATTTGTATTGCTGGCTAATACTGTAAAGTCAGTCGTTTAGGTCCCTTCTATTTTCTTTAGTTATTCAGTAAAGTGGTCAACTTAATTTAATCTCACTTTCATATTCATAGCCTCATTCCAATGTGCTTTTCCAATATTTAACATCTCTAAAAAAATACATTTTCCATTTCGCCCCTAATAGGGCGTCTTATTTACTACAAATTCTTTATGTTAACATTTCCCACAAACTAGAGATTTTTCCAAATCATTCTCAATGTTACTTTCTTAAAGAATGTAAGGTTTCCAAATGTATATACCAATCCTCTCATTGCCTGTGCTCTAAGGAAGGTTACTGTAGATCGTTTATGAGGCTGGTCAGTGACTAGTTAGATTTTCTATAGCAGACCATCACTGCTAAGTAGTATGTTTCAAATTTAGAGTAATCACAGACTACTTTTATTCAGATCAACACAATTCTTGAAATGTAGGGTTGTTTATTTTTTCAAATAGTTTTGTTCAAACGGACGTAGGGCAAAGAACATGCCTCATGGTACCCTGATGTAACGCCTAATAAGTGGTCCCCAAATTCTATAAACCGGTGAACCCGCATAGGGTCATCATTAAGGAGTACATCATGGTACCACAAGGCATGTCCTTTGCCCTACGTCCTTTTGATTCATGAGAACTATTGTGGGCCTCATTGAAAATTCCAGTCCTGAGGAAAACCAGTCCCCAAAAGGGACAAGGTTGAAACTAGTACAGTATACCTAGGCCTTAGGGCCCTGTCCAAGCTCAGACTGAAGACCATATTGCTTATGGTCTCGTCTAGTAGACTACTGTTTTTGAATACAAGAAATTGCAACATGTTCTGCTTTTGTTCTTGTTATATTGAGGTGTTGACCTTACAACTATATAGATTACCAACTTGTTTGAGCATCCATTATTGTGAAGTCTGGACACAATAAGAATCAGACCAGTGTTTATTATTGTTTTGTATTTCTGTATGGCGTCTCTATCCCGGATTAAATTTGGAGAAGCACATGTTATCAATTAATTGTCTTCTGTATTCTGATTGGGACCAATACTGTGTTGGTGTATCTAAATCATTTGTATGAATATTTGTTTTGATGTATTCAAATCACATGTATAAAAGTTTGTGTCATGAGGGATTGGCCTAATTCCATATGGCTTTTTGATAAAAATTAACATGTTTTATTTACAATGAGTTGTGCGATTCATTCAATTAATGGCAACCTTACATACACCATTTGTGTAAAAAATATATGACCAACCCTGGTATTTGAGGTTGTAAATTGGGGAACACCTACCTGGTTTGTTACATACCTAACCTCATATTCGTCATTCCCTGGATACAAATAGGGGCTGGACAATCTGGAAGATGTGTCCCTGGTTTTACTTCCTTAAGGAGGGCCACATGAAACAGTGTGAATCCGTCACGTATTAGGTAATCCTAGTTCCATAGCTACATGATTGATCACTCTAAGGACAGTGTAGGGCCCAACATATTTAGGCAGCAATATCTTAGATCCCACTAAGTACAAGTGCTTGGCCAATAACCACTCTCACAAACCCACAGTATGAGGGTGCAGGGATGCAGTGTCCATCTGCTTGGGTTTTAGTGCACTGTTGGGCAAGACGTAGATGGACTAGCACTCGTTTCTGTATTTGTGATGTATAGGTTACTAATTTGTTGGCTGCTGGGGTTGCAGTGTGATGTCAACCGGTAACATGTTATTGTGATTTATACAGCGTACTGCTGCCATTTATATGGTCTCTAGGTGTTCCTGCAATCTAAAAAAAAGAGGGCTTAGTTAGTGGGATAGATTGGGAAAGCGCTAGAGCGCTTTTATGTGCTGTTGGTAGCTTCAGTTAGGAAAAAATGGTCAGTGCATGCTAAGTTTGTTTTTCGTTGGTAAGGGTTAAGTGGTGTTTGTTGTATGAATGTGGGTGGAATGATTTGTGTGTGTAATTGGTTTAGTTTTCTGTGGTGTGTTATGTTTAGTTGGGTGTTGCTGAGTATGTGCATTTTGTGGTGGCTTTGGGTTTCTGCTGCGGTAGAGGTATGTGTGAGTTTTGTTTGGTGTTTGACGGTGACCATGCAGGATATCAGATAGTTTTTAGGAGGGTTAGTGATGGTAGTCTGTGCCCTTCTCTGCGGTGATCATGTTGGTCTTGCAGGCTTCATATTCGTCTATGGTGGTTTGTGTTAAAATGCTTTATTTTGTTGGGGCATCCGGGTTTCACTTTGACAGTGTTTACCGTTTAGCTCAGTGAGTTAAAGAGCCATGTTTTTAGCAAATTTCTGAATTTCAGCTGGTCTTCTGTTCGTATTTCCTTCAGGAGTGGGTTCCAAAGTTTTGTCGAGATGCAGGACAAGCTGATCCACCAACTTTCTGCTTTGAGTATCGTTTTGGTTCGAGGCTAATGTTGCTGGTCCTTCGTGTGCGGCTTGGTTTGTAGAGGGAGATTTTTCCCCTGTATGAATTCTGCTTGTTGGCTGTGGATTGCTCTGTGGGTTATGCAGTGTGCTTTAAAGAAAATTATTTTTTGATTCTTTGTGCTGGTGTGATGTGTTCTCTCAGTGAGTCTGAGTAGTCTTGCTGCTGCATTCTGTATACGCTGTAGTTTTTTTTAGTAAGTTAGTCCGGCATTCTGAGATAGATGCTGTTAGCGCAGTGTGATGAATCCAGTAGAGTAGTCACTGATTTCCTGGCTGTGAACTCCACCCATGTGGCCAGGGGATGGCAGTCGCTACCTGACCCTGGCCTGGGGGTGGCTATATGCGGGAGGATCACACAGGAAGAGACAACTTCCAGGGCAATGTCATGGCGTCATCAGAAGACATGGTATATCCCCCATCTTCCCTTGAAGATAACCCTCCCATATCTAATACCCTCATTGCCTATTGTCATACATCTACTCATCCTCTTATGATGAAAAATAGGGAAAATCTTTTCCATAAACATATAGGCCAACTTTAACAATAATTCTGAAAATTATAAAACAGCCTTCTCCACTTCCACCCATCAATCATCCAGGAATGACTTGCCAATTCAAATCATTGAGAATGTTTACGCAAGTTCTTCCAATCAAATTCTGTGATGACGAAAAGGAATTGAGAAATGCAGCGCGAAGGAGGCCACAATGCCAGTGAGTGCTCCAGTTGTTGCTCGTATACACCTGTGCCTGGGAAAGTTAAAGAGCAGAAGCAGAGAGTTGATGTCTGCTGCTGGCGGAAGAGTGCTGCGCATCTATAGGAGGATCGAGAGACTAAAAGACAAAGACTGGAGTGATGGAGCCAAGCGGCTCACCGACAAAGGAGAGAAGCTGCTGCATGAAAAGGACACTCTGCGGTAACGCCAGGAGCCAACGAGAGACTCCTGGGCATTCGCAGGTGACAGAAAGCAGTACTTCACTTATCGGAGCCTGGAACGAAGCAGAGCATGTCAAGTAAAAGTCATGAGAGACCAGAAAACGAAGAGGAAGTGGTTGCAAGAAAGAAGCAGATTGAAAACCTTCACCGGCTGACCCCAGGTGAATCCAGGAACGCCAACAAGAGCGGTGAGCCCACTCACTGACAGCGGGTACACCTGGGTGTTTTGGCAACCACGCCGAATGCAAATAATTGTAAACAAAGTAAGCAGGAGAGAAGAAGCAAAAGGACGTGTAAAAGGGGGAATTTAACTACGAGCAAAACCTTTACAAAAATGTGAATGTATACAGTGCAGTACATGGGGAAACGGACAGGATAATATATCAAGAAGATACATTATGCAACAAAGTATGTGCATATGTGCAACTCTGGGAGCGGGTGGAGACCCCATATGAACAGATTCCTGGCAGGAGAGTATTCCAGGCAATGACAAGGATTCTGTTCATCAGAAATAAAGAGGGCCTCAGAACGAACATCAGTACTAGGAAAATGTATTGTGTTAACCAGGAGAGGAGGAGTAAACCCCTGGCAGAAAAGTAACCAGGAATTCTGAAAGAAACAAAGTTACCGATCCAAACAGTTTTGTGTATTAGTGTTGTTGATGGCCAAGAAAGACACAAGGAACTGTTTTTTTGGAAATAGAGTAAAAAGAAATACAGGGGAAGGGAACCACCATCTAGAGCAATTACCGTTTATACTTGAAGAATGTTAGAGCCATTCATTCTTCCTTTATGAACACTTTTCTAAACCACCCAAGGTTAAAGTCATTTCCAGCCTTACCTTAGAATTTAGTTTATACTGCGAGAGAAATTCCTCTTAAAGCAATATCAGAGAGGCATTTTCCCAACCCTGTTTGTTTTCAATAAAGTCTTTAACCAAAATCATGGCTAACATTCCTTCCGGACTCCTCACAGTAGTCTATTTATGACATGAGGGAGATGATGGCGAGTGTGCTATGTGTGCTATGTGGGAAGGTGACGCTAGGTAGTATCTGCTTGATTGTATGTAGGTGGAGGAACCACTTCTTGACTACTGCGTTGACTTGCAGTTCGAGTGTTAAGTCGTTGTCCATTAATATTCCAAGGCTTTTAACCACTTTGGAAGGTTCTTGTCGATTTGCCCTTCTGGTAGTCCATGGAATGTGGTGTTAATTTGACATGGTGTTGAGTTTGCTCATGATTTCATTTTTGTCCGGGCTGAGTTTAAGGCTATTGGTACTCATCCAATTGTTTATTTCTGTGAGGCAGTGGACGAGGGTTGGGTCTGGTTCACAATTGTGTTGATTTTGTAGAGCATTTGTGTGTCGTCTGCATAGTAAGTGAGACCATGTCTTTTGATGAGGTTCATGAGAGGGGTCATGTAGACGTTGAAGAGTAGTGGTGAGAGCGGTGAGCCTTGTGGAACTCTGCAGGATGTTGTGCTGGGTGCCGAGTTGAAGGGGTTTAGCCACGTTGTTTCTGTGTTTTCTGCTAGGAAGGATTTTAACAATAGTATTGCTGTGTTGCAGATTCCGATTTGTTTGCGTCTTTTGATGAGTGTTTCGTGGTGGTCTGTGTAAAAGGCCCTTGATGGACCTAGCAGTATTAGTGCCAATGTGACTGAATCTGCGTTGGTTTTTAAGATGCTCCCATAAAGATAGTAATGCTGTTTCAGTTTGTCTCATAAGTCTGAAGCCAACTTGTGCTTGGTCTAGTATCTGATTGTTTTCGATATATTCCAGGATTTGTTTGTACACATAGCTTTCTAATAGTTTTGCCAGGCACAGGATGCTTGAAATTGGATGGTAGTTGGTTAGATCTTCTACGTTTCTTGATTCATCTTTAAAGAATGGCTTGATGTATGCTGATTTGAAGGCTTGTGGCACACTTCCTGTTGCTAGTAAATAGTTGAAGAGGTTGTGTAAGTATTCTGCAGGGGTTCTTTGGGTGAGGATGGTCTTGTACATGTCTGGTGGGTAAGGATCTGCTGGCGTGCCTGCTCTCTTGCTTTTGGTCACTAGGCTCGTGAAATTTTCCATCAAAATTGGCGAGAGTATTTTAGTCTTGTAGTTGGTTCTGGCATTGCCTGGTTAGGGGAGGTGTTGGTTTTTGGGCATGCTCTTGATGACTTGCTGCATGTTTGTGATTTTGTTTTTGAAGTGGTCTGCAAGGTCATTGCAAAGTTTTTGTGAGAGTGTGGGTGTGTTGTTACAGGCAGCTGGGTTTCTTAGCTCGATGTTGAACTTCCCTTTCTGGGTGTTGCTTCAGTTTGGGATACGTTCATTGTAAATTCATTTAGGCTTTGAGTATTTGATTTTTTCTGTCGATTGTAGTTTTTCCTCCATTCTTGTTCTAGTTTACTGTTTCCTCAGGGCTCTGAGGTGGGGTGTGAACCATCTTGCCATTGTTTTCTGTAGTGAGGGGGTGAATGTTTTTTTCCGGTGCCTTGTCACCTAGCGTTATTGTCACCCATTTTTTGATTATCTCAGTTCTTTCTTTGATGTTGGATGAGTCCAAGATGGTCATTGATTGTTTTGTGGATTCCAGTCTGCTGGTTAGCTCCGAAAAGTTCATGGATTACCAGTTTATTTTAAATATTGGAGGACTTTTGGGGAGATTAGTTTTCACGTTGGCGTGTGGATCAGGGTTTTATGAGGTTGGTGCTCCAAAGGATCTGCATTGGCGGTGCAGTCGTGACCAGGTTTCCTTTGCAAAATATTGCACCTGGGGTGTGCCCTGCTGTATGTGTTGCTCCCTTGACCAGTTGTCTGCAGGTTTGAAGGCCATAACTTTAGAAGAATGGCGATATCCCATGGAGCAATGTTACGTGTTGTTGTATGCAAACTCTGCCTATGTTAACAAGGACAGCCATTCGACCTGGTTCTGTAAACTAAAGCACGTTGGATACTATTCTAGTGTCTGATGATGACGCTCTGTCTGCGCGTCAGTTTGCGGATGTTATGCAGACAATAGACTGATCAATGGCAAACAGTCAGAGAAAGGCTTTCCAGGACCGTGCTGTGAACTGTGATTTGCTATCATTAACCATCAATGATGGCAATCCATGTAGATGAAAAACACCCTGGATGAAGATTTGTGCTAAAGCAGGAGCTGAAACAAGACCTGCACAAGGCACGAAGTGTCAGTTCTTGGTGAAACTATCCACCAAGATGGTATCTACGTTCTGAAATTTGCCTCGCATGCATTACCACACTTGGCTGACCTGATGACGTCCTAGTTCTTATGGTCGGTATAAATAATGACTATGTCGTGCCCCTAACAAGTAACACCTCCACTCCTCGAAAACAGGACTGATTAGCCAAACTAGCGATTTCATCCATTGATAAATCAGTAATGTTTATAGTGCCTCGTATTAGCGTATAGCTAAGATTCCACAATAGGATCAAATTAAAGATGATGCATGAATGAACAGATATATTGATTTTCATTGCACAGAAAAATCCCTGACATTGTGTAGCCCTTTTGATAGAAGATCGTAACACCTTCAGTACAAAATGTTTGCGTGCCCGTGCCAGACATCTTGGAAAGCTTTCTATGGTATTGTTTAATCAGCATTGAATGTATACTTGAGCACAATTTCTGTTGGCGGAGCAGGAGTTTTGCATTCATTCAGTGCACAAAATATGATATTTCTATTTCATCACAATCAAGCAGATGCATGCCATAGAGCCATGCATACCAGAAAAAGTACTTCCCAGTGACTCTTCAGAGCAAAGACCCAAACGACGCAGAGGTATTCAAGGCCTGAAAATAAAGAAATGCACTCTCGTTATTTCACAAGGAAATATGAAAAAAATATGCATTTGACCCCAAAGTTTGGGGATGAATAACAACCCGAGGCTGCACTCAAGCCTAAATATGATCTGAACGCACACACACCTCCGAAATTCATAGGTAGGAAGGTGGCAGAAATGCACCTCCTGGTCCATAAATCCTGAAGAATATGGCAACTCCACTTGGCCCTGAACATTGCAGAGACTTCACCTTTCTATCAAACCGCTGACACTGGACCATAGCAGAATGCAATGCATATATGCACACATTCTCCAGCAATCTCTCAAGCTATATTAATAGACATATCACTACTGTCGTAGTTTTACTGCCTGTGCTTGTCTGTGATATTGAGCGTATCCGGACATTTGTTTTCGGATTAAAGGAAATAAGGAGAAGATAAGAGTATGGGAAAGCAGGAAATATATGTTACAAATGGAGGATCAAGAATACAGACATGCTTACGTAGTCATAGGATTTAGAGTTTTGCAAATGGAGGAGCAAATATACTTAATTTCCCCAACACAACATCTCTTATTAACAGGTGCTGAGACCCCCATTGGTGTAGGGAACCATCACAGGATTCTAGCCTACAATGCCAAAACTCTTGTGGTAGAGCAGAATCTGGATTTGGACAACGAGGCATGGTTCAAGCATGTTATTTTCTTCCATTCAAATTCAAAGCCTATTCTTTCCCCATTCTAGAAGACCGAGCCCTATTCTAGATCAACAAAGTCAAATGGGGTACTTGTCAGGATACCTATACATAAATAGGCCCTCAGTCCAGAATCCTATTACGCCTAATCCAATGGGATTCACTTGTTCTCACGCACCAATCCGGGGCTTCTCTTAATTGGCCAGCCACCTCCCTCTTCACAGGAACCACTGCGTACCTGGTTGCTGCAAGCGACGCTCCTTGGGATGTGCGTCTGGTCAGGTTTCCTGCTGCCGCTTACCCAAATCTTCAACTGGAATTCACTCTGGCCTCTGGCAAGTCCTTCCTCCCGCTCGCTTAGTGTGGGGTTGTGTAAGCGGTATCTGTTGCCTTGGGGTTCGGCCGTCTCAGTAGCTTGGTCCTCGCCACAACTCCAGACTGTTTAAGTCTTTTGTTTGCCTTGCAGAACTCTTCCAGTGCACGTTGCAGCGCTGCACCTTGAGACTGGCGTTCTCGCTCTCTCAACTGCTGCATGTCCTGTAATCTCCTTGACGTAAGTGGACTCCGCAGGGACCTGCCAAAACTGTCTCCCGATTGGTTCTTCTCGGACAGCTCCTCCAGGAGGAAGGCCCATTTGGGCAGTTATGGTCAGAAGTAGTCTCAGCCATGATAAAAGGTTATATATAGGTTTTCATACCACCTACACCCTATATAAATTTATAAATCTCATAACGTTATCATCTGAGCAGATTGGATGGTGACTTACTTCTTTCTGGGGTGTTCCTGTCAACTATGGGCAAGTCACCCCAGAGGAATCCTGCTTACCCTGTCCCCCAGGGGGTGTTAAGCATAGCTGGCGCTAGTCCCAAAGGGGATGGTTCCCCTTGAGGAGAGGTGACGATTCCCCCAGATTCGTCACTGTATATGTAATTTTCAAGAACCCAATTTCGAAATAATTAAAATGAATCAGAATCAAAAAGCAGAGTTTCAATTAATGAGATGCAAAATAAACACAACCATTAAAATTAGCGACAATGAAGCTCATTGCGCTCCTGGTGGAACATGAATACAAAGTGTAAAAGTAATGCGTAATATTTTTGTGCTTTGAATTCTCTTTTCAACTGATTTTCTTTCATTTGTATGGCAGAGAGAGAGGGAGATCACAAATTATGATTCTGCCTTCCCCTTCCTCTCCGCCATACAAATACACCACGCATTTGTGCAAGCATGTATTTTCATGCTGGAGGAAATTGAGGATTCCTATAGAGTCTGCCTGCATTTTACACCAAGAAAAAGCATCCGTTATTTACTCAATTTGCACAGCATAATGCAAAAGGGTGGCGTGCAGGCGTGTGGGCCACCTTTTTGCTCTTTCATTTTGCACTCTGCCGTGCAAATGTTAAAACCTCCCTAGGCAAAAATGCAAAGGTAGCAGATACCCCTCCACGCAAATTGTCCCACACAGCCTCTGCATCATCTGGTTGTCATTGGCATGGTTATGGCCTAGTCCAAACGAATGAATAATAGGAACCAAGTCAAAATATATCAAAAGGGAGGAAAAAAACTGAACACTGAAGGACACCACAAGTTACAGGATGTGGCTGTCATATGAAGAGGGGCAGGAGAGTGCCTGGTGTGCTGGAGGGAACGTGACTTGGAATACTCCCATTGTGATCAGAGAGGCGCAGCTTCACCTCACTGATGAGGACCAACAAGGCTGAAACATGTGTATGGGGTTGCTGCTGGTACTCTTGTTCAGAGAGGAATTGCCATAGCATTTTGGTGCTGGAATGCCCATGTGGGTGGGACAAAGACTGATATGCAAATGGATATTTCCCATCTGTGAAAGCTACAGTGAGCAAAAAGCGTGTGCTGCAAACTCATCTCAGAACAGGTCATCATGCCATGTTCTTTCTGGAGAGGAGCGCCAGCTACATTTTTGCAATACTTGGAATACACTCCTGCAACCTGCTTTTCTTTTTTTTAAAATATTTTTTATTTTTCAAAGAGAGTTACATCGAACATATATTACAAAACAGTTGGTAGGGTAGCATGGCAGTTAGTTTTGTTTTATGCATTGTTACATTACATAATCATAGTCAGTTAGGTTGGCCACAGTGTGATATTGTCTTCTTCAGGGAGCATATTACACAGGTAAAGGTGAAAGAAAGAGTCCATGTGTCCTTGGGTCGGCAAGTCGACAGTACAGTTACAACAAACTGTTCCTCACATTAATTTATCACCGACAAATCTTTCAGAACGTTTTCTTTTTTGAGAGCATCTGTGGATTTCCAGCATTTCAGGATGTTTCGCTTAGCCACGACACATGCAATATTGAATAACCGCCTGGTGGCCCGGCTACCTTACCAATATCTCAGAACAGATGTTTCAGTGGGGAAAGTGTGGCTCGGATGTCGTTGATATCTTCAAGGATTTCTGCCACTTCCCCCCCAGAATTGGGACACCAAGGGGCATGCCCAATATGTACGATATGCATCTGCCCCAGGGGCGTCGCACTTGGGACATTTGCCTGTGTGGCCAACTACTAACTTAGCTAGCTTGGCGGGTGTGTAGTGGAGTTGATTTAATACCTTGAATTGGATTAGTCTCAGGCCCGAATTCATGGAGACACCTTTTGTTAGTAGACAACAACGCAACCAGCTAGTTTCGCTCAGTTCCACCCCTAGGTCCCATTCCCAAGCCTCTCTGATCTTATTGCATGATTTAGAGTGTGTATGAACCAAATTGTACAATAGGGAGACACTTGAGCATACACTGCTGTCATTGCACTAACACATTCGTGAATAGGGGTTTCCGCCGGGAATGTGGGCCATTTGGCGGCGAACGCTGTTTTCAGTCGGTGGAACTGGAAGCGTATGGGATGTCCTCCCCCCACCGCATCAACAAAATCTCCCAGCTCACAGAACTTGCAATCTGGGAACATGTCACGCATTTTGAAACATTTGTTTGGGTCCCATGCCATGTGGGTGCTATGCCAGGCAAGTTCCATAGTGATATCTCTGGGTCATATGGGGTGGAGAGGCCGATTCTCTTATATATCCTAAACCAGGCGTGGGTGGTGGTGATAACGGGGTCAAACTTACAGGAGTCCCTGTGCTTGGGGTCAAACATGATGGACCGTAAGTCTGTCGGGAAGGCGGCAGATTTTTCCAGGGGAATGTGTGCTGCTGTATCGTCTGGGTCGAACCAATGCCTTGCGAAGTGTGCTTGTGATGCTAAATAATATAGCTCAAAGTCTGGCGCAGATATCCCACCTTTTGAAAATGGCTCTGTCATTTTAGCCCACTCTAGCCTGGCTGTTTTGCCCCCGTCATTCAAAAGAGGTGGTTAATGTCTTAAGTCTTATGAAGAAGTCTCTACCCGGCCAGATCGGGATGTTGCAGAAGTAGTACAGTAATTTGGGGAGAACTATCATTTTAAGGAGTGCTATTTGTCCATAGATAGGTAATTTAGTCCATAATTGGAGCTTGGACAGAGATTGCAAAAATTCCCCATAGTTCTCAGCATACAGTGTATTTTTAGCTCTGGATATCATTATTCACAGATAGCGGACATGTACGGGGAACCATTTAAACCCATTTATGTCGGACACGTCTTTGGTGTTGGGGTTGAGCGGGAACAGTTCTGATTTGGAAACTTTAATTTTATATCCCCGAGTAATTGGAAAACACCTCTCTATCCGCCATGATGGGCCCCAGGTTCTCTAACGGATCTCGGACATACAATATGGTATCGTCTGCATAAAGGGATATTATTTGCGGGGTTCCGGTCATTCTGAGTCCTCTGAGTGCGTGTTTTGTCGCACAGATTCAGCCATGGGTTCCATCGTTAAGGCAAATAGAATGGGGGAAGGGGAGAGGCATCCTTGCCTGGTGCCTCTATTAAGCAAGAAGGAAGGTGACAAAATACTATTGGTTAGCACCCTCGCACTTAAGTTCGTATAGAGTAAACAGACACATTTAACAAAATATTGGCCTAAACCGAACCTCTCGAGAACCAAAAACAGGTAAGCCCAGGAGACGGAGTCAAAGGCCTTTTCGGCGGTCAGATTTAATTGTGCCATGACTCCGAAGAGTCGCCGTAGATTTAGGGCTGTAGATCTGGTTGGCATGAAGCTGGCTTGGTCCGGGTGTATTAATATGGGCATGTAGGGCTGCATTCTAGTTGTGAGGATTTTTGCAAAAACCTTTGCGTCTGTATTAATGAGCGATAGTGGCATATATGAGCCCATGTCTTGCGCTGGTCAGTGGGGTTTAAGAAGCACTATTATTGCTACCTCACACATGGACTCGGGTAGTGTTCCCCGCTCCATGGCTTCTTCCCAAACTTTCAATAGAATGGGGGCTAGTTTGCCTTGGAATTCCTTGTACAATTCGGGTCCCAGACCGTCTGATCCCAGGGCTCTGCCTGAAGTTAGGGCTTTGATTGCCTCAGTGATTCATCTAATGTGATGGGGGTGTCCAGTATTATTCTTGTTTCCGGGGTGAGCGTTGGGAGATCTAACATGTGTAAGTAGTTGGCTATCTCATCCTTTGACTTCGTGTCACGATTGGAATATAGGGTTTTATAAAATTCAGCAAAGGTGTCATTTATATCTTGATCTCGGTTCACCATTGTTCCTTGGGGTGTCCGTACACTGGTAATGGGACAATGATTGTTTTCAGCTCTGAGCCAGAAATCTCTCAGCCTTGTTGCTTTCCCCATATTGTCGGGCACGTGCTGGGGTGGCCATACACTGGATTTCACGATCAGCTAATCTATTAAATTTGCTCAGTGTTGTATGTATATCTGCAAGGGATTCTTTACTGTGTGTGATGGTGTAATCGAATTCCAATAGCTCAACTTTTGCTTCCGTTGTGTCCAACTCCCTCCTGACAGATCTCAAGAGCCCAGTGGATTTGGCCATGATGGCCCTCCGGACCCATACCTTGAATGTTTCCCATAGCGTAGTATGGCTTTTCACCGATCCCTCATTAAGTTGGAAAAATTACTCAATTTCAGTGTGAAGGGTTTCGCACACGCAGGGATCCCTCAGTATGGCGGGGGGCATCCTCCACCTTCTAGTCTGCGGTGTGGAATTGCATATGTTTAGGGTCATTAATACTGGAGAATAGTCCGAAAGCGTGCAGGGGTGCATCTCATAGTTTGATACCATATCAGAGAGGTTCGAGCTGATGAGCCAGTAGTCGATACGCGACTTGGAATCATGTACCGATGAATAGTAAGTGAACCGCCTTTCCTGTGGGTGTGTTTCCCTCCATATATTCACTATGGACATTTGATGCATTATCTGCTGTATGGTCAGTGCAGCTTTGGTAGGGGATCGGGGGGTGGTAGAGGACCGGTCCAGATCTATATCAAGAATCGTGTTAAAATTCCCCTTCCCACCCCCCCATATCACTGCTGGATCATCAGTTATGGTTAACATGCCGTGTATGCTACTATAAAATTCAGGGTCATCTATATTGGGACCATAGGTGTTGATGATCACTACTTGTCGTTCCGCCACCTCCCCCCAAACCAGCACATATCTACCGTGGGGGTCCGTTTTGGAATCTCTGGGTCGGAATCCCAATTTCGGGTGGATTAATGTGAGTACCCCCCTGTCCCCGGCCTGCGTGGAGTACTCAGTGCAATATCGTAATTATCCCCATTTCGGGAGGAAAATAGTGCAAACCTGGCCAAGTGCGTGCGTTTCCTGGAGCAATACAATTTGGGGGTTATGTCTAGTGACATAGGCTGCAGTTTTCCGGGCCTTGATTGGGTTGTTCAGACCTCGGACATTCCAAGAAAGGAGGTTAACAGTTATTCCTTTTCTACCCCGCGTCATATTCCGCTAGGAGTGCAGTTCTGTGCCCTGAACAATCAGACAAAACTGCTGTTTCAGCTGTGTTCGATGCAATAATACTCTCCAATTTTAAACATTTAACATTCTCACCTGAACTTGAACAGGTGTCGATGGGAACCCCACCTCATACCCCCATCCCTACCTCCCCAACGCCAGATACTCATGACATTGTTATGTACCTTTACTCCGCACCATCAGCCCCAACCTGATGATGAACCCTACCCATTAACTTGTGGAACATCCCTTGGGAGTGCGTGCTGTTGCCACGGTCCCTGTGACCAAGCGCATCTCATCCGGGTTCATAACTTATATTTGGACGGTGCCACCCGTCCACCCACATTTGAGAATAGAACTTGCAAAAGGATACTGCTGTGCTGTCTTTCAATCATCGGGGCCTCTAATGTCATCATTTGGTGGTCAATCTGGTCGGGGTCATCCCTATGCGGTGGCAGGGGGATGGATGTTTCAATGTAGTTCATTGCCGCTGATGGATGCTCGAAGAAATGTGAACGGCCCCCGTGTTGTATCTGTAGTTTTGCAGGAAACAGTAAGGCGTATGGGACCTTTCGCAGTCTGAGTTGTCTCTTTACCGGATCATAAGATCTTCTTTGTGTCTGTACTCCTGCAGCAAAGTCGGATATATATGGTTATTGTTGCTTCCGTGTTGCAGTGGGCCCATCTCCCTTGCCAGGCGGAGTGCTGCGTCCCAGTCTCTGCAGTTGAGAAGTTTGGCAATGACAGTGCGGGGTGGGGCACCTGATTTAGAAGACGGGGCCAGGGTGCTGTGTGCTCTCTCCACCTTGAAGTGTTCTGCAAAGGAGTTCTCACCGAAAAGAGACCTTAGTAAAGACTCAATATGCAGTTCCATGGGGCCCTTACAGAAGGATTTGGCGATTCTCACTATACGGATATTGTTGCAACGTGATCTGGACTCCAAATTGTCGCATTTAGTGTGCAGTTTAGACATTTCGTTTTTCATTAGGGATATATCACAGGTGTTTTGCCCAATTGCATCTTCGTTGGTCCAATTCTATTTTCTGCGTCTGTAATTCTCGCACTTTCCTTGTCAACTCGGGCTTGGAGCGAACCTATGGTGGAGACGATGCCATCCAACTTGACGTTTACCGCGAGAAAGCCATTCTGTACCGTGGTAAGGAGGTGATCAAATTTGGACTCCCCCCGGGGATCCATTGGTGTCGCAGACACTGGGCTCGGCGTGCAGGCCGAGGATTGGGAACTTGTGTATGAGTCCATCGGGCCCGTTTTCTTCTTGGCACTGGTGCCCCTTGGCATCGCCTGGTGGTAAATTTAGGGCAACCTACGGCCGCCCGCGTGTTCTAATCGGTCTGAACAATGCACATGGTTGTTCCTTTAACAGTACCTGGACCATGCACGAGGATGCGATTTGTATGTGAGCAGGGGTGTAGAGTACAATCATCGGTGCCGCATTTAGCCGTGATCATAGAAGTAGTCCTTGCGTAGTCTGTATTGTGGGCCGATGCGTGGCTACTTCAGGGCGATCTCTGCTTCAATTGAGCTACAGTTGTACATACAGGGGTTGAGGGGTGAATCCAATTCTAATGGCAGGTACCACCTGCTTGGTTGGCGGGGGCCGTGTATGGCTTTATTATTAGCAGGATGGACTGTGATTTCCCACGTGTAACCACAATATAGTCTGTAGCGCCGGGTGGTGTGAACCACCAGATTTCGGGTGGTGTATGCCCTGTATAGGTAGTGGTTGATTAGGACTGTGGTCCTTGGGGGTCGAACACGTGTGCTTAGGGGTGAATTCTAGCTCCAACACCGTGTGTTTATTTCACATTGATCGAAATGTATTAGGCTTTATTCCTCTGAGCAGTGGAACGTCTAGTTTCAGCTGCCTCTCCCCATTTATATATCGTGCCGTGTGTTGCAGTTCTGGGTCTCGGTGTATAGAGGCCGGGGCAGAGCAGATGTCTCGGTCAGGGGGCAAGGAGATTCTGCCTTAGATGTTCCTGCCCGTTCCGGGCGTGGGTTCCTCAGATGGCGGTTCCCCGGGAACATTTGTCGGGTGACACCCCTGCGGTGTGTTGCCCGTCAGTACATGGATGGGGGAGGTGAATCAGAATCAGGATAGTGCCATGGGGGAATCAAGACGAGGGTTGGCGGTGTAGTGGCTCCGCCGGGCGGGTCACGTCGCGGTCAGCCTCGTCACCACAGGGAGAGAGTTATGCTGGCAGGCAGGCTCGGAAGTCACTGGGAACGTACCTTCAGCGCTGGTGGGGGTGCCGGTTACGGCTGCCACCGCTTCACGTACAATTCACCGTATGCCTCTGCTTTGTTCGTCTCTGCGTGTTGTGGGACGGGGCTTTGGTCAGTGTCCATGTCCCGAGTCTCCAGTTCTCCAAGTCGGCAGACACTGTCGTTGCCCCTCAATAGTTCGTACCCAGTCCTCAGCACCAACAGTCCGTCTCCCAATGTTTCTAGCTCTACGGGGACTGGTGCGACACTAGTGTTTGTATGTTGGAGTGTAGCTCTGCCCCCGCCAGGGCACTTGCAGGCGACCTAAGCAGCGGTCTCCCATAGCAATTGCGCGGTTCTCTCCTTCAGTCCATGATGTGGGACCAGCCCGCCGTATCTTGTGAGGCTATTTCTGGATCGAAACGATTTCGATTTTCCCCGTGATTTTGACCGGAGGCACCTGGAGGTGCAGGCAAACAGCACAGCTAACGTGGGTGGCCTCGAAATAGGATATTTCCTAATCAGGATTTGTCCCGGAGAGGAGCTTGGGTCTCAGACGGGCCGTTTTGCGAGTGCGCTACAGCGCCCCCCTCAACCTGCTTTTATTATTTGCAACAAATGAGGACTTTTGGCTGTTACAGTGTACATTTGCAGACTCGCTGAGACTCGCAGAGTCTGTCTGCCTTGTCTACTGCTGATGCTCCGCCTCCTGCTCATGCTCACTCCCAAAACATCAGCCGGAAGCGAAGCGTAGCAGAGTGCAGTAGAACGCCTGGTGTCCGGTGGCCGATGGACGAGGCCATGCTTCTACGGAGCTCAAAACACCAGACCTCGAGTGATTACAGGAGCTGTCCACAAACGCAGCAGCCTATGCACAGGATTTCCCCAGACTTTATGGAAGATGACCCTGATGAACAGGTGGTGAGTAATAACATTGCACCCACAAAAACTGGATCTATTCTAGTATCCCACCCACTTAAGATTGTGGGACGCTTGGCCATTCTGGCCAGTAAAAAAATCTCAGGACATATTTGACACACAGACGTCACGAGATGCCCTTTGGGATACGGGGGTGTCGTCTCGATTGACACCTTCCCTTGAACTGGTCCATTTAAACGCCGAGCATCTAATATTTAGCTCGGCAACCGTTGTCGCTCCCTTGCGCAGCATGATGGCGCCCTATTCATCTGACAATTCGTCTCCTAATTTGGAGAAGGGTGCTCTTTGTTCAGCCACCTGCGGGCTAGAGGAGAAGACACTGGAGACTATAGCGCCCAAAAGGGAGCTGAACCACCAACGGAAGGTGAGGCTACCTCTGTGCTCATATTTGTGCCTGGAGGGCCTCTCATGATTCAGGCACAAATCCATAATCCATCGTATGATACCAGTCAATGTTCTCCATCCCCCTCAACTACTGATGGAGAGCCCGGGTCATATGGGCGCGACACCTGACCCGGCGCCGATCCTGATGGCATCTGATGTCATTTCACTCACTCCTCCACCCAAACTGGGCTCATCTATTGAGGATTCTACGCCCATAAGGGCTACACTACGATCGCCTGAGAGAAGTGAGCTTAGGAACCCTTTGGGTCCAAGCAAGGACGCTACGAACCTCCCATCCACGAATTTGGGGATAAAAGCTTAAGGGATCTAAAGACACAGTTTTGGGCCGCTTGAAGATTACAACACGGACAATCAAAGCGGCACATAGGCCACCCATCTATCAACTCAAAAGGTCTGGATCAATATGATGAACGCCAAAGTAGGCTGGAATATGAGCGGCGACAAGGCATCAGAGGGAACCACTCAGATTATGTATGAGTGAGACCAAAGCAGATAAATCCCTTGACTCGCTCTTTGAAATGGGAAAGAGTCTTGGATCATAGTAATAGCCATGTACTAAACCGGAGCGTGGTTCTAGAATTATTCCACTTCATTCCTAACCTGCGTCCGTTACGTTCATCAGACTTTTAACTTATTGAATTTGAACGTATTGAATTTTACGACGACAAACGTTTGGATTCTGTGTTTCTCCATATCCCATCGCCAGTAGTTAAAAATTTGCTGTTGGACTCGATAGAAAGCTTGCTGTTGTTGGGTTATCATTTGACGTGCATCAACGGGGCGGAAGAGCCATTGTCACATCAATCACAATGTGTACCACCTCTAAAAACCTTTTGCAATGACTTGACCCCATTTCAGGGGGATACAGGGCCAGATGGATTTAAGATACCACCAGTATATCTGGACCCTCTGAATGTGGGAAGGGTCCCTTCAGGTCCTGACCTGAAAATAAATGTCACCTTTCAGGCTAAATCCTCCATTCGCCAGGTGGGTAACATCAACCCTAACAAACCCACAAGGAGGCCCAACCTTGTAACATCGGACTAGTCCTGGCTGGGAGGTTCCTTGGTGCCCCATGTTTCGTCTTAGCAACCCAGCAGTGAAATCACGAATCAACGACGGGAACTCTACACAGTATAATCCTTAGTTCAACCTGCCTATCTGAAACTGGCCTCCTGGAATACCAGGGGGGTTCTCTCATTTGTTAAAAGCTAGTGAAATTAACTGGGGAGAGTATGATTTGATTAGTCTTCAGGAGACGTGCTGAGGAAGCCGCCAATCTTGGACGGTTTTGAGATGTCAATCATTCCAGCAGTGAAAGGAAGTCTTGGACGTCCGTCAGCAGTACTCCTCACAGCGGTGAAACTAGGTAACCGCCTGAATCTCCTGGAGTCCATTTCTTCGAATTTGTTAATTCAAGAGGATGTGATCGGATGGGAATCTTATTCAGCTATGGTTGGAGTTGAAAAATTCAGCAAAATCATAATCATAAATGTGTATTGGAACCCGGTCTTGATTTCCAGGTTACTACTCATTTCGATGACGCATTTATCACCCAGCAGTCGACTTATATTATTAACTGTGGGGATCTTAATATCCCTGACTTAGTCCAATCAAGTGAAGCTCAAGCCTGGAACTATAACGATCCACGGCATGCAAGACAAGATATGTGGAACTTACCAAAGGCGATTTGCCAGCTCAGCCGACATGGGAAAATATGGGCCTCACTTCAACATTGGACTATATTTATGTGTCTGCCAATTTTCTCCCCTTAGTGAATAGTTTCCACGTGATTAAGACACCACAGCGACCATCTTCTCCAGCTGAAATGGAGAGCTTCTGGCTTGTCCGGCCAGAACTTCACGCCTATAATGGTAGATTCATGTAACAAGGGCCTACATCTCAGACTGTCAGCTAATAAAATCAGAATTTTAAGATCAAATTTTGAGAAAATTGAGTCTTTGGTCGAATATTCACCATTGTTGGAGAAGTTTAGTTATCATCCAAAAACAAAAGACTCTTGGATAAGAATACTAAACACTTTTGAACCAGTATTGGTGGCCAAGAGAAGACAAGTCCGAAAGTTGCCCTGAGTTGCCAAAAATACAAGATTGCCTAACGATTTGAACGAAGCCAGGATGGCGCAACTTGGATAAAAGAACTGGCTCTGCACATCAAAATCTCAGAGATACCAAAATGATGCAGAGGCCATGCTGAAAGTCTTAGCCGGTAAAGATCCACGAGAATTTTGGTCTCGGATTAAGATGGACGAGTCTTCCTTGAAAAAGGATCAATCTAATTCCATAAGTGAGGCAATTTGGACTGCCCATTTTGGTAGGCTCTATACCTCGACCATGGCCATAGAAGTAGATGAGGACTGTTCCAAGTGTGCAGGTTAATGGGTTATGCACACCGGCATCATTGAGATTGTTGATCGAATAAAGAGGCTGAAGGTCTCCCGAGCGCCAGGCCCAGATGGTTTGACTCAATGTTTAAGGAGTATCCGGAAGACTGGGCAGTGTTTATAGCTGTCTTGTTTAAGCAGATTGCAACTTGCCATCAAGTGCCCAGTTCGTGGAGGAGAGCGATCGTGGTCACGCTTTATAAAAAAAAGGTGATCTTAATGACCCAAAGAACTATAGCCCTATCGCTCTCCTTGACGTTATTGGCAAATTATACAGCAGTATTCTCCTGGACGATTTTCATGGCTGGTGTCTGTCTATTGAGAGTTTTGTCCCTTTCCAAACTGGGTTTGTGAAGGTCCTGGGCACCGTGATTAATATCATCCTGCTACAAACCTTGAAAGAAATTGCACAGCGACGAAAAACCAAGATCCATTTAGTCTTTGTGGACCTAGTCCAGGCTTTTTACCGGGTAGACCGGGCTCTGGTCAAAAATGGAGATGGAGAAGAACTGCCCACCTCTGACAATTCTGCACCCAATCAAGCCTATGCATTCTGAAACCTCACTGAGAGTGAGACTAAGTCGCGCTGGGATGTTGTCCAACAAAATTGTAAATTTGAGAGGTGTGAAACAGGGATGCCCAATGGCCCCGGCTCTCTTCAATTTCTTTTTGGAAGACATGCCTGAAGCTTTCCAGACTATAAGATCATTTTCCCCCCAAGGTGGGTGGCTCTCAGCCATCACGTTTGTTCTATGCTGATGATGTGGTTCTCATTGACCAGTCTCCGGTTGGCCTACAGAGGCAACTTGATGCCCTTCGAAATTACATCAGAAACAAATGGGTTTGAAATCAACAAAGCTAAAAGCAAGACCATGAGGTTTGGGACATCTGTGAGGGCTAAGAATCGTCTCTTATGGCATATCGGCTATGAGAAGATTGAACATGTAGAATCCTTTAAATATCTAGGTGTCTGGCTAAGTAATTTAAGGTCAGAAGCTCCCATATTATCTCACCTCTTTGAAAAAAGAGCATTAACCAGCCAGTCCTGTGCAATAGAAAATGTGGGTGTTTTTCCATCCTTCCTGTTGTACGATTCTAAAAAGCTAAAGATATACCAGCTGTAGCCTATGGAACCGCTGGCATGTTCACCATCTCAGAGACCCTTTGGACCTGCCTAGAGGGGGTCTTTTGGAAGAAGGTGATCGGTATCCCTCAATCTACCCCAATAGCCATCATCTGAAGAGAGTTGGGATTGTCTTCTTTGAGGTGTACTGTCATCTGAATTACATTAGCCCTATTTGGAAAATGTTGTTTGACTCCTAGACCACCCATCATGGAAATGATTTACAACAAAATGATGCAGGATGCTAACCTAGCCTTGCGGGATTGGCGCTTGGAAATGATGACACGCCTGGAAGAAATTGGAAGTTCTTTGGACCAATTGGCGACCAATCCAATTCGAGTAAAAGTAAAATTGAAGACCCTCGATTGGATACACACATTGGAACTTGCTAATGGTTACCATTCAGTAGCCCACCTACCATCAGAAGGTCACAAGCTGAATATCGTCTGCCTTTACCTGCAACAATTTCTTGATAAAAGAATTAGAGATCAATTTCTGCGAGCCCGTCTGAATCTCTATCCAACTAATGAGATTCAAGCCATCAGGGGTTTGTCTAAAGGAAACCTTTGTCGGTTTTGTAGTGCTACGACCAAGATTGACTCCCTGGTGCACACTGTAACGGTATGCTCGGGTTTGAGAGAGCTATGCACAAAATACTTTAGACCTCTATTTTCGGATTCCATAGCCTACGATACTGGACTTTGGTGGAACTTGTTAATACAGGGACATAGAACAAAAAATGTAATTGCACTTGTTCAATTTCTTGTTGAAATTCCGTTTGATGCAGGCCCTGTCGGAGAAACCTGATTGACGACTCTGATCTAAAGTTCTTTAGTAGTTCTTTTTATTCTAAACTATCATTATTATTGTTACTATCTTATTAATTTTATTTCACGTACTGTTTATTTTTTCTTCTGTTTCATTGATTGATGATTAATTTAAGAATATTACTAAAACAATTGTTGTACAATTTTAATGCAATAAATGAATAAAAGAAGAGGGGCAGAGCGACCAATTGAGAGTGCTGGAGATAAGAATCATGGTGCCTAGAACGCAATTGCAATATTAGTGCCTCAACCGGGGGATGGGAGGCGGCAGGGGACATTCAGGTTGCAAACTTCTAGTCAGCCATAAAAAAAAGTCACTCACCACCTGCATTCTATACATACACACAGCAGACCATTTCTTGCTTGCCAGCATCCAAATATTACTAGCCAATGGATAGTGGTGAGTGCAAATGTTTCACCCTGCCTCTACTACTCATCAAGTCCAAAATTTAATTATTAAATGTTTTTATTGATTTTCAAATGAAGAGAAAAAAAGATCGCAACAACAGTAGTAGCAACATAACAAAAAAGGAGAAAAAGGTGAGGTAGTGGACATGGGCAGCCTTTGGATTGTGCTTGTGTGGGACCATCAGACCAATACATGCATGACTGGGTAACAGAAAATATGCATGCTATTACACAAGCAGATAACTGTGAGCCAATGCATAGAGCCGCCGAAGTATAGATCAAGGTGGCATCAGGTTATAGGGGTAATCAATGGAGTACAGAAAGGTGTTCCAGATAGAGTAGGACACTGTCCTGTCTGCGTTCTGTAAGGAACACAAGGTGGCAACAGTAGAGACAGACAAGTGATCACAGTTGAAGGGTATTTATTAAACTGTGTAATGGGTGAGAAAAACACCTAATCTAAACCTAAATCTAAGATGGGAGCAAGCTACGACCATCAAAAAATAATAAGGCAGTCCTAGTGGCGTCTTGTCAAATTAAAAAGGGCCTATACTAAAATAAACTATTGACAATCCTTAAAACTAAGTTACAAAATAGTGTAGGGCAATGTTCTCAAGAAAAGAAAGAAGTGTTCAAAGTCAGGATGTTATGGATGGGGTCTCCCTTCCCCAAATGTAGGGATTAATCTATCAAGTCCAAGGAAGGGGAGTCCTCCGAGTGGACAGAGCTAAGGGGTGCCTGCCAGATTCCAGTGTGTAATGTTGGAGAGAAACTATTTTCTGCCATGATGATTGAATTCAACCGCAGACCCAAACCAGGTGTAGAAAGTTAGCATTTTTCTGAGCACACCTTGGGCAAGTGGAACTACGGCAAGGTACAAATGTATGGGTTTGTGAAGGGGTTATGCACACTCAGTTGACAACCTTGTATTGAATTAGCGTCAGCCTGGCATTAGTTGAAACTTGTTTAACATGCATAGATATTTTTAACAACGTTCAGAGTCATTTATTGTGGTGTTCAGGTCAGTCTCCCATTTGAATTTGATTCTGTTCTCATGAGGTGTGCTGGAGGACATGCATGCTTTGTAGAGAAGAGATATTGGTCGTGCGGTTGTGCTTGGAAGGGATTCTGGTTAAGTCAGGCCATGTTTTGCATAGCATAGCAATTGTAGCAGAATATATGAAAAATTGGCCACTCTGTGCATGCAACAGATTGCAAAACTCATGAAATGGGCGACTACCCCATCCATGCGTAGTTCATTCAATGTAGTGTAACCCAATTTCTCCCAGACTTGTGTCTGAATTCACTGAATGGGCCGCCGAATATTGTTGCCCCAACGTGGTTAAGTATTGCATTGTCAATGCGGCTGTATTCCTGTGGGGTTCTAGGTAAGCCCATATTTAACATAGTGTAAATCAGTTGGGAATGTTTTAACCTTGGGGTCATCAGAGCAAAGTATGTTGATCAAATGACATTCCGCTGTTCAATCCATCAACATCTTACTCGGACCACCCCTGGTTGTGGCATCCCACCACGATACTGCATGTTGTAGTGCGGCTGAGTAGTGGTAATACTTGAAGTCTATGGAGGCCCACAGGACTGCGACAATTCTAGGAGAAGATTTCAAGGCATATCGAACCAATCTAACACGTGCAATCAAATGCGTCTTACGACAAATCGCACCACGCCACCCAGATGATGCACAAAACACAAGAGATTAGCAGGCTGACGTAGCTCCCACCCAACCTCTGTATGTCAGAGGTTTTGTGTGAACATTGAATAATCCCAGGTTCCATGGGCCCTACGAGGTTGTGTTTTCCACCCCTCTCGTTGTGAAGGTAAAGGGGCTTCGCTATTGGAGGCACCTCTCAGACATTCGAAGGGCCCCACCAAATTCTACACGAGTACCCTAAAAGATAAATACAACCAGTCTACCTCACCTAGCTTAATGATAAATATATAGGTGCATGTAAAAAAAAAAAAAAAAAAAAAAAACTTGTCCTCCTCCTTGTAATTTGAGCCAAACCTGAACAAAAACCTGAATGTGAATAAAAGGCCGCCCTTTAGTGTAACTGAACAAACACAACTGTATATATGTATAGTACGTCCCAAGCGAACGCCAGTACCTGTATTACTGCATGCACAAGTACAATGCTTGAGATATTACTTCAAACTATTAAAAACCTCTTTTGTGGCACAAATAGCAGTGGTAACACCACAATTGACAGGAATAAACTACCAAGACATTATATATCGAAAAGGCAAGCACGCAAACCCAAATATGACGCATACATCGGCCTAGGCCTGGATGCGGTCAAAGATATCCGCCATCCCGAACAGTTGGTACTCCGGCATGAGTGCAGTGGGTAGGCAAACAACTAAAAGCAGTTCTAGTACCACAAGTAGTACCAATTATAGAGGCACAATGCCCGATTCATCGTGCACTATGTAGGCTCAAAGGCACCTTCCAGCAAGCAACTAACATTTCAACTTATCGATTTGGATGCCCCGAAGTGTAAAACCAGTCTAACCAACATCAAATGTCTAAAGCAACCATATTTGGTGATCGAAGGAGCAAAGTACATCAACAACAAGTGGCAAGAAACAACCCTCATTTGCTGAGCCGAAGGACTCATGGCGTTTCCAGAAAAGACTGTGATCCTCATGGAACAGACGTGCTCACGAACATGGACAGAGCATGTTACAACACTGACATGGATTGCAGCAATGGAGAAACCAGTAAAAGTGCATCAGGAGCAACAGGTAACACTGCCACCCTCATTACTCACCTACTAATGGCGGCGAGGATGACCCTGGAAAAACTCAGAGGGTCCGGTGATAGCATGCTGGTGGGTTAAACTTTGGAACATTTTAGCAATGGAGAAATTGGGAGCCCTGAAGGAAGACAAATTTGTGGCAACCTTGGTCCCATTCATAGACTTTGTCAAAGAGAGAGAGGCATGTTACTTCAGACCAAGACTGATGAGAACAATTCTGAAGTGAAGCTCCTCAGGTGAGCAAGAGTTGGAACGGCCCTATAAGCAAGACCAATGTAATTGAACAGATGGCCTAGCCACAGCTAACAGCAACCATCGATGTGGAGTCGGAACCAGTCGGAACCATTCCAGTTATGGGGGAGGGAGAAAACAGTGGGGGGGGGGGGGGTGTTGTGAAGTTTATTACAAAGGTTGCATTGGAACTACACACAATCACAAAACTATGCTGGAATAATAGTTATAGCAACATACAAGTGAGATTGTGCTATCTAACGAAATGTAACTCTGTTGGCTCTTGAAAATAAAAAAAAAGTATGAAAAAAAAGTGCATCAAGAAAAGACTTATGAACTGTGCTTTTTCAGTGAAGAACGGTCTTTGTCGGCTCGAATGAACGATGTAACAGAACAGTGTTGATTCCAGATCTAAAGAAGCGCACAGCGGCACTGATGAACTGTGCTTTTTCAGTGAAGAACGGTCTTTGTCGGCTCGAATGAACGATGTAACAGAACAGTGTTGATTCCAGATCTAAAGCGCACAGCGGCACTGATGGACTACTCCTGGGTGTGTGGCAAACATGCTTACTTGCACCTCCCACCATCCAGGAGGGGCTATTGTTCACTACCTTCGCTGCACTAAGCCCTGTTGGTAGTCCCAGAAGAACACCTGAAAGAAGGGCCACTGCCAGACGAAGCACCAACAGTGCCCCCGATGATTGCAGAACAACACACGCTACCACCACCAGACATTCGCAGTCTCCCACAGAAAGAACCATATGACCAGCTGCATAGGAAAAAGAGAGCAACCAATTATCTCTCCAGCAGAGTTACTCGTACAAATACCTGAAGAGTATAAACTGTTCACAACAGCAGAGAATTGTTTTGCATCATTAATGCTACCCAGTGTGCAAGCACGAGCCAATGCCAGATGGCTCCAGATTGTACACTGGGAATTGATCCAGTTGACAAACGACCCCAAAAAAGATTCCAACAGCAGAAGGGTCGAGCTGCGAGCCCTGAGACGGATGACGACGCAGAACAGGTATGTCCTGGACATGCTGAAGACAATGGAAGGTGGCGTGTGCAAAAATATCAGAGTTCGTACTGTTTGAAGATGCTGAAAATGGGACATTGTCACACTTCATAGCTGCAGTGCATGATCTAGATGCCAAAATGAAGAAAGGAGGATTGGTTTTCGCTTGCTTTTAGCTGGGCTCCATCCTGGCTTGGGACACTGGTAAAGATGCTGGTACCCATCATTGTGTTAGTTTTGTTAATTTCTGCACATGCCAGTTGGCTCTCCGGTGTTGTGCCAAAGTAGTGCCTAATAGCGCAAGGATGATGGTCCCAATTGGCGCCCCAAAGGCACCTCATAGTATAAAGGAGATAGATGTGCACCAGCCCCTGCAGGCATGGTTTTAACTGAAGCACCGGCACCGTTAGCAACAGTGCCGGTGCTTCCATATCCCCATTCCCGTGTAGTCCTATGGGACTCAACGGGAATGGGGAGTTACAGTTGCTGCCATCTAACATCCTGGGCCGCCGGGACATGTAATATCCCGGCGGCAACAAGATATCAGGCAGCGGAAACAGTGTTACAAGGTCGGAATGAGACCCTATGTCTGTGTGTTAGCGCTCCTATGCATGCAGGCCTGCTTGAGGCGCTATACAAATAAAGTAAATATTTCAATCAATTTCCATTGCAAAAACAAAGTTCCAGGTGGAAATGTCAACAAGCAGCAAAATTTCAGTTCAACCTAAAAGGGTAAATTTCCATCTCAACCAAAAACATCCCTCATTGCCCATATTTGCTTCTTCACTATCGGGTTGCTGGAGAAAGTCTCCCTTCTCCAGGTATCTTGTAGCTCAATTTCCCAGAGAATGTGTTTGACTCTCAGTATTTTTCCTCCACACACAGCCAGAGGGAATGACTCCCTTCCTCTGGCCTCCCTCCGGTTTCTTTTTACAATTTGCCACAGCTGGGGGAATGCCTCAATTCCCTTTGCCTGTCTCAGGCTTCTTGTTACAGTTCATTACCGTAGGGGGGAATGTTTCCCTTCCCCTGGCCTTTCTCATTAATGCACTGTCACGAAGATAGTTTTCAAAAGTTCCTCTAGGTTTTGGCAGACCTGGTTCACTTTACTGCCAGGTACTGCCAGGATGAGGATGATGACTTTGATGATTTTTTTCTTTTTGGGTGCGAGTGCCAGGCCCGTATTTGGGTTTCTTTCCTAGGGTTTCCCTCCTCACCCCAGCTCAGAAGTCTTGGGAGTTTCCCACAGCTCCTTTGCACCCCCACCAACTTTCCCAGCAACTCAGATACATGTTGGGTTCATGCTGGCTTCCTCAAGGTTGGTCTGGGGAACTCAGAGCTTCGGCCTGCCCCACGCTTCTCTGTTTATCCGACGGCCTGTGCCGTTCCCAGAGCATGCCTCTTCCTTCCACGTGTGCATTAGGGTTTGTGCACACTGTGCAGGTTCTTCACGCCGCAGGACCTTCTCCTGTCCAGGCTTCGGTCGTGTTCCTCTTCGCGAGAGCCAACAGGGACGTCTCGGTTTCCTCGTTCATGCTGCACTGACTGGCTTCTTCCGGATGCTCCGCAGAACCGCTTCCTTGCTCACGGTTCCTCCAGTGAGGGTTTCTCCCTTTGGTAAGTCCTTTGTTGGTTTTTATCTTCAAATTATCAAAATAACTAGAGTGCGTAAAGTAAGGAAGGAATGGCATCAACAGTAAAACAGACAAGTAACCACAGTTCAAGGGTGTTTATTGAACTTCAACAAGAGTGTGATGAACGCCTATCTAATCCTAAATCTAAAGATGGGAGCAAGCAACGACCACCAAGTAATAATGCAGTCCTAGTGGAGTCTATGCTAAAAAAAAAATATTGCCAATCCTTACTTCTAAATACAAATAGTATGGGGTAGTGTTAATGAAAAAGAAAGGGGTGTTCCCAAAAATGATATGTCAGGATGTTCAGGCCATTGGCCTCCCTTCCCCATGTTTTCAGCACGGGACAAGGCGGTTCACTCAAGCATAGCACACTCTCTGGCTTCTTCAGCACAAGGATACAGTTTTATAACCAGCATCAGGTCCTTCTGTGCCCAAGTCTCTTTCTTTATTAAAGTTTCTTGATTCAGCAGGTCTGATGTACCAAAACAAACACAAAGTTCCTCTCCTCTTACAAGTACTTCATTGATTCACTCTTCACCCTGGATCCCCTTCACCCGGACTCAGATCCCTTTCATACAACGATCGCTAATTTGGATTCCCCTCTTCTGGGCTCAGATCCCCTTCTCCAATGTTCAGAGAATATTCTTTCTTGGGTGACTCATGGTTCAACCCTTATTACCCTCAGCCGGGCTCAGATCCTTTCTCTTACAAAATTAGTCTCCCTCAGCCAGGCTCGGACTAATTTCAGTTTGCATTAATTATCGAAGACTTTCAAATGTGCACAGAGTTTAGCTTGACCCGTTGCAGGACCACTTCGATTTCACAATTCCTTTTCACATTTGCCACCTCTCAGCTGGATACCTAACAGAGACCTTTGAATGAGCTCCCACGTGGCGCCGGATCACTCTGTACACGGTATCTATTTTGGCTTCAAATGTTCTGTCACTCCTTTAATTTTCAATTATATTCGCGTTGTTCATCACATACGCTTCACAGACTGTTCTCTTCAGATTTTCTTCATACAATGTTGCCGCTTGCAACCTTGGTTCTAACACAGACCGGTCTGCTATCAGTCTGCCAAACTCACCGGCTGTGCCGACTTTACTGGTGCTGCTTTGTTGTAGGAGCCAAGGACAGAACCATGCAGCAAACACTCCTCCCGCCCTGGTTATCGACGCGGGAGAGCCCCGGGTACCTCCAACACCCAATGCAGGTTTCTTCAGCTTTAATTATTTGCCTTATGTTTCTTATTATCGAGGGCTCATGAAAGTAAAGGTTTTCCTCTGAAAAGTTCAAGGGCACTCCCCTCCTTGCAACCCTCTCTGGTCTTGCCATCTTTCTCCTTGCATTAAACTGCTATCTTGGAACTGCCTCTTCCTCGTGTGTTTTGCCCTGCTCAGAGTGTGCTTTCGTGCTGTGCCTTTTATCCGTGTGGGGAAGTGTGATTGAAGTCAGGTGCGTGTGTGTAATGATCAGTAATTGCCAGACTCTGCCTGACCATTGTGTTGGAACATGTCAATATCACAGAAAGAAATTGAAGTGTGGGCTACAGAGGGTTGCGTGAACGGATAGGAGGTTATGTAGGAAATGAGTGCGGTAATGAAGGGTTGGCATACCACGTTTCCCCATGGATGGTCGTCCTTGTCTCTAGATGGGGAGTCTCTCCCCATGAGACCCTCCCACTGAGTAGCAGTCCACTAAGGGGGACCACAGAGCAGCGGCCTCACCTCCCTGGCCTCATGGAAAGGGGCTCCCCATCGTGGAGAAGTGACGGCATCCAAGTATTCGTCAAAGATAGAAATAATTTGGTATCGTCAGCATATTAGTCAGACAACCCAAATGAAGAAATAATTGAGGCAAGAGGAGAGTTATAAAGAGAAAAAAGGAAAGGGCCCAAGACAGAGCCTTGAGGAACACCAAGTATATTGTGATAGGAAATTAAATCTTCACAGTTGGAAGCCATTTTTTACTACAGGAGTTTTGTTAAATTAAAGAAAATACCTTACAGACCCTATTGCTAAGAGGGAAGTTCCCTACCTAGCAAACTAAACTAAGGGTGCTCATCAAAAGGAGTCAAAAATCATAAATCTTGTCCTCCGTCTAAACCCAAACTTCTAAACTTGCTCAACCACTTAGAAAAACAACTTAAAAGGGAAAGCGGGCAATACAGGCTGCCCTCAGTGTTCTTTACTCTGCCATTTCTCAATATTTCCAGGAATCTCTCCTAGTTTCAGTTACCACAATTATTTAATAGGAGACAGGTCTCCTGACTATCAGTTTGTGTCCATCTTATCAGAGTTCCAAACAAAGAAAAGGTTTCCTCAGGTATATAGCATAAACTCAAATTCCAAATAAAGTAAATTATCTCAGCGATCGTAGATACAGGGATATTTACTTAACCCTCCTCCACCAACTATGTGGGTCTCTCCCCATGAGATTCCAGTCTTGCATGATTCAGGTTTTCCCTTTGGACGATTCCTTACTTGCTTTATAGGGCCCTGCAGGCTGCCTTAGATCTTGTTTCCAGTTTCTCACTTGATTTGTAGCAGTATGTGCATCTCCTCCTCGCATATCTTTTTGGTTTTCAGTGTGAATTTGAACATTTTAGGCAATTCAAAGGTTTGGGTTGTTAGGGCTCCCTTAACCACTACTATTATTTATGTGCATCTCACGCTCTGGCCCTGGTACACCCCCTCAGAGAGATCTAGGATGAACTTTCTACATTATTTGGAGTTCCACAGCTGAAAGTCAGATCCACTTTTGGTATTCTCATTAATTCAGACAATGTCTCAGTTGTGCGGAGTTCCTTACTGGAAAGGGAGTCCCTGTCCCCTGGTGGGGAGTCACTCCCAGTGAGGTCCCACTTTATGAAATCCCTAGGGAGGGCTTTGCTTAGCGAGCTCGCCTCCCTAAACTCAAAGGGGGTGGCTCCCTCCAAATAAGAAGGGACAAAACCTCCAGATTTGTCACACAGACCAGGATTAGGAATATAGGAGGTACAAGAAAAACAACCCCCTCTCAGAAAAGCACTCTTTGGGGTTCTTATTGGACACATGGCTCTAGCAGAATTCCAAAGGTCTTCCCTTAAGGTTAACTTGACCATGGATCAGAGGGTCAGGATATGAAAGAATAACAATGCAGTAATGGTAATGAATGCCATTTGTGAACATTGAAAAATATCCCAAAGAAAGAAAAACGGGGTTGCTAGAAAAGTGTGTGGGAGGAAGTTGGGGGGACAAAACAGTCGGGAGGGTGGACAAAATAAGGACAATCGGTAAACTGCTGTCTTGAAACTGCAGTTCGGTAAAGTGAGTCTGAACTTCGCCAACGAGCATGTGTCAAGTGTTCGGATGAGAGAAACTGCTACAGGAACTGGCATTAGCAGCTAAAAAACAAATACACTAAGGAACAGTGTCAGGATGGAGGCATAATTAACTTGATGCAAGGATATCCTTCAGTTAACTCAACCCCATGGATTTAAATCTCCCCCGATGCTTCCCTTTTGAAATCGTGTCAAAAATAGGAGTTGCCCTCTATGAATCTGCAGCTATAGCCTCACTTCTCTCCTACAGAGGCAAGACGGAAGTCCCCTTACTGTAGGGTATTCTTTGGGTAGGACTGTCTCCCCTGCTACATGGGCCCTACTCTGGCTGCAATAAGTACAACACCGCAAGCCAAGATTCACCTTCCAGGATTTGAGCCTGTCAGGTCTTCTCCGGTTCTCCAAGTTTCTACTACCCGACAGACTCCATCCCCAGTATGATATCAAAGCCTCCCTCTTTCCCAATACCAGTAGTCTTCTGGCTACCAGTAGGATCTGGGTTGTAGCCCTCAGTAGTCTTTTCACACTGCTCTTTGTCAGTGGTCTCTGGCTCTGGTCAGCTGTAGGATAAAAGCCTCAAGTAGGCTTCCTGCAGCAAAGTTTCATTACCTTCTAATCGCTCCCTGGGTTGGGTTATTTGACTTGGTCACCTGTGGTTCTATCCGCTCGCTGCCCTCACCGTCAATACAGCAACTATCTTGCAAATGATGCCAATGCACACAGCATGGCAGTTTTGTCCTCGTTTTCCATAGATCGTGGGCCTGCCGCAAATAAGTTCTGATAAGTGGTCAGTTTCTTCATCTGCGCTTCAAGGTTCCCCTCCTCTCCAACTGTTTGCCACTTTCTTTTATTGAAATCAAATGCTGTGCGTTGAACGCGCTACCTTCTCTAGTACCCAGGGAAATTATGTCTGTGGGCCCAAAAACAATGCAGACATACTTGACATCAAGTAGAACTAATATGGTGGGCTGAATGTCCTGCATTCAAACATGTTCTTTTGTTTTCAACAATACTGCGCTGCGGCCTAAGACATTTATTTTACCAGGCCTGTAAGTACTCCATCCATGCTCCACTGCAAGCTCTCTCGGACTGTGGGTTGCCAGATACACAAGTGGGTCAGGGATCGAGTAAAAGAAGAGCAGCAGACTCTCTACAGTGCTTACCAACTTCTTCCTATGCAGCAGAGCTCAATGGTGCACAGCTTCCCACCTACATGGCACCTCCTGCACAATAGGGAGATGTCCTTGCTGGAGTGGTCATGGGATATGCTGCCAGTGTGTTAAAGGGGACTGCAGGGCCTTTGGCAATCCCCCACATGCCACCTTCAGGGGCTGCATCCTGCAGTAGGTGGCATCGTCTGGCTCCAAGTGTATTCCGGTCTCACACCTTGGTCGCCCTGTAAGCCGCATGTCACATAGGAGATTCAGATTTATTTGAACAGTTCCTTTAGTTGATTTGCAGCACTAGGTATGCACTGTGCCCTGTTTGTTCTACTTACTTTGTCGGCCGAGGCCACAAAGGTTATGTTGTGTTATTAGGATTTTTAACACAACGCGCAACTGCCATTTGCATAGTCTTCAGGTGCTCTGGCAGTTTTGGAAGAGAATGTGTGGGTTTGTTTAGTTGAGAGAGAAAAGCTCTCTGACCCCCTCTTGCCTCCCTGAGTTTCAGGTGGTCCTTAAGGGTACGGATGTCTCTTTGCAGCGAGTTCCGAGTATCCTATCTCAGAGGAAAACACTTTTGTATGAGAGTATTCTAACTGGGGGCCGGGGAGGGGGGGCGGCATTGAAAGCCATTATATTTGCACACTGTTCTGCACCCTCTTCATTTGTTTAGCTTTCTAAAGCAATTTGGCGATAGGGACATATGACATGGCCCTCTAACCCAATATTTAGGGAATATGAAGTACCTGGTACTCAGTCTTGATCTGCAGGACTATTACACACAGCAAGACTTAATTTTCAAGAACTGGAAAAAACGTGATTTGTTGAAAAACCTGCACGTAAAAATGAACCTAGTTGAACAATAAAATCATACTTTATTTCTCAAGATTGAAACATAAAATGAACCTAAAAATCCATCTAATTACATGAGACAGAGTGAACTACACATGTCATTCCAATTAGCAACGCTTTCTGCCAATGCAGAATCTATGCATATTTGCACTATGGATTTTCATCTCAACTTCAACCTTTGCAACCTACTGGTAGCGCACTCTTTTATTGACGGTGGTAAATTGCAGCTCGGCCCTAAAAGGATTATTCCCAGCCTCACAAATATAAATTGCTATGAAGATCCCTTAAACAATGTCAGTAGACAACACAAATGTCACCATGCTCACTAAGATACTCTCCAATGCACTTTTCACAATGGCGTATCACATGGCTCTTTGTTTGAAAAATAATGGTGCCTCCTGCTTCTTGTGGAATACGCTGGGCTAGGTCAATGTTAACTCTTGCAGTTACAGTTAGAAACATTGAAGAAAGGGACTTGCATGTTGACCTGGTGTTTGTGTGACACAGTAAAGGGTGTTAGTATGTGCTATGTGACCATTAAACCCTTGAAATGTAGACGGTTATATAAAATAGGTTTTGCACAGCAGAGGTCCTGTCTCAGACGAGACCTCTGCTGCACAAAACGTAAATAATTAGCATGACTCGAAAGAAATGGGCTTATGGGCATGAGCTTGGATTGCGGGAAAAATGAAAATCCAAGCTCATGCCCAGCCGGGTTGTCCATAACGCAAGTCTTGCTGTAAGACTGGCGGCGGCGGACAGCAGCAAGAGCTGGTAACAACAGCCTAGTTGGTGAGCTCTGGACGATCCCCGCTGCCAGAGGCTGGCAGCGGGAAGCTCCGGAGCTCACCATCTTACCTTTGCACTGGAGTCCGTACCGTTCTCCAAATTTACAGTACTTAAGTTACTAGCACTTACCGTCCGGGTGTAGTCAGACTCGGGACCACTGCAAAAGCAAAGGGAAACGTAGGCATGGCCGCACTGCATGACCACACCCTGGCTCTCCGGACTTTGCCACCAACAACATGAAGAGCTGTGAGGTGGCACATGTGCGCATTCACCCACACTCTCTTCCTAACGATCTTTATTGGCTGAGAAACAGCCAATGGATATCCTGTTACTATGTTACTAAGTAGCATAGTGACAGAAAGAATGTACTGACAGTGTTGTTTGCGCACAAATTATTATGGCGGCGCCGCAGCTCTAGCACCCCGCCAGCCTCTGGTCACAAATCATTACGTAAACAGCTTGATCCTATGAGCTTGATGCGGGTTACCAAATTGAAAAACTGCGTGATCTGGGACGTGCCCCTCAGTGTTAACCTGTCAAGCCCAGCCATAAAGCGACCCCGACAATGCTGTGAGATATTTATTTAACAGTAAACATTGCAGTTATGCTGCGCTGCTTGTCACAAATGAATGCACACATAAGAAAGAATAAGTTACTCTCTCTGCACTCCCTCCCGTGGAGAGGTAGGGCGGCGCCCCCCGCCATAAATAAGCAGCCCCCACTGTTCTTGATCTTAGGTCTCTGGTTGGTAGAGTGTTCAGTGAGCGATGCAGAGGGCATTAAACTTGATTTTTTTGTATTGCTATCTAGTGGAGTGCTCTGAGAGCTACTGTTGCGAGTTCCCTCCTATTGAATTTCAGTCTGAGATGGGGTCCAGCTACTGTGCTTTGGATTCGTTGAAGTTTTGAGATAATCTGGCATGCCTAGATAAATGCTGTTTGCTTAGTCGATTCTTGGAAGAATATGACAGATGATGACAACACTATGTGCAAAGGAGAGGTAGCGCATTTAATCTGTGAGAGCCGAGGAGCCGAGATGGTAGAAGCACTTCTTGACTGTTGTGTTGACTTGGGGTTCTAGTGCGAGTCTGTTGTCCATACATATGCCTTGGTTCGTGCTCACTTTAGATGGTTTAGAGCAGTTACCCATTTCCAAAGACCATGGTATAGATGTTTCAGGTACGACATTAGTTGAGATTATCATGGTTTCTGTTTTGTACAGGTTGAGTTTAAGACAGTTAGCTGTCATTCGTGTAATTTGCATGAGGTAGTTGCGGAGGGTGGAGCTGGGGTATTCATCTATTACTTTGTATATGATTTTGGTGCTCATCCACATAGATGTAACAGGCAAGCCCATACCAATTTAAGATCTTCGTTGAAGTGGTCATATAGATGAAGTCGAGTGGTGAGAGGCTTGATCCCCCGGGAACTCCACGGGTAATGGGTCGTGGGTTCGAACTGAAAGGAGCAAGCCAGATTTCTGTTCTGTCCCTTACAGGAACATTACATCCATTGTAGTGTTGTGTTAGGAGTTTCTCATTCCAACCTTCAAATCAATGTACTGTGATTATCAGTGTTAAAGGCTGCTGAGATGTTGGAGTATGACTGCCGAGGTGGTGAGGCCACCAACTTCGATTTTGTGGTTATCCCAAGTGGAAAATAGTGCAGATTTAGGGCCTCCAATGGGTCCTAAACTACCTGTTGAGTGATCTAGAAAAGCTATTTGATTCTACATGCTCCAAATTGAGCACACAGGATTCCCGGAAGCAGTCATGCACTGGAGAAGCTCTATTGATCGGCCTGTGTACAGGTGGGCCTGGTGGATGACCTTTTCACATCGCTGACAGACTGTCTGGTAAAAATGAGGAAGTGCACAGAGGTTTTCTGTTCGATTGGAAGCACCCTTCATTCAACCATGGAGCTAGAAAGGGCTGTTTAGGTATAGTACATTTTACAATTCCTCGTTTATCCAATTCCCCAAAACACTGACCAATGTTTCCACACCGGTTGTACCTACTTAGTGCTTCCACAATCCATTAACACGAACAGGTCAGCAATATAGCATTATTTATGCACATGGCCAGGAGTGTTGGCAATAACCCAGGTAATTATAAATATTCTTGAAGAATATATGACTTGCTTTCCAAACACCATCCCTGTAATGCATAACACAATCTTAAACCAACCTTAGTGTCCTTTCCAAAGACTTTGGAATGAAATCCAATCCAATTTTCAGATATGTACAGCTTCCCTTGATACAAGAGCTCTTTTTGAAGGGCGCAGGTGAAACCTAAAGCAAAAAAGGTACAAAAATAAAATGTGACATAATAGATTAAAAAACGGGAGTGTTGCAGGTTGGACCCTTCGTATACCTTACCAAAACCAGACCTGTGTGTGCTACAGTCCCCGATACAGCTAATCACACATCCAAACATGTGTGCTCCTAGTGGGGAGTCACATGTCTTACCATGTAACATTAGGGGCAAACCATTACCATGCAGAACTGAAGCCTTGATTTGTTTATATTTAATGATCGTCTTGTCTCTAAGCCACTAACTTTGCCGACATTCTCCTCTGCTTACATGCAGGGTCAATATGTATTTTATGTCTGAGGTGGTCATTCATCTCACTATAGAAGACTGCACCCTGTAATGCCGGGTTTGTGATTCCACTGTCCAGTCTTTTGGAAATCATTCATATTTATTTATTTATTGTTAATTTGTTAGACGCTTACACAGTGAGTCAATTCTGTTTCAAAGCGCCCAATAATTCGAGTAACAGCAGGAAGCAATTGGTGTAAACATGGAAAAACCATTAAGTGTTACCCTGTCGCCATTTATTTTCTGTAGAGTTCATGGGGGCAACACATTTCTCTTAATGAACGCCAAGAAGAAACGCACTCATTTTAGAGCATGAGACAGATAATGGGACAGAGTTGACTTACACAATTGCCACATGTACTTTGCTGGCTAAATTGAAGAGGGTGGTTGGTAATGCACACACAAAAACACTAAGAACTTTAGAAGCAACCAACACTCCGTCTGTAGTCCAGTCGGCTGTTTCCTTGGAAACCTACGACACTGCATGCACAGTCTGTCAGAGCATCTCAAGGCCACACACTTTTCCAAAAGTGGTAGACAAGCAAGAATGGTCCTTTACAAACTTGCCTTCCCTTTCATGTCCAAGAAATCTCACCTGCAAAACACAGTGCGCATTCACTGCCCCCGCAGACACCTTTCCCAAGCTTGAAGTCATTTTCCCTTTAGGGAGCTTTTGTTTCAACACTTTCTTTTTAAGAACAAAAATGATTTATATACTTCTTAAAAACAATTTGAAAACTAAACGTGGCATTTTCTAATTAGGACACATTATACCATCGCGTTTAGTTACAGTGGGTTGTTTCAATTCCTTCCGTTTCCAAATGCTGTAATATGGCAGTAAAGCCAGAGATACAGGGAATTGCATAGGGCCATTATGGGGGCTAAGGGCTGTTACTGGCCAGTACAGCCTGCCATGGAGGCGTTTATTGCCATTTACACCCAGGGTAACTTTCAGGGTGTGAATGGCCTCCATTTTTGCCACAATGAAAAACTACAAAAGAGGCACCTGTAGTATCTTTAACATGCAATATGAGGTCAAGTTATTATTTATACACGAGGCTGCATCTGCGAGCTAGGGAATGTTTATGTTGGAAAGTGTCTGGGGGTTCGGATGGAAAGAGAGTCGGAGACGGGGAGGCGAAGTTAGAGAGGCGATGGACGCAGGCAGGGAACCGCGTCTCACATACAAACAAAGCTTCTACTAAAATGCGCTTTCAGTGTCTCCGATTTACTTCAGCACCCCTCGTCAATTTCTATGATGGTCACCGCAGAGGAGCGGGAGGCAGGTGCGAGGGTGGAGGCGAGTGAAACATTGAACCTTTTGCTTCAAGAGAGTTTAATGTGGGGGTGAGGGGAGGCATAGCTGAGTGGCCTGACCATGACCAGCTTGCATGGATTACTGATTTCTAGCAGTCGACCAAGCCAGTGATCTGAGCAACCAGATTGGTTATTCAAAGCAACCTGGGTTCCAATTGCCGATAGAGCCCAACTTTAAATGGAACCTCAAGGCTTAGTCACTCTGTCACGATTTGAACTTATAAAGTATTGGCTAGTCGCACATTTAAGGTGAGCGATTTACAATTGCCTTAGTGACAGATATCCCCTTTCCCTTTGAATTAAAATTTAAACACAATGAAAAATGACAAACAAATTATAAATGAGATGGCTAATTTAATTTAAGAGGATTAAGAATGTATGTCATTGTATTTACCTGTGGGCGTTTAGCTCCCACTTTAAAACTGTGAAAAGATTATATTACAAAAAATGTGTTTAGGTTAAATAATTAGTTACAATTCTGAGAAGAATATGGTTTAGACTTAATTTAAAATGGAAGAATATGGGTGCCTTTTATCGCACAGTTGTGCCTCAGAGCAGTGCAATGCATGCTGGCAACTAGGAAAAAAGGAATAGGAGAAACCAATGAAAGAGAGGAGTAGATGGGAGAACAGGGGATGGATGAGAGAAATGTGATTGTGGATAGGTTTTAAGGAGGGGATAAAATTGACAGCATTGTTAAAAAACAAGAGTGTAGATAGTGGGGGGATTGGAAGAATGCTATGGCAAACCAGTGGGTTTCCCCATCTTATTATTAATTGAGTAATGTGTATTGAAGTCATGTTTGAAAAACACGGTCAAACATTTAATGTTGTTATTTCCTTTAGGTTATGGAATTTTCCTTTTGATTTCATGTTGCGTTACAACATTTTCATTACTATTTGTTGAAAACCAAGAACAACTCATTTCTCCTGGTGCATCTGTATTCTGTGTCTATGGATTACACAATCGTAAATAGCAGTCATTCTTTGAACCGACACTGGTTTTGGGAAACACCATGTATGCCACTTTCAAACATTTCTAGGCATTAAGCATTATCCTTCTAGCCCCGCCCCTCTTTCAGTGATGAAAGAAGTATAAACCAGAGAAGTCTTCTAACCAGGAGTGGTTATGAGACGATCAAGGCCTGCCAATTTAACAATCAGCTGATTTCAAATGGCCCTCAAAGTACATTTTCTAGATCCAGTGGTTAATGCTACAGAGAGTAAACAAAGGATGGGAGTCAGATCAGAGGTGTGAAGGTAGGCCAGCAGCGAGGGGACATATGCCCACGTCAAATATAACTGGCCCAGTCAAAGCAGCACAGTCACTGTTAATTGAACTCGAGATCGGCACACGCCGGTTGAATTACATTCATCCGCACTCTTGAAATTCATGATTCAATGAACCCAAAGTCATAAGGAAAGCATTCTGAAAAACCAAGTTATTGAAGCAACATGAAGCAGCTAAAATTAAAGAGCATCATTTACGATTAATGCAGCTGCAACAAAGCCTGGCCAGCCAAATATGAAGTCACATGACCTAACAAGAGAGTAGTTTCTTACCTGTAACTCCATTTCTCCAGCGGTGGCATCTTTCATGGATTCACATGCTGTGAATATTCCCCGTCGTCAGGCTGGGAATCCCAGGTGACCTTGATTTAGTAATTTTCCTAACGAAAAGACAACTGGAGTGTCCCATCAACATCCTTGTGGGTTCTTTTGGTCCCCACCAATAAGATGTTGAGTGTATAGCTCTGCCCCAGCAGCTTTCCCTCAGATTTTAACCACTCTAGCTGGAGGATATCCCCTTGTAGAGGAAGTTTGCCTGTAGAGGGGAAGGTTGGAGGGCGCATGTGAATCCATGAAAGAGACCAATGCTGGAGAACACCATATTTTCTGAAGGAACTGTGCAATATTTGGTGTAATTTATTGCAAATCCCAATTGTTGGAGAAGGGCTTCCGTTTGTCTCAGAGAAAACATGGTTTGCAGATCTGTTGGCCCTCAAATCAACCATTCCTTTATATATGGGTAGACGTGGTGGCCCTGTTTTCGGAGAAAAGCTGCTACTAGTGCTAGGCATTTTGTGAACGTCCTGGGTGCCGATTCTAGGCCGAATGGAAGAACTCGAAACTGGTAATGGCATTCAGTGTCTTGAATGTATTGGAATGTGGAAGTAAGCATCTTTGAGGTCTAACAGCGCCAAATATTTGCGAGGCTAGATGGCCTTTATGACATCCTGAAGTGTTACCATCTTGAACTTCTGCCTTTTGATGTTTTTGTTTAGATTTCGCAAGTCCAGGACAAGACACCATTTCCTGTCTGGTTTCTTGATGACAAAGTACCTGGAGTATACTCCTTTTCCTTTTGCCGAATGAGGAACTCTTTCGATTGCCCGTTTTCTTAACATTAGACACACCTCCTGCTGTAAAATTCTAAGTTGCAGGTGCAATACCTTTTTACAGGATGTAATGGGATTTGTGCGTGTTTGAATTCCAACAAGTGGCCGTGTTGGATGGCATCTAGCACGCACCTGTCCTTTGTTTTTTAGCTAGCCACTCGCTGAGGAAGAATGTCACATTTCCCCCAACTATCTGCCCCTGAGGCAGTCACTGTTGGGCCTTGTTCTGCCTACCTCTTTGAGAGGTGGCCGATCCGCGCTTTGCTGTCCTTGGTGGTACTCCCTGTTGCACTGGGAGGACTGGTAATTTATCTTGTAGCCCTGCGAGTAGTATCCGGGTCTAATGTAGTTATTGTTGTCCCTTGAGGACAAGAATCTGGAATTACCCGAGGCTCCTTGAAAGGAGCAAAAGGACTGTTCGCCTTGTAGGGTTTTAAGAGATCTAGCAGTGTGAGTCTGCTTTCATTGTTTTTAGGGCTTCATCAATCTCGTCTCCAAACATATTTTCCCCTTCAAATGGCATATTGATTACCTTATGCTGTACCTCTTGCTGAAAATCGGTGCAACGTAGCCATGCTTACCGTCGAAGGACTAGCCCATTGCCAATCTGTTTAAACCCTGTTTCAGCGAGAGCTACAGCGATGCTAATGCTGTGGTTTGAGGTTTCCTCCCCTTCACGCACAGCGTCATGGCTTCCTTCCTCTGTTGCTCCAGTAAGTGTTCTAATACAGGAGCGAACCGATGCCACATTTCTCGATCGTATCGAGCAAATATTGCCTGGGCATTTGCTGCTTGGACCGTTGTTGCTCCAATGGGGAGCACCTTTTTTCCCCCAAAGGCATCATTTTTCTGTTCTCATTGTCTGGAAGAGTGGTGCATTTGTGCTCCGTACAAGCCTTGCGACTTGCTGCCGCTGATACCACTGACACTGAAGCGGGTTGTGAGACATTTTGGTGTTGTGTTGGGTGCCTTAAACTTTTTATTCAGTCTACCTTCAATTGCCGGCTCTGTAAATGGATATTTTAGAGTACAGAGGCCCTCCTGCCAAACATGATCCAGGATGGGTATCGAAAAAGAGGAAAAAGTCGTTTTCCTCTTCAGGAATTAAACCAAACTTTTGGCATGCTTTAGACATCATGGAGAGGAAGGCCCCAATGTCATCTGGAGGTGAGGGCTGAGCAGGACTACCCTGCATACCTTGGTCACGATAATCTGTGTCCCACGTGTCTGCTCTGTGAGGAGACGAAGAGGTGGTGGAGCTTGTGTCCCACCCTTTGACGCTGCGGTGTACCTTGGTCTTCTCCATATGCCAGAATTGTCTGTGGCTGCGGAAGTGGAAGCCTGGCATCAAGCTGTCCCAATAGTGATTGTATTATGGAAAGCGCTTGTAGGGAGAGCAAGTATTGCGGGTTTATAAGGGGGTATTGTGGATTCATACCTCCCATTGCCGCAGGTGGTAGAGTAGGTGTCTGAATTCTTAAGAGGCATGTCCTCCCCTCTTGACGGTTCTTAAATAGGAGGATGGGAAGTATCTTCCTCAGGATCAGAGTCCGTGACCCCTGGACACTCTTCAGGTGGAGGCTCAAAATCTGAAGTGATTTCATGCTGTAAAATCTCTTCTGGCAAGATCTCTGGGTAACCTATAGGAGACATTCCTAGAGGAACCCTGCCATGCTCTACTGTGTCCCTTGTTGGGGTTTTAAGCATACCCTTGGGGGACAATATACTGTCCTGTAGAGGTAACTTCGTAGTCTCAGATTTGATGGTGGTCAATGGTGTAGACGGCTGTGTAGGCTCATTTCCGGGCGATTTATGTTTTTGGTTGTCAACGAGGTGCTCATCGATGAGCGATGTCCTGTTGTCAGACGATATTGTTGTCATCGATGTCATTGTCGGAGTGGATCTCAACGACGATTTGGTCATAGGAAGGTATCTCGTGGACTCTTGCCCCGAGGAGGATCTGCGAGACTCCAATGATGAATGGCGTTTCATTTTTTCTTTATAGACGACGCGATTTGGATCTGTGTTTGTCCGTCGTCAGAGGGGACCTCCTGGACGAGTGTTTTGTCGAAGAGCGTGATCTTCATCCCTCGGTTTTTCCGATGGTGCCTTTGTCGACGGGACTTTGGCCGAGTGTTTAGACCCAATATGGGACCCCCTCACCGCTTCCTGTTGATTTTTTTAGAGGAGAGGAGTGTTTGGCCTTATCGTGACTCATGGACGATTTTGGCTCACCTGTTTTTACACCAACAGGTCTTCGGACCTGGATCCCTGACGTGATGGCGACCTCTTGTCAGAGTGAGTGGTAGCTCTCCCACTCCGTGACAACCCCACTTCTGATGCCGGGTACGCTCCTTCATTGAGACAACAGATTAGATGACCGTTTCTGTCTTTAAGGGTTTATTGTGAGAAACCCTGGCAGATGTCACAGCCCTCTGTGGAATGGTTAGGGTAAAGACAGTAAAGACACTCTAGATGTCTATCGCCTTCATACAAATTATTTAGGCCGCAAGGCATGAATAAGGACTTTTTTGGTCCAGGAGTCTCCATGGCCATAAACTGAACCATGAATGTAGTCGTCGGTTGCTCCTGCTGGAGAAAGTTGAAGAAATGTACATTTTTTGAAGAATGTAATTTTCTCAGAGGAGGGAAGAACGGCACCAGCTTGAAAGACGGTTGAAATCTGATGGGAAGCTGCTGGGGCAGAGCTAAACACTGGACGTCCTATTGATGGGGACCAAAAGCACCCACGACGTCATCGATGGGACACTCAAGGTGTCAAGTTTTTCCATAGGAAAATTACTAAATCAAGGTAACTGGGGATTCCCAGCCTGGCGACAGGGAAAATAAACAGCATGTGAATCCATAAAAGATCCAATGCTGGAGAAGTGAAATGAAAGTTATTTAGAGTCTGTCATGGTGTGAAAATGATCATGATTTGGAAACTGCACTCTTATAGCATAATACAAACAAGGGCTTTCATCCTACTTCTCAAATGTGACCATATCCCAGCACAGACGGGAGTAGCTGGTCGCATTGGGTTAAATCCATCAGTGCTGCCTGCTTAAAGACTCCAATAGGAATGTTTTTAAGAACCTTGCGAATTAATGGAAACTAGGACTCACACGTTAATGATTTGCTCCCCAAATCCAAAACTACCTATAGCGATTATAAAACACTTTGCTTAAACTTTGGAGCTTACAGTCAAAGAGACGCAGGGGACGTTTCCAAGTGTAAGATAAAGCGTGGCTTGCTCAGCTTTGAAAAGTTATGTCTGTCAAAACACATGCAACCTTACATCTTCAGATAGGACAAGAACAGAGATGAAGTGGAGATCCACGTTAAGTGAGCAGGAAAAGAAGAGACATGTAGATGATCATCTACCCATCAAACATCCCTCCCTCTTTTCAGGAATGTACAGATTTGTGCTGCATTTTGTTTGTATCCAATTCAGCATTCCTTGATTTTTGTGGTGGAGGGAGTGCACAGATCATAAATACTGAATGTGCCAGCCGCATAGACCCCACAAACCCATCTTCACCTGCTCCACATTGGAATATGATGGAATGGCGCTGCTGAGGAATCATTTGGAATCTTTGTTTGTTGCCTCCTGCCAGGCACTGACCCAGCAGGCGACATTTACGATTCCTTTTGGCAAAAGATGTAAACCCACACAGACTTGGGTCTGCCTGGAGTGCCACTTTAAAATTACACCCATTACTAAAATGAATCAAAATAGAAAGGCGGGGACTGCTGGCACATTTGTGCACTCAAAGCTAAATACGGTTCGGCCAAAGCGAGCCCAATGTAATTTCCAAATAGATGTACCACTTGCAGCCTCTGAAACCTCCTGGGTTGCAGTCAGTTGCTTAAATGATTAATATGCTGGAACAGTACATTTAACATTAGGGGCATGATCAATCACATAACAAGGATCACACAGTTCTTGTACATGGATATAGCAACAATGGAATCCACTGCTCACAACCAAAACAAGAACCATTGCGGTCACTCAACACCAACTGTCTGGGCATAGACAACTTCTAACATACCGGAAAGGTGAACATAGGGTTTTCAATACTTTGAGGCACCAGTGTTAGCATCCTTAAACAGAAGCTACAACCAACCCATTCAAGGCATGGCTGATCTGGAACTCTTCAAACTAACTCTACACCAATTACCATGAGCAACAGTCTACATCACCTGCGATAAAAGCGTACTTCCACTCCTGAAACTTAAAACTTTTGGTAGTCATCGAACGTAGGAACTGCTGATCAATAGCAGTCATTGCATGTTCTTTTATCAATGTACACCAGACCATTGTATTGCACGAGTAATTGAGCATTTAAAACTGCAATGTAGTGGCTTACTGAATTATTACAGAATTAAAAAAAAAACAATTGTCTAAACAAAACGAGGAACACTGGAGAAACTAAGCTCAGGAAATTCTTACTCTGTTTCACTAGTTCCTCCTTTGGGACATCCTTGAAGAGCTTGTGATATTGAGCGTTTGTTTTGGAGAACTAAAACAGAAAAACACATCTGTCAGAAATCATCACTGATAACTTGATTACATATTCATCAACATTCCAAAAGCAGCATTCCAATAGTGGAAAAGGAGCACACAAACTCAGGGGTGAGTGGAGGAACAAGACGACGATAGTGTGGGGTGCAGTGGTCATGCAGAACATGACAGTCAGAAATCAAAAGGCCGTAAAGAGATTTTAGTACTACGCATGTTTAAGGAAATGCACTTCTAGATGAGCAAATGTAAATTTGTAGACAAACAAATCCAAACATAATAGAAAATATTAAAATAACTGGTTAAAACTGAATTTAAAAACCTGCTCTTTTAAATGTGAACTTCCTATTGGGGCGCACCAACTCAAATGCCAGAGAGAAGCTTGCCAGTGATTAAGCCTTCCTACAGAACCGCTCTACTATCAATGTAACAAACACCATTCAACACATACTAAGCAACACGGGTGCATACATGGCACATGCCCTTTGTCGTTCGAGAGACGCTCATCCAGTCCTGTTTTATTCTTTGCAATTAGGTACCTGTAGTTTTGCCTTTCCCCATTATGAATCGAGGACTCCAAGAATCAGAATGCAAAGAAAACCATGTATTAGATGCAAAGATTCTTTGGAATGACATGGGAGCGCGTTACTTGCAATTGAATACTAGGAAACCATAACCTTGGCATGTGCATTATTAAAGACTTGTTTAACAAGCACACCAGAATTTAATTTAAGGGAGAGAAATATTTTCAGTGCATTTAAGATCTTTGGAACAATGGCACTGTAGTTGGCGGATATTAAAATGTTGCTGGACTAGGTTGATCACAGCATCAGTGAGAACGGTCCAGATACAAGTTTTTAAAAAAAATAGAAAAAAATAAAATCACACACGTATTTGAGGTTTGTTTTTGATGACTATTTCCTTTCAAACCCTTCCCTAAAGTATTTCAGACGGTGTAGAAAGTGGCCGAAAACAGGGTACATGCCGGACCTGCGGCATCTGACACCACTGATCATATAGGGCAGTTGTCACGTCTCCGGGGCCTACAAGGGATCACTTTCCTGAGGGATAAAGCGTGTATGTAACGCGTCAGGTCACCATCCTTTCTGGAGTCCTACAAGGAGCGGACATCTCCCCTCTTTTGCTTAATGTGTATGTAAACCCAGAAATAAGATCATCCAGGAGGATAGCTCTGGGCCAGTGAGTTTGTCTTGGAAGTAAGACAAAGCAGAGCAACACAGGTTCGAATCCTGGTCCAGTTGTTAGAGACTGGTCTAAGGTATTAAGCAGGTAATAAATAATTAATCCACAAGCAAGGTCTGCAATGTCATTAGCATGTTGGCAATGCCCATATCTAGGTCTCACTGCAAGACAAGCGTGAGATCGCGCTCCAGTCACCAAGAATCTGTTTGTCTGAAGACACTTCGTGGAGAAAAACTGCTTAGAAGCAGGCAAGACAAATTAGGTTAAAAAATGCGGCTCAGGGCCATTAGTCAATGGCATGCACCGCTTCTTGCTCCGCAAGTGCCCAATATCTTCCCCCAATTTGACATCTTTACCAAGCATACATACGTTGCTGCAGTGATTAAGACAGCATATTTTCATCTCAATCCATTCAGTGTTCTATGGGCTCCCACAAGTCTGCTGGCTTAGAATCACTGATCCATGCCCCTGTATGGATGTTTCGGATTAAAGCAATGCACTGTATGCAGGAGCATCTGTACGATTAGCATGAATGCTCCAGCGAGTGCAGAATGAAGGCGCGAATGCTTCAACATGTTTTGCATTTTGAACAGGTTACCCTGGTTCTGCCTCATCTACACTGGCTACCAATTAGTACAAGTTGGCCATTCTGGTCATTAGTCTCTTGAAGGTAAGCAGGCTGTTTTGATTTGATTTTGCATTTATAAAGCATATAAGGCAGAACAAACTGCATTTAAGTGCAGGTGTATTCAGTGGAGGCCAAAATCATGAAGTACAAGAAAAAGAAAAGCTGGGAAGGCCTGTACAAGGAATGTCAAACTCTAAATAAAAAAAAAAGTCTTTAAGGTCTTCCGGAGCCGCAAATACTGTGTAATGCTGCGAATATCCAATGGCAACGCATTCCACAGTCTTGGTCTGTACACCGAAAAATGCCCGTCACCCTGATATACATATCTCAAGGGTGGTATAACCAATTAACAAAATTCCAAAGATCGCAAGGTTCGACCTGGCTCATAACGAGTAGGCCTTTCGGAAATATACTGAGGGGCTAGACCATGAATAGCCTTAAAGGTCAAGCAAAGTATCTTAAATGTGATCCTCTGCTTGACAGGGAGCCAATGAATAGATCTTGTAAGGGGCGAAATCGCTTCTGTTTTGGGAGCCTGGAAAGGAAGTCTCACTGCTGGGTTCTGTGCCCGCTGAAGACCGGACATTTGTTTGTCGGGGTCCCAGCCAGCAATGCATTGCCATAATATAGTCTCGAGTCAATCAAGGATCCGACCACAGGGGCATGATCTTTCTGGGGAATAAAAGAAAGGACACGGCGCAAAAGGCGAAGTGAGTAGAACGCAGCCTGCACCTTGGCCCCAATCTGTTCACTACCAAGATTAGACTGCCAAATACTCCACAGGTTTTTAACCTTTGAAGCAAATGTCAGCTGGAAACCAAGGAAGCAGGGGGGCGGCAGGCATTTAGATTGATCTGCTATGAAATGGTTAGGCCAAAGCATAATCATTTGTGTTTTAGTGGAGTTGAACTGGAGTCGATATATGGACATCCAATGACTTACCTCTTATAGGCATTGTAGTACTTTGTGTAGTGACTCTGCTGTCTCATTAACTCCAACATAAATCTGGGTGTCATCAGCATAGGACAACTCAAATCAAATTTCCTGAATGTACCCATCAGAGACTGAAGATATAGGTTAAACAGAAGCGAGGGCAGCGAAGATCTCTGAGGAACTCCGCAATCGAAGATAGTACATTAGACAGGTGATCTTCAATTTTAACTTGCTGCACTCCATTAGGGAGAAACGATCCAAACCACTGTAGAGCATGGCCAGATACTCCTCCCATGGATACTTATCAAGACAGCAATATCTCATGATCCACCGTATCAAAGGCCGCTGAGAGGTCTAGTATCACCAACATGGATAACTTACCATGGTCAGCTTTTTAGACAATGTCGTCCCTGACTGCCAGCACAGCGATATCGGTTCCATGGGCTGGACGAAAACCCGACTGATCTGTGTCAAGCATGCATGTTTTTCCACATGTGTCTGAAGCTCGCCTGTTCCAACTTTTTCCAATATTTTGGCCGGCCAAGAAAGGCAAGCCACAGAATGGTAATTTTGCATGTGCTCTGTATCAAGCAAAGGATTTGTTCAATAGATGTGAGACAGTAATTTCAATTCCAGAGGGACAATGCCTTGATCTTGAGATGATCTATCAAACACTGTAATAAACGGGCAACAGCCATGGCATGTTTTTGTGCAACCCAAGCCGGTATAGCATATAACCCGTCATTACTTGGTTTTCCAGTTGCAGACTCCTGAGAGACTGGGCTGAAATCAAAGTGTGCTACCTCCTGCGAGGTAATAAATTACCTGAATTCTAAGAGCCCATGCGCCTGATCGATATTTTCCTGAATAGAAGTAATTTTCTCGACAAAGAACTTATTAAAAGGTATGTGCTTCAGCCAAAGATAGCATGGGTCCCGCGGTAATGCAGCAGGAAGATGGAAATTTGCAATGGTTGCAAAGAGCTCTCTGGGTTTGTTCAACAGAGGTTGGATTTTCGTATGGAGAAACTCTTGTTTTAGCCTCAAAGAAAGCGATTTTATATCTTTTGATTGCAAGTTTCACCTTATTAAAGGAGAGCGTATTAGTAGTTTTCCTCCATTGTCTTCCAATTTCCAACAATGTTGTTTCATCACGGCTAATGATTGGGAGTTCCATGGGTTTGACTGTTTCTTAATTGATCTGGGTTTAAAAGAAACGTATGCATCACAGATTAGTTCCAGCTCTTTGGTCCCAAGATCAAAAAAACTCACATCCTGATGAGGTGTTAATGGATGCTAGAGTGTGGGCTAGTTTCAGCTCCAAAATCAAGACAAGATCTTTCTTCCTACAGAGCTTAGTCATAGTCTTTCTTGAACCTTTTCTCATGGTCTTACCTACACCATTGAAAGACGCGAGTCAGCTAAGGCCTGTGGTCCTGCAGAGAGGGCGCCATCGGTAGCACAACAATGGGAAATATGGGTAATATAGTGTACAAAGCATCAAAGTCAAAAATAGGTTTAAGAAAGCGGAGCACAATATGTGGAAATAATACAGGCAAAGTACATGAGGGGTAGAATGTCCGGGCTTCTGTCAGAAAGCCCACCCAATTTTAAGCCCCCAAATTTGAACACTTATATAAATGTATAACAATTCCTGAAAATTTAAAACCGAACCTAATAGCAAGATAAAAACGAATATAGGCAAGGACACTAAAACTGAACAGGATCAGGGCCAGCTAGTATCTTTTAGTTCATATAACATACAAAAGGTCTTGACATAGCATAAATGTAACAGTTCTGCTCAGGCTAGCCTTCCCTCGCGGTGACGCGAGTCAGTTAAGGCCTGTGATGCTGCAGAAATGGCATCATCAGTATGCGCGGCGCAGGGAAACATGGGTAAAGTGCCAAGTCAAACATATCTGCACTTCTGTCCCAAACCAAAATGCACACATCATGAGATCGTTAGGATACTTCTCGTCATGTGGAAGATTGTTTTTCTTTTTCCACACAATCTCTGGAGGACAAATCTTCTCAACAGCAGCCACACAACTTTGTATGTAATGTTTTGTTCCCCAAGCGAAGCAGCACACCAAAGTGGTCCCGGGTCTGGAGCTGTAGTAAGACCAATTTGTTACAATTGGCATTTCCTCTTTACAGGTGATTTTAGACCTGTATTTTATTATACAAACCTCTGTGCTTCAGTGCAGTGTGCATATGCCACTTGTTTGGAGTTTTGCAACTCTTGAAACAAAACCGCTTTAAGCGATTCCCATCAAGTGGAAAGATATGATCATGGCCTTATATAAAATCACCCACAGAAGACCCACAAAACCTTTTTCTGTCACTTTAAATATCACAACTGTTTGAACACTAACCATATTATGCATAAAACCTGGATGAATGTAGAATATCTGATGTCACAGAAAAATACAGAAAGACTCATGCCCATCTAAGGAAACATTTTCTTTATTAAATCAAACAGGTGGATAAAAGGACATTTAAAAAAACATTACAAATACACATGATGTCCATACTATTGGACAAAATGTAATACACTGTTTATTAAAGTCATCAATTGTACTGTATGTTGCAGTGCAAAATTGTCCTATTGAAAATACCCAGTAAGGCATTGTAAATGAAGAGGCTACATTTTGTTATCCGGTACCTTTATCAGGGCACATTGTATGTGATGGCCACTATAGGAGTGCCGAAACACATGGGACAAGTAGACAATGTGGCAAAAATTGAAGAATGTCCCTTCCACAGACACGGAGAAGGATGTGGTCCCACTTTGCACAATGAAAGAAATTGGCATGCAGCAACTCCGGAGAGACTGAGGAAAGGTTCACGTTTGGGGGAAGGACTGCTAAAACCCAGTCCCATCAGGTGAGCACCAAGAAAGTTTGGCTGAGGAGACTGTGGGGAGTGGAAGGCTTCCTACCCAGTAACCATGCTCCAAGACCTGTGCCAAGTTTGCTGTAGCCCAGACACCCATTGGCCGCCATGACTCCCGGTTGAGGGGTGGTGAGGTGAGAGAAAAATGGCTCTACCAAGTACTAGTTCTTTAGTCTGTTGCTTTTGTGATGAACTTGACTAACATCACTAACCTATCAGGGAAAGTCTGCTGCCAGGTGTCCAGGGAAGGGCAGAAGATACCAGACACCAACCCTGGGGGTGGCTATGTGTGGGAGGAACATCTGGGAAGAGACCGAGCCTGGAAAGAAGACAGTTCACATACAATTTCCCTCTGGATCAGAATGACAACTGTACACTATTCCATGTATGCATGTCATGGTGTGTGTTAGAAGTAAGCTAAAACCTTGATTGTGATTATATGTGACAGGGAAAACGTACAGAGACAAGGATGATTAACCAAGTCATGAAGATTACTCCCTCAGATAACCCGCTGGTGCATACTAGTTGTTTCCATCATGTGATCAATACCGCAAACCTCAAAAACCTGAGAGATCGGAGAAGATTGAGGGCCTGATTCATGGAAGTATTTTTTAATGGCGCAATCCCATAGGAAAATGTTCTGTGAATCAGGGTCCGAGTCTCTTGGATCCCAATGCAGTTTCTGAAGCAGCAATGGCACGGTGTGGAGGGACAGACGCGAGAAAGATGAAGAAATCCTGTAGCGAAGAGTCTGAGTTGGGGAGTCTGTGTTGGCAAGGCTGGGATGGGAGCAGGGGAAGCTCCAGAGTAAAGGCCGAAACAGTGACCAGACCTAAAGGGGCTGGTACAGTCGTCATGCGAAGGAGAAGGCTCAGCACGCAGCCCTTGCACGGCGGAAGATGCAGAAGTCACCGGCAAGAACCGGTGAGCCTTGGGAAAGCCATAAGGGCACTGGGGTGCTTTAGCCTGTATACCGCGAAACAGCTGTAGAGGCAATACTCCGCATAACAGAGTTAAGTAAACGAACAAATCAGTGGCTGAGCCAGGGGAGGGGCGGCGGGTGCTGTTGTCACCCCTGGCTTCACACCAGCTCACGCTGGGCCACTGTGCCTTCGACCATCATGGCATTAATTCCAATGTGCCGGCCGGGCCAGCCACCGGCCGGCCGTACGCACAGGGCACACTTCGTTCAGGTCGGGAGTTACTGTCAGACACAGTAGCAGCACACCGGGCGGGTGGGCTGGCTACTGGCCTGCTTATTCAATCAATATTTTAATAAACGTGTGTGTGTGTGTGAATCAGTGAACAAACAAATGCAAAGAAAATTAGAAAAATGTGCTGGCTCGCTTGCGTTGGCCCGGGCTGGGGCAGGTACTACTCTCAAAATCAGTCAATGCTTAGCTTAGCTTGGCTGGGTGTGGATGGTCACGGACCGTTCATAACTCAGATGTGTGCAATTATGGATGGAAGAAGGAAGCTTTGCAGAAAGTGCCTTGCAGCTAATTTCATAAACTCAGATGTGTGCAATTATGGATGCAAGAAGGAAGCTTTGCAGAAAGAGCCTTGCAGCCAATTTATTTGACCAGATATCCAAATAAATCTCTTCCTGATTTCTCCTATAATACATATACTTTTCAACATCTGATAACTGCATATCATTGACCCAATCTTCCACGTGTGCCTTTTTCCTAGTTTTCGTCAATCGCAAAATGTGTTTCACTGCCACTATTAAAGCCTTTTTAATCCAACAACTATACCTTTTAGCAGTTATACATCTTCCTCTAGCTGATAAAGTGGGTAAACTTTTTGGTCACAAAGTGAACTGGGAAAAGTCGGTCATTTTTTTTTTTAACCAATTAAATGTTTACTAAAAATCTGGGAAAGTAAGCCAAGTGGAACGAGGGTCAGCGTTGCCGTTATACAATGAGAATGTTCTTTTGAGCCTCGTAAGAGCTAGGAGAGCGACATGAAATAACTTTGCAAAGGAAAGTGTGTGCATTGCTTTGTTCACCTTTCGAAGGGCATTTGTAAGTTGGAGTGTGATTTGAACAAAGTACAGGGGCACAGTCAGTGTAATATCTACTGAATTGTTTATCAACCCATTTACTGGGATTAATTATGCCATTTATTTGTGCGAGTATGGGCGCCTAGGCATGTATTCATGTGGATTAATCTTGAACGATCTATATTTATGTAATTTGTTAAGTGAAGCATTTCTTGGAGGAAATCTGCCTCTATTACCATTGGGGATTAAAGTTCAGAAATGGAAGGGGGTGTGCACAGGGTTAATACAAATACATAGCCCTCCAATTAGTTACAGGTTTGCTTCTCCATCATTCAGTGGTGACATTTTCACATTTTCCACACTGATTTGTTTACAGGGGTTGTCTCCTCTAAATGTTCCACCCGCATGACTCGATGCAACCAGAGAACACAAAAAAGCTCTGCATTGAGGGGCGTGGCTTGGAGCCATGGCGGAAGGACAGGCTCTGTGAGAGCTCCCGACCGAGGCCACGCAGCCACCAGCAATCCCCCAGTGAGAGCCCGACCAGCCGAACAAAAATCACGGCAGCCCGATGCCAAAGGGGTAAGGCACAACCCGTCACTGAGCGGATCCCGAGGTTTCCAGGTGACTGTGGTGAGGCGGGAAATGGCACCGGGCCCCAATCCCAAAATGGCCATCGGCTCCATGTAGGACCCGCGCCAGCCGACAGAAGAGTATATCCCCAAGGCCAGGGGTCCCCAGAGGCCTCGGAGGCAGGTGACCAGCACCCGGACAACCCCATTTGCCAGCACCCAGACAACTCAACGCAGAGAGCTGCAGCTACCCAGCCTCCGGCTCAACCAGCGGCTGACGCCGGATCCATCGCCTCTGGGTATCTTCCCTCCGCCAAGGCTCCGGGGGGCCGCCCAGCACAAGCAGCCCACAGACTTCTTTCAGCTGTCCCATCCCCTGGACCGTGCTCTGCAGAGGCCATGGCCATCATCACCCTCCCACCGCCCGCCCTTGGGCTGCCCCGCTGCCTGTGTGCGGTGCGCACTTGGGGCGCAGAGCAGCGCTCCGAGGCAGCCCGCCTCCACGGCCCACACGCTCCTCCTCTGGGGAATCCGATATTGCTGCGGCGGGGCCGTGAGGAACAGCAACCCAAACGCTGCACCCCCCCACCATAGTACCAAGTGGGCGGGAGGCTTGACTGAAGAACTGCCCGAGGCACAAGCATCCCCTCCGGTCCCTGCAGTGACCGGGCTCTCTGCCACCAGTGAGCCGCGGGCGGGAATGCGCACTGGGGGTCCCGTGGACTGGCCAGGCAAACCCAGATTCCAGCCCCCATCTCCCTCCACACTCTGGCCCTGATCAACGCCCCCCCTCCCTGGAGCCTGCATCCGCCGGCACTGGAGCACCTGGGACCATCACTGTGGACCGGAGCACCCTCCCCCCCACAGGGCTGACAGCCTCAGAGCAATGCACACAGCCCCAGCGGTGGGCAGAGACCTGGGCGTCTGGTGAACAGCCCAGCCCCCTTGCACCCCCCACAGCAGCCGGAGCCCGAACCCGCAATTTGGACATGAGGTAAGGCTGCAACTGCCATGCCAGGGTGTGCACACTACAGGACACCCACCAGCTGAACCCTACCCAGGTGGGGGCTTAAGGGGAACAAGAACAGGCACCACAGACTTCGAGGGGCCCACATAAACACCCAAGAGGGCACCATAACCTGAACTCAACAGGGGGGGCTTTCCCGCAGAGGAGTGGGAGAGCGGCTGGGCTGGGGGCTCGCCGGGAGAGACTATCCAAAGCGCCCTGCCCACCAGGCTCAGAGACTTCCTCCCCCAGCAACCACAGCCTGCAAACCCCGCGAATCCGCATTACCTGGCCGCCTGGAGCGAGACAAGGGAGCCAGCAGCCCAAATTTAGCACTGAACTTAAGACTCCCCCCGGGGAGTCCATCCTACCCCCGCAAGGCCCACGCCTAAGCACCCTATAGCCGTCACCTCAAAGGGCAGGGGGAGAGAAACATTCCTAAATGCAAACACGAGCCCCCCAGGTGGTCCGCTGACTCAGAGCCGCCACCACATAATTCGGAGCGATCGAATCAAAATGCCCAGAAACCCTAAGCCATCGAAACAAGCAGACATTGCGGCCCTGCTAACCACAACAATGGCAGAGAAATCCAAGAAGGGAGAGCGCGAAACGAAGGCATGACAGCAGGCCCTCCCCCTGAAGTGGCCTCGGAACCAATGACGCAAACAGTCACAAAAGCCAATCTTCAAGACCTTCTCACAGCCATCACCAAGGAATACCAAAGGGGGACAGATGAAGTGAAAAAGCAAAATCTCATCCCTGGACGAAAGAGAGGTGAAATTGAGGCGAGAACCGAAGAAATAGAAACCACCATCAACGAGCAAAATTTTGAAATCGGGGCAGGCACGGACAGGATCACAGCTCTGGAGAATAGATGTAACGCCCTTGAAGCCAAACAGGAGGATGCTGAAAATAGATCGAGTCGCAACAACATCCACCTGAGGGGGATCCCTACCTCGGTCTCGGACGATGATCTGGCCCACTATGTGAAAGACCTGTTTCACTTCATCATAACCCTCCCGGATGAGGCCCCCCTGGAACTCGACAGGGTGCATAGAACCCGGGCGAGACAAAATCCCTGCACTCCCCCGGACGTCCTGGCCAGCGTGCACTTCTACCGAGTCAAGGAGGAGATAATGCGGGAGGCCAGGAGTTCAGCCCGAATTCACTTCAGAGATGCTGCAATATCTCTTTACCAGGATCTGGCGACAACAACATTAGCAGAACGGAAAGCCCTAAAGCCAATGGCAGAATGGCTCCGGGAAAAGAATATAACATACCGGTGGAGCTTCCCCACAGCCCTGACCATCACCTGGGAGGGAAGATCACAGCAGATCTCCTCCCCTAGAGAAGCAGAAAACTTCATGAACCCCGAGGCCGGGGAGGAGGAATCCGGCAGAGCAGCAGCCGACCCCGGAGATGCCAGACAAGAACCCTTGAACTCGTGGTCCCGAGTCGAGGGTCGCCGCAGGATGCGTGGGCTTGCCCCAAAGAACAAGACAACGAATAATCAGTGAGATGAGCCCTCGGACAGCTCATGGACCAGCAGCGCTTTAACCCCCACTCACCCAAGTTCGGTTGGAGGCCCCGCAGCCTGCGTCCCTGCCGGGATCATGACACCAGGCACCAAGTTTCCCCCGGACTAACCAACAAACGGGTGCTCCCCCACAAGAACAATCCCAGAGATCCACAGAAGCAGGAACCCTAACTCAAAAGAACTCAAACCCTACACAGTGGGGAAAACCTCTCGCTACACTGGAAACACAAGAGGCGTGATCGCCCCCAACCTAGATGGCTGCGTTGGCCCGGCCGTCGGCCCCGTTGGTCGAAGGCTGGACCGTAAAACCACATTTTTGTTCAAAGTGGGAGAATGGAGTTGCGGAGACGGGAACCTCCCTCGAAGGGATTGGGAACCACAGAAACACAAGCTAAGCTACAAGATACAAACATCAATAGGGGGGCTGCCCCAATCAGCAACTGCACTCAACCCAAATGGCTATGTCAGATGGGTAACTCACCATGTTGACCTGGAATGTGCAAGGTCTGAACGTCCCAGGCAAGAGGAAATCGGTGGAGCGAAAACTCTCCCAATCATCAGCGGACATCGTCTGTTTACAGGAAACGTACCTGCTGTCATGATGCCTACCCCCCGGGCTGCTGGACCAAGCCCATCCGCCCCGGAAGCAGGCATCCGGACATATGTTTAAACCTCAGAAGCCCCGGCTAGGGGCCATCTGGGTTCAGTCCTGGCGCCTTAGGCGCCAGTTTCATAGTAGAAATCAGTCCTGGCGCCTAAGGCGCCAGGCTCATAGTCATCACTTACCTCAGGCAGACCATGCTGCACATGCATCCAGGCCAACGTGAGACCTGGAGGGACTATTTTTCCACAAGAACTACTTTTCACTCGGATGTGGTTCTTGGAACTTCTTACCTGGGCCTACTTTCAAAGCGATTTAAGCCACACCCGATCTTCAACACACGCTTCGCGTTATTCTGCATTTAGCAGCGTAACGCTCACCGTGTCTGCAAACCTGTATCCAGCCTTCTGCCACGCCCGCATCGAACACGGAGCCCGTAGGAGAGAAAGGAAAATAGAAGAAGAGGTTAGATTACAGACTTTAATCCGATTCCTCACCTGATTTCGGATCCTGCATGACTCCGAGCCTGAAGGGTCATTCTTCCGGCACGCGTTGCATCCCAGCTGCAGCGCCGCTCCATTTTCACCAGCCCACAGCATCTCCGACTCAGCGCTGCCTCCGTCACTTTTTCGGTGATTTTCAACACCTGGGGAAAAGACAAGAAAAAGCAAGGTGAGCCTAAAGAGACTAAAAAGACAATCACTTCTATTACAAGACTTACCTGGCTATCACCGGAGGCTTCATCCTTCCGTACGCCGCATCTAGGAAAAAAAGGAAAAGACAGTGAGCTAATCTCACGCACCTTTACAGGATAGTTTTGGGTAATACAGATTCTTACCTGAACACCGCCAGCCACCTCCAGACAGAATTTGCCGCCGCAAATCAACAGGGGAGTGCAAGAGTGAACTTTGGACATTTTTAACTCTTTAAAAACTTGCCAAACTCCGGACTCAATAACCGTCCAGAACCCCAACACCTAAAACCAGTGAAGTAACTGGTATCTACGCACCCCTGCATGCCACGCAGGATGGAGAGCTCACCAATCAAAAACATAAGGTGAGGACACTGACTGGGAATATCGGAGGTGGCAAGTGGGAAGAACGGGAGCAGGGAGGGGAGGTCTGCATTCACATCCACGGGGCTAAATACCTTTCTCCATCTACAGGAGAATACTTCTACGAGTCAAGCTTACAAGACTGAGGGGGTCCGTCCAGGCGGTCATCTTTGCCGTACGCTTCACGCTAGTGGAGGCCGCAGCTGTCCGGGTTCGATCTACGCTCCTGTGGGAACCAGGTGAGCGTAACACCTACTAGCCGCCGATGAAAATCGGATATCCTTCCTCCGCCACCCAACGCTACTTCGCCTCCTCTGGCCATCCTCCTCAGCCGCAACCTGCCACTGACCCAGATCACAGGGACCTGGAAGGTCGTTACCTACTACTGAAAGGCCTTCTCGTCAACCTCCCCATCACCCTAGCAGCGATTTATTGCCTGAACAGCGCCCAAGACCGTTTTCTCCGCAATCTTTTACCAGTAATGGGGCATTCTCCAAGGGTCAACTCTTAATCGGTGGAGACTTTAACCTAACACCCGACCTGGACAAAACACTCCCCCCAACTAGGGAGGATTACACTAAAGCACTGGCCATGGCAGAGTTCTTGAGGGAAACCGGAACCATAGATGCCTGGAGGCTGGTCAACAAGAAGGAGAGGGATTACTCATTCTACTTGTACGTCCACAGAGTTCACTCACGCATCGATCTACTACTAACCTCCAGTGAGCTCTTCCCCTGCGTAGAGGATATCCAAATTGGCCTGAGAGCTATCTGAGATCATGCTCCAATCGTTATGCATCTACGAACCCTGGGAATGCCAGAAGCCCCGAGATGACCCTGGAAATTGCAAGACCAAACCCTGGCGGACGTGGCTTGCAGAACGGAAATAGCCAAAGCACTTACAAACTACTTCGCAGAGAACTCGACCAATGACAATTCAAAGGCAACCATCTGGGACGCAATGAAACCCGTGATCCGCGGGGTAGCGATCAACTGCACATCGAGGCTCAAGAGACTCAACCAACTACAACAGGACAAGCTGGAGGAAAGGGTCAATGAACTGGAGAATGCCTTCAAAAAGCACCAAGCCAAAGCAACCGGACGGGAATTAAAGAGAGCGAAATCTGAATTAAAAATGCACCTGGCGGACCGCTCAGCCAAGGCCCTGTTTTACACAAAGCAACTCTATTACTTGAAAAGCAACAAAGCGAACCGCCTACTGGTGCACAAGCTGAAAAAATTACACTCACGGAATAACATCCAATGCCTGGCAGACCCGAATGGCAACCTACACTACACAAAGCCGGACATCCTCGAACTCATGGCACAACATCACAGAGAAACCATGTCCGGACCCCCAACATCCAAACTGGCGCAGCTGAGCTTCCTGGCACCTGTCCAAAGAGCGCCTTTACACCTTCAACTGGAAACACTGGAACGCCCAACCACAGCAGAGGAAGTGGGTGAAACAATCCACACACTGACAAACACGGCACCAGGGCCGGACGGCTTCACAGCCCAATTTGATAAGAAATACACCAACATCTTGTCCCCACAACTAGCAACTCTATTCAACTCATTCCTCGAGACGGGCTCCACAACCCCGTCAAAGGAAGAATCAGTGACGGTCCTCATTCCAAAACCAGGAAAAGACCGGGCCCAGTGCGCCACATACAGACCCATCACCCTGCTAAACAACGATGCCAAGCTGTTTGCAAAGATCCTGGCGAATAGGTTGGCACCGACTCTCCCAAGTATAATCCATCCAGACCAAACTGGTTTCATCCCGGGCCGCGGCACACACAACAGCAGGCAAACAATCAATACAATCGAGTCAGCTAATATAATGGGGTCGGAACTGATAGTCATGTTGCTTGATGCACACAAGGCGTTCAACATGCTGGACTGGGGCTACATCAAGGAAAGGCTAAGACATTATAAATTCGGCCCAAACTTTACCAAATGGATCTTACCCAACTACCAACACCCCTCCACACACCTCAGGGTGAATGGGATCAAGTCTGAGAGAATCACTATCACAAGAGGCACCGGGCAAGGCTGTCCCCTAACCCCCTCATATTCACGCTCTCCATGGAACCCAGAGAATACGAGCGAACCCGGCGATCCACGGCCGCTCAGTCGGAAGAGAGTCCTACAAAGTAGCCCTTTATGCAGACGATGTACTCCTGACATCCACCCAACCAGAAAAATCCATGCAAGCGATCTGGCAGGAATTAGAAAAGTTTAAAGAAGCAGCAGGATTTCAGGTAAACTTTACAAAATCCGCAGTAATGAGCATCAATGTGCAAAAGAAACGCAAGGCTTCCCTGAGTGCCAAATACCCGATCCCATGGGCAAAGCAGCACCTCACCTATCTGGGGGTCTAAATGGCAAATAAAACGGAAATAATCTACAAAACAAATTTCCGCCCACTATTCGCAAGAACTCCGAAAAGGACCTAGCCAGATGGCAAAAGCAAGAAATCTCATGGTTCGGAAGGATCACTGCTGTAAAAATGAACTTAATCCCAAGACTGCTGTACCACTGCTGCATGGCCCTCCAAGTAACGGTCCAAAAGATAGCCATCCAAAAGCTACAGGCAGACATTCTAAAATACGTCTGGGAAGGAAAGAAAAAAGCCACGGATACCAAGGTGCATCATGCTCCGGGGCACTGCGATGGGCGGCCTAGGGGTCCCAGACGTTAACAGATACTGCCTTGTGGCTCAGCTCTCCCATGCCTTTGCATGGAAACTACAGGACCCTCGACCTCGTTGGCTGATACTGGAGGACAATTGGTGCCAGTCGGCGATAGAATGCCTACCGCACATGAGAAGCCCTGGCTACCCCGCTGATGAGGGGCCACTGACGGCGACAAGAAACACGGTGACGGGCTGGAAGAAAGCAGCCCACCAATGGAACCGCAGAACCACGATAGGCCTGCTCACCCCCATCTGGGACAACCCAGACTTCTCCCCAGGCGTCACACCGAACAGCTTCAACAAGTGAAAAACGGGAGGACTGCGCGTCATTGCGGAATTCTTTGAAAACGGTGACTCGCTGAACTTTGAAGCCTGCAAGACCAAATTCCGGGTCCTGGAAATAGAAAGGTTCAGATACGCACATCTTAGGCATTGGCTGTCAAGCGAAGCAGTCAAGCAAGGCGGAAGTAGAGAATTATCAGCCCTAGAGAGAACTCTCACAGCAACTCCCCCTAAAGGCAAAGTGGCCACTCTGTACAGGCTACTCGATAAAACGGACCAAAGCTAAAAGAGGAACCCTACATGATAAAATGGGAAAAGGACATAGGCAGAGATCGACTTGACGGAATGGAACCGTATTTGGTCCCAAGTACACAAAAGCTCCAAATGCGTTACCAACAAGGAAGGAGCCTTCAAGGTATGTTACAGATGGTATTGAACCCCGGAGATTCTCAACAAATGCAACCCTTCCATTCCGATGCACTGCTGGAGAGGATGCTCAGACAAAGGCACACTATACCATCTACTATGCGCATGTCCTAAAGGGTCCCAATTCTGGAGGACTGTCCTCGACCAAATCAAATTACAGGCCTCACAATCCCGTGGGACCCTTGAATCATCCTGTTGGGGGCGACAGGCGAAGGACAATTCCCGTTAACCGTGCGCCTAGCTGATCTTTGCACGCACCTCCTAACGGCAGAAAAAATCGTCAGGCTATGGAACCCCCTCCTACCCCCCCCACCCCCGAGGGCCCATCAATCCCAATGAGGTGGGCCAAATGTTGGGAGATCGTGGCAGCAGAGAAAATCACAGCCATTCGCTTCGACAACAGAAGCAAATTCCACCAAATCTGGGCCCCCTTTCTGGACTATACGCAGCAGTTCCCAGGGGTGGCAAGACAGCCCCCAACCCTGCGATGGATGGAGAAACTCGACTAATGATACCCGACGGTGGCAGATCAGATGTAGGTACTCCCGAGGCCAAGCCTGAGCCCAACACAGATAAACCCCCACCTCCCTGGTCGCTAGGCAAACTCCGGCCAAGAGTACACCCCCCCCGAAGATATTGCATCAAGAAAGAGACTCTCGATACAGCCTACTGTGAATACTGATGTTCTCTGTGTCTCCCCTGTCCCCCCTCCCACTGTGTCCTTTTTTGACTTCAGTTCTACTGTTTTGCCAGTTTGTTGAAACAAAGCTTTAATGTAAACTTAGATCCGATGACATGTCGGAAGCTGTATGTTTCCTTTTTATTTTTTGTTATTCCTTATTCTTACAAAAGCAATATAAAGAAGTGTTGAAAAAAAAAAAAAAGCTCTGCATTGAACCTGCATAGCGCCTTTTGCTTGTTCTTCTCTTGCAGGTAGCTTAAATCACAGTTTACACTTTACAAGGACGCCTGCCTTCAGCTTGATTACAGGACCTGCAACCCTCCACCATCCCACCACAAGCATAGCGCCCTTTATATAGCGCATAACCCAGACAAAAGAAATTACACTTGTACCACACTCAAGGGCTAAACCAGTTAAAAAGAAAGGCTTCACAACTAATATATGCTAAGAGTATTCAGAATCCTACCAGATTTAAAGCTTATAGACACGTCCCAAGAATAAATAGAACATTTCTTACATTTATACCAGGAAGTTGTACCGGCCAAGTGCTTTTGAAGTCTCACAAAAAAGCATTGTTTGCAGTGTCCAAGACCTTGATTACTAGCCCGAAACCTCCTGCTGCTAGTATCTGCTTTGGGTGTTAGCAAACCAACACACATGCACGAAGGCCTTGATTTTTGACGTAGTCGGCTCCTCAAGAATGTTGTAGCCGTATGGACACAGTGAAGTCAGAAAGAGGATGCCATGGCTGGGCGCCATTTTATTACAATGCTGAGTGAGTCAGAAATGCTACACAGTGGTGGATAAACACACGTTGAAAAGGTATTCTTTGTGAAATCACCTGGCTTCATTCCCTAATTTTCCCCTCTATTTCTAAATGGCCTTTCTCCGTTACAGGAATGGGGACGAACACCCAAACCTATGCACCACCCTCCAATCATTTAGCCTTGTAATATTCAAATACATTACACAGTACTTCCAACTTATGAACATTGCAATTGTACAGCATTTTGTTTGGTCGATTAGTCTTTTCTTACATTTAATTTTCTCAATTATATTTGTTCAGCACTGGAATAGTCTTTTTTAAAATTCCTTAAGCTTTATCCATTCAAAATGTGTTCGCGTGGTTGTGTGCACGTCTACGAGTGTGTGCGTATGTCTGGCTAGGCAGCTGCATTGGACTTTGGAAACCGGCCCTCCTGAACACTCATCAGTCTAACTGGCCACATTTTTATCTTTACATAGGATAGCGCATAAGTGCTGATCATTTGCATCATTGCATGAAATTATATGGAGCGTTGTCTGGTTGGTCTACAGGGCTCAAGCATGTGACAAGAATGCATTTCGAAGGAAGTTACATGTGGTTAACACTGAGCATACACATATCAGTGATTCCTTATGCAAGCAAAAGTTCACAACAGGTGCCCAGGGGGCCGAATACCATCATATATATATATATATATATATATACATATACATTACTCACCGTAATCGTATTTCTGATGCTTGTATCTGCTTAGATTCACATGCTGTGCATAGGCCGACATCTAGTGGAAGCTGCGGAGTATTACAGTTTGTTTTTCGAAACTCGAAAATGGGCGTCGACACAGGGCGTGCCAGTAATACTATCCGATTTTGTAAAGTGAACATACATACCAATGTAGCTTTTTGGTGCTGGGCCATACCAAAGTACCTGCTACTAGAACCAAGCCAGATCAAACCATTGCTAAAAGCCTGGGAGAAGATCTTAGCCTTAATCTTCTGGAAAAATACAGTAACAGTACAAGATATTAAATCATGGGGAGGTGCAAGGAATGAGAAGGCGCACCAGTCCTTATGTGCAGCCCGAAAACTGGAATGAATGACAATATGGTCCTGCTACCCGAACTAAAGACAGAAAATTAACTAGAGGCAGAGTTAAAAAGGCAACGATCAACTGCAGGCGAAGAGGAAGCCAAGTGGGAAAGTAAGCGGAAATTAAGGGAGAACCATGAGAGTAGTAAGCCAAAAATTGAACGAGCTGCATTATTATGACTTGGGCCTTCCTTTGTTATGTTTCAAACGATGCAGACAGATCTATTGAAGCAACTAAATCAGTCATATTTGCCTGACCTTGCTAAGTCCTGGAGACACCTTATAATGATCCCGTTGATGGTAGTACTGTGAGATTTTCTAGAGCCAGTCTTTTTTTAAAATTATTATTATTTTTATTATTTTTTTTTTTTAATTAAATTGACTGGCTTCGATTGCCCAACTTTCTAGATGTCTTACGAGGGATGCGAAGATTTTTCCCTATGCATCCAGAAATGTAATATGACGGTCATTTCTGGGGTCGTGCCTCGCACCCCTCTCAAAGATAGGAATAACATAGGCATAACATAGGCATTATGCCAGAACTGCGGAATGTGAGCACCCAGGGCAATTTCCTTAAGAAGAATAGACAGAACTGAGGACCAAGGTGGCATGGCTAACTGCCATGCAGTGAAGACGTGCAGTCTGCAGCTCCTGCTGGATCCTGCATTGATCCGTAGTAAAAAGCTACTTCAAAGAAATACTGAGGGACAAGAACACGCACCATAACAGAGACAGCAGCAGCGAGCAACTTGTGAAGCGCTCCGAGATCAAGGCAGTGCGTAAAGAAGAATATTCCCCGGTCGCAAGCGACTGAGAAAGCGAAACAAGATGGTGGCTAGCGGAGTAAGATAGCACAGCAGGCACTCCCGAGAAGAAGCTAAGGGTATGGTGAAAGACCTGTGTGTGTAAGAAGAGTAGCCCTGCTCGCTGGGAGTGCTGGTGACTTCAGAAGCCCCATTGCCGCAAGGAGAGTAGAAGAGTTCCCTTGCAACAAAGAGCAGTAAGAGGCTGGAAAGGCTTGTGACGGAAAAGCGTGGTGTTGCGAACCCCGCAGAGGCCTCGGATCCGGATGGCCGACCAGCTGCGACCAGACCAGAAAAAAGCAAACACGACAGACAAGGTACGCAGGAAGGGGGCGAGCTAACGTTAAGGCAGCGCATGGACAGAGATATACGTGAGGGAAAAAAGGAGAAGGCATGTGTAGCAAGGAAAGACAACAGGTAGTAAAGGAAGCTGCCTATATCAGCAACAGGCCAAACAGTAGCCCGAAGACGGGAATAATGCAGACAATAAGCAACAAAGCCAAGATGATGTCGGCACGGAGGCAAGGCAGACATGCAAGTTTATGCAAGTAGACAATAAGATCCAAGATCAAGGATTGCCCATAACACGGAAAGGCCTGAAGGGCGGATTCAGGAGGGTCAACTCTCTGCGCAGGCGGCGCAAACCAGACACAGCGTGCAGGGTTAAAAAGTCTGCCTAGCTAAGAAGTTTAAGAACACTTAGTGGCACATCAGGCTGATAGTTGTATAAGGCAGCTGCGGATAAGGGAGGGGTCTTCACCTCAGATGGCGACCAAAGACAAAGCAAAAGGTAAACAGACCACCATGGAATCATATACCAAGTGACAAAATGGGCCAAAACGAGGAATGTCGATGGAACCTGCTTAAGGTATGGTGGAAGCACTGGACGGAGGGGGGGGGGGGGGAATCAGCAAATACTAGCCGCTATAGCAGCATTGAAGACCGTGTTGGAGGCCAAGATTGATGGAGTGATGGTGGACGTGGGGCTGTTGAGGCAGGACGTGCACTCATTAGCAGAACGTACGGGACAAATTGAATCACAAGTGAAGGATAACACCAAGGATGTGACACAAGCAACAGCAGACATCAAAGTACTGCAGCAGAAAGTAAAATTACTGAAAGACAGAGCTGATCAAGCAGAAGGCCAGACTTGCAGGAACATCAGGATCCTGGGCCTGCCAGAAGGAATGGAGGGAGCTGATCCCCACCAACTACATTGAAAACCTACAGCTACAAGAAATTGACCCAGGAATTCTCACACAAGGATTCACGGTGGAGCGCGCACACCGATCCTTAATTACGAATCAACTGCCAGGTGCTCTCCCGAGGCCCATCATCGCCAAAGTATTCCAAGGACAGAGAAAATATTGGCATTCTCGAGAACTGGAGGAATTATACAAAGAGCATCGGCCAAACTGGCAATATACCCAGATTACATTTTTCAAGTGCAGAAACGCCAGGCCCAATTTATTCCCACAAAAGAGAGATTGAGAAAAGCAAGGCTGAAATACATGTACATTTTCCCAGCTAGGCTGAAGATACTACATAACGGCCGAGCATTGTTTTTTGAGAATCCAGAAGAAGCTCAAGATTGGATGGACAACGCGAGAGTGGCAACACCAGAAATGGACTGATTAAAACACAAAGTTAGCAAGCTAATATCGCTGTAACGCTCACCTGATTCCCGCAGAGGCGCCGGTCTTGACTGGGTGAATGCCTTATCTTCAAAGGTGATGTGTAACACACGGTTGGCTCTTTGGGCTGGACCTCTGTGCACTGTATGTCTGACTCGAAGAGTAAGATGTCTGCAGATAGAAAATATGGGATTAATGAACTGGGGTTATTGGGTGCCTCTCTCCTCTTCTCTTTCTCTTCTCCTGTAGAACCCCAAAGGTTAACGCCCTCACCTTAGGTAAGTGAACGCCGAGCTCTCCATCTGCCTCGGGGCAGGGTGCCGTAACCAGTTTCTTCACTGGATAAGGGTGCAGGCCTCTTGACCTCAGAGGACTGCTGTCCGTCGTTAACTGCACGAACGGTAAGTTCTGGGCACTTCAAATGTCTTACAAAGCAAGATTCATCCATCGGGTGTGGTTTAAATAGCCTCCTGTAGTGCTTAGGTGTCTCCTTCCACAGCCACGCCTAGGTAAGAAAAGAGTTCCTGCTTTCCAGAAGAGTTCCAGTGTTCTGAACCTAGGGAGTGGCTCCTGCCCCACCCAACAGGAAAAATAGTCCCAAACAGAAGAGGATCAGGGGTTCAACTGGCAGGTAAGTAAGCAGCATGGTCTGCTGCAGGTAAGTCCACCCAAGCATTATGAGCCCGGCGCTTCCAGCGCTGGGACTGGGCATCTTTATGAGCCTGGTGCCACTGGCGCCAGGACAGGGTCCAAAAGGTCCCAATTGGGACTGGCTGGCACTCGGAACCAGGGTTATGGGTCTGCTTCCAAGGGAGTCGGGCAAGTCCTGATCTTTTGGAAGCAGAGATCATGACAGCACCCCCCCCTCAAGGCCCCTCCCAAACCGGGCTTCTCCGGGGGTTTGGGCTTGTTAGGAAATGTTCGATGAAATCTTTTGATTAGACGAGGCGCGTGGACATATTCTGCAGGTTCCTAGGATCTTTCTTGGGGACCGTAGCCTTTCCAGTCAATCAGGTAAAATAGTTTAGATTTGGAGATCTTGGAATCCAGGATGCTTTTGACTTCAAACTCGAGTTCTCCATCAACTAGAATAGGTTTTGGAGATGTAGTTAGTCGGGTTTGAGGTTGCACGGGTTTTAATAGAGAGACGTGGAAGACTGGATGTATCTTCATGTGAGGGGGCAAGTCCAACTTGACCGCTACTGGATTTACTATGGTAGTGATGGAATAGGGACCAAGGTATCTTGGGTTGAATGTGCGTGGTCCTTTTAGAGGTAGATATTTGGTGGATAACCAGACTTGATCTCCTACTTGATATTTGGGGGCTTCCTTCCGATGTTGGTCTGCTCCTTTCTTGTATTGTTCTTTAGCCCTTTGAAGGTGAGAAACGGCTTCCTTAAAGGCTTGGGTGATTGTAGAATGCAGGTGGTCTACTGCTGGTGTTCCAAGATCTTGGAGTGGATCCAACTCCGAAGTTCGAGGGTGACTACCGTATAAAAGAAAAAACGGGGTCTTCCCAGTTCCCGAGTGGACAGAGTTATTGTAGGCATATTCGGCTAACCAAAGGATATCTTTCCAAGTTTTTTCAGTTTGTTGTAGCATGCAGCGCAAATACTGTTCCAGAGTTTGATTGGTCCTCTCGGTTTGTCCGTCGGTTTGAGGGTGGTGGCTGGTCGAAAGTCTCACATCAATTTGAGCCGACCGACAGCAACTTCGCCAAAAATGAGAAATAAATTGACTACCTCGATCCGAAATTAGAACTGAAGGAAAACCGTGCAGTCGGACGATGTTTTCGAGAAATTCTCGGGCCAGAGTTGCTGCTGTTGGTAAGCCTTTGAGTGGAATGAAATGCGCCATCTTGGAGAATAGGTCCACGATTACTAGGATCGTATTGTATCCGGAGCATGGAGGTAGATCGGTGATGAAGTCCATAGAAAGCGTATGCCAAGGGCGAGGTGGGATGTCAATAGGGCGTAAGAGGCCGGCTGGTTTTTCCTTTTGATTCTTGTTTTGGGCGCATACTCCACAGGACATTATAAAGTCTCTGATATCTTTTTTCCAAGACGGCCACCAGAAGTAGCGCTTGATCGTTTCCGAGGTCTTGGTCATACCGGGATGTCCTTCCATTAAAGAATCGTGATAACAAGAGATTACCTTTTTCTGTAAATCTGTGCTGGGCAGGTATAACCGTTCTTGGAAATATAATAGGTTGTCCTTCACCGTAAAGTCCTTTCCCTGCAGATGCCAATTCTGTATGTCTGCTGGAGTTACCAGTAGCCTGGCTTTATCCTTAACTTCCTCTATGGATTGTGTGGCGATTACACCTAGAATTCTTTGTTCGGGAATGATAGGTACAGGTTTAGGATTGATCAAATGTTCTTCCACTCCCATCCGAGAAAGGGCATCAGCTTTACCGTTTTTTGTACCAGGTCGATAGGTAATTATGAAGTCAAACTCGGCAAAGAATAGTGCCCAACGGAGTTGCCTAGAGGATTGAGCTTTTGCGTTTTTCAAATATTGCAGGTTTCGGTGATCTGTAATCACAGTAACGGTGTGTCGGGCCCCCAGAAGATAATGCCGCCAAGCCTTAAAGGCGGACTTGATAGCCAGAAGTTCCTTGTCAGTAATCGTGTAATTGATTTCAGGAGGCGAGAATTTGCGGGACCAAAATGCCACGGGATGCAACTGATTGGTTACTGGGTCCTTTTGTGATAGAACTGCCCCCATGGCAAGGCTCGAAGCATCAGTTTCAACGATGTAGGGGAGTTCTGGGCGAGGATGTTTTAAGATCGGTGCAGAGATAAATCTAGTCTTCAAATTCTGGAAAGCTTGTTCCGCCTCGGTAGACCATTCAAAACGTTTGTTTTTCTTTAACAAGGCGGTGATGGGCTGGACTATTCGAGAGAATTCGGGGATAAACCTGCGGTAAAAGTTAGCGAAGCCTAACATGCTTTGAACACCTTTTACGGAGGATGGCGATGGCCATTTGAGAATTGCATCGACCTTCTTTGAATCCATACGCACTCCGCTAGGTGATAATATGAATCCCAAGAATTCAACTTCAGTCACGTTGAAAACACATTTTTCCAACTTAGCGAAAAGTTTGTGTTGACGCAATCTCTCGAGGACCATTTTCACGTGTTTCCGATGTTCAGTTTCCGATGAAGAATAAACGAGGATGTCGTCAATGTAAACAACAACACACACATCTATGAGCTCTCTGAGGACATCGTTCATAAAATATTGAAAGGCGGCCGGGGCATTGCAAAGTCCGAAGGGCATGACCTGATATTCAAATAGCCCATACTTGGTGCGGAAGGCCGTCTTCCATTCATCGCCCTCTTTTACTCGTACCAAGTGGTAGGCTCCTCTAAGATCCAGCTTTGTATATATGCATGCTTTTCTGACTTGGTCCAGGAGTTCAGGGATCAAAGGTAACGGATATCTATTCTTAACGGTGATCTGGTTCAGGGCGCGATAATCTATACAAGTTCTAAGGTCCCCTTCTTTTTTTGGAACGAAGAACAAAGCTGAGGAAGCAGGGGACTTGGAAGGACGAATAAACCCATTCGCTAGGTATTGATCCAGGTATTGTCGGAGGTGAAGATTCTCAGGCTCGGTGAGGGCATAAATTCTACTACAAGGAGGAGTAGATCCAGGTATCAGGTCTATCTGGCAGTCATAAGACCTATGAGGAGGTAGAGAGTTAGCCTGATCCTTCCGGAAAACATCTTGGAATTCTAGGTATTCAGGAGGTAACTGGGGAGCCTCCGAGGAAATTGCTGCCAGTGCAACACCAGGTTGAGGGTGACAAGTAGAGACACATTCTGGAAACTGAAACGTTCTTGCTCGCCAATCGATCTGAGGATTGTGCTTCTCTAACCAAGGAATTCCTAGAATAATCTGGAACTGAGGGGCCTTGATCACATCGAACACGATCTTCTCGTGGTGTCCATCTTGACTTACTAGCGTCACTTCTTGGGTGGTATGCGTTACTGGTCCGGAGGCTATCTCCGTACCATCCACCGTAGTAATGACGTCCTTTACAGCCTTTGGACAAAGAGTCAGATTCATCCTCAAAACCATTTCATGATCCACATAATTGCCGATGGCACCGCTGTCGACGTAAGCTTCAAATCGCATGTAATCGATCCGGATGTTCAGGGCTAATGAGGACCATAGGTATCACGAAATGCGAGGTCACTGAACTGGTTTTAACGCTCGGCAAGAGGACCTCTATTCTTGTCGGGCGAGGTCGTTTCCCTGCTCAGAGTTTGTGACCCTGGTAACTGCAGCTCCTACTGCCTTCTTGGCTGGTTTCACTGGACAGTCTCGAAGAAAGTGCCCCGAGTTTCTGCAATAGAGGCATAATTGCAGCTGTTTTCTCCTTTCCCGCTCCTTTTGAGTTAGTGGTCCTTTCAGGCCCCCTATTTGCATGGGTTCCCCGGAGTCTACTCCTTTGGTAGGAGTTGGTGGTTTGGAAAATACTCGAGCATCAAACTTGGAACGATCGGCCTTCCTGTTCTGCAGTCTGTGGTCAATTTGAACGACTAAGTCAATATAGTTCGAACAGTCTTGTGGGGGATTCACTACTTGGGCTAACACATCTTTGAGCTCTCCACGTAGACCTCTATAAAACAGCGTAATCCTTTTGTCCTCAGGCCATCGAGTTTCCACTATCAGTCTGTTGAAAGACGCAATATAAGCCAAAAGGTCTTGATTACCCTGTCGCAATGAAAGGAGCTCATTGTCCAAGGCCTGCCCCTGTGAATGTCTTGCAAACAGTTTTTCCATACTGAGCTGAAAAGCTTGAAAATCATGGAGAACCGGATCATCTTGATTAACTAGAGGGATCGACCAGTCTGCCGCATTGCCACTAAGGTACGAAAGCACGAAAGCTACCTTAGCTTGATCAGTTGGAAAGGCTGCTGGCCGGCATAAGAAGTGCAACCGGCACTGATTAATAAATACTGCAAACCTCTTTGTGTCACCAGAAAATCGTTCGGGCGGAGCCAGAGGTACATTCCCAGGTAGGTTGATCTGCACTGGGTTCGTAGAGGATGTTGAAGGAAGATTTGCCCCTGATGCGGGTAACAGAGTTTGTCCGGCTTGTGACTGTAGCAATTGTCTAGCGAGATCGTCTGTTCGCTCCTTGGAAATAATCAGTTCCCTTCTTAGAGCATTCGTTTCCTGACGGGCTGCATGCACTTCTGCTCTTAGTTCCCCAAGTAACTGGGCTAGCTGGTCGGTATCCGAGGTTTCCATAGCGCCTGGGTGGGAGTTTTGCGGTAGGCTTTGTGTTCTGTAACGCTCACCTGATTCCCGCAGAGGCGCCGGTCTTGACTGGGTGAATGCCGTATCTTCAAAGGTGATGTGTAACACACGGTTGGCTCTTTGGGCTGGACCTCTGTGCACTGTATGTCTGACTCGAAGAGTAAGATGTCTGCAGATAGAAAATATGGGATTAATGAACTGGGGTTATTGGGTGCCTCTCTCCTCTTCCCTTTCTCTTCTCCTGTAGAACCCCAAAGGTTAACGCCCTCACCTTAGGTAAGTGAACGCCGAGCTCTCCATCTGCCTCGGGGCAGGGTACCGTAACCAGTTTCTTCACTGGATAAGGGTGCAGGCCTCTTGACCTCAGAGGACTGCTGTCCGTCGTTAACTGCACGAACGGTAAGTTCTGGGCACTTCAAATGTCTTAAGTCTTTTGTAATGATATCTCTTGTTTTGCAGGGTTCCGGCGATGGCGGATGGCGGGCTGATGAGAGTTGAGGATCGAACCCCCGTGAGGAATAGAAGCGCCTGGAAGCACGTAAGTAAGCGCTTGTAGCCTGCTTCACGATGCGCACTAACTGTCCCTTTTATCTTGCAGGTACAAGTTCGGAGCTTTAGAGAAGCTGAAGGGTGCTGGAATACCCACTGGATTCGGCGTGGGAAGGAGTAATGGCACGTGAGTAATAAAGTTGCCCAATGTCTTTAAACGCACCTTCTTTTGTCTTTCAGATGCGGGATGCAGCGCCGAAGGCCTCCGGAGCGTGCGAAGAGCTGGTAAGCTTTTGTCTTTCAGATGCCGGAATGCAGTGCGAAGACCTCCGGAGCCTGCGAAGAGTAGGTAAGCCTTTGTCTTTCAGATGCCGGAATGCAGAGCGAGGCGTTGGTGACAGCCGATGGACCAGGTAAGAGATGCGCTGCCACTGAAGACCGTAGTGCTAACCTGTTCTTTCTTTGTCTTTACAGGTGCTGCTGAAGACTGGATTCCAGGATGGTAAGCCTTTGTTCCCTTAGGCCCAGGATCAGAAGCAGAAGACACGATGAGCGTTCTGCTGCAGAGAATGCAGAATAACACAAAGCAAGATTCATCCATCGGGTGTGGTTTAAATAGCCTCCTGTAGTGCTTAGGTGTCTCCTTCCACAGCCACGCCTAGGTAAGAAAAGAGTTCCTGCTTTCCAGAAGAGTTCCAGCGTTCTGAACCTAGGGAGTGGCTCCTGCCCCACCCAACAGGAAAAGTAGTCCCAAACAGAAGAGGATCAGGGGTTCAACTGGCAGGTAAGTAAGCAGCATGGTCTGCTGCAGGTAAGTCCACCCAAGCATTATGAGCCCGGCGCTTCCAGCGCTGGGACTGGGCATCTTTATGAGCCTGGTGCCACTGGCGCCAGGACAGGGTCCAAAAGGTCCCAATTGGGACTGGCTGGCACTCGGAACCGGGGTTATGGGTCTGCTTCCAAGGGAGTCGGGCAAGTCCTGATCTTTTGGAAGCAGAGATCATGACAATCGCTTGATGTTGGTTGCTAGCCAGATAACAAAGACATGAAATAGGTTCTCAGAGAACCCCATGTTAGGGTCAGCGGTTTAAAGCTGATACTGTGACCGAACCCGGGACCAAGCACAACGGTCGCTTTTCTGAATAGTGGCTATGGAACAGGAGTACATGATGTAAGGACACAATGTTCAGAGGTAGGGTGGTACTAGACTTTGTAACACCCTAACGCCCCCCTAATTTTTGTTTAGGGTACTTATTATTAGGTACTCACCTGTTGGGCCTTGAACGCCTGGTCGGTTGACTAGGAAGGGAGGGGGCAGAAGCAGGCTTGTCTAAGCATACGTTGCATAGCTGGGCGGTTATGGTTGGGGAAGGGACAGTTGGGAAAAGGGGAGGGAGGAGTTTTGTTAATTGGAACTGGGGTAGAGCTTGATACGGTACTAATAAGTCCTGTCACACAGGGAGGCTTATCTTTGAGAAATAAAAAGCTTACAGTGATACAAAAGCAGATAATAACTACACACGTATATAATGGAGGGTAGTATTAAGTTGATGACCTGGAACATCTGTGTTCTTAATAACTATGTGAAACAACACAGAATAATAACATACCTGCGCAGGAACAAGATAGGTATTGCCCTATTACAAGAGACGCACCTCACCAAGACTAGACAAAATACGCTAGCCCAGAAATGGGGGTGCCTGGTAGTGGTATATACATGCTCGGCATATGCTAGAGGGGTTCTTATTTTGGTGACCCCGACAGTCCCACTGACGATACTACACACTAAGAAGGATGACTAAGGCAGAATGTTACTGATCCACGGTACCCTAGGAAATAGGGAGATATGTATAGTGAACACTTACGCACAAAATGATGCTATGACTTTCTTCCAGTCTCTATATGCTAGATAAGGTCCTTACAGAAATAGAGTTCTATTGTGGGGTGAAAACTTTAATTACATTAATCCCCATGGTGGACAGATCGGACTACAAGTTTAGAAGGCCAGCACCGCCTGCAAAAGTCTTGAATACTCTCCTGCAATCTTTTGATCTTGTAGACATATGGAGGACACTCCACCCACATGAGAGGGACTACTCTCACCACACCATTTCACATAAAGTCTATACAAGACTAGATTACCTTTTTACAGGTGCGGAACACATGAGGGAATTCGAGTAATATAGCGCAAGAGTTTTGTCAGATCATGCCCCATTAGGACTGAAGTGGGTTATAGCTGCACCTAGACCGGCAATACCAATTTGGAGACTTAGAAGCGAGTCCCTACTAGACACAGCGTTTAAGGAACATATGCAGTAACACACAGAAGAATGTTTTATGCTTAATGAGGGAAGTGTAAAATCAGTAGGTACGTTATGGGAATCATTCAAAGTTGTGAGAAGGGGAGAGATGATTGCCAGATCAGGAGGGGTACGCAAAGCAATCACTTCAGAATTAAACAGAACTGAAATGGAATTAGTTGGGGTTAAGAAAAGAAAAGCGCAGGAGAAGATAATTTACAGGAAGAAATAGAGTTAAGACAAAATTGTCTATTACAATGGGATGGACTGGGCAAATTCAATTATGCAAAGCATTTGGAGAAAATGCATACAGAAGGAGATGAACCAAGCAAAGTTTTAGCATGGTTATACATGAGTGACAGCAGGACATCAATACACTCAGTACAGAATAAAGAGGGCAGCTTGTGCAACACGCAGGCAGTAGTGAACAAAGCATTCTATGAATATTACAGTGCACTGTACTAGGATACCTGCGAGGGGTGGGGTGGAGAACTGCAGGAAGTATTAGACCGTATAAAGTTATCACGATTAGACATAGAATAGGTGCAGATGTTAGAAGAACCTATAACAGTTAATGAGGTGCTAGCCATAATAAGAACATTGTCCTCAGGTAAAACACTGTGCATGGACGGACTGCCAGGCGAATTCTATAAGGAATATGCAGATACCCTTGCACCGGTCATGCTAAGAGTGTCCATGATAGCATTGCTACAGGAACGCTCCCTGGAAGTCTGAGAGAAGCAGTAATAATACCATTACCTAAGCCCTATAAAAACATTTTTTTTAAATGACTGAGGCTCCTACAGGCCCCTGTCCCTATTGAATGAGGAGAATATAATTCTTATAGCACTATTGGCGAATAGGCTCAGGAAAGTAATAACCGCACGGATACATTCTGACCAAACGGGATATGTGCCTGGCAGGAACATTTCCTGGATTCAAAGGAGGTTACATCACGTTATTAGCAGAACTAAAGACTGGGATGAGCACTGTGCGGTGGCCTCGCTAGATGCAGTGAAGGCATTTGACTCCATCCATTGGGATTGGCTCTTTGTAACAATGGCGAAATGTGGCTTTGGCCCAAAGAACATAAAATAGGTGAAACTGATTTACACTAAACCAATGGCTAGAGTCGGAACAGGCGGCATCTTTTCTGACAAATGGGAATTACAGAAGGGCACCAGACAAGGTTACCCACTGTGCCCGATGCTCTATATCCTGGCAATGGTGCCTATAGCTGCATTAAGTGAATACCAGGAAGCAGGAATCAGAATAGAAGGTTCATGGCATGTAGTGTCCATGTATGCGGATGACACTCTGTACCAAACCCTGAAGTGAATCTGCACCACATATTAGATGTGCTGAATAACTATAGCAGGCTGTCGGGGATCAAGATCAACAAAGGAAAATCCTGTTTATTCCCGCTAGCCAAGCTCGCCGATAGGGGTGGTGAAGAACTACCTGCCCCATCACTCACATCGGAGACAGACACCTTCCGCTACCTGGGGCTGGATATTTATCATACCCCAAAGCAGGAGCACACGCACAACACACTGAAGGCATTGGAGAGTATAGTGAATTCAATGAAATTTTGGGGTAAGAGACCATTGTCTGTAATGGGGAGAGCAGCATTATCAAAAATAGTGGCGCTACCTAGATTCTATTGGGAATATCCCCTATAACATCCCCCAAACAATTCTTTGTAAGACTAGACAGTTTCCTGTGGCAAAGTGGTAGGCATAGAGTAGCGCCGAGTACACTTCAGAGGCCCTATGAGAAAGGAGGGCTGAGAATACCGAATTTTGAGCTATATTACCTTGCATGTCAGTTGCAGTATGTGGTAGGCTTGCTTGCGGACAATCCTACATCGGATACGGCTCTCCTACAGCCATCAATAAAACACCTACACTTAAAAGACCTACTATGGGTAACCCCACCAGAGCCGAAGTAATACCCACATTTGGTGAAACTGGGCATGCAAGTGTGGCGTAGAACATGTAAGAAACTAAAGATCAAAGACTCAGTATCACCAAATATATCACTGGCAGCGGTAATGACGGATAGCAGAGGTTTTAAGGCCAGCGTGCAACTTTATTGAGGTGTGTAGGATTGCTATAATTGGGGATCTGAGGGGGAAATGGTACCCTACTAAGTTTTCGAGAGTTACAGGAGATATCAGGAATACATGTAGGTCAATACCTCCTGCATCAAACTATTCTGGAAACAGTTAAGAAAAGGTGGCCATCAGTTGGGGGACACAGGATAGGATGTGATGCAGTGGAAACAATAATAAATATTTCAGAGGGCGGGCATGCTATATCAAGATTATAAAATTGTTATTAGAAAATCACTCAGGAGAGGAACTGCAAACTAGGTTGAATAGGAAATCGGAGTTGGGCAAGTCCTTTACAGACAAGGAATGGTTGAGGGATCTATATTATCATAAGAGGGTTTCCAGAAATGCGAGACTGCACCTGTTGCAACTGCATGTAACACAGAGCTTACTTAACACTGAGAATAATAGCGGGATTCAAAAGGTGCAGATAGACAAAGTTGCCCCAAATGTAATACTAATAATGCTGGAATGCACCATATGTTTTGGCAATGCTCAACTATAAAGAAGTTCTGGGCGGACATTCCCCAAAAGATGTCTAAAGGTGAAATAGAATTGGACGGCCAGTCCCCGGCAGCCTGCATATTGGGCATATTCCAGAGGAGCAAGAATAGGAGGACGCTGTGGAAACTGAAGGACTTAGCAAATATGTTGGCTAAGCGCTGCATAGCCATGAACTGGAAATCAGGGGCAGGCCCGCTTGTTGAAGTGTGGTGGAGGGATTTGCAAAAATGGACAATAGCTGAGACTGTGGTATGGCAATACCCTGGGGAGGATAGGCTACATTGGACAGAACTCACACTAACTTTATTTAAGCCAGGGCACGCGGGAGAACGGTGCCAAGAGGATCAAGAAGAGTTAAGACTCATAAAAGAGATGGGTACACGGACAAAGTGACGGGAAGAAGAGGAAAGATATTATATTAAGGCTAGTTGGGTTAAGGTGGAGGGGGGAGGGAGAGGTTCTTATGTAAGACACGGTGCAGCACAAAAATTGTCAATCGAGACTTGTAATTGCCTAATCATATAATTGTGGAGTATGACTATCTGTATGCAGTTAACCACATGTCCAGGTGTTTTTTTTAAACAATTTATTAGAAAGTCTGCTAGGGTCTGGAGCCCTTCGATTGCTGGCTTTACGAATAAGTATATTCACCAAGCCTTGGTCGACGTCCAGTTGCCAGGTATTATCACTTACAATTTCATTAGCCCCATAAAACGCGACCAAGTTTTTATCCCCAGCATCATGTAATTCAAAATTGACACATTTTTCCCTTTTTATGTGTGATGTTTATACAGTCTCATTTTTAATCAACAAAACTTGCCAATACAAATAAAATAAAGAAGGCTGTTGCACAGTTTGGTCCATAGACAGTGGAGTGCTTTGGCAAGTACTGCCCTGCGAGTAAGCGAGAGAAGTTTGAACCACCTCACTATGGATTGGATCGACTGCCACAAAAATATTTGTAAAGCATCAAATGGTATTGTCAAAAACAAAAGGCAGTGTCTTTACTTTATTGTATTGCTATCGTAACTAAACACAGGGTACTAGTTTAATGGTAAACTGATCATCTGAAGTTCTTAATCTCATGAAAAACAAATGGAGACTTCTTTAACCACCAGATTTAGTAAAAACACTAATTGAATCCACTCTCAAACTTGAAGGTATTTAGCCAATTTGCATAGGAAACAACATTTGAACTGTCACACTTTAAAATTGCTTCAAAGCATTTTGTCACTTGGGGAACTTATTTGCAATATACTATCTGAAATTAAAACCTCAGCACTTTGCACTTTCTGTACTGTGAGGAACCTGAGGGCATCCCCTCCCATCTACTCCCCTTGGGTCCTCTTCTCAGGTGGCCAGGGACAGCCCATCGCTTTTGTATCCCAACCCTAGGGGTGGATATGCGAGGGAGGATCACCTGGGTAGTGGGACCCTGGGGAGTGGATGTCTTTAGGTGAGGCCTGGAATCCCCCTTTCCCTTGTCAAAATGCACCTTATGCCCCCTCCCCCCACTGTCTTTTTAGGTTATCAGTCTGGCCCTCTTTCACACACACACACACACACAAACTGTCCCACATTCATATTCCTTTAAGACTGGGACGAGGAAGAGGCAACTGGGAGTAATGCACCCTTCCCTTAGTGCACACCACTATGGTAGTGAGAAGACTGAAGCACGACTACAATGGTCAGGCAAGTCCCACTAAGAAGGCGAATTGTGGTCAGGCAAAGGACTGAGAGGTACAAAAAGGGAAACAGGCGAGAGGAAAGTAGAAACCCGCCTGGGAATGAGGACGCGGCGATCCGATGTGGAGCAGGCTAGAGAGGGGCCGGTGAAAAGGACACCAAGCACTGCAGAAGTGCAAGAAAGATGCGGAGGCCAGAACGGGCCACACAAGGGTTGAGAGCTCTGCAGAACCCTGTGCTGTGTGTCCACAAGCTCAGCTGTGGGACACAGAAGACTCTAAGACTTCGCAGACCACAGCAGCAGGTTTCTGAAGAGGCGAGCGCTGCTCACCGGAGCTCCTGACAAGTGAAGGGGGAGCGAAAGAAAGTCGGAGAAGAAACAAAAGGCACCCGGAGGAGCGGCCACAGACTGGTGAGTGACAGAGGAGGCGGGGGGGCACTAATGCGGGGGGAGCTCCAGGGGCTGGATTTGGGTACAGGAAGAGGTCGCTTGAATAAAACCTTTTAATGAATGGGTCTGGAAACCAAATGGGACATTATTGAATACTGATCAAACTGCAAAGTACTTTATGAGTTCTTGAATACCAAACTAAGGAAAAGTTATGCAAAGTATATGCAAAATACCACAAGAGTGAAAAGAAAGTGATGTGCATTTATGAACACAGTAAAAAGAAAGCAATAAGCCTTGATGCACCACGTGGAAGTATGAGCCAAGTGAAAACCAGTAATGAGAGCTTGTGAAACAATTGAAAAGCAAATAAAGTGAACTGGGTGAAAGTCAAGCTGTGGCAGAGTCAAGAGACTGCCAAGGAGAAAAAGAAATGAAAGTTGTCTAATGTCACAGGTTCAGAGAGGAAGTCCAATGAGAACAAGTGAACATAAAGTGCCATGGGTTATCCGTTGCGTGATGTGTAATGGGTGGACCATGTGGTCCGACAACTGCGCCTAGACCGAGTAACCCTTACTTGGAGAGAATCAAAGTAAGTCAAGATACAGAGGCTGTGGTGTGTTACACATGCTAAAGTGATTGAAGAAAGGATCAGGGTATGTGAACCGTTGAAAAGCCTGAAAAGTTACAAAGTGAAAGTTGAGAAGGTTGAATTTACTGATTTTGGAAACTAGAAGAGCTGCCTTATGAGGCAAGGGAACCCCAAGACTTTGTGAACTGAGTTGAACTTGGAGGAGGGAACCCTGAGGCCTTTTTGTGGAACTGTGTTGAACTTGGGGAAGGGGAAGCTGAAATGCAAGCCAGGAGCTTGAGGATGCTCACAACTTTATTTTGAAAACTCTTTCTTTGGTTGCTGACATGCCTACACATTGTAGATCTTTAGTTGTGAGGGCAAGTATAGGTTTTGGACACAGACGGACCTTTGAGATGAACTTAATGACACAGACTATCCTTAGTATCTTTAGGTAGGGAAATCCCACCTTCGCATAGGGCAAGTTAGGCCTTACTATTATCCTGACATTTGAGAAATAAACCATTTTATTTTAGAAAAGTGAATCTGTTGTCTCTGTCTTACTTCATGATCCCTTCACAGTACATCATATCCCGAAAGAAGAAAAAACGAGACTCAATGAAAAAAAGGTTTGAATACATTGTTTGACAATGCAATAAAGCAGGGAGTCTCAGATTTCCCTGTTTTGCATTTCCTTCGGCATCCCACAATGCCCACATTAACCTCCCCCAACCCCCTAACAGCAGCTTCCGCAGCATCATTCTGTGAAATGGGGACTTCACTGTATCCATCACTGCCTGCTTAGTCAGAACAAGGCACGTCATTAGGCAACATACCTTTGCCCTGCATTATTTTAATTTAGAGGTTCTGCTTTTTTTAATATAAAATTGTAAAGGCATGCACAGTAGATGTACATTTTGAACACATAACCGCTTGGTCTTCCTCCCCACATTTCTAACCATAGTATTGGAAAACATTCACAAATATCCAGATTCTATTACTACAAGGAGCATCCTACCATTGCCCACATACAGAAACAATATATGAAAAAAGGAATTATGTCCTTTGGCAAAAAGAGGTGAAAGATTACTTTTCGGCAAAAAAAAAGAAATCTCCTACCATTAACATGGAAAGGCAAATAAAGTAAGACCAGCTCTTAAAGGAAAATGGATCAGAGGGTGCTTCGTCCCGCTACCACCAGTTAAGTATGTCCTATAAATTAAAAGTGATGCTGCTTACATTATAAGGCATAGTCATGCTAATGGAATGGAATTTGAGATGGCTGTCTAAATTGGATAGAAATATTTTATGCTGTCTCTTTGGACTGCCTCAGGGATTGCAAGTGGAGGCCATTAGACTTTAAATTAATATAAAATCCTTATATGCAATAGCTGTACAAAAAAAGTTGATGTAGTTTAAGATTATTAACTTGAGCAAATTAATTATATGGCATTTTAAACAATGCCATCAAGATAGGTTTTAACATAGTTTTGGTAAAATACAGAAGCGCTTGTGAAAGACTGAAAGTGGGGAGTGGAAGGGGCGAATATAAATGAAGGGATTTTTATGGAAAATGTGATTAAAAAAGTTCCTCTCTGGGAAAGGGTCAAGCAATTTGAACACCTAAGAAAGCGGAATAGCTTACGGCTACTAACATTTTTTACCCTATGTATAGGGCTTTCCAATCATATATACTACAATTCAGAGAAATGTTGCCAGAACGTCTTTTTTAAATTTGGATTAAATTGATTGTCCGCTGGCGAATTTCTGGGAGCTAAGAATAAAAAATGTCATTATCTCGAAATTGCGAATATTGTAAACGAGAGAAATCAGAAAGAAACATCATCCGATTGTATGTTTAGCACTGCATGATCTTTGCAACAAACATTCTGAAAATTGTGCATTAATGAGCAATAGCACTAGGGAGGATCTCATTTGGAATAGGATTTGGGAATGGTAAGCAGAGGTCTTAAATCATTGCAACTATAATGTTCTGTAAAGATATTGGAATTGTGTAACTGTACATGATGTTCTACATTACAGTATAAGGTTTTGTGTAAACCAAAGTACTGGTTAATAGAATACATTGAGAAATGAAGAGAGACAAATTCAAAGAAACACTCGAAGACGACTAGACGCACAATTCCATGCCCTCTCTTAGATGATCAATGAACCGATATCCAATTGGGGTGGATGTTCAAACTGCACGATTGTCATAGAACAAATTAAAGGATTCATGCATAACTATAAATTATGGGCTGTTCAACCTCTTGCTAGACATCTTGACGCTATCGAAAACAGAATAGTAAAGAAACTTTAAAAAAACAAGTATGCCACAAAAAGCATTATAAAATGATGCAGTTTTAGCTGGGCTTGTTAAGCAAGCACTATACCTGATTAAAGCTGGATTTTTTCCTCTCCAATTTAGAGGAATTAATGATGTCTGGTGTTAACATTGCCGATCTAGAAAATAAACGAAAAAGCAGTACATTAATAGATCAACACCTTTCTGAGCAAATTGTCAGTGTGCAGAAAACCACATTCACGGTCATGCAATCTCTTCACTGGCTTCATCGGGTAATGAAAGTTTTGACATTTACGAAGAACGCGGGCTTGCAACATTTAATACGTTTGCCGCACAATAAATCTAAGCCATTAAAAGACATCTCCCTTCGCTGGTGACTGATGACATAGTGAGTGTGTGGCATAATGGAGCATTTAGAATGTGCAGATAAATCCTTTTGTTTTCACTGTTTTAATCAAGCCACAGGTCTGCTCAGAGCACACCTGGTGGACAGAGTTCTTGGCTCCTCCATTCACGTACAAATGAAACAACCAGCCAAACTGCAAACAAGAAAGCTTCTGTATATTCAGAACACACCTGGCAGACTTACAGGAGGACTGCCAACCTGCCAATGGATCCAGATACAGTCGGGTATAATCAGGCGTGCGGGTGCAGACATTCATGGGGTTCATGAATAAAGACTGGGGACGAATTTGCAAAAAGCCAATGGGTCTGATTGCGCTTTCAGAGTCCTCTCTAGTGCACTTGTGTTGTGCTAAAAGACACATGCTATACCGCCTTGGTTCAAGCATGTGTGAGCTGCCATACAGATGAAGATAAACGTCAATTTTAATGGATTTTCTCTGTATGGGCAGGTGCAGGTTAAGTTTTTTTTTTTAAAACAGTGAAGAACTTTCTCCAGTAGATGTTCTCTCTGGAGGTAGTTCACCTCAAACAGGAAGAGCCCCTAGGTGTTTGGGCTGGGGGTCCTTTGTCAGAACGAGAATGACCTGTGCGGGTAATACTGTGCACTAGGTTTAGCCGTTCTATAGCCGACCGGTTTCTGTGGGACAAAATTGGTGGGCCACATTCATCAGGGCTTGGCAAGGCATCTTAGTGTGTGCCTGCTGTAATTCATGTCTGGCAGCAGTGTCTGCATAGCTTCAAAACCTCTCCCTGTAGGGGTGACAGGAGGGAGGGGAGAGAGATGGAGCATGGGTAAGTGTCCATTATAAAACCTTTGTGATAGGTTTATCTGAAAACACTGCAATTCTAAGTCAAAACAGAGGGGAGAAGGCTTACCCACTCGGTGTGGTCTGGAAACTCAGCCCGGGGGGGGGGGTGAGACGGCCCGGAACCTGGGGGCCAAAAGACACTGATTACTGTCAGCTATGATGCATTGGTGCATCGTGTCGGGAAAGCTACATACAGCAAAACATTTGCTATCTACTTGAACCAAATTTGGTGATTCTACTGTGTGAGGCTGCACGCCCATGGCGTTGCAGCTTTAAGTTTAGCTATACACCAAGAACACCCTGTGTCTACACACCGAGCGTCGAACTGTGTCTTCCTTAGTGTGAAAAAGATTTTGGGCAACACACAGTCTGAATACCCAAAAATAGTCCCCATTGTTTTTGTTTAGTTCATGAATAAAGGTCATGTTTTGATCAAGGGTGCCCAGTATGCACATTTCGAAACAGGTTAGAAGATTGCAATCAGGTTTAAAAGAAGGCATAAGGGAAACATCTGATTTATTGATGTTTCCCCTTCCATGTTCTTGTCTAAGCCTATCAAAAGATACCAGAATGCAAACTTGTGTGGTTGTTTGCTAGAAGCCTGGGCCCAGAGTGTGCCGGTGAATAATTTGTGTTCATGAATAGACAGAAGACATGTGCATACATTTTAAGCAGAACACTTTTCACCTTTAGGTCCAACATGTATGTAATCAACAGTAAGGAGAACAGAACATCTGAACATTAGGGGCTCGGCCATCTTAAAGTGTTACAATTCTTCTTTGAAATATGACTAAATGTTTCCTCTAAACGTGTACTAATGATTCTAAAGGCCTACAAATCCAGTGGTCGAAGTGAGTGGGAGCGGTGCTCCTCTACTTTTTTTAATTAAGTTTTACTGCTCCTATACGAAACCGTTCCGGAATGGTTTCGTTTTAAAATAACAGTGTAGGAAGAAGTTGAAACTTGCACTTTCAGTGCAATGCACAGAACGTTCCCTTAAACAGCAGGTGCATGGGTTTGGGGGTTTGTATTGTGTGCAGGAGGTGGTGTGGTGATGGGGTTTGTGGGGAGTGGGTGCAGGCTAGCAGGGAACATAGTTCCACTACTTCTTTTCGTACACTTCAACCACTGTACAAATCTGAAGTACCCTTTAGCCATTGGTGAGTAGAAAATGGTGTGCTGTGTACATGTATTGAATGCAGAGGTTGAGTGGCTTTCAGTGCCTGGCTAGTAGCTTGCAGTCTGCCATTGTAACCCCTGAAATAAGATTCTGAAAGATTACAAACGAAAACAAGGATAGAATGTTAACAAGTACAAAAGTAAACCGGTCATCTATATTCATTTTTATCCCTTTCTTTTTAGAATGATTGTCCATACAATCCGAAATCCGATTGGAACAAAAACCTTACATCAAGAAGAAACTCGGAGGCACCGCTTTATACCACTTAGCCGCGAAAACCAGGAACAACATCCCAAAAGTAATAAGGAACACCACAGATCACCTTAAATTCAGAAAATTACTAATAACCTACCTCTTCAACACCAGAGACTAAAACCGAAACAACAATAAGACAAACGACTCAAAAAAGGACATTGACAAACCCCTAGAACGACAGAAGTACTCCGAGCACCAGTAGGGCTGACGCTGGACACAGGGGTCCACCCGCGAGACCCAGGGAGACGGAAGCAACGACTCCAGCCAACCCTTACCATCCCCCACCGCCCGTACAGCCACAACTAGGTACCACAGGGCTGTGGAACGGACGAGATACCACCAATCACCCCACAATCGGAAGTATGGACACTAGCAGCTGCGCTAATCATGTGGGGGGGGGTGAGGAGCATGCAAAGTTATTAAGGGAGCGGGCGGAGGGGACAGCTAAATCCTCAAACGGCCTCGAATGCAAAAATGGGCACATACCTCCTGAGGCACAGGGCGTACAAGCATCCCGTCGTGTAAGATTACACAAGCCCAACTGGCTCAATCCAGGATAGAGATACCAACTAACCAAGACCACTAACAATTTCCTTCTCTGCATACACCTCTCAAACTCCAAATCAAACACAACCACAAACCTCTAGCACAGCAAACCGCAAGAACTTCACTACACTGCAACAACAAAACAAAACACACAGACTCGCACATCAGCACACGACGACTACCGGCCGCATACACCCCAGGCCCAGCCGACGGAACCACCGGGCTGAAGCTGCCAACAGCACATCACTGCAATCTTGCACTTTTCCAGCCTCCACCCACTAACCCACCCCTCCCTCCCTCTTTCAGAGCCGCCAGAGCGCCAGGGGACCACTCCGGTGGCGATAGTGCGCGGTACAAATGACCTTTAACATTAACATTAACATACACTTGGGGATATTTGGTCCCTTTGATTTTGCCGTGGTTGTAGGGCAGCTTCCTTATGCGTAACCACTGGCTTTAGGTTTTCAATACATTTTCCAATCACTTCTTACATGGTTGCATTTGCTTCATACTTAAGCAGAGTAGAACTCCGGTTTTAGCACATTTTCTGGGTGTTTTATCTTCTACCTATAAATCAAATAAGTCTAAATTCTTTACAAGACAGTGTTAATGGTCTAGTACCTTGCGTACGAAACTCGCACAGGAGCGCAACTACCATAGGCTCACAAGCGCATTAACAATGCTGTTCAGTTGACCCTTCCTTACCTCATTTCCACCACTAAACATTCTGATCTAAAGGATAATCTCATGTTGGGGCTCTGGAAGAGTTAAGTGTTGAATGACACCCATTTGCTTCCTAGTAGCCTCCCCACACCTTATCTTTTCTACCGCCTCTGCCTTGCTACTGGCCTTCTTGAAGGGTCTCTGTATACAAGCAGAGCAACACTGAACTGTGAATAAATAAAACTATGTTTTTAAAGATGGCATGACAGCTGTGCAGAGAAAGGTGTGCAACAAATTTGCCTAAATACCTTTTGCAAAGTTTTATTTTTATTTTTTAAAGTCCACATTTTTAAAAAGTACTTGTGACAAACCCTACATTACAACAGTACACATAGTAACCCTAAACATTTAAGTTGCTATGACTGTAAGGAAGGCATGGTATCAATAATAGGCAGACACAAGTGATCACAGTTCCAGGGAGTTTATTAAACTGTATAGGTAGGGTGGAGGAAAAAAGGCTTAATCTAAACCTAAATTTAAGATGGGAGCAACTAAGACCATCAAATAATAATAAGGCAGTCCTAGTGGCATCAGGTCAATAAAAGGGCCTATACTAAGAAAAACCTATTGCCACTCCTTACGCTAAATACAAAAAGGGTGTGTGATTGGGTTTCACAAGAAAGAAAGAAGTGTTCACAAATGATAAGTCAGGATGCGTTAGCCAGGGGTCTCCCTTCCCCACGTTTTGAGCACAGGACAAGGCGGGACTCCTGAGCAGAGCACACTCTCAAGCTTTCCCAGCACAAGACAACAGTTCCGATTCACGTATCAGGACCTTTCGGTGGTAAAGTCTCTTTTCTACAAAAAAAGTTTCTTGCCCCAAGGACCTGATGGGTTTCAAAATAAACAAACAAAAGAAGTTCAGTTTCAAATGTAAATTGGGTGATTGCTTCAGCCGTGGGTCCCCCACTTCCGGGCGCAGACCCCTCAAACAGTTCTTACCAATATCAGGAGGTTGTTTTTCCCGCTTCTGAGTATCTGATAGGTTCAAACAACAAAAGAAGTTGTGGTGACGATTCTTCAGCCCTGGGTCGTCTCTGCCGGGCGCATACTCCTCTTGAATATCAGCCTCCCTCACGTCGGGTTCACTCTGGCCCATATTCAAAATGACTTCTCGATTGCATTCAGGTGTCGTTTGGGTGATGGATTCTCACCTCTGGATCTCCCTTTTCTGGGCTCAGACCCTTTTCAAACGTTTGCTTCCCTCCGTCGGGTTCACTCTGGCTTTTGCCAAGATATTTTCTCCCTGGCATTCACAAATCTTAATGTCTTTTTAAACAGTTCTCCGTGGACATCCATCTGCTAGGTTCACTTTTGTCAACACACTGTTTCTTGGGTCTTTTGACTTTGCCCCTCTTTATTGGCATCCCTCTGCCGGGTTCACTCTTGTCACCTTACAATTTCTTTTGTTTTCTTTTGCTGTGGGATTAACTTCCCTTGCGTTTCTCAACGGTTTCTCGATCAAAGACTTTTGACTGTACAGGGATTTTAATAGACCCCTGTATGACCACTTTGACTTTTGACAGCTCTCGTACGGCCTTCTGGAATCAGTAGTTTATCAACACGGGATCAACCAGAGTCTCTCGAGTCAGCACAAATGTGGTGCCGATCCCCTCTGCAGCTGGTCTTCCCTTAACAATTTACAGTTCTTTGAACTTTCCTCAATGTGACACTTTGCGACTTTAATTCAACACAGTTCGGTTTCTGATGAGTTCTCCCGTTGACTCACTGGCTGTGATGTACCGCTTTCCTTTTCAGTATGTCTGGAGTCAAGGCCGGTACCACGGTAGCAGGCGTCTCCCTCTGTCCTGCTTATCAGCTTAGGCACGCTCTGTGTAACGTTGACACCTGCTGCAAAACACTTGGGCTATTGTTTGCAGTCTTACAATTACTTCTATAGAAGTGCAGGAGTGCAGAATAACGCGAAGCGTTTTCTGCTGTTTGGTTGTGGATTTGGGCCGGAAGGGGCAAGGTCGCTGCTCTCCTGGTCAGTCTCTCACCTCTCGGCACCTTACTCATCCTCTTGAACTGCCGAGCTTGGATAGCTCTCTCGTCATGCGGTTTGCCTTGCTCGTCCTGTGCTCTTGCGCTCCACCTTTTATCCCTGTGGGGGAAGGGAAAGTGCCTTTGGGTGTGTGCGATTCTGGTCAATTGCCCGACTTCGCCTGACCCTTGTGTTGGAACATAGTTTTGCTTTATCTTGGCCACGTGAGGAGAGCTAGCACTTGCATTCCCCGGCCCTTTGGAAAATCAATGATTGGACTCATAGGCAAATAACCTCACATAACACGTTCGCTATAAAAGTTATATGAATGGCTCGTTATAAGCACTTTATTCAAATATAACATACATAAGGAAAAATAAACATATAGTTAATAATACAAAACATATAAGAATAGCTTTAAAGTTAACATTGCTGCAGAAGACACCTTCAACTCGGCCACAACAACACTTAGTCCCAGAGCAGGTAGGCAAAGAGATCACTCGCCCTAAGAGGGTATAGAGCGGAGCATCCTCCTGTCACAATCCATGCCCCTGACCCCCTAAGGTATAACAGCCCCCTGGCAGCAGTGGGGCTAAAGCCCTTCACATTGGCCCCAAGGGCCTTAAAACTCCATCAGAAACATACATGCAGTCAGTCCTGGCGCCTTTGGCGCCAGGCTCATTATCAGGAATAAAGCAATACCAGTTTTGGACCTTAATCCAACATGGAGGCCTATTACACAACTCAGTTCTTTAGAACCAAGCCATGCGGTCTAGTGTTTTGGTTGTGGCTGGGCCTGGAACTACTTTACCTGGGCTATTTAAACCACAACCAAACAGCAGAACACGCTTCGCGTTATTCTGCACTCCTGCAGCGTAACGCTCACCATGTCCAGCTCCTGCTCATCTGCTTCTCCGGCGGCCTGATCCTGAAGCCCTAGATCTGGATTCCATTAATAACCTGGAAGAACAAGAACAGCATTAGCGAGCAAGAACTGTGAAGTAATCGGTCTTAAATCCATCCTGCGCTTCGCTTACGTTGCCCATCTCCGGAGTTTGCTGCAACCTGCAAAGGTAAAGAAACAAGGACAGCATTAATAACAATTCTTACCTGGGGAAGCAGCGAGTCCTGGCAGCACTCTGGGGTTCTCTTAACTCGCCCATCTCTGGGTTTCACCGCAACCTGCAAGGGAGAAGGAACAAGGTCAGCATTAACAAAGCACTTACCTGGGCAAGTAGCGCTTGGATCGCTCATCACTCCGGAACATAAGGTTAGCAATTAACCCCAATCAACAGTGCAGCGCTCTGCGCATCAATAACTCACTGTGGTCTTCGCCATAAGCACGGCAACTCGGAGATAGCAACCATCCCTGCGAAAACAAAAAGACAATGTTAGGGAACAGCGTTGTGGAGCAAGATGCAGAGAAGACAGAGAAAACGGAGGGAAAGAAAGAAACAGAATAAAGACGCAAAAGACATTATAACTCACTTGGAAGACAGCAAGCGGAGTCGGAGTAACACCCGGTCTGGACCAGACATGAGGGCACACGGACCAGTGAAGCAACTAGGTCCACGGAACGCCCGCACCAACCATGCGCCCCTGCACAGAGACGCAGGACGGAGTGTTCAACGCACAAAAACCTAAGGTGAGCAATAACCCCAAGGGAGGGGATTTGGACAAGAGGGAGGTGGGAGTCCACCCATCACAGAACCAGTATCTTAACCCTCCATTCTCCCGTTATAGGCGCTACCCAACGTCTGGCACATAACCAAGCAGAGAGGGGTCCGGGATAGCGCTTAGATCTCCATCCAGTATCGTGTGGCGCCCCCGTGGATACCAGGTGACCGTAACACCTCCCTCCCAGTGAGACTGCAACACCCGGGGTCCAAATTCTAACTGAACTGTTCCAGTAACTACCTTCTCTCTTTATGGGGCTACTTCCGATCCCCGCCCCTCCTGGGTTACCAGAATGCTCCCGAAGAGCAGATAATAAGCATGGGGGGCAAAGAGTGGAATATTCCAGTTAGAAGTGGAGAAAACCCAGATTCTCCCCCTGCTTTCGTTCCCAGTGTGCCGTATCACTGCACCTGCAGAGCGCTCCGACTCCCTGTCTGGCTTGTCCTTCGGCCGACAATACAACTATTCTCCACAGTTAGTTCATCTGACATCAATATGCGACCTTGCCTCTTCTTTCATTGCTTTTTTTATTGCGGTCATGGAAGTGAATACCCAAAATGGCCGTGTGTCGGCACCATGTTTTTTAGCTCATTTTTTTCACACACACCACAGACATGTCAGGTAAACGGCTCTGGTGTTTGTCCGTCGTCTATCAGAAAGGGGGGGGGGGGCAGAGGGAGTGTCCCCCTGAGACTTCCCGTGTACCCCCATCCAGGTGATCCTCCCTCACTGGTCCACCCCCAGGAAAAGGATCCAATAGCTATGGCTGTGTCCTGGCCACCCGGATGACAGATCCCCAGGGACTAGTCAGTGAGACACCTTCAGGTTTCTCACACGGCCGAGAACTGCGCATCATAACGGCCAATCTCCTTAATTAACATGAATAATAAGTTATTCGCTAAGGTGCTCATTAATAGGCTGCTCCCCTAGATGACACGTCTGGTGCTGGCAGATCAGGCCAGGTTTGTCCCGAGAAGGAACACGACATATGGGTTGTGCTGTCATTTTGGGGTCCTGGCAGCACTTGAGCAGGAGTCGCAGGCTGCCGCAGTTTTTTTAGGTATCAAAAAGGCATTTGACTCCGTTGAATGGCCATACTTATTCACAGATATCCAGCCTCTTTATAGTGTTGGTATCTCTACTATATGTTAACACAACAGCGTGGATTGTGGTAGGGCGGGCGAGATCTGAAAGTTTTGATATGGGAAGGGGGAACACAGCAAGGCTGTCCGCTTCCCCCTCTCCTCTTTGCTCTAGCGATGGAGCCACTGGCAGCGATTCTGAGAGAGAGGGGCGGAGGCTGGGACCACATAGGCTGATCATCTCTTTATATGCGGATGATGTAGTCCTCTTCATCAGCGGCCCAGCATGCAACCTGGACCCAGTGATGCAGGAGGTGCTCAGGTTCTGAGTCTTTCCCGTTATGGAGAGGACGAGAGATATTGGGGACTAATTCGGCCTCTGGTGCGAGTCTTCCAGGGTCCGGTACCTGGGGGTGGAGGTGTCACATAGTCGAAGAGTTGTTTTGAGTCAATTATGGGCAGATGGTTGGGTGATCCAGGAGGTGGTGGCGAGATGGCGATCGCTCCCGCTCACACTGTTGAGCCGAATCTCGATTGTAAAAATTATTGCACTTCTCAAACTCTTATACCTTTTCCTCAATGTCCCTCGGTTTCTATCTGGCAGCGTTTTCCTAAGATTATGGGGGCTCACTCTCGATCTGCTATCGCGGGTATGCCGGCGAGGGTGCCGTATTATATGCTGACACAAACGTTTTGGAGGCGGGGGGCTGGCTATGCCGGATTTGGAACGTTATTATTGGCCAGTGCAGGCACACTTCCTGGCACATTGGTATGCCACCCACTTCTTTCAAACTCATGTACAAGTGGAAAGGGCGCTGGACACCCAGGATCTGCTGCATTCTGTGGTCCTCAGGGCTCCCTGAACATTAAGATCACCTGTGCGATCTGGAAGGTCGTCACGGGAAAGATGGGTGTTTGCACACTATACTCACTCCTCCAACCTGTTTGGCATGTGGCAGGGCTGGCTATATCGGGGGAGCAAGCCCATCTTCGGTGGGTGGCAAAGCTGGGCATTGTTATGTTTGGGGATATTTTGTTTTTATTGCACATGAGTTTCTTTCCCTACAGCAGGCAAAAGAGAGAGAGGGGGTGGACTCCGCTCTGCAGATCTTTTTGTAATTCCGGGTGCGTTACGCGCTCAAGGCATTATTCACCTTATTCCCAAAACAGTCTCCCACGTGGGGGTTGTGTTGCATACAGTCATGATGTAGAAACTGCTTTTATTCGAACTTTACTGCTTCACGCCCGGCCACCTGAGGTCTCGGCTCCATATGTACAATACTGGATTACAGCAGCTGAATAAGAATCTAGTATGGAATGGCGAACAAACTATGTAAAATTCATTGCTGGTACATACTGTATTCTGCCTAGGGTAGGTCGCAGGATGGATCAGACTCTTTATGTGGTTGATGCAAAATTAAAAATAAAGTATAAAAAAAAAAGAAAACGGGCAAAGATCTGCAAGGACGTCCACATAGTGGTGACCAGCATGACCTTACCTCAAGGTAATTGGCCATGTCCCACAAATGGTGTTATGAATAACCACACTTTATATACTAGACAGAAATGGATAAATAGACCTTGTTGCCACAAACCTGGACAGACCACTACCTTATCCAGTTCGAGATGACAACAGTACCAATTAACAACAAAACCTGTCTCATAGCACCTTCATGCCCCACAAGAAACAAGTGGAACATTACGGCTGAGGCAATCACGTCCCTTGTTATCCCCACTCTTCATGCCTTACCTAACAAAAGCGACCCCAACGTCCTTGTAGATGCCTATAATGCATCCATGATCAAAGCTATTGATTCAATAGCACCTCTCAAAATGCGTAAAGCAAACCAAGAGCCCATGTGAATTCATGGTTTACCCCTGAATTAAAAGTGCTCCACACTGAAAAAAGAAATCAAGAAACTCTCTGGAAACGCACACCCTCCCATGAGAAAAAAACCAACCTAGTCGCCATATCCACTAAATACAAAAATGAGATAATCCACACCAAATGAGAGACCTATAATAACAGAATAAATCAAGCAGGCTCTAGAACTAAAGAACTTTTCACCATCCTGAGAGAAATGGAGACACCCAACCCACCTATAGATATATGCACAAAAGACAAACTTTGGTGTACCAACATTCAAAGTGCGTTGACCAATACAATTACCAATCTTCAGACCAAAATAGCATACAAACGCAAACAACTTACTAACCAAACAAATACTAAACACCTCATGGAAGTACAGAACCACCCAACCCCACCCCCATTGCTTCATGGCTTCAAATTCTCTAATGTATCTGTACCGGATGTACAAAAAATCATTGCCTCTCTGAAACCATCCAACTGCCAGGGCGAAAGTTGTCCAGCACAGATTATCAAGGATGCAGCCAGAGACTTGGCCCCATTTATTACTAACCTCATCAACTCCTCCTTCACTAGCGGTGTAGTACCTAGCAACCTGTAGGAATCCTGGGTACTCCCACTACTCAAAAAACAAACTCTCGACCACACGATTCCAACCAACTACAGACCGATCACTATGGTCCCATTTTTACTAAAGAGTCTAGATAAGGTTGCTTACTTACAAATCCAGGACTATCTCAAAGCCAACAAACTTTTAGGATCGCGACAATCTGGTTTTAGACCTCAACATGGGACAGAAACCGCCCTAGTTGACATAAAAAGCCAGATTGATGACCTGAAGGACAAAAGGTAGATTGGCCGTCCTGCTACTCCTAGACCTGTCTGCGGCATTCGACCAGGTCGATCATAAGGTACTCTGCGATCACCTGGAAACAGCAACTTTCTTTTCCAAATCTGCAATCACATGGATACAATAATTCCTAAACAAAAAGGACCATGCAAGTATTCTCACCCACCGCAGCAGCTGACCCCATACCGATCACCTGCAGCGTGCCCCAAGGGTCTTGCGTCTCGCCCACTTTCTACAACATCTTTACAAAGCAGTTGTTTGATAAATTGGATCGTCTGGATGTCACCTACACCAACTATGCAGATGACACCCAGATACTCCTACCCTTGACAGGCTCATATGACACAGTCGTACTTTGGGTAAACGAAATCTACACAATCATTCAGGCATGGATGGCCACCCATGGCCTATGCCTGAATGATGATAAAACAAAACTACTCCTAGAGGGCTCCCCAGCCAATTCGAACAAACTTTACCCCAACTACAATTTCTTCAATATAGATGGGAATAATATCCACATTGCCAAAGCTGTAAAAACGCTTGGCTTCTACTTTGACACCACCTCTAACCTCAGTAAACAAGTTAACATGACTGCCTTATCCACTGCCTACACAGGCAAACTGATAAGAGCCTGTAGATCCATGCTATCTACTGCTAACTACCTCATGCTAGCCAGAGCTCTTATAAGCTCTAAATTAGACTATTGCAACAGGCATCACCTAGGCGCCAACAAAACAGTGATTAACAAACTCCAGACTATGCAGAACAACGCTCTTAGAGCCGCCTTAAATATACCCAGAAATGAACACATCTCTGAAACCCGAATACAACACGGATGGCTCTCTATCAATGATAAGATCAAACTTAAATCCTTATGTCTGACTTTTAAAGCACTAAACCACACAGCCCCTCCCTATCTCACAGAAAAACTCACTTGGAGAACTTCCATACACATCACTAGATCTACAGACACCTCTTGTCTGACTGTCCCTCGGTTTAACCTAAAAAGATCTGGAGGTTCTAGCTTCCCCGTACTAGCCTCCCAACTTTGGAACTCCCTCCCATCCGACATCAGGACCCTACAAGTATTTGAGCACTTCAGGGGCAGCGTTATAGCATGACTACTCAGCAAGAACTAAATAACCACTGTGTATGTGTATAGACTAACACCTTTTGCTAAACTGTCTAGCACTGATGTATGTACCAACCAATGCCTATCCATGTAACTGTACCTCTGGGTCAGGTGCGCTATATAAATAAAATAAAGAAACAAACTTACTTTATGGTGATTCAGTCACAATAGTTTCTATTCTGTTGCTCTAGAGACAACGGCACTCACAGGAATCCACTAATGGCACATCTCAAATCTCTTCAGTCCTCATGAAGGCAACAATATTAAGAGATGGAGCACAGAAGTATCTCTGGGGGGTTGAAACACTGTATTGACATTCTTTTGTTCACAATGTCAAGTGAATACATTGTTCAATAAGTACATTTTTGGATTGAGATCATCTTATCACCCGTAGTGACAAGATGAGATGGTGTAAGGTAACAATGTGATTCAACCTACACAACAATTCCCTTTATTAATGTTTGTATGTTGTGAGAAACCTGAAGGTGTCTCACCCGCTAGTCCCCGGGGAGCTGTCATCCAGGTGGCCAGGGCACGGCCATTGCTTTTGGATCCAGGTCCTGAGGGTGGACCAGTGTGGGAGGATCACTGGGATGAGGGGTCCTTGGGGAGTGAAGTGGGACACCTGACAGCGAGACACAGTATCCCATTCCCTGTAACACCTTTTCCCCATCCTGCCAGGGGGAATAGTTGGGAACTCCACCCCCCACCCCCTTTTTCAACTCAAACAGTTTCTCATGGACAGCTATGAGAGAAGACAGACTAACATCAGAGCCGTCTACCTGACATGTCCCAATACAATGGTCCTACGGGGTCAGGCAATTATTGATCATTACACACATCTGACTTCCACTGCACTTCCCCAAGCGGATAAATGGCAGAGTACGAAAGAACACTCTGAGCAAGGCAAAGCACACGAGGAAGCAGCAGTTCCAAGATGGCAATTTAATACAAGGAGAAAGATGGCAAGACCGAAGAGGGTTACAAGGAAGGAAGTGTCCTTGAACTTTTCAGAGAGAGACCGTTACTTTCAAGACCCTTCGAAAATAAGAAACGGAGGACCTGGAATCAAAGCTGAATAAACCTGCACTGTGTCGGAGGTACCCGGGGCTCTCCCGCATCAATAGCCACGGCGGGGAGGATTGCTTGCTGCCGTGCTACTGTCCTTGGCACCCACAACAAAGCAGCATCCGTGAAGTCAGCGCAGCCTTGAGTTGGGGAGAATAGTACCATGGTTCTAAGCAGCAACATTTTTAAGCGATAACTGAAGACAACAGTGTGTGAAGCGTATGTGACAAGCGACGCTAATATAATTAAACAGCAGATGAGTGACTGAACATTTGTAGGCAAGACAGATACCGTAAACAGAGTGGTCTGGTGCCACGTGGGTGCTCCTTCGAAGGTCTCCGTTAGGTATCCAACGGAAAGGTGGCAAATGTAAAAAGGAATTGTGAAATCAAAGTGGTCCTGCAATGGGTCCATTCAAACCCTGTGTACATTCGATACCTGATGCTCACTGAAATTGGTCCGAAACTGGCTGAGGCAGACTAATTGTATTAAGGGGATCTGAGCCCAGCTGAGGGAGATCAGAGGTGAACCATGAGACAACCGAGAAAGAATATCCTATGAAAATTGTGAAAGAGGATCTGAGCCCGGAATAGGGGATCCAAAGTGACGATCATTGTATTAAAGGGAACCGAGCCCAGCTGAGAGGGATTTGGGGTGAACAGTGAATTACCTGAATCGAGTAGTTATAAGAAGAAAATAACTTTGTTTGCTTTGTTGTACCAGGCCCTCTGCATGAAGAGACTTTGATAGGCAAAGAGACTTGGGCACAGAAGGCCCTGATGTGAATGATTGAACTGTATCCTTGTGCTGAAGAAGCCAGAGATTGTGCTAGGCTCGAGTGAACCGCCTTATCCCATGCTGAAAACATGGATAAGGGAGGCCAACAGCTTGAACATCCTGACATATCATTTTTGTGAACACTTTATTTGTATTCAGAGGAAAGGATTGGCAATAGGTTTTTTTAGTATAGGCCCTTTTATTTATACAAGACACCATTAGGACTGGATAATTATTTGATGGCAGTAGCTTGCTCCCATCTGTAGATTTAGGATTAGATAGGCGTTTATCATACCCTTGTTGAAGTTCAATAAACACCCTTGAACTGTGGTCACTTGTGCCAGTCTTACTGTTGATACCATGCCTTCCTTACAAGGTCTATTCCTGTGTAGGCTAGAGTGTTGCAATTCTAAATGTGTTTTTTATACTTGTAAAGGGCATTTATATGGCGCCTTTCGCCATTGGTATGGTCTCAACGTGCTGTAGGATGAACATCCTTTGGGTCCGAAGTAAAGGTATGGGAAATTTGTCAGAGTTCTAGAATGTGTGTGTGCATTTTAGCCAATACTAAGGTAGGTAGGAATAGCCCAGTCCCTGCAAGTCATCCATGTTGAGCTGGCAGAAGGTGGGTGCAGAGGGGTAGTATGGAGAGTGAGATATGTGCATCTATTTTATCATGGGGAATAGCTACATTCTTATGGTAGAGGTGTGCAAATTGTTTGAAGCATGGGAGACATATGGTGTGCAGCTAGAACACATTTCTTGTGGGGGATAGCTGCCTTCTAATGGCAGAGGTATTGTGCCCAGTATGTGAAATAGGAGAAACATTATGTGTGCCGCTAGACCACATTTTAACATGGGGGATAACTACATTCTAATGGCAGTGGTGTTGTGCGATATGCTTTAGACTAATGCCTTGGTGCTGGGGATAGTCTGGAGTGTATGCAAGATAGGCATTATGTGTACAGCTAGATCATCAACTAATGTGTGGGGATGGCTGCATTCTAATTGCAGAGGTGTTGTGCAAAATATGTAAAGCCAGGAGGGACATTCATGTGTGCAGCTAGACCGGAATTCTAATCGTGGGGGGTAGAGGCATTCTAGTGGCAGAGGTGTTGTGAAAAATATGTGACGCAGGAGAGATTATGTGTGCAGATAGACCGAATTCAATTGTGGGTGATAGCTGCCTTCTAAAGGTGGAGGTGTTGTGCAGAGTGCCTTAGGGTAGTGCATGTAGTGGAGGTTGCTGAGAGGCAGTCCCAGGTAGACCAGCCTAAACTTTTAATCTACATGCAATACATTGGCTACCCTAAAAATGAATCCAAATGCAATACCTTGCCGCACCTAAAATTCATCTAAATGTAATACATTTAAGTGTCTTCGTTCCATACATTTGCTCCCCTCAGATTTCTCACAATGCAATAGATTTACCCGCCAAGAAAATTCATTTAAATGCAGTACATTGTATATTTCTCCAATTTATCAAAAAGTAATTAAATACAATACATTAGCTACCCTCACAATTCAGCCAGATGCAACATCTAGGCTACCCCTGAAATCTATCCGCAATCCAATCCGCCAGCAACATCCAAAGTTCACCCAGATGCACCATACTGTCCTTCCTCACAGTTCATCCAAGTGCATTATGTAAGCCACCATCACATTTCATCCAAATACAATACAGTGGTTCATCAGTCGGGGTTGATTTGTTAATTCTGCTGTCCTTCTGTGATTAAGTAAAGAATGTAGGGGTTGAGCCAGGTTTATTCATGGTGCGGAGGGGAATAGCCATGTCTCGACGGCCCTCCGGAAGGTCAGGTAGTACTCTATGCGTCGGATGTTGAGCAGCAAAGAGTTCCAGAAAGTGGGGGCCCCGGGCTAGGACGGAGAAAGTGGTGCTTCCAATTCAGAATTATTTGAAAGGGGGAATCATCAAAAGGGGGGCAGTGCCCGATCGCAGGTTTCTGGTTGGGTGATAGAGGGCGATTTCCTTTTGCAGGTATTTAGGGTCTTGTGTAATGCTTGGTGAGTAATACACATGACTTTGAAAGTGACCTGCTGTCTGATTGGGAGCCAGTGGAGGGTACAAAGGGCTGGGGAGATGTACTCTCTTCGGCCGATGGCAAGTGCCATCCTAGCTGTGGAGTTCTGGACACTTTGAAGGGTTCTGAGTTGGTAGGCAGGGCGCCCAGATAGAGTTTGCATAGTCTAGTCGGGAAAGGACAATGGAAATAATTGCTTTCACGCTGTGGGGGTAGCTGATGTAAGGGAAAATGGGTCTCAGTGTCCGGAGATATAGGTAGCAGGAGTTTGAGACAGTGTTTATGTGTTGTGAAAGAGTCAGGTCAGTGTCCATTGTGCATCCCAGGTTGTCAATTGTATGTAAAAGTGAAAGTTTCCCTTCGGGTTGTCCTATATGTTTATAACTATGTGCAATATGTATATCGAATTTCTTTGAGATATCAAGTTTGTATATGATGACGATTGACTTGGAAATTGTTTTCTTATAATATGTTGGTTCTGGAATAATACAGTTAACCTGAATGGTCCATCTAAAATTCACCCTGATCTTTTTCTTGTGATGTCTTTTTGTAAAGGAGCCTGGGGGATCAGGGTATTAGCCAGGCACCCCCCCTTTTTAAGACCTCAGAATATTGACACTAATCCTCTAACCAAGACTTCAGCACTTACACCAACATTGTGTATTTTCAGGACAAATCACTATTCTGTGGGTGAAGTTGTAAATATGTGTAAAGTAATTGCATTCAAATAAACCTCAACCAGGTATACATCATTTCAAAAATCTGAACACTAATCTCTGATCATTTGTTAAAATATTGCCTGGCTGTAGGGAACAGGATATTAGTTTACGCCTTTGCGTGTAGCCATTAGATTGTACTTACTGGGTCTGAGTTTTTGTGTATGGCTATGGCTGCTTCCAGGTTTCCGTGGTTACAGATTGCTATGGTGGTAGCCAGGGACAGTGTTCGGAAAGAAGAACTGCAAGGTCAAATTCATGCACAGATTAAATCGGTTACAGTCCTGTCCAAGGGAAATTGTTTGCAGTGATTATTTGCTAAAATCTATCTAAATCACGAATAGATCCATTTTAATCATTTTATCTTGGGTATTTATATAGGACGGACTTCGCCTGAAGGGAGGCAGAGCGATTTAAATGGTACACTCAAGGTGGGTTACAGCCAGAGCTGTGAAGGTCACATGTACATGCTTAGGTGTTTACAGAGAAGGTTACACTTGGTGTGACGGGGCATATATTGCATAGGCATATTTACAAGCACAGTGTAGTTTAGTTCAGGGTGATGCTGTTGTGTGGGGGGAGGAAGAGGGTTATTTTGCGTGAAAGAATGGGTTTGAGTTTCTTTCTGAACGCTAGACCTGAGCAGTGAAGTGTTGCACTCATGCAATATGTACACGACTGAAGGTTCTAGTGGAAGAGCCTTAAAACTTGAACAAATTGCATCAGAAGAGCTTGAATTAACCTGCTTTTTATGCTGTGCTGACATAAGAGGCCTAAAAAAAATAAAAGTTATACCCCTCTACATGTGTCAAGTATTTTACATGGCAACAAGGGTCACTTTCTCGGGCTTTCATTTTTAGGTGGCAATGGGACTGACTAGAGGTGCTATGCACTCAAATGCCAGCCGCCCTATCCATTCCTTGTCTGAATTCCTACATGGGAGATGAGTAGGTGCCATGTGCTTCAGTTCTGTGCCCACAAACCAGTCATCAAATTGTTTGGCCCTTTTGCTTAGTGGACTTAAAAAAGGAGTACATTTAAGCAATAAAACACGACATGTGCGGGCATTACAAGGTTAGGTAATGGTATGTGGCAGAGTTATAAGCCCAAGTAAAGCAAGGGCCTTAATGTATGCTTCGTGCCATTACCAGACCGGTAATACCTTCCCACAGAGCACTGCATTGCTATTAGCACCCAGGAATACTTTCTGGGATGCTGTTTTAAAAAATAAATCTTTTTTATTTAGTTGTATTTAGTTTGAAACAAACCTTTACAACTTAAGAATCACAAAACTGTAAACATACACCGAAGCACCATTATGTCTACATATGTAGTAGGCATTTGTAACAAGATTGGATTTACAATAGATTAAAACACATTAAAAGGATTTGCAACAGATCACATACAATCACCTTAAAAATAAAATTTAAGAAAAAGAAACAATCCAATCCTACTGATCTGTGCAAATAGCAAAAATTTACAAAAACACAAAATCATTACTATACTTCTCATGTATGCAAACAGCAGGGGTGTGCGAGTTCAACACATGAAATTAAGATTTTTGATGTGGCTACAGCCATATTACAAAGGCTAAAAAGTACAGCTGATTATGATCCAGTATACAAGTAGGTCCATAATCACTAACTGAATTAGCGCACCCATGTTATTACTGAATAAGGTGCAAATATAGAAGGTTAAAATTCTCCCAGAAACATTGTTCTGTATTAAGTAAATATAAAAAAATAAGTAAATATTAAAAAGTTAAGCATAAACCCAAAGTTTATTCTTTTCCTTTATAATCCGATTCATTTTTGCAGAGAGTGCATCACAGATAATTGTCAGTAGCCAAGTTAAGGACAGAACTAAAATAATATTGGTTCCCCACACACAACTAATCCAAAGCCATTCTCTGGACGAGACTGTGCTGCCAATGTAGGTTTTACCAAACACTGTCGTTCTCTGGTCTTCAAAATGCTCACAAAAGATGACCAAATGTTTTAGAGTTTCAATTTGAGACGAAGCACAAACGATAAGAACCAGTAGGGCCTCCTTGTTAGTTTTTGTACCAATTTTTAATTCTATCATTAGTCCAAAATTGATTAAGTTTAAATCTAAGATATAAGTCTACCAAGTAAAGGAAGAGATTTTTTTTTTCCTGTTATTGAAAATGACGATCATAGATTTGGTGGCGTTGGAGTGAAGATTTAAATCCTGTGCATATTGAGCGTGTAGTTGCAACTTTGCCAGTAGTCCGAAATGTGTTCTATCAAACAAAAGAACGTCACCGGCTAAGGCGAGCCAATGCAGGTGCAGTTTGCCAAGTTTAATGGGAAAGCTGACACTATGGTGCCAAAGCTTATTCAAATCGCTCAGGTAAATATTAAAGAGCGTGGAGGCTAAATTGCACCCCTGCTTAACAGGTTCAGTGAGAGCACCACGTTCATCAACTCTTACCATATATGTCGTGTTCGAATGCAATTTGGAGAGTAAGAGAATAAGTTGAGAAGAGAAAACAAGTGTGAGCATCTTTCCCCATAAAAAATTGCGAATCACACAATCGAATGCCGCAGACAAATCGAGAAATGGCAAGTATACAGGATCACCATTTACTAATTTAATCCGGGCAAGTATATGGACTAGGATGGTGGCATTTAATGCAGTCCCCATATATCTTCGGAATCCGATGTGAAAACGAGACAGAATATTATGTTTCAGGTATGATTCTAATTCTCTTAAAATCAAAATAGAAAATACTTTTGCTGTGACATCCAAGAGAGCAATGGGCCGAAAATTCCCAGGATCTGCTGGATTGCCCTTTTTAAAAATTGGTACAATAATGGAAGTCAGCCAAGATTGAGTTACTATGTTGGACTGATAGATGGTATCAAATTTAATTTCTAATATTGAGGCCCACAAGCCAGGATCATGTTTAAGGACGCAAGCTGGGATGCCATGAGGGCCTGGAGCTTTAGAGCATTTTAATTTCATTATGGCCCATTCCACATATGCTGCGGACCATTCGCATGAGGAAGTGATAAGTCTTATACGATTCAAATACTCCACTTTGCTAAAATGAAAAGGCAAACTGAATATATATCAGTAAAGTAGGATGCCCATACTCCCGCGAAACAGACGAGGTTAGGTTTACTGTATAATTAGAGGAAACTTTCCTTAAGTGTGCTCATACAGATCTTTTGTTGTTGCGACACAGATACAGGATCATCTTTTGATTGTCCAGGGTATGTAATAGAGGTTTCATACTTATACACCTGATTCTGTGCGTATTGCAGATCTGTTTTTTCTATATAAGTGTACTGGAATAGATAAATAAAGCAATTTAAGATTTATTTACTTGGTTTACAATTTTTACAAGACAAGTATGATGATCTTTCAAGGATATTTTCCCGAGTCAATGTTGCTCATCTTTTGTTCCTTTCTGACTCAGTGTCTTTCTCTAAATCAATGTTCTGAAGGAACTCTGCTACTGCGATCACCCAGGATCCCAGGATGTCTTCTCACCAACTCATCAGGCGAGACCACCAAGCTTCTTCGTATGTATGTCTGCAAATAAGCCTCCTAAGTAGGTGTTTCTCGCCTCAGTTGTTCCAAGGCAGGTTAGCAGCAGATGTCTAATTGTTTCCACTTGGTCTTCTTTCTTGCAGTAGCAGCACTTTTTGGGTGCTGGATTTGCCTCTTATCGCCAGAATCTCATTGGTTTTTAAGAGATTTAGGCGGACTCGCATAAAAGTGGTGCGCAATACTTTGTGTGGGAATTTGGCCACGTATCCCAAGACTGGATTTACCTTCTTTACGTTCATCGGGAGGTTCATGGTTAATTTGCTTTTGGATGCTGCCTCTAATGTATCCAATCCCATTCTTCTAATTTCTTTTTCACTTCGTTTGGGTTTCTTCATCTTTGTCCAGTTTGTGAGCATGCTGTTTTTTCCTCCTTCCATCTCTCTGTGGATAATCTCTAGGATTTTCGGTCATAGATGAAGTAAGGTCTTCCTCTACAGCATTAGGGTGTTTTGGTCCACTACCGCTTTTAGTGACACTAAGCTTAGTTCTCGCCGAATAAAGGCTATGGGCATTGGTAAGTTCAGTACTTTTCGCCAAAAGTATCCTTCCAGCTTTTGCCAAATTTTTGCTTGTAGTTTTGGCATTGCCTCTGCTCCATAAGTCACTGCTGGAGTAATTTTTGCTTTATAAAAGTACAGGATAGGTCTCAGTGAAAAACATCGAAACATCTAGTCAACCGCTTTGGTCTGAGAGGCTAGTGTTTTAATCTTTTCATGCAGAGTGAACTGCATTTCGTTTTCCAGTGGGCTGTTTAATGTTACGCCCAGAAATGTGAAGTTTTTCACCCTTTCCAGTTGTATTTTTTGTAAGTACCATTTTTGTTTTTCATTTTTCTTTGTTGTTTTTTCAAAATACATGATTTTAGTTTTGTCTTTGTTTAGCTCCAGATAATTTTCCTTTATAGAGGCTGCCAAGTTGTTTAGTTGACGCTGGAGGCCTATCTCCTTTTGGTCTATTAGAATGACATCCGCATATAGAAGACGCAAGACTTTCGTGCAATTTAAGATCTCTGTGACTTATTTTTGAAACGTTTAGGGGCCTGAACCTCAGAGCTATAGGCATGAGCATGTCGAGGATGTGTGGGAACATGATTACACGTCCATTTTCGCAGCATAGATTGAATGATAGAATTATTCCACTTTTCTACCCGAGAATGGTTAAGCCACAATTTGAAACAGAAGCATCTGTAATAATGTCTTTATGTAGCATATGCATAAGCTTGTTGCACAGGTAAGAATTCCAACGAACAGAGGTATGGACGATCAGTTTCCAACAAAGTTAAATGGCGAGAAGTGTCAGACATTGGACAAAAATCTTACGTGACTTTTTATTGTAAACGCTACTTTTTTATTTTTATATTTACACTTGTGCCTGTTGAATCAAGACCTATCATTTGAAACCCGTAAATAAAGACATAAATACAACACATAATGATAACTAATGATAGTTAGCTTTGTACATAACCAGTATGCATTTGCTAGTAGACGCCAAAGGGGTAGCTATACCTAGTTATCCGCGATAATGAGAAATTTAGAACAGCACAAATAATACAACACTTATAACACTCATTTACAGATCCATACAATCACGCTACAATGCACTCGCATTCAGAGTAACAGACCGAAACTAATGTTAATCACACGAGAACGGCGCTGACAGCTTGGCTATACATAGCGTTTCACGAGTTGTCATGGAGACATCCCCGCCCCAGGGTAAACGCCAAGGGGTGGGACGCGAGGCGTACGTGCTCCGGCATTCCTGTCGGACCACGGCGCCTCGCCACCGTCTCCAAGGCAAAGTTTAATTAGAACTAAGAGGCATGCGCGAGCATGTCTCTCTGCAGAAGGCAGAACAACGCAGGAACTGAAGGTAAGCGTCGGAGAACATTCACCGCTTTGATCTAAACAATCGCAAAAGACATGTTAGAACGGCTGTCTAATAGCCTGTTTCTTTCACAGAGACACAATTGACATGAGTTTCGCCATGCATCTGCAACACACGTGGATGTAGCCGTGAGCGTTGCAAAATAAAAGCTTTTGGGGCTTATTATATTTGACAGAGATAGCGCATTGAAAGCGATCAGGTAGGACACTTTTCTGTCCTTAAACTGTGTACATAGAGTTTGTAATGCTGATACTAAATGGCAATTTCTGTTTTTCATTTATTTTTTCTGGCGTACCAATTGAATACTCGTGGGACAAACAAAATGGTATGTGTGAATTTGTTTATGTATTGTATATAAACCATTTAACGTACTTGTATTGACAAATGTATTACTATGCTCAGCTTGATGATGGAATCAGGAGCCTATATACAGCCCTGATGAAGGTTCTCACTGAAATGCATTGGCTAAATGTATATTGATGGCAACATATGATCGCCCAACAGATAACATTAAGAATAAATCTTATTACAAAAACAGGAATGTGAATAAAACATTCCTGGCCAAAACTGCACAGATTTAATTGATGCTTTGATTTTATTAGAACATTGGACATAAATATTCTGGGAACTTGCAGCCCTCTCTAGCGGCCAACTGAGAAGCGCCAGTTATAATAAGGCAAAGTTGCCTTGTTTTCGTTTTTTTGTGGTTTATCGAGGTCCTTGTGCTATAGGACCAGTTTAAACTGGCAGGTCCAGGTTAAAATTATTGAAAACTAACTGAGAGATTTACACATAGAATAGAAGTGAGTAAACATTGTGGTGCCCACCACTCAGGTATTTTTTCCAGACATTGGACATGCAACATTAATAGAGAGCTATCATTTAATGGTCACCTAGACCATGAGAAATGGTACATTGCTGCTCACAAAGATGAAGCAAATTAGAGGAAGATGCAAAGTAATCAATGTAGGAGGATTTATTGCCTCTTGTGCCAAATGGACCACTTTTTTAAGTGGAGAAATGTTGCGGTTGCCGTTTCTCAAATTAAAAAGAAACGACAAAACAAAAAGGCCACTTTGGACATTGGAAGAAGGTAGCCATATAACCTTTTTTCCCTTTCATTGGCGGCTATTACCACAGAGGGGAAGGATGAGATAAGAGTGTTCCGGGAGCCAGCAAGGGAAGAGGTGGCACCAGGTAAGTGGAGGAGGTGGGGTGTTGTGGAATGAAGAGAGGGTGTATGGAAGGGAGCATGGGGCACCAAGGGTTTACCTACTTGGCAGGGAAGATGGCGTCCTTCCGCTTCTGAGGAGGCTCGGAATGCAGGAAATATCATGGTGCCTTCCGAGCTTCCCGATTGGCTGGGAGGCCCCAAGACCCCTGCACACTCTGCCGGTGAGACAGATTGTGGATCAACTGGGCACACAGCAACATGGGATTTAAGTGGGGCAGGGAGAGCGACATGGTTCAGAACTTCTACTTTGAAACTAAACTGCTCTACTCCTCCCTGCCCCATCAACTGCATTGCACTTTGGAATGCCAGTCTGTTTGCAAAAAGCATTCATACATCGAAGACTACGTTCACACAAGCTCTCCTCCCCTTGATTTTCTTGCTATCATTGACTTACGTTGCTTATTCGGCTCGTCTGATGGGCAAAGGCAGTGGTGTCGGGCACCTATTTTCTTCCCACCTTACCATCTCAAACACCCTTCACCCCCCCCCAACCCTCCCAACTGTCAGATTCCCTCCTTTGAATTTACACTCAACCATTGCTCTTCCTCACTTTATTCACTGCATTTTATTTATTTCATTGGTCATTTGTAATGCTCACTATACACCAAAATTGTGTTTCAAATGCATCAAGACAAGAGGGGGGATGGAGAAGGCAAAATAATATATAGTATTTTATTTATTGTGCATTTGTAAGGCGGTTATACAGCAAGGCATTGTGTTTCAAAGCACCCACAGGGCAAAGGTAGGGAACATGGGACAAAGGCAATTGAATACAATAATGAACAGGTTGTCCTACTAGGCCTTGTGAGCATTCGGATTGTGCAAGTGCAGACAGACAGACAGGGTGGGAGGTACATGTTCCCGGGGAGTTCCCCCTGAGGGACCGTCCGTCTCTCCTTCTCAGGAGGCTGCTAGGTCTGTGCGGTTGCAGGTCCATCCCTGACATTGGAGTGGCCGCCTCTTTCGTCGCTACTTCCTCAGCTGTATCTCCCCTCAGGAGTAAGGACACCTGTGGAGTGGCCCCCCTCTCATTCAGTGCTATCGCAGCAGTCGTCGTTGACTTCAACGATTAGCTCGTCGCCACTTGTCGATGATGCCATTGTTTACTCCATTGACCTGGCATGCTACGATATCTTCGCCAGCTTCGTCGAGTCCTCTTCGGACTTGTCCATCAGCTTATCTGTGGACACAGAGTTTTGCCAGGATTGGGGACTTCCTCTTTGAAGAGGACCCTTTCGTTGGTTGGCTCACCGTAGATGCCAATGGTGATCACCTTTTGCCCGACGCGGGACCCGCATCAGTGGCGAACCAAGCAGCGATAGCGTCATGGAGCTTGGCCTTCTCTTGGAACCCCACAAGCGGGGCATCCTCAAAGGATCTCGACCTCAGGAAGTTTGCTCCTCAAACTAGCCGGTCCTAGATGAGGCTCAACTCTGCCCCGTGGCCGAGTCCATGGCCTTGCTCGACTTGAGCCATGCTGAAAGTCTGCTGTAGCAGTCTTTTTTGGTTTTCTTTGAGAACCCACGGCATACCTCGCCTCCATCCACATGGTGGTCCGGATGCAGGCAACATAAGCATTTATGATGCCGATCTTCCACTAAGACGTTCCTTAATCCACACTTCGTGCTGAGATTGAAGAGGCTTTGACTGTCCATCTTCTCTTCACTCATGGTTGAAAGGCATGAAGTAGGCCCAAAGCCGGGCCTTTTCAAAACTTCGATGGCGATCAGACGGTGGATGAAGATCTTCGCTGTTAGTGGATCCCCGCTGCCGGCCTCTATCCTTCGTTCAAGATAATTAAGCAAAAATCGGTCAAAACTATTTGGATAAAAATCAGAAAACACACGAAATTGGCTCATAGAGCAATTTGAGGACTCCCAACACTGAAAAGTGTGGTAAAAATCTGAAGATGGCCACCAGGGGTGGAGCGAAGGGAGAGGACTGTCATTGGATGGGGCAGTACAGCCAAGCGGTGCTACGCAAACTATTTATTTGAGGCGAGTCTGTTCCAGAAGTGAATGTTTATTGCTTCTGTTGAGCCTTGCCACCTCCTGTGGTTGCGCATCTGTACTGCTGTTTCATCAGCAAGTGAATCCATGCCAGACCCCATGCTGAAGAAGGTCTAAGTTACTTTCCTGTAACTATTGTTCTCCAGCAGGGGTTTGGCATGGCTTCACATGCAAACCCTTCCGCCATCCCCTCTGTGGCTTCTTGGTTCGCACTGCCACTTTACATGCTTACTGTTACGCTCACCTGGATTCCAAAGGGGCGTCGAACGAAGCTGGACTGCTGCTGTCTCCACCAGTGTGTCTCGTAGCGAAGTGATGATCGACTGCACTTGCCCACTCAGTTTCGTCTGCCTGGCCCGCAATAATATTTTCCTAAAAGCAGTGAAGGGGATTAGCCACCCGTGGTAGAGAGGCTACACTAACACTATTTTCCTTGAAAACTTCCAGTATTGCCCTTCATAAAGTCTCACCTTATTGTTTGGAAGGATGAACTCTCCATCTTGCGTGGAGTGCAGGGACGCGTAGAAGTTCAGTTATTTCACTGATCCGAAGGTATTTGGCAGAGTTCCAGACAACAATGACTCCGAGGTAAGTAGTGTGTAAACCGAATGTATAGTTCTTTTTAGAGTTCAAATGTCTGTTAATTCACTCTTGCTCCTTTCATACCTTTTCCCTTGCAGCATGATCCAAGGAGTGAGTTTGCCTCGATGGATGAAGGTAGCGCCTAGGTAAGGGTCAGTTTGTACCAAGCACTGTCTAGCAAGTAATATTGTTCCAAATGTAATTAACCAATAGTTCTCTATCTTCTTTGCAGGTGCGGCGCCTTGCCGAAAATGTCTAACGTAGGATGGTGACCAGCAATGCCTCGAGCGGTAAAATTCCGAGTAAGTATCTTGCGGTAAGTAAAAGGATGTCTTTGGCAGAACCCCGCTCACCTTTTGTTTGTTCTTGTCTTTTCAGATGCTGATGTTTCGGGCGGCGATTCAACGGGTGCTGCGCCGGGTCGTGGAGATGCTCTGAAGACAGGAGAGTATGGCGCGGCACTGCAGCTGGCAATGCGACGCAGTTTATTTTAATGTCTTTTTCCTTTATCCACAGGTACGGCTGCTCCAGGAAAAGATGATGACCAAATGGAAATCTTCTTGCTTTAACCTTCTCTTCTTCTTTCCTTTTCTCTAGGATCGGCTCCGGACACAAGACGGGTGTGGCTGTAGACTGGATGCTGGACTGCAGGCACGGTGAGCGTTACGCTGCTAAGATGCAGAATAACGCAAAGCGTGTGCTGCTCTTCGGGCGTGGTTTAAATAGCATCAAAAAAGTAGTTCCCAGGTAAGAAGTTCCAGTACCACACCCAAGCAGCAAAATAGTTCCTAAAGGAAAGTAGTCCCTTCATGGCCTCAAGATGGCCTGTACATGAGTTCTTTGCAGGATGACCTGCATAGTTTAAAGTTGGCAATATGAGCCTACGGCGCCAGGACTGAACCCATATAGCCCCTAGGCGGGGTTTTGGGAATTCCTGTGTCTTCTTGGGTGCCTGTTCCCTGGACAGACGGACCTGTTCCGGATGTCTGGGGGCAGGCATTGTGACACTTACCAAATCTGAAGATGGCCAACAGGGGTGGAGCTAAGGGAGAGGACTGTCATTGGATGGGGTCAATATGACCCAGAGGACAGTGATTGGTTTAAAGGAGAAACACAGTTTTAAAGTGAAAGTGAAACTGTTTGTTTTAGCGAGGATTTCCAGCCTGATGACAGGGAATATTCATGAGCATGTGAATCCATGTTGGACCACATACTGGAGAAAAGAAAGTTCCACAAGTGCTCATGATTCACTTGGCAAAATTCACAGTAACTTTTCCTTATCTAGATTTATTTCTTCACAGGGTCTCTTGGGCCCCTTGCCTCGAGCTTAGACCCTCCTGGTCATCCTTCAACATACCAATGTTCAACGTTACCTCTTTTCCAAACACAAAAGTATAACTCCTAAAAGTTCCATCAGAAAATATCACTTCACGTGTTGCTTGCGGGACTTCCTTCCCCATGCAAAGCCAAGCGTTTCTGACTTTCAACTTCAGTATCTCAAGTGATTCCTTCTCACACCTAGGCCCACCCTCTGGTCGTGGCACAGCTTGCAGACTACACAGTCCACCCATTACAGGTTGTGTAACAAGGTGCCTAGCTTTGCTTAAGTCTCTTGTTTGGTTCTTAAGGTGGGGTCTCTTTGGCCCTTCCTGGTTCAGCCATTTCCTGGGAGCCACCCCAATGCTTCTCAAAACTCTTAGTTCAGTCACAGTTTCTCATAGTCAGTTTTTGCCACTTTGCTCTTACTTCAGTTTTTGTGTAGCTCCCCTACTTCCATGGAGATTTTATAAAAGGATTTCTATTTCGCTCACACTTCACTCGTGCACAGCTCCCCTGGTTTCCTTCACAGAGACTTTCGAATGCGTATAATGTTATACAGGACCACTTTGCTACTTTATATATTTTCATACCTTCTTTATTATTGTCCACATCTCATCAGTGTCCAGATGGCTTGCGGGGACGAGGGCTCTTTCACTCGCAGTCACACTGTTACAAAGCATACAGTACTCTCTCAATTGATGCCAGGTTTCTTTCTCATTCAGAAACTCACTGGTCATGGACTTCGCTGCTCCTTCCTTCAGCGGCTTTCCGGCCTGAGGTCAGGGTCTTTCCACCTGCCCCTCAGCCCCTTCTGGGCTTTCTGCTTTACCCAGGGGACCAAGCACCTCTCTGGCCACACGAAGTACGGGAATGGCACACCCCACGCCTCCCGTCTGGCAATTCCTCTGGTTCTCTGGATAAACGACCTTGACACACAACCTTCTCACTGCGCTTTCTCCTACTACACCGGCAGTTTTACAGCGTCCCGCCGTCTCGCTCTCTGTTGCATTGGTTTGCCCAGCTCTTGTTCTGGTACCTCTCCTGCTCGCCATCCAGCTCAATATAATTTCCAAGCACGTGTTTTCCTTTTATATTCACCAGAGTACTTAATTTCAACTATGCCCACATACAGCATCTTAATTGCCTGACCCTGCCTAGCCTCGTTAGTGGGACAGGTCCATTGGGGAAGTTGATGTGCCTTGATCTGCATCTTCCAACGTCCCAGTACCATAGTGGTGTTTTTCATAGGAAGTCTGCACTCCTCTAGACCTCCTCTTCTTCGTCTCAGTATTTCGAGGAGAGTCGCAGGGGTTAAGGGAATAGGACTGACAATAGCCCATAAAGGGATGGAGGGTCGGTCACTATCAGAAAGTGGGGGAGGGGGATACCATGTCTCGCCCTCAGGTACCCTCTTCCAATCCCCAAGGACCCTCCAATCAGGTGGCTCCCCCATCGCTTGTCCGCCCCCAGGGTCGGGAAACAAAAACGATGGCCCATCCCTGGCCACCTGACCCCAGGAGAGTAGATGTGAGCAGACCCTCAGATTTCTCACAGAGTGAAGAAGAAGATCCTAACTTCCTCGCTTTTGACCACAGATTGTAGCAACAGAGGCACCCTCGGACAAGGAGTGTTCCCCTACAGCCACCAAAGTCTGAGCGGGGCTGTGAATCTAACACTATCAGGAGCGTATCTATTCAGGCTATAGTTTTATCAATCGGGGTTGCATGTCAAAAGAAATTATACAAGACTAGCAGATTTACCCGCCATTGCCCATGCTTTCATTCCCTCATAGGTACAGGTAACTGGCCAAAATTTGGAGCAGATTGGTGAAACGGTGTGGAATTGTATAAGGAACAACGCTTCCCCAAACAACAAACCTGGAAACCAAATAAACGTATAGACTGGTAGGGGGACCCCTAAGTGACATAGCTAATGGGGGTGTGGGTGGGAGAGACAATGTTGGATTGCCCTGCTCATGTTTTAAGCCTAGTATGGTGGCAGCGCTCCGCCACCAGGCAAGAAAACATCACAGGACCACATTTCCTACTGTTGTGCACTCAGATGTGAAATTTATTTCACTTCCTTCCAAAGTGTTTAGGTGGAATTCATCACCTCACTATAAGCAGGCTACATGCATGCCAATTTGGTAAGTTGCTCAGCAGAGGAGAATCTACTACAGAAGGAGTTCAAATACTTGTGAAGGTGGTTGGCCCAAGGACATTGGCGAACTGCTGCACTGCTAATTTACCCAATGCTCTTCCGATTCACGCTCTCATTGACACAAGTTAGATAAGGGGGCGCTGTTGAGCAGCCGTCAAGATGGCTGCCTAGCTCTTGAGCTCCGAGCACTGCCACTATACATCCAAGGACATCTGCGGTCAACCTCTCCTTTGTGCCTGTATTCCTGACCCCCTGCCTCTATGTGCCAACGAAATCTGGGCGCAAATCGGACCTCGGGAGCCGACGAACGGCCCGCGTGGCTTACTTTGCTGCATGGCGCTCCCCCGAGGCTGCCGAGCCGCGCCGTAGCCCAGTGAGTCAGATGCCTCTGCCTGTGTCGCCCCGCTGCTGAGGCCTGGACTGCCTACCGGCCCGATCCCCCTGCTGTGTCTGCCGGACCTCTCCTCTTGGAGACCCGTGTCACGGGTGCTGCGCGCGACCCATGCTGCTTGGAGTCACCGTGGGCCGGGCCGCCCCCGCACTGCCGGCAACTGAAGCCTGGGCTGCGCGCTGCCTGGGCCTGCGCTGCCCTGGGCCTCCACACTGCTGCCGGGACTGCCCGGCAGAGCTACGCCCGGGCTGCACCGTGAGACGCCTGGAGCCGAGGAAGCTCCCAGCTGTCCGGCGCCCGCACCGCCCAGCTGTTACCTGTGCGGCACGTCCTCCGCGGCTCCATCGGTGAGGCTGAGTGCACCATCCATCTCCCGCGGTAACCCCCCCCCCCCCCTGAGGACTTCCCGAGGAACCGGCTGCCGGCCGCGACGCAGGTGAGGAGCTGCTGGGAACATTGAACACTAAAATCCACGGCCCCCCCCACCCTAGCGGACACCGGTCGCCTCCCAGTTGGGGCTGATCCCCGTGCGCTGCAGCCCAGTGGCACTCCCAAGGCTCACTGACCGATTGTTGTGGCCACACTCATAAGCACCATTGTTCAGCCGCATCCCGGCAGGCCTCTGCTTCCCCCCTCTTGCATTGCCGCCACTGGTCCCTTGTTCCAGGTGAATAAGCTCTCGCTCAGCCGAGCTGGTCCCACGGCGGGTCAACTGACAAGGGTGCCGCCCTGACCAGGGGGAGCCCCACCACGGCGTCTTCTACTTGCCGCGGTACTCGCCCTCCAACTTGGCACCTCAGCATCGGCGTGACTCTGGGACACTATTTGACATCGCCGTTACCACACCGAACAGGGCTTAAACGCTGTGGTTCCCTGTACAAACCGTTTTGAATTTGCGCTCTTGCTGCCTACCCGGATTGCTGCAGAGACTCAGACCTGCCCATAAACTGGTCACACTCACCAGGACGACACCACCCCAGCACCATACCCACACCCTCCTTATGCCGGTGGCCCTACCGCCCCCGCCTAAAATCCGTCTACACCACTGTGGATTGGTGATCTGCTTCACTGACTTGTGTCTCCTCTACTGAGGTGCTCGAGAGGGGCTCCCACCCTTCACCACGCGGCCTCCTGGGGTAAAACGCTCGTACGAGACCCTGCTCTGAGCGCTGTGCACTCAAATACCATTCTCCACGATGCCCAATAAATCCAAGACTGCCAATAAATCCGGGGCCATGGATAAATTCACTAGGGCCACCCCACGGTCTGACTCGGCCCACACATCAGGCAATCAAGTTGACGACACGCCCCCTGCCGAAGCACCCGCCACAGACCCGACGTTGATGATGGAATCAATGGCTAGAAACTTTGCGGCCTTCCACGAAAAGCTTGACATTAACGCCAACGTTGCGTCACTCAGAGCCAAACTAGACCAGCAAGGAATGAGAATCACAGAGGCTGAAAGCAGGATTGGAACCAACGAAGATAATGTAGCCACACTCCAGGGTACTGTATCCACTTTGGTCACAGACATGAAGGCGGTCAGGGCCAAATGTGATGTCGAATCCAGATCACGCAGAAATATACGCATTATTGGTGTCCCTGAGAATGCTCTGAAGGGTCGACTGGAACTGGCGGTGGAGAACCTCTTGAAAGATTTACTGGGCAATCCCGACAGTCTCCCTTCTTCACCATTGAAAGGGCCCACAGAGCGCGGTCGCCGCGGCCCAAACCTGGAGACTTACCGAGGCCCATCATTGCGAAGATTTTGAGTTTCAAAGATCGCAATCACATTCTCCGCCTTGCACGGGAGAAGGGAGAGCTAAGAATGGACTCACAGGTGATCAGAATTTTCCCCGACTTCTCCACCGCAGTGAAGCAGGAACGTCACCAATTTCTCAGAGTGAAGAAACTCCTCAGAGAGAGGAACATCCCCCATGCCATACTATTCCCTGCACGCTTGAAGTTCACGTTCAACAACAAACTGTACTTTTTCACAGTGCCGTTCAAAGCTGTGAAATTCATAGAAGCGCACATACCCCTGCAGCCTCCTGCTGTCGACCTCATGGGCAATGATTGAACTTTATGCTTGCCCTGTACCATTTAAATGTTAAGTTTATTTGCTGTTTGACTCTCACCGATCACTGTTGCATCCATGGTCCACCATGCTTTTGTATTCACTCTGGTGCATAGCTCCACTACACACATTTCACCTGGCATCCTATACATATATGCACCTGGGAGCTAATGCAATACCAGTCCACTTTCCTTCCTCTCTTGTCACTTCTGGTTGTCCAGGATGTAAGTCTCTAATGTTCTGATTGGCAGGCCTCTGCCTTTCATCAGCTGCTACAGGGTCAAGCAACACATAACTGCTAAATCTGCCTGCTGGACAACGGGACTGCTATGCTTCACATGCAGATCCCTGTTTCTCACTTAGAAAAGCAGGGACATGTATTACATGACCGCCTACACTGCTCGTTTTGTAACGGAGCCAATCGGCTCCAAGCGTGCTTGTGCACGGCAATGGCGCACCCTACTGCGATTGCACTGTTCTTGTATTCACTTCTGTTGTGGGTCAGCCCCAGTTGAGCTCCTGTGCAGACTGGGCCAAGTTGGGGACGGGTCAGCTGCGTACAGTTGAGGGTGGGTGATGTTTACACTGCTGATCTTGAGTTGGTGGTGAGGGTGGTGGGTGGGAATGGGGTGTTAAAAAAACAAGGCACACAAGGTTTCACGGCGCGCGCACTGTAGCCATGAGCATACTCTCGACTCTAACTCTGGGAGCTCACACCATTGCTGGACCATGTGCACTATGGCACTAGATATCTGTCACTGAAAAGTCCGCCGTCATAATGTCCTGGAACATCCGGGGGCTAAGCAATCCCACCAAGTCTCGTAAGATAATGGCCTTTGCTAATAGGCACAGCTGTAAGGTACTATTTCTACAGGAAACACACTCCAATGGCCACATTCCGAGTACCATGGCGCCGACATGGGGCACGGCCAGAGTCTTCACTTCCTATTCCTCCCAATCCAGTGGTGTCCTCACAATGATCCATAAGTCAATTAAATTTATACTACATAAAAGCTATATAGACCCTGAAGGATGCTATGTCATACTGCACTGCACACTAGTTAATAAAGAGTACCTACTTGTCAATACCTACTGCCCCAACGTGGACTCCCCCGAGTTCTTTGACGCTGTATCCGCCATACTGCTGGGCTACATAGGAATCCAGACTATATGGGGGGGGGGGAAGAGCTGAACCTTATTCTGGACACTGTCCTGAGCAGAACTGGCCCTGCCACTCGAGCCCGGTCCAGTGCTGCATGCAGGCTACACGGCCACATGCGGACACTTAACATTTGTGATGTCTGGAGGACACTACACCCCCAGCGTTGGGAGTACACTTACTATTCATCCGTGCATGACAGTTCATCTAGGATGGACCTGTTCCTTGTGTCTAGTGAAACCATGGGCAGGGTGGAGGGGTCCTGGATCCTACCTCGCACATTCTCAGACCATGGTCCAATTACACTATCTGTGAGGCTGGGTATGCCCACTCCGACATTCAGCACCTGGCGCTTCAAATCTGAGGCCCTCAAAGATATAGTGTTCAAGGCCGAAATCCTGGCAGACATCGAATCCTTCTTTGAGCACAACTCCCTCCAGGGCACATCAGCTGCGGTGAGGTGGGATGCCTTCAAAGTATACATCAGGGGTATGGTTATCTCACGGGAGGCTGGGTACTCAAAGCAATCAGAGCCGCCCTTGGCCCCTCCGAAGCCAAACTGAAGCAATTAGAGCTGCAATGCCCCACAGGTGCTGACCCTGCTATACTCGCCCAAATCAGCGACGAACTCCAGGCATACAAAGCGCTGGCTGCCAACGAAGTCCAGTACTTAAGCTGCCCACAGGCCGCCAGAAAATATGGCGAGGGAGACAGACCAGGGAAAACACTAGCGATACTGGTGAGAAGGGAATCCTGCCGGACCCAGATCACCTCCATCAAAGATCAATCTGGCAATACTGACTTCTACAAGTCCCTCTATTCCCAACCTGCCGAACACACTGAACAACACATACGCGAGTTGCTTGACCAGATCCCCACTACTGAGATCTCCCCTCCCACACTGGACCAGCTGGACTACCCAATCACATTAGACGAGGTGGTGACGGCCATCTCGGACTTGCCCAAAGGTAAGGCGCCGGGCCCGGATGGACTCGCCACCGAATTTTACCAGGAGCACGTTGCCATACTGGCCCCCATACTGCTCGAAGTTTGGGACGAAGCACTCCGTGTCTCCATCCTCCCCCCTTCCAAGCATGAAGCTGTCATTAAAGTTCTGCTCAAGGCTGGTAAACCTGATGACGAAGGCGGGTCCTATAGGCCTCTCTCCCTCATGAACCTCGACACCAAAATCTTTGCAAAGACCATAGCGAACCGCTTTCTGCCCATTATGCCATATCTAGTCCACGAGGACCAGGCAGGCTTCGTCCCTGGTAGGTCCACTTCCCACAACATCAGGAGATTGTTTAATGTTATGTCCCGTATAGACCAGGACGTCCAGGCTGTAGCGGTCACCCTGGACGCCCAGAAGGCCTTTGATATGGTCTCTTGGAGCTACATGTGGCTGGTGCTGGAGCTACATGTGGCTGGTGCTGGAGACAATGGGCATCGGCCCAAACATGATTGGGTTCATCAAACTACTATACACCTGCCCTGTGGCGCGGGTAAGAGCTAATTTATTGACATCGGACCTTTTCACACTCTCCAGGGGTATCCGACATGGATGTTCCTTCTCACCGATTCTTTTTGCACTGGCAATAGAGCCGATGGCAGACTATGTCCGTGCACGCCATGCCCGCAAGGGTATAAGGCAGAAAGATGACCCTGAAATCATATCCCTATACGTGGATGACGTTTTATTATACATTAGAGAGCCAACAACCCACCTTGACCCCCATATTAAGAGATATCACTCGCATCGGCACCTACTTCGGATTCACAATCAACTACTCAAAGTCTGAAATCTTCCCACTTACTAAATCTACTCAACAACCCACCACCGAGTACCCCCTATGCTGGTCCCCGGATAGTGTCAGATATCTGGGAGTGCAGATATCCCTAACCAAATCCACCATACTCGCCGATAATTACACGGCGGTGGCACAAACAGTTGATGCTAAAATAACACGGTGGAGTTCTCTCCCGCGGTCCATGGCTGGTCGGCTCGCCCTCATCAAAATGATTCTGCTCCCCAAGCTCCTCTAAACTTTCAGCAACATACCTATATGGCCGGGGAGGGAGTACTTCGCTAAACTACACACACTTTGCGCACAGTTCCTATGGCATTCCGGTGCAGTGCGTAAGAAGTGGACGGACATGGTGCTTCCATACCAACAAGGGGGATTCACAGCTCCGGATCTGACACTCTACTGGACTGCGGCCCAAGCCCAACACCCCACTCACTGGTACCCTGGTTCTCCAGCGCGACTGCACGTCAAGTTAGAGCGACTTGCAGCCGCTGGTACCAACATCATGTCTCTTATACTGCATCGTCATTATGCACCTGACTCTCCTATTGATCCAATCAATGCGACCATTCACGCCTGGACACGTGTGCTATATCCAACAACTGAGCCCTTCCCATACTATAAATGGCTCCCTGTGTGGGCCTTCCCCGGCCTGGAACCCACACATGACACAGCTCTGGCCCGTCACTGGGGGTCACTGGGGTACCAGGCGCTATCCGACTTCTACCCCGAAGGCAGGTTCATTGATCCCCAAACATGGAGACAAGGGCACACCAGATCCGCCTTAGAGACCCTCCAATATTACAGACTCCGGGCCGCATTCCGCACTAGATGGCCCTCATTTCTAGATGAGCCCCCAGATAATCCAGTGATCGCATATATTGCCAACTCTGGCGGCGCTCGCGGCGTCGTCTCCTCACTATACAAGATCCTACAGGACACTTCCATGGCCCCAGCTCTCAGGGCACTCGATGAATGGGCAAATGAACTGGGCCTAGAAATATCTGACGAGACCTGGGGGGAAATGTGCCTACGCACCCAAAAAGTCTCCCTCAATTTCCGTCACCGCGACATGCAGTAAAAACTTCTAAACAGGCTCTATTACACCCCACACAGGACCTCGAGGTTTACCCGCACCACGGTACACCTATGCCCTCGTTGTAGTGCAGAAGAAGCTGATCACCTACATATGTTCTGGACCTGCAATGGGCTATCCGATTTCTGGGAAAGCATTCTGAAAACACTCACTGCAATAATTGAAACTGTGGTTGACCCTGATCCCCTGGCAGTCCTGTTTGGGGCCTGGAAAACTGATGAAACTAGACGCCTGGCTAAATTTCTAAACGTAAGCTGTACGATTGCCAAAAAGTGTATACTCCAGTGTTGGAAAAGCTCCTCCCCCCCGGCCTTTCAAAAATGGCTGCGCCTGCTCACTTGGTCACGTAACTGTGAGGAGGAATACCTGACTACACTTCCCGCCCATTCTCGCCCCAAGAACATCTAGGCTGAATTCAACACTTATCTCAACAGACAAAGCGAGGGTACACCCGAGTCTGCATTGTCCCCTGCCCCATCGGGATCTAATCCTACTTCACATGAGAAGAGAGGGTATAGAGCTTCATGATGCTCTGTTGTAAATGCTGTGATTGTTGTACTCTGACCAATGTGCTGCTCCATGTTATAACTGTTATATACACTGGTTGCCTATGTGTGTGCCTTGTGAACCTCTGCCGTCAAAAAAAATTTTTTTTTAAAAAAAAAAGAAAATGTTTTATAAGCAGTGCATTAGAACGCTCTCTCTAGTCTGATCCAACAACAATAGCATTGACCTTGGAAACATAAGCATAGTGTATTCAAAAGTGTTTTCCTCTTCATGTAGACAATTGTGAATCATATGTGGTCTTGATTTCATTTCAATAGGTCTTATATTGCACTAAAGTGTTATCCTTGACACTCAAAATATGGAGCAAGGATCAATGAGCACCTCAGGCGGATGTCCTGTGACTCAAACAAGTAGGTTTTAAGTTTCTTGGCCTATTAGATTTGAACAGTGAATTATTGTTCATTCTGGAAAGACTGTTTCTGTATTGAGGTACAGTTGGAGGAGTTCCAGGTTTATACAACATGAAGTGAAAGCCTCATTCCTCCTAAAGAGAATTTCTTTCAACGCAGAAGAGCCAGGAGTCTTTTTCATGAGCACACGGACAGTTTTGTAAGTTGTAGTGGTGGATTCAAGTGGTCTTCACGTATCTGGTAGAGCTAGAATTGCAGCATTGTTTAAAGGAGTTTTGCAACATTAAGCGCAGTATTTACCTCCATAGGGAGAGAACTGAGCTGTTGTACAATTGGGCACATAAGATCGAAATTAGGAACTACCAACACTATGCCAGGTGCTTCCTTTTGAATCTTTAGAAATCACATGAATAATTTCCCTAGGAAGACCCAGACAGATCTAGCAACGGCGACCATTTTATATAGTGCACACCACAAACTGAATTGCCTCTAGGTCACATGGGCAGTTTTTATTTGCTTTCTGAAACTTGTACTCAGGTACTGCATTATAAAGTCAGGACTACAAGTCCCAGAAGATGATGAAAAACACAGGACTGGACTACCATCTCCCAAATGAAATGGGCAATGTATGCTAGATGCTGGTTTCCAACAACATGCTAGTTTATTCGATCACGTTTGTAAGGGTACATCCCAACTAGGGACTGTCATGAGCTACAGGCTTCTGGGCTGGGGTACATTCCAGACCGAGCCATCGTAATGGCAAATGGTGCAGTAATCAAGCTTGCATGCAATGCAAAAGCTCCAAATGTAACTCTTTCACTACGAATTGGCATTATTTAGTAGTTGCCGGGTTAATTTACTTAATCTGAACCTCCATATGTATTATCAAATGAGACCAACTGTGCATTGGCGTTGCCCTGCAATAAAACTGATGTTCTCTGGCAGGGAGGCAAAGCAACGTCTGTGTTTCAAAACAGCTGAGCTGGTCTTACCCTGATTCCATAAACTCCTGTGTAGCTTGCTGTAGGGTTCTGCAAGAGGGAGCCTGAACCTTGAAATCACTTGGCTTCGCAGTGTCACCCTAGTAGCTTTTATTGGTTTGAGTCGTTTTAATAAATGGACATCAAAGTAGAAACCGCCCCTCCTCCCGTCGGGTTCCAGCTTTCATTTTTAATTCAGAAGTGAAGGGAAGGAAGATGCACTTCCTCTGCTCTTCGCTTTAGAACAGTAGGATACCAATTCCAGGATGGGTGCTCTCGGTATCTGAAATAAAACTAGCAAATGCAAAACCAATTAAGTGCAACAAAAATAAAATTATATTGCTTCTTCACACTCTAGCCACCTCTACACAATAGTATAAAATAAAAAGGCAATTTTAGCTTCTCTTCAATAAGTTGGTATTTTACAAGGATTAAAAAATAAAAACAACACACTCGTACACATATCCTCAGTTGTATTAAATTGGCAAGTTTATTTAAATTATTTTATTAAGTGCTTCCCAGGTTAACTCACACTAACCAAAATATCAAGTCAACCCCCGAACCACACATCAGTATTGATGCACTACATTTTTTTTTAAATAAAACATTCTGATTTCAGTTTTAAATGTTGAACCATACTTATATTTAACTACATAACTTTGAACTGACCGTTACCATCTACATTTTGAGAATTATTTTATGGCCTTTTTAACGTAACATCACACACTTAATTGTATCTAGGCACATCAGGTCAAGTGAGAAATGCATACTTAATTTAAAGCCCCACTGACAAGAAATTTGGTTTAAAACAGACTGTCACCTGGTACAATAGCAATCAGACAGCAATATCTTCCCTGAAACGGCAGGGTTCAGTGGGATTGTGATTACCTTGGCTGGGCCGCTGGCATTTTACCATATGCCACTGGCATCCTTTGTCACATGCCAAAGTGATCATCTAGTGGAGAGGAATTGAAGGGAGATCATCCTACCATGTATTTATTTGCATCGGAAATCACTACATACCGCACTGTGGGCCTGAAAGCGACAGCCAGGCGGGGAGGGAGTTGCACAACAAGAGTGGGTGCCCTTTTTGTGGAAGACACTGCCCAATCAGCTGGGCCGAAACGGTTTGGCTCGCTGCCACAGAGTGGCGATTACAGTCTGTTCTGTAGGTCAACGCTAAAAGCCTTTAAGTAAAGCAACTATCAGGATCCAACACCAATTTATGTCATGTTGGAAATGATCTTGGGTGCTTTACCGGACTGGGACTAGCTGTTAGGGGATTGGAAACGCAAGCATCAAGTCCAGAAAGTTTCAAGACAGGTGCAATTGTTGAATTATAGTGCTACTACAACACATGCCTTTTGGATGAGGGGACGTTTTTACACTTCTCCAAAATTTGGGAAGTCTGACTCAGCTTGCTGAAGTGTAGAGAAGGTGGCCCAACCAATGGAAGACTTTGCGTGTCTTTCTACCGCCGAGCCATTTGTACTCCGCATGGTGGATTTGAAGTAGGTTCAAGTTTGCTGAATTCTGGTATTTGGCCAGGTAACATGGAAGAAAAAGCCTTGAGAGGTAGTTAGGGGGTACAACCAAGAAAGGATTTGTGGGGTGCACTGGAGAGCAGCGAAATGCTGCGCTCCAACTCGTTTACACTAGTCATCATGTGTGTTTTTGGCATATTCCTACGCCCCTTTGCCGCCCATCGCCCCTGTTCTCCGGACCGCCATGCCGACTCAGTCTGCGAGAGACAGGGAGCTGCTGTAAGTCCGGGTTTGCCTCTTCGTGCATGAGGCCACCTGAAGCGGATGGAGAAAGTTTCAGCTAAGGAACCCAACTGAACTCGAGGACGCGCTCTGAAGGCCCCATAAACAAGCTTGCGGCATGATGCCTCGAGGACAGTAGGGTAACAGAAGTGCAATGTTCCAGTGCAATTAGCAGTGGGAGGGAGCAATGTCTGGTCTGGAGGCATCCCGGTTTACCTCCCCTTTTGGAGGGAGCCAACTGTGCCGTGGCAGGTAGATTTTAGCACTGTAATCAGGCCAAGATGAATGGAGCAGATTACTTACTGTGACCATCTAAAGACAAACCAGGCTTACTTATTTTACATCGGATGTAAGGGGCACATAAGATGGAGTTATTGTAACCTTAGACCTTGCTCACCCAAATGCAGTATAATAGCTGAAATAAAATTCAAAATCGTAGGCATCAAACTGTGAATCTGAACGGACCACATAGTTGGAGCTCTGTTTTCCAAACTCTCCAGCTTCAAAGAGCCAGAATGCACTTTGAATGTCACCTCTAGACATTACCCAATGTAATAAAGTCTACCAGATGTTCAATTGAAGGAAGTTCAGACAAAAGGGGCCTCTGAGCGCTGTTTGCATGACTCATTTTGCTTTCACAAAGCTCCATCCTTCACGGAAATGAAACTTTGAATTAGTACCAGAAATGCATTTTGAAACAATGTTCCACACAACTACAAATCCATATGACCTAGAATCAAAAGAAAAGTGCTGCTACTGATTCTCCTCTATCAGGAGTTTAAACAGGATTTGTAGGATTATCAAGAATATTCATTTTATTGCATACATTCATGCTGCATATCCCTGAATTTGCAGGGACCCTGTGAATCCAGAAATCCATATTCTATCAATGTGTCAGTTTGCCATGGTGAAATATGGACTAAAATATGATATGGAATTCCAAAGTGTCCCGAGCATACAGCCCCCCCCCCCCCCGGCCTCCTTTCATAGGATAAAAAATATGATCAACCTCTGAGAAATGCTCTGAGATGGTGTGCCTAGTAGGCAAGCCAATGGAAACATGTGCAAGGTCACAATGACAGGGTGGGAAGAACTCCAATTACAAAAATGGAAATTCAAAGGAAATGAAAAACGCTCTGGATTTTGCAGGCTGAAGAGGAGAAGGAATGTTACTTACCTGTAGCTTCTGTTCTCCAGCACTGGTATCATTCCTACATTCACATGCTGTTGAATGTTCTCCATTGTTGGGCTGGGAATCCTCAGAAACATTAAGCAGTTTCAATGAAATACAAGAAACTGCATTCATTTTAGTGTTCTCATAGTGTTGTTTTGAGTCAATTAACCTTCAGCCAATATGCAGCGACTCCCTTAGCTCCACCCCTGGAGGCCATATACAGATTTGCACAATGCACTTAATAGTGAAAAGATGAGTCACATGCAGGGTGGGTGGTTGGGTTGCATGTGAATCTATGAAAGATAACAGTGCTGGAGGAAAGGAGTTAAAGGTAACAAACATTCCTTCTACAGCATTGGATCTTTCATAGATTTACATGCTGTTAAACAGATTACAAAACAGTAAAAATGCATCAATATGCACATGCATGCACGCAAGGAGGGGGAGATGGCTCACCTCCAGCGAACAGGCTTAGAAAGACCATTTTCCCACTCCTAGACTCCACAGCAGAGGGTTTTTCAATACACAAACTCTGAAGGTTTATGTGTAGCCCAACATGTAGCCGCTCTGCAGATGTCCATCAGCGGCACTCCTGCCAGAAGAGCGGCATAAGACTGCTCTCATAGGATATGCAGAGACCAACCAGGAAGAGGCCTGTTAGCAAGCAGATGGCAAAAAGTGATACAAGCAGAGAGCCTTCTGGATATGGAGATTTTTAGAAAGGTAATTGCCAGCAGCAGCATGCAAACCGTTCGGACGTAGTACTTTAATGCCCTCTTGATATCTAGGTAGTGAAAAGAGGGTTCAGCAGGTGTCATTGGAGAGCTGAAGAAGGCCTTGTGGTGGAAAAAAAGGATGGCAACTTGGGTATAAACTTAGGATTGGTCTGCCGGAGGACCTGGTCTTTGTGGAGAGGGAGCTAAGGTGGCTGTAAATTAAGGGCCTGAATCTCACCTACTCTCTTGGCAAAGAGGATGGAAATTAAAAACGCGGTCTTCCACGAGACTAACTTAATACTGGCCTTATACAATTACTAGACTGGAGGGCCCCCATCAATAGAGAGAACAACATTACATTCGCAGGCTTGCGTACAGGCGGAATGTCTGAAAATGACCCTTCATAAATTCCTTCAGCAGTCGCAAGACCACAGCGAAGGTGCCATCAATGTGCTTGTGGTGTTGGAAATGGCAGACAAACTAACTTAGATGGAAGAATGAGAAAGGTCAATGGTAGTCAAGGAGCGCAAGTATGGCAGTATTTGCTGCAGTTGGAGGTTAAGGGCATCCAGCTCACGACTGGTACATCAAACAGGGAACCTCTTCCTTTTTTGCTATAACAGAGATTTTGGAAGGTGTTGAGCCTTGGAGAGGACATCCCTGCAGCTTTGGGGCATGTAGATTTAGTCAAATCAGATTCTAGGGACGTAGGAGCCCCTATGTGAGGTTGACCAAGGATGGGTCATGGTGGAGTATCTCGCTCTTGTCTCGGGAGGGAGGATATCTCAGGTGCAACACACTCGCCCTGGAAGCAAGACGATGCGGTGCAACACAGGTTCGGTCCCCGGGTTTGCGCTAAGTAACCTCTGGGTATTAAGCATGTTATAAATAACCAATTAAATTGTCCCTGGAAAGCAGGTTGTGCACTGGCAGCAGCCTAATGGGTGCGGCAGACAGAGATGGAAGCTCTGGAAATTATCAGGACCTTTGGAATGAGTGAACACTGCTGAAAAGGATATAGGAACCTCCCATTCCACGGAAACATGAATACTTCTCTCAGGTTGGCTTGTTAAGGGGACCTGCAGGCAAAAGGAGTCACACTTGCAGTTGTCCTTTGTGGCTAACCGGTCCAAATCAGGCTTTTTCGATGTTCAGAATAGGACTTCCACTTGGCTTTGGAGAAGCTCTCATTCGTGGCAGGAGCAGAGTTCTCTGCAGAGAGAATCTGCCAGAGTGTTCCGTATTCCCGGAAGGTGAATGGGGGAAAAGAAAGATTCCTTAGGACAGAGCTCATTTCCACAGTGCCTGTGCCTCAAAGGATAGGATCAGCGTTCGGGTTCTTCCTGTTATTGGATGTAGAACATGATGGTCGTGGTTTCAGTGAACAAACTCGCCACTTCCCCCTGCAGATGGGGCAGGAAAGACTTGAGTGTCCAGAACACTGCCCTAAGTTGCATAGATGTCTCCTCCACGAACCAGAGGCTTCTGGCGTGAAGGTTGGTAGTGTGGGCTCCCCAAATCTTAATTGGAGGAGTCTTGTCACAGTTACTTGATGGCTAAGGACTGTGAAAGGCACACCACTGTTTGGTGATGTCCCTCCACCAACGTAGAACGTTGTAAATGGACTGGTGAGGAAGAGCTTGTTAACCCAATGTCCGGCGATCTGATCCCAATGGGCATCCAGAAATCCATGCAGGGGACGCATGTGGAGCCTGTCTTTTCTATTGAGTGGGATGCACAAGGACATCATGCCCAAAAAGGACACTCATACAGAGGAAACCAGTTTGAGGAAACGCTTGAACCTTGGATAGCACTGTGTTGACCCTGCCGACAGACTAGGTTGCAGTTGAAGTCATGGTATCAAGTGTGCCCCAAGAAACGGCATCCATTGAGACAGAATTATAGAGGACTTCTTGGAATTGAGAAGGCTAAGAATTTTAGACAAGGTAAGCCCTCGGTGAAAGGGTGAGGTACTGCTGTTGTGTTGCTGTGTGTGGCAGAGGAAGCTGAAGTGAAGTACTGAGCTGTCCAAACAGCGCTACTAATTTGTTCACATTGGGAACTGCAATCTACAATCTGCAAGAGGTGCGTGTGCCTTTAAGGAGAGTCAGCTGCTACATTAAGGCCGCCTAAACGCCCTTGCGGCGTAAGCCCTTGGTGAAAGGGCGAGGTACTGCTGTTGTGCTGTTTTGCGTGTTTGCGGAGTGGACGGACCCAGATCTCGGTTTGCCACTACTGCTGAGTGCCAAGTGCCTAAAGCCTTTGAAAATGAGTCGCCGCTCTGAGATGCCTGCCGCCCCCCTGGCAAAACTTTTCAAGACTCGTGCCCAAACTAAGAAAGGGGGACAGTCAGAAGTCCTTCGAGCCGTCTCGGATGTATTTTCATTGCGACTTGGAGCCGCGTCAGATCAAGTAAGTGGTTCTTACCCTTATGAGTCAGACACTGCAGAATACTCTGTACCTGACATAGACGCGGATGCCAATGGAGGGGCTCTTTGTGCTGATACAGCTCTTAACCAAAAGTGTTAATGCAATCGTGAATAACTTGTCGTCTGCAGAGGAAAATAGGCTGCAGTTGTCAATAGAGCGGTCTTTGGAAGCAACGTCAAGTGAGGTGAACAAAGTACGTGCTTTGGCTCCAAATGGAGCAGTAGGTGCTAAGATAAAGTGCAATCTCACAAGATTTTGCTTTGTCATCCCCTCCAATCAAAGGTTCCCTGCTACCGTCTGTGGTTAGTGTAGCTGCGGCTTTCGAAAAAGACGTTCCGTGTGCTGTAGCCGCAGTGTCTGCTGTGGAGTTAGCGGGGGAGTTTATTAATTCTGTTAAATATAGCCTGCACAGGCTTGTGACGAGTAACCTGATGTGTGTATGTCCGTCCAAGATCCCTCAGTTACGGGAACTGGCTTGGCCACCCTTTAAAGCATTAACAGGCAATGTCGGCGACCAAAGTAAAGTCCATGCAATTCAGTTGCGTTTACAGCATGAAGCTTTGTTTAATCAGGGGTCCCAAGACCGTTTGCCTACAGACACGCCCTTAAGAGGTACAGATGGAAAGAGATCCTTGTATTATAGTGCCACTGATGCCCCTAATGAACATTTTGCAACGTGCAGGGTGGATGGTGCTTGATCTGCAACTGCCTCAGAAGAGGAGGTGTTTACTCAATTCACCGATGATGTGTGTGGTAACGCACCCCTACGGAGTATGTCAATGGATGCCAAACATACCAGGTCTCAGGATTTTCTTCATAATCAATGTGTAAATGTAAATCGATGCAATTCTCTTGATGTGGTAAACAAGTTATTGTCTGACTTAACTTGGCTGAACAAGGCCCGAGCCTCACGGCTTGGTATAAACGGGGCTCTATTAACCAGCCCACTGTCTGCACACAAAAAAAAACTAATGACAAATCTACATGTAATGAGTGTCCATTAGTAAATACAACTCAACGAATGGCCCTCATAAAACGTAGAAGAATGGAGGTGAGTAGTTCGCTCAGTCCAAGATGCTCACAGAGAAAAAAACCTAAATGGGACTGCAGCCTAAAACAGTCCATCCCTCTAAAGAATAAGTTAACGGAAAATCTAAAGCAGAGTCAGACACCTATTATTCAAGATGTGACTTTTTCTTTGTCTTCTACCGACTGTTCATTGGAAGAGTCCTCGCTAATGGAGCGGCCATATCCAAAAGGTCCGAAATCCCACATGTGAAAGGAGGGCTTGTGTTAGGAAGGTCAAAACCCTTGCCAATCATGATAACTGGCTAAGTGAGATACAGTCAACCATAATATCCTCCATGGCCATCTCCTTGGCCCCATTTATGAAGTTGTACGAACACTTAAATGAGAATACCAAGGATCTTTCCACCTTAGTGGCCTTACTGAACACAAAATGTGTTAGTCTTGAGACAAATTGCAACTCATTTAAAGATGCACAACAGGAACTCTCTTTTAAGCATGATTTTATGTCGAACTCAATAACTACTCAGCTAAAAAAACAACAACGTACGGCTTGCCAAGGGGACTTATCAACGTTTGAGACTTCAAGCAAAGTTAGTGGCAATCTATGTAAGACAAACAATGTCATTCTAGTCTCAGCCCACAATCAAGTTTGTACTGTGGAACGGAAAAACCAAGCGGCGAGAGTTGGTGAAGTGGAGGGGGCAACATTGGACTTTGAAGGTACGTCTGGCTGTAGTGAGGAAACTAATCCCTTACAGAACACAGAATCTAGTTAATTTGCTGAGGTATTGAAGAGTAGTCTGTCGACTGTGAATCTGGCTCTTACCAATCGTCAGGTCGCCTCCTCTTTGTCCAAAACAAAGTAGGGGCAGCAGACTTTTGCCGGAGCTACAGGTTTGGTGAACAACGCGGGTTTCTCTCATGTAGTCACCCCTAAGTTATTAGCGGCTCCAGTCGCAGACAACCCGACTGTGATGTCCCCAAGTGCATCTGGCTTGTCGTGCCCTGAGCCTAAGGCTAGTGCAGATCATCCAATTTTATTTGACATTTTGACATCTTCAAGAATGTTTCTGGACTATTGAGTTCTTAATCTGTGAAGCCTGCCTCAAACAGTACCACGACAAAAAATGTTTTAAAAAAAATCAACCTTTGAAAAAAATAAGACAAGGAAATAATTAGAGAACATTTCTACGAAACATAAAAACAGTAAATGTAACCGTGAGCACAAATAGCTGGAAAGGGCAAGCTCAAGCTGTTAAAAAAAATTGTTTAAGCGACGAAGTTCCAGCAAAGGAAGCACAGGAGGAGTCTATTGATCTGACCAACTTATCCACGTATGATGACGAGAAATCAATGGATTTAAAAGAATCCACTGCTGCTGTTCAGATAAATAATGTGAGCCCTGAGGAAGACTCACCAAAAAAGATTGTAATTGACAATCCAAATGTAGCGACATTGGCCAAAGGTCCTCGAACATGTATGCTGATTAAAGATCCTGTTTCTGTCATGGAAGAAGTAGTGTCTAATTCACCCATATTTCTGACGTTGGAGGCCAAACGCAATCAGCTGCTCAGAACTTGAGTGACTGTAAATCCTATTAAACCTATGAACGTAATTCCTTCTTCTATAGCTCGGAATACATCCAATTTTAGAGAGAATAATCAACATACAGGTTTTAAAAACAAGCAGATGGAAGTGTCAAAACTGCAATTGCAGACCTCAGTAAAGGCCAACAATCAGGTAACATGTCGCAACACGCAGAGTCCCCGTTAGACTATAAAGAATGTCCCCAACACGGTCATCAACAAAATGCAGACTGAGAACCTCCACAAAGTGACTTTAGAAAGAATTGACAACGCAGATAATCTGATCCTAAATCGTCACAACGTGTTACGTTTATTCCAACTAATTCCAAGTCTAAGAAGGATTGCCTCAGAAGACCTGAGAATTGTGGTATTCTGTGATGAAAAAAAGAGATGATAAAGTCACTTTGCACACATACTCTAAAATAATCTACAACGTCTTACTAGAAGCTAGTCCCGTCTTGCTATCTCTTGGGTTTGACACTTATAAGAGCGTAGACAGGTGCTTGGAAGTGGAGGCCCGTACGAATTCTATCGACTACAAGTACGTGCGCAACAGTTTCATCCCGGATCCACTTATCGTAACTGAGGCTCCAGAATGCGCACCGAAAGACGTGATCGCTACTGAACGGAATGAAGACATCTCGCTGAAATTTGGAAATCAAATAAAAATTACCATCGATGAGCTGAGCCGGAAAGTTCCAATCAGATAAGTGATTGGGTTTGGATTGCGTCTGCATTAAACTGCAATTCAACCCAATAATGCCAGGTGTCAGGAGAAAAGACCACCCTCAAGGTGGGTTCATGGAACACAAGAGGTTTTGGCCATCTATTTCAAACACCCTGGCTTCAAGATGTGGATCTGGTTTATTTGCAAGAAACATGGCTGTCTGGTTGTCCTATCTTACAAGACTTTGAAACTGCGCTAAATCCTGCAATAAAACAATCCAAAGGAAGACCAATGGCAGGTTTGATGATCGCTGTAAGGAAATCGATTGGCCTCAGAATTTAATCTTCTACTAACGTTTCCCCTTTCATTCAGACAGCAAAGGTCTTGCCCTTACGTGAAACAAATTGGGTACTTGATGTCCTCAACATCATTAACGTTTACTGGAATCATTCAGTGACAGGAACAACACCATTTATTGATCAGATAACTACAATAATAGATGCCCTGTTTGAAGATGCTGAAGCTCCAAATTTGATCATCTGCGGAGATCTTAACACAGACTGCGTGAAGCATGTAAACTTGAAACTTGATCGGAAAGGTGCAACCCTTGCTTGTAAAGAAGCTGCTGTCAAATGGTGTTGTACAATGGAATCCAGAAGTTTGTCTATGTTAAATGGCAACATGGCAGGTGACATCCCTGCAAATCCAACTTGGAGAAAATTGAATCAACACTCAGTCTTGGACTATATGTTTGTGACAGATGTAGTGCACACACAAGCAACTCGGTTAGAGGTCAAACAGATGGCTCATAGTGACCACGATATGTTGATAATGAGCCTTAACATGTTAAGCTCATCAGCCTTTGCATCTTGGTCTCATGCTGTGTCTGTTCGTTCGAGCAGAATACGTCTCGAACTTGGAGACGGAGAAGTAAAACAAAAAAATGGTTGCTAATCTAAATCAAGCTTACAATGAAGTTGAATACTGTCATCTACTAACAGAGTTTACCGAGCATAAACAAGGCTTGAAACACAAAGAATTTGTTCATAAGCATAGATTTGATTTGCAAGTACAACAGTGCAAAAGATAAATGCGACAAGAACTAAGAAATCCATCGAAGGGAAACAAGGAGGCCTTGGATTCAAAGAAAAAAATACTCAGACAAACCCATAGGAACTGGTGCAAGTCCCAAAAAGCCATTCTTTTGCAGAATGACTCGAGAGCATGAGGACTAAAATGACGAATAAGAGTTCAGAATTCTGGAAAATTATTAACAACAAATTTGCGCCTCAAGACTCACTGCAAGCAAATCAAATCTCTGAAGCCACTTGGATTTCCTTCTATACTGACATGTTCAGTAAAGAGGGTTGTGTGGAGGAATGTTATTCCTCGAAATTGGCTCACTGGGATTTGAAGTTTGATCGGCAAGACATGTTAAGCACGATAAAAAGAGTCAACGCATCTAGAACCCCAGGTCCTGATGGCCATACGAATTATACCATCAAGCGGAATCCAGAAGCCTAGACTAATTTATGTATGACACTATTCGAAAGAATATTGGGTAAACAAGATTCTCCGACCTATGGGAAGAGAGCCATTGTAGTCCCGATTTTTAAGAAGGGCAATAGGTCTAATCCAAAGGATTATAGACCTATTGCCCTTCTTGATGTTATAGGAAAGATCTATGCAACTCAACTGCAGCAGATGCTGCTGGAGTGGGCCAGTAAGTGCAACCATGTAGATCCAAGACAAGCTGGATTTGTGAAAGGTGTGGGCTGTGGTCTCAATCTACTACTGAATCTTTTAAAAATGGAAGCCATAAGAACAAGCACAAAAATACATCTGGCACTTCTAGATTTTTCTCATGCTTTTGATAGCGTTGATCGAGGAATTCTTTGGAAAAAACTGAAGGCATGGAACTGCCCTGCGAGTCTCATGGAAGCAATTAGAGACCTTCATTCCAATACAAATATCAGAATTCGGTTAGACCGAAATGGGACTCTTTCCAAGCCTATAGAAACATTTAAAGGCGTGAAACAGGGCTGTCCATTGGCCGCTATCATTTTTAACATGTTTCTATCAGATGTTGGTGAAATCTTCAGTGAAATATCTTCTTTTCCACACAAGATAAACGGCGCCCACGTGAGTTGGCTTGTGTATGCCGACGATTTAATACTTCTAGACATGACTTCCATCGGATTGCAACGCAAACTTAATGCGCTAGAAGTTTACGTGGGTAAGAATGGCTTGCACATTAACAAACAAAAGTGTGAGATACTGAAAATGCAAAACCTATGGATGGTAAAGAAAAACCAGAAGAAACAAGAGTGGTTTCTCGAAAAGACTAAGTTAAACACTCCACGCGACACAAGATATCTTGGCATGAGAATAAATTCATACAGATGATGCTCCATGGGCAGAGCTACCGAAATCTAAATGCCGGCAACTGGCATGCCAAGCCGCCATAATTAATAGGCAGTATGGGAAATTGTCGTTAAAACCAACCATAGCCTTTTACCAACAAAAAGCTGTTCCAGCCATAATCTATGGTGCTGAAAATGCACTTGGGTGTTCATATGACGTTTGGAACACATTGGAAAACCTCTTCTAGGTGAAAGTGTTGCACTTGCCAAGAGGTACTGCAACTGCTTGCATTCGTTATGAACTGGGGCTACTCTCAATGCACGCTAGAGTGAGTTGGAACTTACTATGTTTGTTCAGGAAAACCAAAATATCGACACCTAGCTTGCAGTTTGAGATATTAAAAGGAAGGAGTCCGACTGTACCTCCCTACTTATGTGGAACAAGTTCTGCATGGAGGTTCTGGAAGTGCACGACATCAAGTTATCAATGTTGCTGGAAAATCCAGAGCTAGCAACAACAAAAAAACTGTGGAGCTCGGACTGGCACCAAACATGCGAACAAAGACGCAAAACAAGACTATTATCTGAAGTACCAGGTGAGGCAAGAGCATGTGGGAATCTTCAAGCGTACTTGACTCAATTTCCAGATCAAAAATCGAGAACATTGTATATGTGGTTTAGACTAAACTTAATGGATACTAAAGAACGTTTAAGTATACGCAAACCAAATACAGATTTGTCTTGTCGTTTTTGTGAATCTGGTAAAGAGACTCTTGAACACTTAACTCTTTTTTGCCCAAATTTACGTACACTGAGAACTCGTACCCTTGGCCCTGTAATCTTGAAATATCAGACCATGTGTGCTGCTGACTGGTGCAAACGGATGTTTGATGGATCAAACCGTAAACTTATGTTCTCTCTAGTAATATTTCTTGATGAATTGAAAAAATGTTTGAAAGACAGCATAATTGACAAGGAAACAGCAGTTATTGTACATTGTATCTAAGGACTACTTAAGTCACTCTGTTCCTTACTCAGTCTGGACTGTTAAGGAGTTATGAGATACAATAAGTGGTACGAATGGATTGCTATGAGTAAGCGGGAAGACTGAGATGGGGAGGAGGGGTTTTATTGTATGTTTGTTCTTTGAAAGGTTTGTATAAACCGTATAAAAAATTTAAAAAAATTTAAGAAATTTAGACAGGCTTCCATGGCTCTCTTTTGCTGCAGGCATTGTTTGAGGGATGGGGTTCTGATCAGCCAGTTGTCCAAATATGGGAAGACTTGGATCCCATACTCTGATGCGCTATGGCTTGTGCATATCATTTTGTAATCACCCTTGGGGTAGACTGGAGGCCAAAGAGGACCACCTTCAATTGGCAGTGGCACCCTTCTACCGCAAAATCCAGATATTTGAAATGAAGGTGGTGAATGAGGACGTGGAAATAGGCAGGACTACATGTCCATGGACACTAAAATGTCTCCCTTCTCAAGTTGGTTGAGAATTATTTGTTGTGTGACCATTTGAAACTACTGCAATCGGAGGAATTTGAGGTAGAGGATGGACCTCCATCCACCCTACCTTTTACAGATCTAGATGCCCAGATTCCTCTGCGAATGAGGGACTCGCTCTGTAGCTTCTTTGGACAGGAGCAATAGTACTTTTAGTTGAAGCTCATGAAGATGTTCCTCCGGCTTGCCGGCAGAAAGGGTTGCAGCGGCCTTTGTACAAACTCAAAGGCATGAGCGTAGGCCACTATAGAAAGCACGCATTTGTCTGATGTTTGCTTGCACTGATGCTGGAATGTTGGAATTAAGGCAGCTGCTTTCCCACAGGGGTGCTGAAACCAAAGGGTGGTGCTGGGCAGGAGCCCAGCTTGCTTGTTGGCTTGGCCTGAGAACAGCTGCAGCACCTCTGGGCACCTCTGCAAGGTTGCGATTGGGCCGAATACTGGTTGTATGAGATGTACGATTTCCCCTTGAATGACTGGGAGTGGTATGATGAGCAGGAGCGTCTCCCGGATCATGAAAAGCAGTTGCTTAGATTGAAAGAACTTAATGGGCTGCCTTTGCTGCAGGAACTGGCCATAAAGACTGTTTGTCTTTATGAATCGCCAAAAAGATCTGCCCCATTGAAGGGCATCTCAGACCTTTGGCTGCACCTCAGGTTTAAAAATGTGTGGCCTTCAGTCAACCTTGCTGTCGCAGGTCTATGCCGTTGCCCATTTGGTGCAATACAATATCAGCAATATAAACAGCCACAGAAAGCATCTTGTATCTTGGCGTTAGGGAGGAACTCAAGCATGGGACTGAATTTAACCTCATACCTCCCAAAGATGGCGAGCGAGTTGGCTGTCTTGATTGTCATTGCCGCTGAGGAGACAACTCTTGTGGAAAGCATCAAGTTGCCTGCCTTCCTTGTGAAAGGAAACTTTACAGGGCGATGGACGAGTAGCTGATTTTTTTTGTACTGCCGATGAGAAAACAGAGTCAGGGATTTGCTGAATGTGCAGGCATAATGGGGCATCATCCAGTGCCCTACATTTTATTTAATCAAATCAGTACTTCGACTGCCACATGAAGGGATTCTTCATATCAACTAGCTGGTCTTCCCAAATGTCACCCAAGATTGGCATGGATACCACTCTCCTCTGTTAACATCACCCGCCATTGAAAAGGAATACTTTCTTGTGTTCAGTAGGGAGGAGGTTGAACAGCTTTCCTGGATTTGTCAAGACAAAATGGAAAGCTCTGATCACATCCGGAGGCAAATCTCTTGGCAGAAGCTCCTCTGGCTCTCCATCAACAGGTACAAGATCATCAAACTTGCCCGTTCAGGAAGAGTGAGTGGAGGCTGTATCCGGATGCAGAGTCATCCATCGGTTGGTGAGGTTGTTCCTCTGGTTGATGCGGTCCTGCTTGGCTGTGTGGTACCAGAGGCTGGGGTAGCATAGCAGGGTGCTGGGTCCAAACTGAGGAGGGATATTTGGAGCCTTGTCTGGTGCTCAGCCACAAGACTTTGAAAGGTGCACAAAATGTCCATAGACAGGTAGAGCACGGCAGACCTTGGCAGTGAGGGGTGCGAGAAACCTGAAGGTGTCCCACCCGCTAGTCACCAGGGATTTGCCATCCAGGTGGCCAGGACACAGCCATTGCTATTGGATCCAGTTCCTGGGGGTGAATGTCATGATGCCTACCCCCGGGGACCCAGACCAAGTCCAGCAACCCCGGTTGCAGGCATCAAGTAACCCCAAGCAAGTCCAACAACCCCCGCTAGGGGCTATTTGGGTGCAGTCCTGGCGCCTATTGTGCCAGGATCATATGGAGAGTCAATCCTGGCACCATAGGCGCCAGGCTCATAGATTAAAACTTACCTGATGCAGACCATGCTGCAAGAGCTCCAAGCAAAACGAGGCTTGGAAGGGACTATTTTACCTAGGGACTATTTTTTTTTACTCGGGGGGTGGGGGGGCTGGGGAGGAATACTTACCTGGGACTACTTTGGAGGCTATTTATACCACGCCCGAAGAGCAGCACACGCTTCACGTTATTCTGCATCCAGCAGCGTAATGCTCACAGTGCCTGCAAGTCTGCATCCCGTCTTCCGCCACGCCCGCCTCGAGTTTGGAGTTCCTAGAAAAAGGGAGAAAGAAGGAGAAAAGGTTAGAACAAGAGCAATACCTTGGATCCTTACCTGAATTCCCGATCCATCGCGCCTTTGAGCTGGAAGAAAGAAGTTATTTTATGCGCATCGCCTCGCCTGCTGCAGCGCCGCGCTGAACTCACCGGCCTTCTCAGCATCTTCACATTTCACTGCATCCTCCTGCATGTTACCGCCGCACCGCGGCACCTAAGGAGAAGACAAGAACAGCAAGGTGAGCCAAGGGAATACACAGAGGAATACCCCCATAGACTTACCTGATTTTACCATCGGGGGTACTGTTCTTCTTCAAGGGTCGGCGCAGCTTTCACTGCATCCTAGCCGAACCCCGGCTCCTAAGGGGAAACAAAAGGACAGACAGCAAGGTGAAACAAGGGACTAACAAGGGAAACCCTCCTCACCACAAAAGACTTAACTGATTTTACCGCCTGAGGATTATTCCGAGACTTCATACTTTCTCTCAGCGCCTGAATAAGGGAGAAAGCAACAGGTTACATATGGACATTATTTTATCGAACTGTGTTGGATAATACAAATCCTTACCAGAACATTACCGATTGCCACGAGGAACTCTTCAGTAGGGTCAAGCTGCAACCTGCAAGGAATCGGACAAGAGTGAAAGTCAGGCATTTGAACTCTTACGAACTACATACTTACGGCGTCTTGCCGGGAATATCGGAGTCAATATTGCCCTGGAACTGACCAATTCCTTCGAGCTAGTGAAGCAACTGGTTATCTACGCGCCCCTCCGCTCAATGCAGGATGGAGAGCTCATCTTTTCAAATCATCAGGTGAGACTATAAGAGGGAATATCCAAGGTGATCGGTGGGGGGATTTATGCTCAACTCCACGGGTGGTTAATTCCCTTTCTCCACTTGCAGAAGAATCATCCTACGGGGCAAGCAAACAAAGCTAGGTGGGCCAGTCCAGTCCGTCATCTCGGCCCTACGCGTCACATTGGTGGAGACCGCAGCAGTCCAGTCCAGATCGACGCCTCTGTGGGAGCCAGGTGAGCGTAACAGTGGACCAGTGCGGGAGGATCACCTGGATGAAGGGTCTTCGGGGAATGGAAGTGGGACGCAGACACCAAAAGGTGAGACGTGGTATCCCCTTCCCTGTAACACCTTTTCCCTCCCATTTTATCAGGTAGGATACCTAGAAGCTCAACCCCTCACCCCCCTTTCCTGACACAAACACTTTCTCACGGACAGTTCATTGTGAGCGACAACAGACTAACACTAGAGCCGTATATCTGACATGTCACAACACAAGAGTCAGGCAATTACTGATAAATACACACACCTGACTTCATCACACTTACCTACACGGATTAAAGGCAGAGCACGAAAGCACACTGAACAGAGCAAAATGCACGAGAAAGCTACAATTCCGAGCTGGCAGTTTAAACTGAGGAGAAAGGCGGCGAGACTAGAGAGGGCTGCAAGGGGGAAATTTCCCTTGACCTTTTCGGGGAACAACCGCGACTTTCAAGAGGCCTTGAGGAAAAGAAACATAAGACCAGGAGTTTCCACTGAAGAAAGGTGCAGTGTGCGTCAAAGGTACACATGGCCGTGCCGCATAGATAGCCAAGGCAGGAAGAAGCGGTTGCTGCGGTGTTACTGTCATTGGCTCCGACAACAAAGCCACGCCAGTGAATTCGGCACAGCCGGTTAGTCGGAGAGACTGATAGCAGACTGGACAGTGTTATGCACAAGGTTGCAAGCAGCAACATTGTATGAAGAAAAGATTACTTGTATGTGATTGAACTTAATGAAACCGAAATAGGTACCAGATACAGAGTGGTCTGGCATCATGTGGGTGCTCACTCGAAGGTCTTGGTTTGGTATCCAACTATGCATGTGAGAATAATTGAACTGTGAAATCGAAGTGGTCCTGCAACGGGTCAAGCTAAATCCTGTGCACATTCGAAAGTCTTTGATAGTCAATGAAGTGAAATTGGTCTGGCCTGGCTGAGTGAGGCTAATTGTATAAAAAGGATCCGAGCCCGGATGAGGGGGGTCCAGGGCGAAGTGACTTGCCCGACTTGAATATTTGGAAAGGACTATTTTTCATTGTTTTTGGTACATCAGGCCCTCTGAATCAAGTGACTTTGAACGCAAGAGACTTGGGCACAGAAGGCCCTGATGTTGGTAAAAGGAACTGTGTCCTCATGCCGAAGAAGCCCAAGACTGTGCTATGCGCGAGTGAACCGCCTTGTCCCGTGCTAAAAACATGGGGAAGGGAGGCCAATGGCCTGAACATCCTGATTTATCATTTTGTGAACACTTTTCTTTTTTGTTAACATTACCCCCACACTATTTGTAAATTAGCTGTAAGGATTGGAAATATTTTATTTTTAGCATCGGCCCTTTTTATTTGACGAGACTCACCTAGGACAGTATTATTTGATGGTCGTAGCTTGCTCCCATCTTAGATTTAGGTTTGGATAGGTGTTTTTTACACCCTTGAAAAAAGTTCAATAAACACCCGTGAACTGTGGTCACTTGTAAAATCTTACTTTGATACCATGCCTTCCTTACAGGGGCCTGCTAGGTCCATTGGAGATAGTGTTGGCTTTCGAATAACTGGTGTAAGGAGAGCCGTGCCAGAGGCAACCCAGATACCTCCTCCTCATGCTTGGAAAACACCCCTCCTGGGCCCTCAAAGTCTATCAACGGGCGGAACAAAAAGCTGAAGTGTGAAAGGGGGATGTTTAGGCCTCACCTTAGTGACGTGTGTGGATGAGAGGCACGTAGATTTGGATGTTGTGTTAGTCGCCTGAGGAGGCAGAGGAGGTTTCACTGCCATGAGGTGGTCCACTGAGTGGTCGGCTATTTGTGCTTTGTGGACAAAGGCTTGTTGGTCGCAGGGGGCCGTCGTCAATGCTTGAGGAATGGTGAAGTTCGAAGATGCGACCATTGGAAAGGATTTCATAGACCAGGCATTCGAAAAGGTTTTTGCTGACAAGGGGGCAGGTGTTGATGAGGGGGCCGGTTTGTGTGATGAAGTAGACTTGTCAGGCATGGCCTAGCGGGGTCCTTCGGAGCATAGGTGGACTACGTATTTGGTCACCCTTTTCCCACATGGGTTCTTGACCTCTTAGAAGAGGGAGCTCTCTTTGGGGGCCTGTTATGGTGCAGCGAAGCACAGCTCTTCATTGAAGCATAGTCAAAGTCCACAGTGTCTTCATTGCACCAAGCCACCCCACATTGGTGACATACTTATCTTTAGCTTTCAAACAATGCCAAAAGTAAAGCTGATTGATAATGATCCTTGGACAAAATGTTGACTAAAGTAAGAACTTTGGCGATGACCCCCAACTCTCAAACTGTGGTAAATAAACTGAAGATTGCCTCTACAGGTGGAGTTAAGGGAGGCACTGCCTTCTGGCTGAAGGGCAAATATCACTAAGAGAGCACTAAAGGGAACACAGTTTCTTGTACATCTTGGAAAATGCTTAATATTGCAGAGGATTCCCAGGCGGACAACTGGGAATATTTAACAGCATTTGAATCTATCAAAGATCCAACGCTAGAGAATCCCTCTTCCAAATGGATGAGAGTGGAGCTTGAATATTTATCTGGAGTTCAGGAGGCCTTATCTTTGAGGAAAGTTGTACCCAAAGCAGACCTGCTTCCCTAGAGATAGAAAGAGACCAGGAGATGGCTAGATGATGGAGTTCCTTTGAAAACTCTTAATGGCCCCTTTCTGCGTCTGAGCCTTTAAGAATTATTCAAAAGAGCATGAAAATCCTGTAATGTAATTGGACATATTCCCTCTAGAACCATTTCTCTGTTAAGTCCAAAGAGAGGGTGGATAGGGAGATAACTTCCACTAGGGGGAGCTCATTCAAAATAGAAAGCTTGAACATGTAAAGTGGGAACTGTACTTTGCTTTATCACTGTATTAAAAAATAAATTAAAAAAAACAAGCTACATTTGTTTTAGTATTGTACAGATAAAGAGCAGCTCTTTGTAAATCCAAAGCCCATCAAATTAAACCCTGCTGATTTACACAGGGGTAGTCCGAAACCAGATTTGTGAAAGTGTGCACATTTCCACATCTCCAGGATTGATTGAGAATTTGAGACCTGTGAAAACCATAGGTATTTAAAAAAACAGATTGGGGATGCTGCATAACTTCCAGTTCCATCCGAAATGATGTCACAGCAAGTTACATTCACTCCTCACACAACATTGCACAGCAGGGGGAGGGACATGCACTATTGGGACCCAATCTGTGTAGTAATGTTGGTGAGGTATTCATTCATCAGAAAATAATAAAATGATATGCTTATGTTCAATGAATGAACCACTTCAGTGTGGTTTCTAAATTGATACTACAGTGTCCTAAAACATGGCTGTAGACCCTAATGCAACCTACCATATAGTTTGCATGTTGCTTCCATGCACATGCTAGAAACCGACAGTACCATATTTACATGAGATTAAATTACTAAGGAGGAATACACACTAAATACGGTTCATATATCATGTTGATTTTCCATGTAACCTTTCTCCGATATCAATACTTGTTATTGATATTGCAGTAAATAAAAAGTTAAAATTGCCATTTAATACAAATTGAGCTGTGGTTAACTGAAAATTGTTTTAATACACTGGCCAATAAGTGGCAATGTTGTCAGATTTAAATGTGCTGCTTATTGGTTACATTGTATTATTCGGGATTATAAATATAATAATTATTTGCTATATGAATATATATGAGTGACTGTGTGCACAGTTTATAGTGAGATTTGCACACCCAATGACAAATGTGCCGATATTGTAGCCACTTCCCCAGCATAACTTTATGGGACCATCTGTCAAGTGATTTTCTTTGAATAAAACAACATTTTGATTCCTGATAAAGCCTGTTGATGTTTCCAGAATTGTGAGGGGGGTTGTACATTAGGAGACGCTACCTTAACGATAGCCTTTGTGATGAGCAGTTACTGCACGGGCACAAAATACAGACCAATGTGAGATTATTCACAGAGGGCCACAAGAATATACATTTGAGAAGGGTGTACACTGCACTCTGAAAGGTGACAATTTTGCAGGGACCCCTCGCTATACAGCCTTAGATTCAGAAAAGGTCTTTGACTCAATATGGTGGAAAGATGTCTGGGCGGTGATATGAAAGCTAGGGTTTGGGAACAAGTAGGTTTCATGGGTAAAGTTGATATGTGCTAACCAACTGGCCACAGTCCAAGTTAATCACTACAACTGGGGTATCAATAGAGCTGCCCACTGATCCCACTTTTATTTTGAGAGCCGTATTTAAAGGGTTTGAAAGGCCGGGAGGGTGGTTGGATCGAATATCATTATACCCGACAAACTGTAGATTCTCCTGGGTGAATAAACGGTTTATGGATATCGGAGGAACTTGGCAAGTACAGTGGTTTCAAAATTAACTCGAAGAAATTAGTACTATTTCATGTGTGAAGAGAAAAACGAGGCAATCTCAGGAAATTGCCCACTGCATATCATACACTGGTCCTTTTTGGGAATGCAAGTAGGCACTAGGGGTAGTGTTTTGTTGTGGAAAACTTAGATCCGATCCAGACAAAATTAAGGGAGAATGCAGAGCATTGGTCTTGCCTGCCAATTTCAATCCAGGGACGTGCAAATATTTTCAATATGTTAACAGGGGGCATACTTTTAAGCTGCAAGCTACTAGATGGCCTTAAAACAAAAAAAAGTCACTTGCAACCACAATTCTATAGATACACACAGTACATCATTTCTTACTCACCAAGAGGCAAATATCACCAACCAATAGCATAGAATGAGGATCTCCTAACCCAGTGATGTAAGATTGTTTTGAGGAAGCAACTTACCAAAATGTTAAATCTATTTGCCCTACGACATATGGAAAACCGTCATAATGACATGCTGCCCTGCTCTTACTGGTGAGCCGCACCAACAGACAGACACTGTAGAAGACAATTCCCCAACACACATCCTTACATACACACCAATAATAAGAATGCCTATATAAAACAATCTTGTTTTTATTTGGCAAATCAGACTGGATAATGAGAGTGGCAATTACACAACCAAGAGGTGCTCTTTTTATCAACTTAGAAATGCTGTGTAACAGCGCTATCCAAACCATTGACCAGATATCTGCAGCAAGTGTGGTTTTTTTGTCAGAGTTGACCATGGCAGCAATGAACAATTTTTCTGCCCATTAATTTACAGAGATCTAAATAATAATTCAGTTGTACCACAGATACACATCTTCCACCCCTCACATCAATAATGTGGCAGGTATCCTATACGCAACCTGTGAGGGGGAAGCATTCCAGCATCTGGCAGCTATTTGGCCACCACTTGTTGCATACAAGAGCCTGGTCAGCTTTACACCAACAGCTAACAGAAGCTACTTCTGACTCCGCCTGCCAAATGGTGCCATCCAAACATATCTGTGCAATTTTAACTCGACAATTGTAAATTTGTATAAAGAGGTGTCAGGACACACCAAGAAGACACGAAGCATAATGGGCTGCATATAAAATGGGCAAGAAGTTAGTTAGCAGTCCATATGGAAGACACCCTGTGCTAGCAACATCTTCCCTTAGAGCTCCCGATTACTGGGCGATGCCTCATACCAAAAGGTCTGTCTTTAGCTCCTGCTCAAATATTCATTTTGATCCCTTAAACAGCACATGCAACACTGCAGACATTACCTTGGTGTGGTTTTCTTCTTGCTATCAAATATGTCTGCATCGCTGCTCAAGGGAAGATTGACAGTAGGGGTCACCTTTGCATTCTTCCTTTTCTCATCCACACCGTTTTCTGCTTCGGAGCTAAGTAGAAAAGAAGAAATTGAACTTTATTTTGCTTGCAAGCACACAAGTAAACAATTGTCAGAAGAGCACATGCTTCTCGTCATTGGACACTACCATTCTATACCATTTGCACAGGGATCGGATGAGCCACCTGGGTTGTGGAGACAACAATCAATTTACTCTACATTTTCAATTTGCAGTTAGCTCTTGAGAAGCAAGCCAAAGGCACTTGAAGAATGGTCTTGCAAGTGCCATCGAGCAGGGCAACAATCTCAAATGTTGGTGCGTACCGAACACCTCCTGAACCCTGCACACAAGCACCTATCAAAGGTGCACCAACATTGTCACCAACCGTCAGTGGCTCCAAGTAGCTCCATGAAGGGACGGGTAACGGAAAAGCACTTTGTCTAAAGAAAGTTCCTGTCAGTTAGGAAAACGAATATTTCCAATCCCTAAAAATCCGGACACTTACATTTTGGGGATCACGTGCCCTGCTAAGAACAAAAGGAAGGCATACAAGCCCAGAAAACAATATCTTTTGAAAAGTCAGGCAACATCTCTATAGTTATTTATTTATAAATAAATAATTATAAGTTACACATTATATAAAATGGTGATGCATGAATAGAATGCTATCTAGTATGCACTGGAATCCATGGGGAACGCTTTCAAATCGTTTGTGAACTAATAATCTACAATATTTGGCCTGATTGCTTAAGTAAGTGAAAATGACCCTGGTAACCAATCCAAGCTTCAAGTTCAACAGGGCTTCCATTCCCCTTGAATAACCTGCGAGAATCTGTCCTGATGTAAATGCATGTAAAGCTGGTGGTTTGTAAAAAGTGGTCTCTACGGTCCTGAAATAAATCGTGGGTTTTCTTCTGAAATGCTGGCAGCCAGAGACACCATCAGAGATCTGGGCAATGCCCTAGAGATGCATTTTTAATATAACTTGGTTTTCTTGTTAGTCCACAATAGAGGGGACTAAAAGGGTGCTGTACTCCCCTCAAAGGTTAAGCTTTGCTTTTTTTTGTAATAAAAAGGGGTGTGGGGCCCATGGACAAAGGGTACAGATACGATTTCTGGGACCGCCACTGCACGGTCTACAGTAATCCCAAAAGATGACGCCATGATATGAAGATCATTTTTGTATGGCTGGAGCTTCTGAAAATAATTCCGATCTGTGCTTGCAAACGGTCGTTTTAGGGCCTGGCGGGCATGTGAAAGGCACAATGAATGGCCAACATAGCATCACAAGTTTCTAGAGGAGCAAGTGAAGTCTTCGACATACACCACGTGTTATGCAGAGAAGGTTTGAGCAGCCAGGAGAACATTTGCTTCAGGGTGGTGAGGTAAGGCCTTTTCATCTCGTCACTTGAGGTTAAAGCAATTTGTAAATAATCTCAACAAGCTTGAGATGCAAGTGGCCTAATGGGAGCAACACGAGAGGCTAGCCAGAGGTGGAGCTGAAAGATGGAGGGTATGTGAACAGATCTTAGAGTAGGAGAAGGTTGGATTGTTTAGCATATATAACTACAAGACATAGCAAGGCTAGAAATAGGGCGTCTCCAGGCTCGAGTAGTGAATAGGGAATGGGCTCCCAGACTATTACAGAAATGAGCAGAGCAGAGAGTAAGGTCATGCATGGGCAGACTAAGAAGGCATGTTGCTTGTACTACAGTTAACTGCATAGGGGACACATTAGGATGAGCCAGGAATAGGTTACAGAATTGTCAGAGAAAGCCAAGTTACCATTGCTACCTTCTGAGGATAGGCTAGTGTTCGAGAAGCCAATCTCGGAGGCGGAAATTGAATGGACGATCGATAACCTAGGTTGCCGGATGGCACCAGGGCAGAAATGGCCTACCGGAGGCGTTTTATGGTGACTACAGTGGGGCCCTGGCCCCCCCCAATATCTGGGCAGTTTGTAATGAAGTACTGGAGATGGGCACTCATTCTTGGTCTGAGAGGCACTGCTCAGCCTTTTACTAAAGCCTATTAAGGAGATGAGCAAGCGTAACTCTCTCCAAGCTGGGAATTGTAATAGCGAAACGCCTGAACGAGTATCAAGCACAACTTAACCCTCAAAGAACACAACAGTTAGTCTGTGAAGAAATGCTGCTGATGGATGAATTTGAAGGTAGCAAGGAACCCTTAGCAGCAGCCAGTTTCGACACACACGCAACCCCTGGATACAACCGATTGGCAACATATCCAAACTGTTTGAGGTTCTTTAGGGCCAGGTGCAGGGCTGGACTGGCCCGGTGTCCCGGTGGGACATCCCCCGGTAGGCCTCTGGGCACAGGCCTCTTTGGCGAGGAGCGGAAGGATACAAAATTAGAGGAGCAACGATCGTGCATGATCTGCCTGGGGGATTTGCATTGAATTGGCTGCTGCCACCACCGACCGAGGCACGTGATGCTGGCGTATTGCTTTTCTTCCCCAGCAGCTCGCACCTGCGCATGATGATGAGTGCCTGGGAACCGCACGCGCCCTGCCTGCTGCTAAACACACATTGCGCAGGTCAGGTGCAGCCGGGTGGCTAAAGTGCACTGCAGAGTAGGCAGGGGAGCAGCCGGCCACAGCCAGGCGGCAGCCTACCTGCTTGTGCTTTCCAACGAATCGACATCGACGACCACTAAGGTAGGTGAGAATTAGATAATTGAGGGAGCAGCTGACTTAGTGGCGGGAGACAGCACAGGTTGCGCACTCTGGGCCTCCAGTACCGAGCTCAGTGCTGCTGAGTGTTCGACGACTGAGTCCAGGACCAGGTACTGCCATTTCAGGTGCGAATCGTCTCTAAATGTATGCCGATTCAAATATCTGCCCTTAGACCTGTTCTACATGATGCAGCTGCATGATCCATTTAACATGTAACATGGATCATGCAGCTGTATTATATTATCCGTGTGTTTGCATAAGGCAGCAGCAAACTTCAGTATGTGTTTGCCTGCCTGCAATGGGCTCCTGATGATGGAGCAGGCGTGGGCACTTGGTGTGAATGAAGGAAGGCCACTCTCAGCCCAGGGCATTCACAGTGAGGTGAATTGGTGACGCCAAAAGGGGGCCAGGCCAGCGCCTCTCACCTGCCGGAGCCCCTTTTCTTAATATTAAAGAGAGGCTCCAAAGTTGTGTTTGAAGAGGACTGTGCACGCTGGCAGTTCTCATGAGGGTGCTCAACAAGCCTGAGTGAAGCTCATCCTTCTTCACACAGTCAAGTATACATATGGTATGAAATTGCACAGCATAATGACAGCTATCCTCATGCAGAAGCGTCGTTCTCTGTCCTTCTGCTGGAATTGTGAATATCTGTCTTTTCATTTTTTACTGCACCATGCCCCTCTTAGATGTCCAGGAGCGAGGCAGGGCCACGATGAGGTGCACGTGGTTCACACAGGTCTGTATTCTATTAGCATTGCATTGTGGGACTTGTAGTTCTGCACAGATGGTCTACTCACACCTGGTCTGAAGGCAACGAGCAGCTCATCTTCAATAACACACAGAAATAGGATATATTTAGTTCCCCTATCTAAGCTCCACTCATCCCAAGATATTACTACGTTTCACCTATGCCACACTAGCTGCACTTTAGATGCCCCCATACGCTGGAGTGTTTGCCTATGAGTGCAGTTATGCAGGACTCGATCCTTAGCCGGTATAAACGCTGGATTTCAATACTTGCCATAATAGCTGGAGTGCAACATCTGGCATAACCCTGATTGCCCGACCCAGTATATTAACACATGGCAGCCTGCAAACGCCATATACGCATTTGGTCAAAGCATAAGCATATGTAATGCATGTGCAATACCTAGGCACATGGTACCATCTGACTGATGCACTGTTCCTAACTTCTCCCGATAGCCATGCTGAGTAGGCAGAGGGTACTGAGTAGGCAGAGCGTGCTCAGCGGCGGCCCCTGCCTTATGGAACAACCTCCCGAGCTACATTTGCCCAGCCACCTCCCTGCTGCAAAACAGTAAACTTGTAAGGGTTTTGCTATTCCATCAAGAGTCAGAAACCTGCCAAACAGACTATTTTCTCTACACATTACTTCTCTCTCCCCATTATTACTTCAATTTCCCCAAGATCTCTCTTAGCGGTAGTACTGACGTACTTATTGCTGTGCTCTGATGCTGTACCCTGTATCATATATACCTGGCAGACAATGATGTTTACTTGGCAGCAGCCAGGCAAAGCAGGCTGAACCTGTCATAAGATGGCAGTGCCTCGCCAAATGAGGCTGCATCTAGTATTTGATGGCAGAACTTTTGGGTCTTTGTGATTGGGCTGTGGACTTGTAACTTTGATATCGACTACTGTGCTGTGGACATGCCAAGGAAATGCAACTCACCATTCTTCAGCTGCCAGCAACAAATGAATGAATCCTTGTCACTTAAATGCATTACATTAACACTTAAGTGATGCGTCTATATTACCAACGTCAAAGGCAAATATTGCTGCTCACATTTTCAGAGTGGCATGGTGGCAGGGCACTGCTGCTGGAGCAGTGGGGTAGCCTGCAGGTTGCTGGAAAAGAAGAAAGGTAGCCTCTGAAGGAGAAATGAAGTTTCGGCAGCACAGCAAACAATCACTGCAAGAAGTAGAATGCTGGGGACACACCAGCCACCTCGCACCTCATTGCTCAATCCTCTGTGCTACCTACAACCTCCTTAGTGTAGTAGGCAGAATCCAATACTCCTTATCGTGTCATCCCTTTCCCTCGTTCCTGTTCTCTCTCCTGCACACTCTGTTGTTGTCTTCCACATGGCCTCTACCACTCCTCTAATACTCACGCCTCTCTAAACATGTCTCTCTTATTCACCTCCTTCTCCCTGACAATCTCTTTTTCTCTGCTCTCTGATTGTATCTCTCCAATGTACTATTCTCTCTTGTTATACTTCACGTCTCTGTTAGAATCTGTCTCTCCTCCCTTCATCCCTTTTCTCACACATTCTCCTTCTCTTTTGCTCCTTTATGAGTTGTGTCTCTCTTACTCTGATATTTTGTATTTTGTCACTGTTTCCTTCCCTACCTCCATTTTGAAAAATCCCATCACCATGAAGCGGGGATGGGTGGTGCTGGCCAGGACATTGCATAAATAAATCTTCAAATGTAGACTTTCCAGCAAAGCATGGGGTCAAAATTCTGGGCAGACACAGCGGGATCATGGAGAGAGGGGAGCTGGGGAGAGTCATGCCATGGATATTTGTTATTGAGATTTACATTGTGGACTGTGTGGATCTCATTGTATACGTATACAGATGTGCAGTGTATGAACCATAGCATCTCTCGTATCATTATTGTACTGGTCTCTACATTTTATTCACAGATCTTGTCTGGACGATCTTCGCGCCCTCCCAAAATGAATTCCCTGAATCCTACTATCTACTTTCTGACCCTATGGTGCCTTTTGGCACACAAAGCCTGTACATCTTGTATGGTTATTTATCCACCCGTTGACTGTCCATGGCCATGTTAATCCCTATGGCCATTTCCACCTGCTTTCTGCCCTTCTCCACCCAAAACACGTCCCCCTGGGATGTTTTTGTGCTAGCTTTATCAATCCTTAGCATCAAAGTGTGTGCTGTAAGTGCTTGCCAGTTTTTTATTAAAGCAGTCTTCTGAGAGTTAATGACTGAAATGGAGCTATAAAAGTGCTACTGGTGAAATAAAAATGTCAACCGGGTTTGCCTTCGGGCACTCCATTTATAAGCACTATGCCTGTCCCTCACTGAAGTCCTGTTAAAAACAAGAATTTAACAGTTTAAGCTTGTGTATCAATATTAGGCATTCACCAGGCACTGCTATTTTATGCCCAGGTAGTCTCACCACTTTGCAGCTGCTACCATCAATGTGGCAGTGCCTGGCATGCCTACCCAAAAGGCAAAACTTTTGCCATTGCCAATGCTCGTTTCTGAAGGCTTTTTATCTGTGTGCCCTTCCCAGCACGGGAATAGGGTGAAATGGATCAGGGAATGGATTAGGGATGCAGGTTGTCTGGGCACCTTTAAACACGCTTGAATTTGTTTTTCTCATCTGCAAAATGTGAAACGTCCCAGGTCCCTCTATCACTGAAGATCTACTTTGAGAGATCAATAACTTATTTAAAACATGACTTTTTAATCCGTGTATGTTTAAAACATGCTTTAAGTGCACTCATTTTGACTAATTTTAGTCAAGATTTTTTCGGGGTATACTGATAATCGCTTGATAGAATGGTTGGGCCCACATGCTGTGCTCACTCGTTCAGCAAAATATGGGGCCACTTTGAAAACATTTTCCAGGGCCACTTTTTGTTCCCAGTCCGGCCCTGGCCAGGTGTCTAAAGCAGTCTGGAAATTAGTCTGTGTAGCCTGTCTGCTTTCACCATTGATTTCCACCCTGCCGCTGAAATTCCTAGTGGGAGTTCTTGACAGGTGGCTGAGCAAAGAAGCCTTCCAAGCAAGGGGGTGGCATATAATATTTCACTTTATGCAGATGTAAATGTCCGGGTTCCAATGGCGAAGATTACCCAAGTTGTCAAGCGCATTGAAGAATTTGGCATGAGCTCTGGTTTGGAGCTCAATTGGGCCAAGAGTGCACGAGCCTTGCCACAGCTCGGACATACTTAGGCTCCATAGCTGGAGAAAAAGTCACTCGTGGCAGGTCTAGACGTAAGCCCAAGATTTGGGAACCCCCTTGTAACTTTGCCTTTGAAGGAACTTCCTGAATCACTGCGCTCCCGCACGCTCTAAAAAAACACAAACCGTTTTTGGATCATTATTTGTTGGGATGTGCTAGATCTAAAAGCTCTTGTACAAACCAAACCTCTGCCAATCCAACCCTATGTATATTTGAGCGTCTGAGACATTGACCACAACCTGGCATTTGCTAATTTTCATGGATTTACGTTTGAGAAACAAAAAAATGAATTGAACTTTTTTGTGCTTTTTCCATTAGCTTCATGCACGCAAAGATTGATGCCAGGGCTGCAGAAATGAATCGCACTGAAGTGCTGCAAAACCATTTGTCCGAGGGGGCCTACAAGAGAAATAAACGCAGCGTCTTATAAATGATGTCCTCTGGTACATTTGGCCATGCGCTTCTCTTCAGACTGCGCTTCTCAAGGTACAACGCATCCGACCCTCCACTGTATCTGTATGTACACATTTTGAATCATTCCCCGCCATTTGTATCTACGTCTGTGCCGTGGTTTATATAGTGCAAACATACCAGCAAGGAGCGGCGCACTGCACAAAGACATTGGAGAGAAGGAATTGGGAGAGGTGCTACCAGGGCGGTCTAAGGGCGACAGGTTGTCCCTTGAAGAGAGGAGCCTTGGGCGGCTTCCTGGAGTGAAGGAGAGAAGAGGCCAGTCTTATCTGGCCATCCGCCCATCTAAGATCCCGACTTGCCGTGTGGGCAGAGGATGCGGCGCTAAAAGCACACACGACATATCATGAAGCCGGTAAACTGAAACGGCCGGCTTCTTCAGCGGAAATGTACCTCTGGCCTCTGTAGTCTTCGTTTCTGCTGGCCAGACCTCACACCCACGTGCATCGTTTCATAAAAATGGGTTGCGCAGCCTAGACTGAAATGCGGCCAAGAGTCCATTGCTTCTTGAGCAGACTATGGTCTTGGGCAGTTGTTTTCCTGGTTTGCACTGGGGTTTCTTTTGAAACAAACATTTCTTTATCCGCCGCTGCTCCTGCCGCGCAAGAGGCGTAATTCATGTTAAATTGCACGGAATGAATCGCAGGATTTCCTAGTAACATGCGGTGCGTCAGTCATGGGATGCAAAACAAGATTGCTCGGGTTAGACCATTGAAAAACAGACCTAAAACATATATAGGCCGATTCATGGAAATACAGTCAAAAGTATCGCACGTGGCTGGCGCAGAGTGTTCCCGTGCAAATGTCTGCGCCAGCCGCGTGCGATAAAATCCATTTCAGCGCACATCGTATTCATGGATTAATCCTCCAAAACAAGCCGTGGCGCAGAGTATCGCAGCGACCCTGCAGCAGCGCCAGTTACGCCCCCAAGAACGCCCTCGCGCAAGGAAAAGCCATCAAGATCGCAAAACCATCGCAAAGGGCTGCGCCAACCCTGTACCAGTGCGAGAAGTAACACACGTGACCTGGGGGAGCGTGTGCGTGTAATCCAGGGGTGCGCGAGAAGTTCCACACGCGATCGGCCTGGGCGCGTGTATATCAGAGGTGCGCGAGAAGTTCCACACGCGATTGGCCTGGGCGCGTGTAATTCAGGGGCTCGCGGGTGCTTCCACACGCGATCGGGCCTGGGGGAGCATGTGCGTGTAATTCAGGGGTGCGCGAGAAGTTCCACACGCAATTGGCCTGGGCGCGTGTATATCAGAGGTGCGCGAGAAGTTCCACACGCGATTGGCCTGGGCGCGTGTAATTCAGGGGCTCGCGGGTGCTTCCACACGCGATCGGGCCAGGGGGAGCGTGTGCGTGTATATCAGAGGTGCGCGAGAAGTCCCACACGCGATTGGCCTGGGCACGTGTAATTCAGGGGCTCGCGGGTGCTTCCACACGCGATCGGGCCTGGGGGAGCGTGTGCGTGTAATTCAGGGGTGCGCGAGAAGTTCCACACGCGATCGGCCTGGGCGCGTGTATATCAGAGGTGCACGAGAAGTTCCACATGCGATTGGCCTGGGCGCGTGTAATTCAGGGGCTCACGGGTGCCTCCACACGCGATCGGGCCTGGGGGAGCGTGTGCGTGTAATTCAGGGGTGCGCGAGAAGTTCCACACGCGATTGGCCTGGGCGCGTGTATATCAGAGGTGCACGAGAAGTTCCACACGCGATTGGCCTGGGCGCGTGTAATTCAGGGGCTCGCGGGTGCTTCCACACGCGATCGGGCCTGGGGGAGCGTGTGCGTGTAATTCAGGGGTGCGCAGAAAGTTTTACACACGATTTCAGCACGGTACGTGTATTGCAGGGGTGCCGGGGAGTCCTACATGTGATTTGCCAGTGTGGGTCCTCCCAGGTGTTCCCTGTACACCCTCCACGGCCCCTGCAGGTAGCCCACACCACAGGGGGACTACCCTGCATCCCTGGCCATGTCCCGCAGGCAGCCCACCCAACATGGGCATGCCCCCCAGCAAAGGCACATGTCTCCTTGCACAAATAATCACCAACTCATGTTCCCCACCACCCCCACCCCCAACAGTGTGGGGCACCTGCCAGCAGGCCCCCACCCATGTCCACCAGCACCCCCACCCCCCAGCAGTGTGGGGCACCTGCCAGCAGGCCCCCACCCATGTCCACCAGCTCCCCCACCCCCCAGCAGTGTGGGGCACCTGCCAGCAGGCCCCCACCCATGTCCACCAGCACCCCCACCCCCCAGCAGTGTGGGGCACCTGCCAGCAGGCCTCCACACATGTCCCACTCATGTGCCCCTTCCCCCAGCACATGACGATCCTCAATCATGTCCCTTATGGCCAGCCCACCCAGCACAAAGACCCCACCAAGTATTACAACCACCCCCATAGTAAAGGCAACTACATGATACAACCCCAATGGCAAGTATGTCAATGAACACATGGCCGTCACCCACACACAATGGATGCAAGTGAATGTGAAAACCCACATCTTGACATGCATGAAACCAATGAGAGAACACCACACATTGAAGTATGACTGCAGAAATGTATTAAACACAAATGAAAGCAATGCAAATCAAAAAAACAACTATGGGAATAATAATAAGAAAAGCTGGATGGCAGTGAAACAATTAAGAACCAGAAATCAAAATCCAGAGAAATCCAAAAGTTATGTTGTCCAAAGTCACAGGCCTACAAATCAAAATCAACTATGAAAATAAACGGAAAAGCATTCCTCCATGGTGATGTAAAACGAAAAAAAAAGAATCCAATGTAGAACTATTCACAACAATCCAGTGTCCATGAGCACAACTGAGGAAAGGAAACCTAACAAAAACTACCTAATAAAAAGAGAAATAAAAATACGTGGTGCATTGTCCAAGCGCAACCAAAAGAAATCAAAAATGAAAGGAAACTTAACACTAAAGAACTATTTACAAGAACTATTTACAAGGGCAGCGGGCAAGTCCTGCGGCTCACTCCGTGATGTTGTGGGCCAGGGCATCCTCGAACTCCATGTCGACGTCCTGGAGGCGGGACTCTGTCCTGGCCCCGAGGTCTCGCAGGGACGACGCCATGGCCACCTCCAACTCCCTGCGAGATGCCTCGAGGCACTCAGCCCGCCTCAACGCCCGACGCATGGCGAACTCCGCCCCGACCATGGTGAGCCGTGCCTCTTCCGCCCGCTGCCGCTCCGCATCTATGCGCTGGCACAACCGCTGCCACACGGAAGACACATCCTGTCCTGGGTCCCCCTGCCCTCCGGCCAATGCCTGCCCCTCCGATGACGAAGGCCCCGAGCCATCATGGCTCCCACTTTCCTGCTGCTGCTGCTGTGCCTGTGCCCTGCCTCCTGCTGCCTGCACATCCTCCATCTGCTGGGGTGCAGTTGCTGGGGTTTCCACCCCTGCTGAACCTACGACTCCCGACTGTGGCAGGGATGGGATCCCCACCGAGCTGGCTGCATTGGTCGGGGCAGGTCCACAGGGGGCCCTGGTGGCATCTGGGCCGGAAGACGACATGGAGCACGACTGGCGCATAGTCTCCACAGAGGAGGAGAGGGCCGCCAGAGTGTCCGCCTGGGATGGGGCATCCCTGCTGGTGCATGGTGGTGCAGTCACAGTGTCAGGGACAGTGACATGCACAGGCACCTCCACGGCAACCTGTGCTGCCTCCTGCCCCTGGCCCTGGACTGCACCACTTGCACCAGCAGGGATGCCCCCACCAGGCCCCATGTGCGGCTAAGTGACGGCCTCCTCCTCCGTGGAAACCACCAACCTGGATGTCTCCACGCTGTGTTCCGCCGTTGCAAGCCCCTGTGGGAGCTCACCCACCCCTTCCGCTGCAGCCGTGGGGGCATCCCCGCCGCTTGGCTCCACAGCGCCGTCTCCGCCCTCTTCTTCACCTTGCGCTGTGTAGAGGGATACATAGAACACAAGCATCAGGGTACTGTACAATGGTTCCCTAGACCGGAAGCAATAGCAGATGAGTGGCACTGTCATACATCACTCCCAACATGTCCCTCCACAACACATGGGTCAGTGCAGGCAAAACACATGCAGGAACAGGCATGGCGCATGCTATGGATATTAGCATACATGTCCGAGGGACTCTTGAAACATACAATGTTGTCTTGAGACTCACATGCATCATGGCTCATGCCTATCACATGCACACACCTCACCGTAGTTCCATCCATCTGGACTCGTACACCCCAGACACAGTGGATACAAGGATTACTAGGCTGCATCAGTGATTCGGAACATTCTCACAGACATGTGTCATGCATCCATGGCATTTACAAGTCACAGACACGCAGGTCAGACACACAGACATGGACACCATACATGTACACGCCATCAGCACCCATCCCTCACCCCCACCCATGTCCAGGAACAGAGACTGGCATGCTTTCATGTGTCCATTCTGCATAGAGCTCCCCATGTTGCTGTTGAACACATGCACCAGCCATGTGGTTCACACATTACTGGTCTCACATGCATGACCATCATGTCCCAGCATACACACATACGTACATGGCCTATGTCACACATACAGGCAAGTATCAGACAACCAGCACACTGCAACATGCCCCGTCTCACACATCAATGCCTGACCACTTACCGCTCAACTCCAGACGGGCCTGCCTCGGAAGGATCCGGGCGTGGAGCGCTGGGTCTATACGTTCCAGGACCCTCAGCTGGATGGGACTGATGCTGCCCCGGCCCCCCTCCACGAGGCGCCGGGCCTTCAGGAGGGTCCTGGACCTCAAATCATCCCAGCGCTTCTTCACATGATGGAATCTTCGGACTGCCACCCCCTCCTCGTTGATGGCAGTCACGATGTCCGCCCAGATCCTATCCCGTCCTTCCCTGTTGGCGCGTCTTGGTCCGAAGAGGGCATCATAATGCCCCAGGACATGCTCCACCAGGACACCAACTTCGGTGGCACTGAAGCTGGTGCCCCTCTGCCTCCTCGGCTGGGGGTTGCCAGTGCTGCCAGATGGTGGTGGGCCCGACATGGCAACCCCAGAGGCAGGAGTGGGTGGGCAAGTGTGTCCTGGGGCTGGGCTGTGGAGCAAGATGGTACTCCAGTCGGGAGTCTTTGGTACCAGCAGGGGTGGTCACAGCTACTGCACCCCTGGCTGATGTGCAGGCAGCAAATGGCAGGGCACGTGGGCAGCAGGCAGTCAGTCAGGCAGCAGCAGATGGCAGGTGGGAGCGTGCTCGGGGCTCTGGGGGGGCAGTAATATGGCCTTCTGGGCAGGAGCGTGGTCTTCCGTGTGTTTTCGCGTGGCCAGCTTGATACGGAGTGATTTGGCACGTGAAAATCCTGCACGTCAGCGTGAAATTCGAGGAAAGGGCCTTGGCGCCTAAGCGCGTCAGCACGCGTACGCGATTTCATTGGACCAAAGGCCCTTACAGCGTAAGCGCGTCTGTGCAGTTTCGCGCACGGGCGTTGCCCTGGCAGGGCTTCTCTGTATGTGCTTTTCGTGCGGTGTGTGTGTTTTCCATCCGTTGGGGTTCACTCGCTATTACTTCTCAGCGGGTGTTGGCTACGCGTTCTTCTACATGCAAGGCAGACGGTGAGTGGTACCCCGCTCCCCCCAGGCCCCATCGCGTGTGAAACCACCCGCAGGCCCCTGGAATACACGCACCCGCTCCCCCAGGCCCCATCGCGTGTGAAACCACCCGCAGGCCCCTGGAATACACGCACCCCGCTCCCCCAGGCCCCATCGCGTGTGAAACCACCCGCAGGCCCCTGGAATACACGCACCCGCTCCCCCAGGCCCCATCGCGTGTGAAACCACCCGCAGGCCCCTGAAATACACGCACCCCGCTCCCCCAGGCTCCATCGCGTGTGAAACCACCCGCAGGCCCCTGAAATACACGCACCCCGCTCCCCCAGGCCCCATCGCGTGTGAAACCACCCGCAGGCCCCTGGAATACACGCACCCGCTCCCCCAGGCCCCATCGCGTGTGAAACCACCCGCAGGCCCCTGGAATACACGCACCCCGCTCCCCCAGGCCCCATCGCGTGTGAAACCACCCGCAGGCCCCTGGAATACACGCACCCGCTCCCCCAGGCCCCATCGCGTGTGAAACCACCCGCAGGCCCCTGGAATACACGCACCCGCTCCCCCAGGCCCCATCGCGTGTGAAACCACCCGCAGGCCCCTGGAATACACGCACCCCGCTCCCCCAGGCCCCATCGCGTGTGAAACCACCCGCAGGCCCCTGGAATACACGCACCCGCTCCCCCAGGCCCCATCGCGTGTGAAACCACCCGCAGGCCCCTGAAATACATGCACCCCGCTCCCCCAGGCCCCATCGCGTGTGAAACCACCCGCAGGCCCCTGGAATACACGCACCCGCTCCCCCAGGCCCCATCGCGTGTGAAACCACCCGCAGGCCCCTGGAATACACGCACCCCGCTCCCCCAGGCCCCATCGCGTGTGAAACCACCCGCAGGCCCCTGGAATACACGCACCCGCTCCCCCAGGCCCCATCGCGTGTGAAACCACCCGCACGCCCCTGGAATACACGCACCCGCTCCCCCAGGCCCCATCGCGTGTGAAACCACCCGCAGGCCCCTGGAATACACGCACCCCGCTCCCCCAGGCCCCATCGCGTGTGAAACTTCACACGCACCCAGCCAAAACGCATGTGAAACTTCTCGCGCACCCCTGATATACACGCACCCAGCCAAAACGCGCGTGAAACTTCTTGCGCACCCCTGTTATACACGCACCCAGCCAAAACGCGTGTGAAACTTCTCGCGCACCCCTGATATACACGCACCCAGCCAAAACGCATGTGAAACTTCTCGCGCACCCCTGATATACACGCACCCAGCCAAAACGCATGTGAAACTTCTTGCGCACCCCTGATGTACACGCACCCAGCCAAAACGCGTGTATGACTTCGCGCGCACCCCTGGAATGCACGCACACGCTCCCCCAGGCACAATCGCTGAGCTGTGTATACGGTATTTTTTAAGCGCACATGTATTGGGACGCTACCGCCTGCTTTCTGTGGCGTACGGGTATGGGCCTGTGCGCGTCTTTGGCCGTGCGCTGTTTTTCCCGATTCGATTCCATGAATACGTGTTGTAGGTGAGCGTGTGGGCGTTCTGCGCACTTGCCTCCTGTACTTCCCCCCGTGACGCCCACATTTTCACGAGTTGTTCCCCATTCTGCGTGTGACGCCCCATGTTACGCCTACTTTTGTTCTGTGCGCCGCGCTATGTGCGAATTCGCTGTGGCCTTATCGCACGGTGTTCGATGACCTGTGCGCCAGCGTGCGCCGCGCACTTTCTCAGCGCACAGCCCACATTTCGCGCGTGCCCGTGCTTCCATGAATGGATGTGCGCTGTTTTCCGTGCGATTTTCTGCGATTTTTTCTGTGCCACTGCGAATCGCACGTTTTCGCACGAGTGCGCCGATTTTTCCGCGCACATTATTTCCATGAATCGGCCTGATAATGTTTGCGCGTTACGAGGCTATGGCTCATCACTTGGCAACAATCGCTAGACCTAGTTTCCAGTCTTCATTCCAATAGCACACTTCGCCAAACAACTCTTTTGTGCTGCTAATCATTTTGCTTATACTGCAATTCCGAATGACTTACCTCGCTCTCACGGCTGCACAATACTTACAAGCCAAGCCACACACGCAATTTTTTTACAAGATGCAAACACAAACTCATAAAGTGAAAAGCAAAAGACTGGCTACGTTCAAGTATCTAAAACAATAGAATGGCTTTCGCGAGAAGTTGTTGGTGAGGGGGCGCTGTCAAGCGACCAATATAAATGCCCACCCTAAAGCCGAGATTGTTTTGTAATCCTTTCAAGCAAGGCAGTTGTGTGGACTCCAGGTGACGAGGGAGCTGCAAGCACAGGGTCAAACAAATAGCCGAGATCTGGAAGCATACATCCCCCTCTTTCAGGGTCCTGATGGAGCACTGTGGTCACCTGCTTGCCCAGTACTTCCCAATGAACATGGCGAAGGTAGCGCAGGTCTGTGAAAGATTTGGGTGTGGCCCTGAACAAGAAATGTGGTTTCAAGCACCTAGCACACCCTACCCCCCAACCAGTAATGTCACACTCTACCGTCGCAGCTGGTCAGCTCTTCGAGCAACGGGCGGAGTTGAATGAGAACTTTCTCTGCCTTGATCTTCTACCCCAATTCCCACCCTCAGCTCTCAAATGTAAACTATTTATTGTAAAATATAGTTTGCTACCACAGCTTCGCACTTTCATAGCATAGCGCTAAGTATTACAGTTGCTACTATTTGCTAATTCCAAGGTTCTCTTTTAATTGACCCTGCAAGGATTATGGGTTGGGTCAGGCTGCACAGAACTCAAGACACATCCCAAATGTTTGGGCACAAATCAATGTGTGTCCCACAGACCCAGGGATATTCATGTTTAGTATGCACCCTGTGGCATATAATGATTCCAACAGATAGGCAGCAGGTAAGATTTTGAAGTGGGAGTATTTGAGCATTTAACTCCCTATTTTTTTTTCATAACATTTTATTGGGTTTTACAAGTGTACACAACATCAACAACATTGCAATATTGCAATATTCAGTGATAGTACCAATACAGTAATGCGTTTACGCCAAGGGATAAGCTCATTTAGATGGCTGGGGCACTGTTCATATTTGTCCATGTCCATGTCTTTTCACAATGCCAAGGGCGGGCCCACTTGCCCTGGGTTCTCCCTTCCTGCTTCTTTAGCTTAATAAAGCGCGCTACCTTGGAGCCATCTGGTTAATGGAAGTCTTCTGGTAAGGGCTGGATACTTTGCTGCATAGTCCATAAATGGAGCCAGATGTTTAGAGCTTTGTTCAGGAAGCCGGACCGGATTGCCGTAACCTTTTCGGCGACGGCTATGTCCCAACATTTGGTCCACCGCAGTGCTACTGAGTGGCCGTCTGCGTTTTTCCATAGCCGGGCCATCGCGACTTTTGCTGCCAGGAGGAGGTGCGTGCACAGGCGAGGCATAGGGCCCGAAATCAGAAGCGCCCCTCCCCCTATTTCGCCCAAGAGAATTATGCCAGGGTCCCAGGGGATGGACAATCCGGTAATTTCCTTATATGGTTTGTTCCCTCTTTCCAGTATGCCTCTGCTTTCGGGCAGTTAACTCCCTATTTTTTGTAGTTGGGAGTAAAAAGACTTGGGGAGTAAAACAGTAATCCGCATTATCATTAGGGGTGCTTTGTAGGCAAGTAAAAATGTGTTTTAATTTTTGGTTTTGGTGCATTTTGGTGGTGTAATCACTAAAATAATGCCAAAACATTGGTACTGTAAAAGGAAAAGGGGAGTTCGGGAGCAGTGTATGGCGTTGGCATGGTAACTTTCCAACGCTTGGCGAAGCACCAGCTGGATCTCTTTTTTACCCCATTTACTTGGCCTTGTTTTTTATCCATTTGACAGTGCTCGAGTTCTCTTGTCACCATGACAAGCCATTGCTTACTCCAAACAGCTGCAGAGTTCTGACGGAGTGATATCTTTTTAAGTTGTAGACTGATGCAGGCCTCCCTTCTCGCAAGGGCACCGTGAGACACCATCCCACATTACTTCTGATGCAAGAGAGTAGAGCGGCCATCTTGTAGTAAATCGTTTGTTTAATGAAACGGGTGCCGTTATAAAATATCAAAAAGCACTCTAAATGATTGGCTCTTGCTTATATTGCTAATGTATTATAATACTATATTACAGTTACAACAAATAAGTCCATATTATGGCATGTTTAAAACGTGTGCTCTTTGTTTAGATTATGTGTTTCTCAATATTTAAACCTCCGCCCTGAGCTAGCACATAAGACCAGCACCATTAGCATAAGTCAGACAACCCTCTATGAACTTACATAATTTCTGGCACCACACAACATTCGAATAACTGGCAGCCAGGCTGGAGCAGTTGGGGTGCTTTCTGGAATGATGCCTGAACCTCAACTCCAGCCTGAGGCAGAGCCGCCGCTCCGTTCTGTCAACACGCACCACCATCCATCCACAACAAGGCATCTTGATCCCTAATGGCCGCCTGATACAGCGCTCGAGTGGGAACGAGGCCGTTTACTGCGTTGCCTAGCAACGCTGACCCTCTTTGTTTGCAGCATTTCCGCCAGCAGGCGGAAGCCTGCCCATGTTGGTAAAGGCCCATGGGGGATAAGACCCTGTTTGTGCCTGTTAGCGCGCCACTTACCCCTGCACCCTACCACGCTTCATCGGTAGGTTCCTGTTCTTAACTTTACACACGCCCGTCCTTTCCACACCTCTGAACGCTGAACCTACTTCCTTCTTTCACTGATCGGACTCGTCGTCACTAGCTGGAAAAGTAAAAACTGTTAATAAATGCTTTATGCCCCCACTGCACCAAGCCTGACACAGTCTGTACCTCTTATCACGCTATGAAAAATATTGATTGTGATTGCTCTGTGCCTTCCACTGCACCACGCCTAGACCTTCACTCTCTCCTCTTCTCACACTGTGTACTAATCCTTGTATCTATACTCCGTGCACTACCCTCACCCACAAATGTATCCCCTCACAACTCTAAGGCCAGCTCATCCACGCACTCCCCCCACACTCCTGGTACCACCTTCTTACAGCTCCTCATCTCCTTAACCCTCCTCTTAGCCTCTCTCTAACTCAGTTACAAGGCTACCCGCATATACACACCTTGCACCACTACCTCTCCAGCATCGAACGATCCCAGCCAAGGCCATCATGCCCAGCTACCACTCTACCAAACCAGCTGGTCATGTCATCCTACACACAAGGCTCTCCAGGCACGCTCGGAGCCTAAATCGCAGCCCAGCCTCCCTCTCACTACAAACGACAGAAACCTCTGACTATGCTCCCGCACTCCCACTGCATTTCCCCACACCCCCACTACTAAGTACCTGCACCCACAGCAGACACCAGCCCGCCAGCCACCCCCCTTGGTTCACCCCACCCCAATCCCCCCTCTGCTTAGTACCTCCAGCACCAAACTCACCCCCCCCGCTCCACTGTAACTCCTACCACCAGCCCTGCCACCACTCCTCATCATCCCATTCCCACCCTCAAATGCGCCCTCATCAACTCTCGTTCTCTCCCCACGCATGCCCTCGAGATCAATGATCTCATCACCTCCCATGATCTCAACCTACTTGCCATCACAGAAAACTGGCTCCATGAGGCATTAGGCCCAGCTATCTCTCTCGCCCTCCCCCAAGGATACACCATCCTGCGACAGGATTCTAAGTCATCCAGAGGCGGAGGTGTAGCTCTCATCTCTAAGGAGAAACTCTCCATTAGACTCTGCAACCAAGCATGGGAAAATAACGCTGACCTCCTCTACGCCAAACTGTCGTTATGTCCCAACTGTACCATAAATATACTTGTCACATACAGACCACCAGGTACAGCCCCAGACTACCAAAGGCACCTCCTCCAAATCCTGGGAAACAACTTAAAAAAAGAGTTCCACTAAAAAAATCTTACTCTGGGATCTCAACCTAGGACTGCATGACCCAAAGGACAAAGCAGCCTCCTCAGTAGCCAAAGAGCTTGTTGACTTAGGGTTCCCCCATAGAGTCACAGAGCCAACTCACTTTAAAGGTTGCACCATTGACTGGATTGTAGACTACAACTGTTCATCTTCCATCACCACTATCTCAGCCCACCCATGGACGGATCATAATTGCATCCAATTCATGATCCCTACTAAACCTTCCTCCAAAGTACTCGCATATGCTGCCCCGGCTAAAGTCAGAAGCTCCAACAAACTAACCAAACTCAACCTCCTCCCTTTCTTAGACATCCCAGAACTTAAACCACCCTTTGCCAACAACTCCTCCTCTCTCGCCAACATCGATTCCCACACCCTCACTAAAGCCATTGATGCTATAGACCAATTGAGGAACAAACGCCTTGCTCTAGCCAAGTGGCAATCCATGCTCAATGATTTCACCTTGAAAGAATTTAAAATCTCATCGACTTTCAAAAAAGCCACATTTAAAGCCAAATCTGAATCCTTCAACCTATGCATTTCCACAGCCAACTCCAAATCCAAGGAAATGTTCGCCATCTTCAGAGATCTCATCACCCCATCCACCAACCCAGACGAAATAACTAAAGACGAAGCGTGGTGCTCTAGCATTCAGGCAGCCCTCCGAAACAAAATCAAACTTCTCCAAGATAAAATTCAATCACAACGCAAAGCACTACCGAAACCTGACAGGATGTCTATGCCCATCTCCTCTCCTCACTAGCCCCTTACCCCTCTTCTTCAGAGATGTCACAGAAACAGAAGTCTCAGAGCTCATCCAACACACCAAACCATCCACGTGTAAAGGTGACATCTTCCCTCCGGCCATCATCAAAGAGTGCGCCGATGTGCTGACCCCGATCATCATGGCATTCATCAATGCTTCCTTCGCCACTGGAATTGTATCACAAAACCTAAAAGAAGCTTGGGTACGCCCCCTCATAAAAAATCCATAGATCCCTCATGCCCCAACAACTACCGGCCCATCACCACCGTCCCCTTCCTCCTCAAAATTCTAGATAAAGCTGCCCATGTCCAGATCCAACACTACCTTGATTCAAACGCCATCCTAGGCAAAAGAAAATCAGGCTTCCGCAAAGGCCATGGCATAGAAACCGCCCTCTTAGATCTAAAAACACAAATCACTGAGATAATGGGCAAGGGCAAACCAGCCCTCCTGCTACTCCTAGATCTCTCTGCTGCATTTGATCTTGTTGATCACAACATCCTCACCTCCCATCTCTCTAACGCTGCCCACTTCACTGAACAGGCCAAATCCTGGATAACATCATTCCTAGAGGGCAGAGCCAAGATGGTTTACTCCGATCAGGTTAACACAGCTCCCACCACCATCCATTGTGGAGTTCCCCAGGGATCCTGCACTGCACCTACCCTCTACAACCTACAACCTACAACCTATTCACAAAGCCACTCTTTGACAAACTGGATTCGCTCGGCATAGCCTACACGAACTATGCCGAAAATACGCAAGTACTCCTCCCTCTCACTGGCTCATACGACCATGACGTAGCAGCCCTCCTTCAAATCTACACTACCAACCAAACCTGGATGGCTGCCAAATGTCTATGCCTAAATGGGGACAAACAGAGATCATCCTCCTAGGTCCCAAAGAAATACTGCCCAAACTCAACCAAAAATATGACAACTTTACCATTGACAACACTGTCATATCAGTCTCCTCCTCTGTTAAGACCCTTGGAGTTTTCCTTGACTCCACCCTCTCGATGATTTGACAGGTCAGTGCCATTGCCTCCGCCTCTGCCTACACCACCAAACTTATAAATGCAATAAAACCTTTTCTAACCAGTCAAAACTGCCTCTCCATCGCCCGAGCCACTATCGGAGCAAAATTGGATTACTGTAATGTTCTCCTTGCAGGCACCTCAGCAAAAAATCTAAACAGGCTCCAAATAGTACAAAACAACGCACTTCGAGCAGCCCTCAGCATCCCCAAAAGAGACCACGTCACGCAGGCTATGTGAGCCACCCACTGGCTCCCAGTTAAAGAGAGTGTCAACTTCAAGATCCTCACATTAATGCACAAATGCCTCAGTCCCTCTGCCCCATCCTACTTATCTGACACCATCATCAGAGACGCCTCCACGCACCCCAAAAGAAGTCACCATGCCACCCAACTCTGCATACCCCATTAAAAGGGCAAACGCTGGAGGCCTCGCTTTTCCTCATCTAGCACCCAAACTCTGGAATGCCCTGCCCAACGCACCGAGAGCAGAAACCTCCCTCTCAACCTTCCGCAAAACCCTCAAAACCACACTGTTCAATCAACTCCCTCATCCTCCCCCTCTACCCGGGCTCTCTCCCTGCACCGCCTCTCTTACTCTATGTTTGTTCCTGTCCATTTTTTAACAATGTAGATCATCTAATTAAGTATTTTGTATCCTCTGTAACCAGCAAGTATCTCTGTAACAGCGCCACGATGCCCGAGGGCTGATGTGTGCTTTATAAATGTGAATAAATAATAAATACATTTTTAAAAAAACACCCAGCAGTTGTGCGGGTCACATTCTGTAACAGGTCTCCACACCCAGCCATTCCCGTCTGGATCGGTTACAATGGGGAGCGGACGGATAACATGGTGATCCCTTTGGGCAGGGGGGGGCTTCATATGGACACTTACCTGCCTGAGTGTATACAGGTCTGCAGTGAACATATTGGGGAGAGAACTGCAAATAGGTACCCACATGCAAGAGTATCTCTAACATTGGCTCTAGACCTTTCAGCTGACTGCTTAGGGGCAGGTCTGTAGACCTGCACTACCTTATTATAATGGATTAGACCAACCAGTGCCTTGTGAAGATGGAAAGGGTCCATTGTAATAAGCAGAATGTGCTCCCCCTGTCGTTTTCGGAATGTTCATTGGTCTTTTGGCATAAATAATTGTATGGGGAGGGCAGAAAGTTCTCCAGGTTGGTCGACAATCTGACGTCCTTTTGCTTCATTGGGGTTTGTGATCAGTACCATTCAAAACGCCCCCCATTTTCAATATATGTGGGCAGGGTTTTGTTCTTCTGAACCCTGGCAATCCCTCAGTAAATTTAAAATGGGAAAATTATAAAATAGCAGACAACTGTTTTTGGACTATATGACGATATGTTTTTTGGTTTTATTTTATTTATTTATTGGTAATTTGTAAGGCACTTATGCAACAGGCGGTGAGAGCCGGGAATCTGCAGCGGAGTGCATTATATTGTATCAAAATGGCCACAGCTGTCCAGAACCCTCAGAAATCTTGAGTACCTGCAAACCTGGTGTTAAGATGGATTTCTGAACTCGGACCTGGAGGGGCAGAAGTTCAGAAGGCCAGCCTAGTTTCTTGGAACAGAGTAACCTCTGGACAAGCCAGACCAAACAGGGTAGCGATGGCGGCGGTCAAGAATAAGTCTCAAGAGGGGGTAAGGGTGACGGAAAGACCTCAATGAGCACACAAAGCAAGGACACTTACAAATTACTCCAGACAGGTGTTATATTAAAAATATAGACACATTTATTACAAGGCGTTTGTAACACCGACCATAGCAAAGATTCACAATAATACTAAAGTAAACCAACACATCACAATCAATACAATATATATACATGACCGAGGGGTCTAAGGAGTTAGGAGCACGTAATATGTAAACCACCTAGATGGGGAGGAAAACAGGCAGTTCAAGTAATCATTAGACCCAGTTCGACATCTGAAATACATCTGACTAGGAGGAAGTCCGAGCCCTACAAAGAGCGGAGCCTTATGTTCAGAAGTACCTGCACGCTCTGGTGCCAATGGACAAAAGAGAGCCTCTTCGAGGATATCAGGCAGTTCAGGAAGGTGAATGAAGCGATGCAGAACAAGTCCCCACTACTCAAGCAAGGCCCCCACTTGTGGGCAGAGGCAGGGTGAGAGTGCGGGATAGAGTCGCTATTTTGCAACAGCGGTAGAAAAGAAACGGGCTCCTGCGCGAGGGGCCACTGGTTGGGGTGTGGACTACTCACCGGTCCCCGACGCAGGCAGATCCAGACTTCTCCAGTTCAGTTCACGTTGCTGGCAGGTTCAGCTGCGATGATCAGGACGTCTCGGCACTGTGTAGATTCTGCATAGCAGGATGCAGGGTAGAGGGTGTCCCAAATGCAGTGGACATGCACAGGTTGTTACCACAGCAGGGCAACACGGCAACCACGTTTACTCTGGTCCAGGCGTACTCGTCTCACTTCAGACCTGGGAATGCCAAGTGTACGAAATTCAGTGTGAGGGTGCCGTGGACGCAGAACAAGCAGTAAACCAAGTTTCGAGGGCTTCCCTGAAACGGCGGCGGTGACAGAGCAAAGCGTCCTGCGTAAGCTGGTCAGCCCACTGGTTGGCCAAGGGACACTTCCGAAGAGGCTTACTTGCAGGGTTTGATGAAGGTGCCGGGAATAGTTGATCCCACTATTCCGATGGGTCGAAGCGCCTTTGCAGACCTTCTAGGACGATCAGATGCAGAGGGGTCTCGCAGGATGGCAGCGGTTCAGGGTGCCAAACCTTCAGCGGGTCACCAGCGGTCCCTCGACTCAGCTTCTCGTTGCAGGATACTTGGCTCCTTATCCCTTGTTCGGTGTGAACTCAGGAGATCGACATGGTAGTGGTGTTTCCAGCCTCCTCTTATCCAAAGTTCCCTTCTCCCATTGGGTCCTCTCCGTTTTGGCGCGATCTGCTCACACCATACGTGGACCTATCACGGACCACAGTGGTCCCAGGCATTCAGGGCACTCTAGACTCTCTATGTGTATTGGGAACAGACATCCCAGCCTACATCCTGGAGGCACACACAAGGCATGCAGAAGCCCGCGAAAGCGTTGTTTTTTGCGGGAAAGTGCATGACCAAATAAGGACTGCCCCGGGTCGGCTCGACCTGGGGGAAGGTGAAGGGGCAAGACTGTCAGCGGACAGGACAAAGAACCTCGTGGCATGGCCATTTTGGAGCCAGGCCACTCATTTGTGCCAAACGCAGTAAGCGCGGATAACATGGCAAAAAAGGGTTCAAAACACAAGAGAAACGATAGCTGCCACCAGTCCCGTCCGTGACACACTTGCACAGTTCATAATAAGTCCAGCAAGAGTTTCTAGGGCCTTTGGAATGCCTAGAGACCCAAAAGTGCAGTAATGTAAATTACGGTGCACTCTTGTTTCATGTTGCACAAAAGCTGCAACATGAGGAAAGAACTAAGGAAAACGAAGTCTCCCAGTACTGACTGTCTTAAGGGCATATCAGTTTCCCTATAAGAATTGAGCGAAAGCCCAGAGGAGTGTGGTGGAAGGCGGCGCTTCTCTGGCAAAGTCTAGATCAGGGTGTAAAACAACAGCAAAAAGTTTGGGGGTTGACACATGGAGGGAAAATTACATACAATTATGAAATCTTTCCTAACACCTGCCACTACTAGGGAAACGCGACTTGTAGGATAGACTGAACTGTATACACTGCACAAAGAGCACAGTGCTGACACCACACATTATACTGACTGGCAGACATGATTTGCATTACATACACCGACCTGCAAAAACTATATAAACTGCATCCATTGCACACATGGCACTGCTGGTTAAGGCATTGCATTAATTTCGGATTGCAAACAATGCATGCCCTGCGTTCACAGCACACACGAACTACCGGGACGTAATGCACATGTAGCACTCTTCACTGCACGGACGCTACATTCGTCACCAGCTGCTCGATGCAAACCCTGCACCCACATAGGGCGTTACAAATACTACACAGATACTGCAGGGTGCCCTCTGAGCACTGCAAACACACGCGCAGATTGCAAGCAGTGGCGGCTGAACACAAGGCACTTAAAATATGAAGGCTGCATACAGTGAACCCATTACGCCTAGAGCCTTGCGAATGCATATTCAGGTCTGTTTTGGTAAAATCCACCATGTGCGATAGTGTGTCCATTTGAATACACGCCAGGTTAGTTGATTATGTTTTTTGTGTTCGCAAATGCAGTGATTTTAGAAAGTATTTCATGGGCTTTGCATTTGTATACTTCTAAATATTAGTTGCCTGCCACCGGCAGGGTGTGGCCTTTTGGCTCTAAACACATCAGCAATGGCCTCGAAGGTGTGTTAAACCGGCACTTTGGTTTGGGCAGCGGTGGCCCCCGACAACGGCTCCAGGAAAATCCTTCATCTTATCCTAAGGGTCTGAAACGTTTTGCTCTCCAGGTGTTTAGGATTCCCATCAGTCCTAACCAGCATTGTCAATGTTGAGGGATCATGGGTGGTGTAGTCCAACACATCTGGAGAGCCAAAGTTTGCAGGCTCCTGCTTGCTATTTAGTTGGGCATTGAAAGCTTCCACTACCAAAAGCATTCACACAACTTGACGGCAGTTAAACGGCATGCCCAGTTTATAATGGATCCATCACTATTTCTACATGTCCGAATTCAGCTCCTACAGTCTTCCATTATCACCCTTGCTAAAGGGCACCATTTGTTAGCAACGTGCCTTCATGGTGTTGGCAGCCGAGACAAAAATCAGAATACGAGCAAGGCAACAGGAGGGGAAAGCCAATTCTTCCATGTTTTCATAAAAGCTAGATGTCAGCTGATGTCCCCTATATGTGGGGGATGAAGTTCCACAACAGCGGGGCCTGACGGGAAAAGGACCAACCTCTTGCTCATCATCCTCCCTTTATCGTTTCCTCCCTTGCTCTTGTCTCCTTCCTTCTCATCCTCTTCCACGCCCCCACCCCTTTTCCCCATCCTCCTTTCAAACTTTGCACTCTGCTCCTTGCACGCTGGTGCCTACATGTGCAAAATGCAAAGAAAAAAAAACAGTTGTACACTGCAAAACTATTGGCATTGGCAATGCTTGTTTAAACAGGTAGCTTTTAGTAATCCATCCTTTCTTGCACCTAGTATTTAATGCAAACTAAAAGATAGTTTTTAAAATTATTACTCTGAAGAGAAAAATTGAAGCAAAAAAAAAAAAAAAAAACGTTTCCTGTGGCACTCTTGCTTTCCGCTGTTAACCCCGATTCGCACACATCATGGTGTGTGTTTGTGTAAGTGGGCGTGAGTGGAAGCGTGCCACTATGTGCCCATTATCCCTCATGTTATGTTGGGAGTATTTACGCCCTTTTTTGTGTAGGCTATTTGGTGGCAAAGCCAACTAAAAGCCAAACTATTGTATTTGAATACAGGTGGGGAGAAATGGCATATCAGGAGAGGCACAAGGTGTGCTTGGTTATTTCCCCACCCATAGACTGCCCATGGCCATGCTAATCCCTATGGATATTCCCACCCAGCTCCTGCTCCCCCCGCTGCCCAAAACACTTAATTTATGGAAACTTTCAGCTCGCCTTAATGAAGCCTTGCCATCAAACTTTGCACTCGAAGTGCTTGCCAGTGTGTTTTCAAAGTAGCCTTCCGAGTTAATGACTTAATTGGCACTGTTGTAGTGGTAATAATTGGCCATTAAGTGACTTTAGTATGCTGACACAACAGCCAAAACTGTTGGCATTGCCAATGCTTGTTTGTTGGGAGTATTTGCCTGTTTTTAGGAAGTAAAAGTCGTCGGTACGATACGTATCAGTAGGACTGGGCAGGAGTCCCCTTTTTCTATACACAAAGCGATTGCTGAGAGAGAACTCTGAAGCTTACTAGGGGTAGGAACGCTGACAAACCTCTTACTGTCAACTAGCCTCACCTACAGTGTCAAACGTGCACAGCTCTCTATGGTTGTCGCTGGTCAGGTGTGAGATGTTAAGCCACTGCTTTCTTTTTAGCTCCTGTAGTTTAACTTTCCTTTTCAATAGTTTTAGAACCGACTGCAAATACAGTACCACAAGTAACAGGCTGTAAAATGAGGGGAGCCTAAAAGCTAGGACAGCTCATCTTACAGCCAACATAAGATCTTTGAACTCCACTGGATTACACTTTTAAAACGAAAGCCACTCGAAACGAGTCTTAGCCATGAAGTCACTTCTGTGCCTACTCATTGGTCGACACAGACATACATGCTGTGTTTATGAATAATGTGAAAGAAAAGTGCTGTCCAACGAAGAACACACATTCTTTGAACGTGAAACAAACAGATGTCATAGAAATACAGTACACACATGTTCAAAGTTCAAACAAGTGTTGTCAAAGCCAACTGTTTTGGCTTTTGTGTAGGCATGGGATCCGTATTTTTTCCCAGGCACCGTCATAATGGTACTACCTATTATGTTATGCATACTTGTTAAGCGCACGTTCACCAAAGGCATCTTGGCTCTGGAGAGGAACACTGCAGCAGTATTAAAACAGAAAAGTTTTAAGACACTTCCTGAAGGCAAGGTGATTTTTCAGATTTTTTAGATGGAGCGTCAGACCATTCCAAAGACGGGGTGCTGCAATCGAAAAGGCTCACCCACCACAACGTGAAGGTGGGAACAAGCAAGCAAGCCAGTTAAGGCCGACCGCAAAGGCTGTGATGGAACATAGCGTAGGAACATAGAACACAGATATTCCGGCCCCTGAGACTGGAGGGCACGAGGAACCAGGCAGAGGGTTTTGAAAACAATGCGCTGGCCAACTGGCTGCCAATGAAGGGTCCGCAGCACCGGGGATATGTGGGTACCCTAAGGGGAACCAGTGGCAATCCGAGCAGCCATATTCTGTAGCCGTTGCAGCCGCTGAATAAGACCCTTTGGCTGAGACACATAAAGGGAGTTACAATAGTCTAAGCGGCTGAGCAGAATAGCGGCCGCCACCGGCGGATGAAGAGGAGTAGGAACAAAGGGAAGAACCTTCCTGAGAATATGCAGGTGAAAGTTGCCTGCTTTACATACAGCAGCAACCTGGGGCTCCATGGAGAGAGTGGCAGAGATTATTACCCGCAGGTTCCCAACCTTATCAGCTGGAATCAGAAGGGCACCCAGCGAGGAAGGCCAAAAGGAAGACACCCAAAGTGAAAGGTCAGGGGGGATCCCACCACCAATACTTCAGTCTTATCCCCATTCAACTTGAGCCTTTTCTGGTTCATCCAGTCTCTGACGGCTGTCAGACATCCCCTCAGGCACGACGACATCTCAGCCTGATCGATGTCCAGTCGGATCAGGATCTGGGTGTCGTCGGCATAAGGAGTAACATCTGATGCTGAAGGAGCGGATGAGGCACACAAAAGGCCAGATGTAGATATTGAAGAGAATGGGGGACAGGGCAGAACTTTGAGAGACACCACAAAGAAGAGGGATAAATAGTAGAAAGAAATGAGGGAAGTGAAAGAGTGAGTTCTGTCGGCCAGGAAGGAGGCAAACCAAGCGTGAACCTGGCCAGAGATTCCAGCTTGGGTCAGGCAGTCGAGCAGGATGGGGTGATCGACAGTGTCGGAAGCCGCTGACAGATCTAATAAAATCAGGGCACCCACCCCCCCTGTTGTCAACCAGCATGGCCATATCGTCCAGGACCGAGACCAGAACACACACTGTCCCCCGACCTGGCCTGAACCCAGAGTGGCAGGGTCGAAAAGCCCAGTATACTCCATAAAGGAAGATAGCAGAGGGGAAACCAGTGAATCAAGAAGTTCCATAAGAAACGGCAGAAGTGAGATAGTTGGAGGACACTGAGGGATCAAGTGAGGTGTTTTTTAGCAATGGGTTTACTGTGGCAGCTTTAAGTTCAGAGGGGATAGAACTAGTTTGGCAGGAAGTATTCACTGCCATCGTGAACTCAGCCAACAGTTCAGAGGAAATATCTTTCATGATAAGTAAATGAATAGCATCAGAGAGAGACCCCCCGACTTGATGCGAGAGTAGCAGATTGGACATTTGATTGAGTAAATTGGAAAATACGGACCATTCCTCAGAGCATGGTTGGTCTATGTAAGTAGAGGGTCTAGGGATGGTATTAGGGTCAGCCAAAGAACAAGAAGCCAGATTGGCGTTTTGCATTAGAGTTTTGGCAATCATGGCGCAAATCATGTCAATCTTTGCAATGAATGAGCCAGCCAGCCAGCCCATCGCAGAGATCCTGGGTGGGTGGAATAGAAGGGGAGAATCTGGCAGTGGATGAGAGAGATCTCACTACCGCAAAGAGTTGCCAGATGGAAGTCTCAATTTTGTGAGTATAAAAAGCTTTCTTTGCAGCCAAAATGTCTGCAAAGTAAGTTGTGGCACATAATTTGTAGCACACTTTTAAGCTAGGATCGTACATTCGCCGCCATTTCCGTTCTGATTGCCCACAAGATGGCAACAGCTAGCGAACTATGGCAGTATCCAGCAAATGCTTGTCTAAAGTCTATACACAAGAGACACAACGGTTTCCTTTGCCAAAGATTGTTTTTTAACAGGAATATAGTGCAAGAAAAGAGGTCAGGAAACACACAGCTTATAAATCAAGTGGATGAAGACTGCTTTTATTATACCAGGAGCTGATTTATAGCTAAAATTCAGCCATTACCTTTCAGAAGGCTGTCCAAAAAGATCTATCCTCGAAGAGATGCCAGGGGACGTGTTCTGGTCGAGGAGTGGCAGGCGGTGGGTGGTAATGGCATGTTGGGTACTAGCAAGACCATAGGTAGTCAGTGGGTGGGTAAATAACCAAACTTCCCCCTCTAGGCTGTGTGCCACTGCTCACAGCAATTCTCTACAACCTTCACCTCCCAGGACAATAGTTGCGGCTGATTGGAAGCGCCCACAGCACCACTCGATAGCCGAAATTAAATGAGCAATGGCAAAGCCAACAGCTTGGTTTCTATAGGTTTCGGATAGGCATTTGCTAGGCACTGATGTAATGGTACTACCTGGCCATACAATGGCCAAAGCTGAAAACTTGAGCGATTACCTGGTTATATGATGCAGTAGCTGGCAAATGCCTATGTAATACCGCAAGCCAAAACTTGTTTTCGCTTGTGCTTAAAAAGAGGTCAGTGCAAGGAGAAGATGTACATGAAGTGAATGAAGCGACACTTGGCAAATGCATTCTTACACCAGTAGCCATTTGCAGTTGCAATTAAGTCATCAACTCTCAGACTGCTCAGAAATAATCCTGGTAGGCTAACGTTTGATGCTACTGCTTGATAGCGTGGGCTCAACGAGATCCAAGGAGGATGTGTTCGGGGTGGGGAGCGGCAAGAAGTGGGTGGGACTGGCCATAGGAATCGGTATGGCTATGGGCAGTCAATGGGTGGGTAAACAACCAAACACCCACAAGCTGTATGTTTCACACCCTCCTCACTTGCAATCTCTCCTACCTGTACTCCTATGCATTCGTTTAGGCTTAGAGGTGGAGCTACTAAAAAGGGTGTTTACTTTGCAGTCACTTGAATATCTTAACGTGGAAGAAAATATGTGTTAGCTACAAACTGGGAGGTGGATGGGGATATCGTTTTTTTATATGTGCCCATCACATGTCTAATGAACCACACATTCCTCATGCGCTGCGGTCTCTATAGCCATCTGATAAAAAAGAAAAATTACAAAAGCCAATAGGCCTGGCTTTTTAAATGCAGGCAAAACAAAAAAACCTGCTGTCCACATGACAAAAAACGAAATCTCCAGTTGAGATGACATACCTATTGGCTTTGCCAATGCCTGCTTAACATAGGCATTACCACGTACACATTCACAGAAGATTATTTGAAGAAAGTGTTAAAGTAAATCTGCCCTTTTCCTTGTAGCAGGCATGGGGAACACATACCAGCGCCTTCAGACTTCGCTCGGCAAACATCAAACCATGCATCTCTTGCTCTCTCATTTACCTCTGGGACAGTGGTTGGCAGTATTCCAATCAGCTTTGGACAGCTATAGGAGATGGGGATGAGATGGTTTTTCCACTAGGTTTAATGTTTAGAACATAGTGTAAACTATTTCTATTTGGGTCTGCATAGCACAAACCAAAACCTACCCAAGTAGTAATAGAGCAGTGTACAAATAATGTGCGATTAATATAGGCAGCTAAAATGGGAGATTGCAGGTTATGATAGCTTGGGCATCCCTTAACACAAGGGTGGTATTAGATTACAAGTAGCAGGTCCTAAAGGACCCCAGTTTATCCTCTGAAGAGCAGGGTCATGGGTTCCTTCTTGAACTATAGCGGCATTTGTGCAGTAGTGATGCGGCAAGGGTGGTGTTCGAGTAGGCTGGAAAGTAGCAAGTGAAGGCCTCAGTAACTGGTTCCCTCTTAGAATGCCATTTTATTCGAGCCTCACATTGGTCTGGCTTGTAGAGGAGTGCGTTCCACCTTAAACCATGGGTGTGTTGGCCAAGTAGTCCGGTGGCCAAGCAGTAGTTGCCTTAAATGCGATGCTGGTGGTTTTGAAGAGTATCCTGTCTGGGATGGGGAGACAGTGTAATTCGATTAGGGTGGAAGAGATATGGTTAAATTCCTCAGTTCCCGTTATGAGGCATGCAGAGCGTGTGTTGAATATCCTCAAGTGGCGTCCAGGTGTGTGGCCAGGGTGAGATGGCTCCTTTCATTGTGGTGCAAGCTTACCAGGGCCTGGGCCACGGCTCTGAAATCCTGAGATGGGAGAAAGGTTTTTACACTCTGGAGGAGTGCTAGTTTATGACAGGCAATTTGGGATTTTTCACTGCTATGTTGTCTGAAGTAGCGATTGCAGCCAATAATGAACCAGAGTGAATCCATTAAGGTACAAGTAATTCAGCCACCCTTGGATGGCCACATGTTTGTTGGATGGCCTAGTAGGACAAATTACACTTTCATGGGATTGAGTTTCAGGTAGGCGCTTGTCAACCCAGCTTGGATGGAGGAGCGGCATTATCTGGAGCTGGAGGTGCAAAATGTTTTGAGTGCAATTCAATTTACGGTATAAACATATATTGGTCGGCTCAGTGGTCTTCTAAAGCATGGCACGCCATTTTGGATTTGCAAGAATAGTTGTTAGTGGAAGGGAGGGTGGCCACTCTGAGGTGAAACATGCAGGCCAGAAGTACCAGAGTCCTGAGTGCATGGTTCTCTATGGTTTGTGGCAGTGACACTTGGGTATGTGTTTTATCCGGAGGGGAGAATTGAAGATCGATTAATTGTCACAGCTGAGACACCGAGATATCATCTGGTATGGTAGGAGTGGCGTGAACCAGGTAAAGATCTGTGTTCTTACGTTGCTCACAAGGTTAATCTGGTATTAGTAGGCATGAACCTGCCATGTGCGATGTGGTCCGAGTGTAGTGTGGAAGTTGGGTGATTTGGGATTAATGAGGACTTCTTTTACTGAAGCTTAATACTAGATTGATCCGTTTGAATTCTTGTCGGCTAATGGAGAGACTATTGAAAAACAGTCCAATTGCCTGCGTATCTTGATTGAGGTGTTGTCAGAGCATGCGTATAATACGTTAGTGAAGGGGTCCAGGTGGTTGTGTCCGTTTTGTGGGGTTGGTATTCTTGCAGTTAATGGTTTCCGATAGTTCTTTTTTTGTAGCCCAAATATTATTAATGTGAATTGAAACGAGTTCAATGTTGAAAAATGAGAAGATATATTAGTGAAAATGATAGCAGGTTTATAAAAATCTAAGAACACAAAAATGAAAAAAGGAACTACGCTATCAAAATCATAAAAACGTATCCTTAATTTGAAGTTGAAGTTTAAATAAAGATATACAGGCCAAAACACAAACGCAATCCGTTCACCTTAAAATACCAGACTCACCATTATAAATTATCTTCGTTCTGCCAATGTAAGACATTAAAAATACATTCCTTTGTGATGTTGCATTGTAAATATTCACTGCTTCCACCCCCGCTACCCTCTCACCCTATTAAGGCCAAATTGCCAAATAATGCAATGAAAACCAAACCAATGCCCAACTAGAAAGTGACACCAGTTGCCAACTAGTCACGATGCTCTCAATCGTGGCATGCGCATAATGTCTGTAAATCGTGTTAACATATTCCAAAAGCAACACCCTAATGGCAAATCATTTAGGGAGCCTACCTTGTAAAGTAGAGGCCAACCATTTACACATGAGCATACTCCCCATTCGTGTGGGCCAACCATTAATAAAGGGAACGCTATTGACTTTCAATCTGAAGCATTTGTAAGTCTATCCGTAAAAACTACTTTCATAATCACTTCCTTTTCTTTAATAGGAAGGGATGTTCCTTGAATCATTTCTCCAAATAAACATGGTGTTGGAGATTGCGAGTGTTGAGCCTAAATAGCGCCCCAGATAGAATGCTTCCCCCTCTTCAGTTGGGCTCTGACCATCAAAAGTGAAGACCATCAAAAGTGAAGAAGTGATGGCTCCACCAACTTACTGCCAACAGAGCTCTCTTATACATGGGGTACAGTGCTTACTACAGACTGGTACAGTAGGTTTTTTGGTTCTAGCCCCAATGACTTATATTGTAAAATCTCCTAAGCAGTTAATCTTCGGTATACTATGTCAGTTTGACTGATTGTTTCCAGTGGGTCTTTGCGTAGGAGCGTAGGATAGCTATTGGTTGAGGGTGTGTGACAGAATGTCTATCTGGTGGGGGCGAAGAGGCCACGCTTTTTTGATTTATATTATATAAAATGTGGATACTTTTATTTCAGAAAAGGAAGGGCTGCTCATCAGATGCTCATTTCTTAACATGCTCCATGCCAAAATTATAGAACACACTTGTGCGGTGCTGAGATGGTCTACAGACACTCAGTGGCACAGGGCAGGTTCAAAGGTCAAATGTGTATTCCTGTATTGCTGGAATACAAAGTGACAGTATGCAGAAGTGTCTTTTTATCCAACAGCACACCTGTCAATCTGGAAAAGTGAATACCCTTCATTTGGATGAAAGACGTATCTTGATGGCCGAAGGCCAACCGTCTTATGCACAGAATTATAGAAATACAGACTGCTATGCTTGACCAACAAGCGGCCATTTTAAACGTAGCAAGAATCGCCATTTTGCTTGTTAACCATTGCTCATTGCTTTCTGTCTAAACTGCTTTGCAGCTTGCAATTCTTGCGAATTCTGCTTACTCTGCTCAACTGTTGACATTGTTGTCTGAATATGAAAGGGCAAGGCCGCAGGACTGAGGAGTTCTTTGAAACTCCTCATGAGCAGCCCAGAAAGGAATGCCCACGCTCCCTCTCTGTAGCCTTGAGGGAGAGCTGCAGGGCATTTAATCGTTTCACAGCTCCCAGCCAGTCTCGTACTGTGGTAGAATATGTTAGAATAAAGCAGCTAAAGGCTTGAATTATGCTCTTCTTAGGGCCCCCCCTTCACAAAACCCTTTAGAGCGTTTCGGCTCCCAGGACACGAATAGCACCTCATAGATAGCAAAGATTGGAATGTGACTCTTCCCCCGCGTGCAGCTTGCTTCCAAGAACAGAAGCACCGTGTTCTGTTCAACAACTAGAAGATGCCTCTGCACTTTCTAATTGCACATTGTTACTAGAATAGACATCGAAAGTGTCATAATTGTCATACTCGTCGGAAATGTCCATCATCATCCCGAGTTCAAAGAAACTCAATAAAAGGGGGGTGTTAAACATATCATAGCTGATTGTATGATATGCATTTTGTATATATGTAACTGATGTACATAATTCGCTCTCTTGCGTCCCTCGAGGTCTAGAGAATACACGTCGCGGGGCGCGAGACCACAATTGGCCAATTGGGACTATTTTGCTTGCAATAAACCCTAGCATTGGGAATTTTAACCTTGTGTCTGGTGCATCCTTTCGTGTATGGTTATTGCCTTGTTTCCATTTCGCAAGGGACCCCCTAAGGGCCCCTTTCACACCTGTTCCAAATTAGACACTGTGTAACCTAGTCAGCCTGGTTGCATGTTAATATTGAAAATAATCCATGCCCTGGTGGTGGCAGATAGAGTCACAAATGTATACAGCCACAACAATCTGACATACAAGTGTCAGCTCTGGCAGGGCATCAGCTAGGATAGAGCCGATGTGCATTAGCCACCTGGCCTGGATGTCTCCACGCCATGTGGGACAAAACATACTCCTGCAAAACGTTCAACGCGTTCCTATAAGGCACAGGAAGCCTCCCCAGGACATCTCCTGGGAACCAGTGCTTCAAAGGCAGCAGGGTGCTGATCAGAGGCATTCCCTTTAAAGGTAGCAGGCTCGAGAAGGGGATGGGGTTAGAATGACCAGAGGGGAGAGGGAGATTGGGCGAGAGATTCCACCTTCTTGGTTTCTGCCAAGGCTCTCTAACCTTCTGCCCCTTCATTTCCTGCAGGACGAGGCACTTTGGGTAGGATGTCAGAAGGCCCTTGCTTGTTACAACAGTCTGTATTGGACCCCTTACAGCAGGATTGCTTTGGGCCAAACCACAGACATTTTCCCTTTAAAAAGGAGGAGGAATCCCTTCCTGCTTTGATTCATCTTTGGACTCTCAAGTCAGAGAATGATTTACTGGACCTCTTTTGGGGGGTCTCAAATTCCATCACACAGAGGTGAAGACAGAAGGCCTTGGCATGCTCTGCTTCCTTCCCATCTCCAGGCACAATGGGGATAAACTGCTGTGCACCAAGTCCCCTATGCTTCCTATCGCACTAGAACCAGGAACCTGCACCGTGCAGGACCCTCTGTGGGTACCAGCCAACTTTCTGGAGTGGAAGCGCATAACTGAAGGACTGTCGTGAACGGTCCAAGGTGAACTAAAAGACCTTTTCCATAGACCAGTCAGAGAAAGTAATATTACTCCCTGGCCAGTCAATGGAACAAAAGGGAAGGACAAACTGGAGTGCCGCAAGGAACTCGCCAGCTGTGAAAAGAAGGGGAAAATCAGTAACCAAACAAATAAATTCAGTAAACAAAGACGGTTGTGGACAATTTGAAGGTCTCTTTAGCATGCTTCAGTGGCGGGTATACAAGAAGAGTGATCGACCAAAGGAGGGTGCATGGATGTTGACCATAAAAAACAAAAAAAAAAAAGATGATTCAGTGGCTGAATGGAGGGCATTTTAGGCAAATTCAGCGGTGCTGAACATATTGAGCCAAGTATCCCGATACTGTAAATATAAACATTGTAGGTACTGCTCGAGGGTCTGGTTTACCTGTTATGTTTGTCCATCCGTCTCGGGGTGGTAGGCAGACGAGAACCATACATCTATGCCCAACAAGAAGGTCAAAGCCCTCCAAAAGCGAGAGGTCAAATGGGATACTCTTCCTGATATGATAATGAGATCAAACAAACAAAGGACATCACAGAAATATAGGTCAGCCGACATGGGGGCCGAGGGTATACCCGAGCAGGGAACACAGTGGGCCATTTTCATGAAACTGTCTACTATAATCCAAATGGTGTTCCGCTTCTTCTGTAAAGGGAGATCTGTAATTAAATCCATGGCCACCATGTACCATGGTTTGTGCGGAATGGGCACTGGTTGTAGGCGGTCTGCAGGATTGCATCTAAAGATTTTACCTTGACCACAAACAGCACAGGACATAATGTAGTCTACAGTATCCGGTTTCATTTTCGGCCACCAACACCAGCGTTGCAAAAGTGCCAGCGTTTTACTTTGACCTAGAGAAATCTTAGCGGCATGGGACCATTGTAACTACAACTGCCGTGTTTGGTCTGAGGGGAGAAACGGACCCCCTTGAAGAAAAAAGGTGGGCCTTCTCGATATTCTACATTCCATTCCTTAAGAGAAACAGGATGGTGTAAAACCCATTCGCTCACCATATCAATTTGGTCAGGCAGCGACGTACACAGGCAAACAAAATGTGAGGGTCATAGCATGGTTTCTGGACAATCCTGCAACCCGACCAAACCCTTTCCACCTTACCCCCACTGGCGAGATAACCAAGCTGCTTTACCATGCTGTGAACCGGGGCAGTGTTTGATAAAGTCAAATGGGGAGAAAAGGTGCCAATGTACCTGCTGGTTGTTTGCACATTTAAGGGACGCCATATTTAGGATGTTGCAGCGATCAGAGTGCGTTGGCACCCAATAAATGAGGTCTCTAGACGTGAAAAGCATCTTTGATCGAGAGGAGCTCTTTCTCGGTCACAGTATAATGAAGCTCAGAGTCCTTGAACATTTGTGAATGAAATGCCACAGGGTCCAACAGATCCCTGAGAAAGAATAGCCTCAAGAGCAAAAGAGGAGGCGTCAGCCTCAACCAGCAATGGGAGATTGGGATGCTGCAGGACTGCGGCGGTGGTAAAGCCTGTTTTCAGAGAGTCAAAGGCTTCTTCTTGCTTGGGAGACCAGGAAAAGGCCAATCTTGTTAAAGGGGCCGTTATTGCAAAGAAGCTATGGATAAAACGACGATAGAAGTTTGCAAGTCCAAGGAAAGTCTGTAGGGTCTTTACTGTTTTGAGAACAATCCAATTCAAAATGGCTGTAATCTTGCAGATACTTCTGGTTATACCAAGAGCAGATGGCACATATCCAAGGAATTCTACTTCCTGGACGTAAAAGAGGCACTTTACGGCTTTGGCATACAATGATATGATATGATAGGTCATTTATAACGTGCTTAATACCCAGAGGTTTCTAAGCGCGGACCCGGGGATCGAACCCGTCTGTGTTGCTCCGTGTTGTCTTGCTGCCAAGGCGAGCACGTTGTCGCTGAGCTATCCTCCCAATGAGTGTTGTAGCCTGCTCAGTACCTCAGAAACATGAGTGACGTGTTCCTCATAGGAAGGACAATAAATTAGAATGTCATCCAAGTATTCCACTTCGTAGTAATCGTGGATGTCATGAAACAATGTCTTTCAAAAAGTTCTGAAAAGTGGCATGGGCATTACAGAGGACAAAGGGCATCACAAGGGCCTCAGAGGGCGTACCTGGTGCAAAAGACAATCTTCCATTCATCTCCCTGACGAACTATAAACAGATTATAAGCACCCCTAACAGTAGCGTAACGGGAGCCCCTGCCGAGGGTGCAGGGGGGAGGCATAAGTACCACCCAGCAACATTGCTGTTCCCTCTCAGTGGCTGCTCTCTGCAGTGGCCCGGGTTGGCCTATGTGGGTCAGGAGTGTGCCTCGATGACCTTGATGCAGTGCAGTGCCTGTGTCTACCGCCCGCACTGCTGGCAAACGCACCACCACCCACCACGGTGGTAGCCGTGAGGCCGGAGTTGGGTCAGGCAGGGCTGCTGCCTGCCTTGCACATTTGCTGCGCATGCGTGCGCTGCATGCTGCCCAGTGGACGTATAAGCAGCAAAAGGCAAGCCTGCACCTTCTGCACAGGCCCTGCCTGACAGACTGAGCCGAATCCAGACACCAACAAGGGTCGTCTGAGTCAGAGAGGAGCAGGCATCGCCCCGACGGAGTCCGAATTTTTTTTAAAAAAAAGAATACTTTATCCTGCCTGGCCTGTTAAACTAGCAGATGGGAAACCCACGGTGAACACTCACCAGCTGACGACTCGTAGGTAAGTAACTAAGTAGGCTAGTATATTCCTCTTCGAGTTTCCCAACCTACCCTCCCTGGCTCTCTAGCACCGTCTCCTACTGACCCTCACTTTCTCCGTCTGCGATGCCTTGCTGCTGTCCCCGTCCTGATCAGAGCCTGGTGAGCTACAGTCTTTCCCGGTCTACCACTGAGTTGCGAGTCCGACCCTCATGTCTGCCACTCATCTTAATCATCTGTCCGCGCACGGGCGAGCGCACACAGGAGAGAAACCTACTTGGAAGCAGTGTGGGAAATGCTTCAGTCAGGTAATCGAAATTGTCTTAAGGAGGCACCAGCAAACACACTAATGAAAAGTTGTACACAGAGGGTTTTGTTAAACGGGAACCATTTTAAACTGCACGGAAACACAGGATGGAAATGCATGGATTTATTCAAAATTAAAACACCTAGTCCTTTATGTGTGTAACTGGAAAGCAGTGGTTTCCGGCACAACATGGCACTGGGTTGGACATCACTTAACATAGGCTGACCGTTCATGGCCTGATCTGTTGGTTTGCAGACCAGTCCTGCTCTTTCATGATCGCATCGCTTTTCAACCAACCAAGTTATTGTTATTGAGCATTTATATAGCACCCTATATATCATTGGTATGATCTCAAAGTGCTCTGGGGTGAACACCCTTGGTGGCCGCAGTCCAGGTCAGTCGAGAGAGTAGTGTAGTATAGGGTGCTTGGGTGCACTCAGTATGTGTGCAGCAAGTGGGATTGCCTGATGGTAGCTGAATCCTAACATTAAGTGGGGTAATGATACGATATGACAGGTTATTTATAACGCGCTTAATACCCAGCGTTTTCTAAGCGCGTACCCGGGGATCAAACCAGTTTTGCTCTGTGTCGTCTTGCTTCCAAGAAGAGCACGTTGCCCCATTGCCCCTGTGCTATCCTCCCAAAGTGAGAGATCAGACAAATGTGTGCAGTCAGGTGTTTGGTCTCCGAGACTGCATTCTGGCGACATTAGGCCTGTGTAGGACGTTTATGTGTGCATTTAGGCCGATTTCTTCGTGGGGTATAGCTGCGTTCCAGCAGGATGTTCAGGTGCTCATGGAGTATTGTTTGTATGTGTGCAGCTAGGTCAAAACTGATCAAGGGATATAGCTGCGTTCTGTTGTGTGTTGTTGTAAAGTAGAGAGTGAACATAGCAGTATTAGAGGCGAGTGTCTGGATTGGAATTGTACTCTTAGGAGCCCATTGTTCTGGGAAAGGCTGCCAGGCACCAAGCGAGGCCGGGTAACCTGTGCCCCATGGCAGCCAGGCTGGGGAGAGGGGAGAGCAGCAGCCCAACAAACGGGGCTGCGCTCTACCTCTCCCCCACCACTGCCACAACACCTCGCCCTTCCTTCCAAAATAGGTGCCAAGCGCACAGGATAGGCGGGAAGCAAGGATGCAGGGCCACAACATAGAGAAGCATCCCTGAGTGCTGAGACAGTCTGCGCCTGCCGGCCTGGGGGCTGGAACCACATCCCCCACACAAGACACAACAAGGACCCAGGGCCAGCCACTGGGTCCAATATAAGGACCTGCTTTTGCAGCAGAAAACCAGAATCAGTTTGTGGTCCCTGCACAGGGACCCAAGCGATCCAGTTTGGGTCCCTGCACAGGGATCCAAACAAAAGAGTACTTTGGGCATGCAGAGTCTCTTTTTCCCAGAACCCTCCCACCCTAGAAAAAGGGCGAGAAGGAAGAGGAAGAAGACAGGTCGCTGTAAGGTGACTACACGGTCGTGGGGCAAGAAAGGCAGCACGGGCCAGAGGGGGTAACCTCGGGACCTGATGCCCAAGGTACAGAATATTATGGTTACTGTAATTATGATTATATTTTGTTAGGACCATAATTGTGCAATAAAATCTCATGGCCTTTTATTGCCAACACTCACCCAATGCTCTTGTGTACTACCTGGGGGGAAAAGGTTTCTCACTCCCAGGTCATGTTATCAGTCTGCCTGCATATGGGTCCACTCGTTACTGGATTACTTTCTGGAGCTGGACGAGCTGGGAGTGGTAGCCCTCGGGTTTTGCGGTAGCGTCACTCTGAGGAGGATTCACAGGTAGGACCGTGGTAAGTTATGTTTTTCTCGGTCAGAGGGTCGTTATTCATAGGCTCAGCATTATGAGTGTTTGGACCCCATTTTCGGGTCTCTGGTTGTGGTTTATGGTGGGTAGCAGAGTCGGTCTTGGGAGGATATTTGGTTGTAGGACAGGAGAGATCTCACACCGACATGGTCACACTGAGGAAGTGATGCTGTAGGACAGGCTGGACATTGGTCAGTCGGCCGTGACATTAGTCGGTCAGCTGTAGAAATTTCCAGAGTAATGTCGCTGAAGTAATGAATCATAATGTCGGTGGGTTTCACTGGCCCTACATGGACCTAATCATCGTTTACGGAAAGAGTCAGGTTTTTAGAGCTTTGCAGAAGGCTATGTAGTCTTGGGTGTGTTGAATGTGCGGAGGGAGTGAGTTCCACAGAGTCAGAGCCAAAGCCGAGAAGGCGGACCCTCCAATCCTGGCTGAATTGGAGGCTGGAATCGCTAGTAGGAGGGCAGTGCTTGACCTCAAGGTGCAAGATGGGAGGTAGGGTTTACTCTTCTCTTATAGGTAAGCTGGGTCGGTCATGTGCACCGCTCAGTGGGTAATGCAGAGGATTTTGAAAGTGGCCCTTTGTCTAACAGGGAGCCAGTGAAGGGTGCAGAGAGCAGGGGAGATGTGGTCCCCGTGTCCCAGAGCAAGAAGGAGTCAAGTGGCAGCGTTTTGGGCTCTTTGGAGTTTAAGTTGGTATGCCGGTGCACCCAGGTATAAGGAATTGGCATAGTCCAGTCTCAACATCCCAATGGACATAAAAGCAGTAAGTCTGATGGGGTAGGTGAGATAAGGGAAGATGCGTCTCAGGAGTTTGAGGTGGTAATGACAGGCTTTTGATACATTGTTGATCTGCTGGGCGAGAGTTAAGCCCGAGTCCATATTGCAGCCAAGGTTTTTGACTATATTGGAGGTTGGAGAGGGATGCCAAGGGAAGGGGGCCATGGGAGAGGTTGTGGGAGAAGGGCAGTGTTGCCGCACACCACGATTTCAGTTTTCTTTGGGTTTAGAAGGAGGCGGTTTCTCGTCATCCGTTGGTCAATATCTGAGGCAGTCTTCAAGGTCAGGGCTTGTTTGGGTATTCTCAGTATCATTTGGTATCGTCAGTGTAGTCGTAGCAGGTGAGGTTGTGTGCGCGGATGATCCTTGGTAGGGTGGGAAGATAAAGGTTGAAAAGGAGAGCAGAGAGGCAGGCACCTTGGGTTACTCCAGTGTTCATGAAGCAAGCGGTTGAGACAAAAGGGGAGATGAAAGTGATTTTTTTCCTGTTGTTGAGGAAGGAGGCAATCCATTTGATTGCCGAGCCTCAGATTCTTGGGGAGTCGAGTCAGTCAAGGAGGATAGGATGCTTCATAGTATCAAAGACTGCTGACCGATCAAGGAGAACCAGCGTTGCACAACCCTCAGAGTCCGCCGCAACTTTGAGATCATCCCAGATCGAGATCAGAGTGGTTTCTGTTCCATGGAGCGGCCTGAAGCCTGATTGAGCGGGGTCGAGTAGTTTGTTGGATTTTATGAAGTGGTTAAGTTGAGAGTACGCAGCTCGGTCCATGAGTTTGGTCAGGAATCGGGTGTTGGATATTGGCCTATAATTCTTAGGGTCAAGGGGGTCGAGAGATGCCTTTTTAGAAGCGGTTTGACATGTCCTATTTTAAACGCTTCTGGAAGGATCCCAGCGGTGGGGGGGTCATTTAGTATGGACCTTGCTAGTTCTCCTGCACAAGTCGAGGAGAATATTTGTTTTAGGAGAGAGGCAGGGGAGAGGTCAAGGGGGATCCGGAGGGTCTGCTGCCGGATAGTGGATCAAGGGATTCATCTCTCGTGATGGGGTTGAAGGAGTCGAAAGATGGGATTGCGGTAGTTGAATCAATGGGATCAGGAGGGGCCATTGTGGGGCAGGGGGAGAGGCTGGAGAGTATTGGTATCTGGTATTAAGTGTTGCTATCCAGTCTAGTGATGTGTTGTAGAAATACAGTGAGAGGGAATCGCAGAGTGTTTGCGTGGGTGAGGTCCGGGTGGTGGTGCAAATAGGCGTCACGAATTCTGAGATGACCCTGTGGTGCTCTTTGCCGCTTTTGCAACAGTTCAGGATTCGTTTATTGCAATAGGCATTTTTCACCTTTCTGATCTTGGATTTGTAATTACGGTGCTGGTGTGCAAACATATATCTGCTGAGAGTGGTTTTAGATGTTGACCATTTGCGCGCAAGAGAATTATTTTGGCTTTTGGAAGTGTTACCATTTGGGGGACGGTCAGGGCTTTAAGTGGGCCGGGGCCTGCCGGGGCCGGGCCCCGGCAGTCTCCAAAAAGTGGGACTGAGCCGGGGCCCTGCCGGGGCCCCGTCCCACCACACGCAACATTGGCGGGATGCATTATCCCGTCGCGGTGGCAGCCGCGACGGGAGATGCGCCTGCCATGAAGTCAGGCTTTCTGACAGAAGTGGCAGCCAACCACAGCGATGCTGTGCCTGGCTGCCACTTCTGTAAGTCATAGTAACTGCCTCTGGTGACCTCTCGCGCGAGGGGTCACCAGAGGCAGTTACTGTCCCTTTGTTTCCCCCGGTCGCCGAGGCGTCTTTAACCCTCGGCGAACCTGGGGATTCCTTGACATTTTTCGAGGTTTATGAAAGATGGCTTGAAAAGTACACAATTCAAGCCATCTTTTATAAAGCTTTTTTTAAGACAATTTTGTCCGTAGTCAAAGCTTTATAAAAGATGGCTTGAATTGTGTACTTTCAAAGCCATCTTTTATAAAACCGAAATGTTTAAAAAAAAAAATGGCCTGAAAAGTAGGCAAACCGTAAGGTATGCACACACACATATATATATATGCATGTTATATATCTGTGTGCGTACCTTACTATGGTTTGTGTACTTTGCAAGCCATCTTTTCTAAACATAGAAATACATATTTCTATGTTTAGAAAAGATGGCTTGCAAAGTACACAAACCATAGTAAGGTACGCACACAGATATATAACATGCATATATATGTGTGTGCATACCTTACGATTTGCGTACGTTTTAGGCCACGCCCCCACAAGCCACGCCCCCAAATGAGGCCCCCCCCCTCGATTTCTTACCCCACTTAAAGCCCTGGGGACGGTCCATTGAGAGACGGTGCAGGGGGTGAGAGGAAGTAGTGATTCATTAAGCCAGGAGTCAAAGGATTCAATGGTTAAGGGACTATCTGAGGTTGCAAGTAACAATTGGCAGTAAAAGTCAATAATATCCACAGCGCTTGTATGTAAACTTTTAGTTAGCAAGAAGACAGCGGGTGTCTAGGGGGTGTGCGTGGACTGCCAATTCAATCCCACGTTAATTGGATACAGACAAGGAAATGCCAAGACACAATGCGCCAAAAATGCACATTTTTGAATAACAAAAGTGTATTTATTAATGTAGAATGGTCAGCCTGACAGGTGTTTCGAGCCAAACCCGGCTCTTAATCTGAGGCTGATAAGTATTAATTATGAGTAACACATAATGCAAAAAAGAATTAAGCAAACCAAACATTCATAGTTGCCATGACAACAAGTACAAAGGGGCACAGGGGGCAATAAGTGAAACAAGGCAATTCAAAATTCGAGTTGCAAATCAGATTCCAAAATAAATACTACAACCAACGAATGAACCAACAAAATGAAGTTCCAATAATGTAATAATTAAACAGTAGTGTATATGGGATTAGGAAGGAGGGGGGGATAAGGAGACAAACAAGGAAGGGTAAAGGAAAAAGAAAATTTGACAACAATCCATTAGTATGGCATAAGAGTACAGCGCGAGTACTAACATTGAATGCCAAGTATCAAGCAGTGAAAGTCAATTTAAAAGGGTACCTTATTGAATGAGGAAGGGTACAAAACAGAGGCATAAATTGCCAATCTACTTCAGAGGGAAGAAGGGGCAAAAAAAAGTCAATTAGTGGGAAGCACTTCTTTTACACGTAAAGAGATGCAAGTATGAATTTTAACAATAAAGGTCACATACCTCTAAAGCTTCGCAATTGCGGCAAAGAAAACTATAAAGAAGAAGGATAGAGCGTAGCCACTGTTAGCCAAATTAGAGAAAAAAACATTGTAGGATTAAACAATTAGCAATAAGGCCTCACACAATCCCAATATTGTACACTTAAGTAACCATTCATTAATCTGTGCAATGTTACTCACTGCAATTACAAGGGGGTGTAAATAATCTTTCCAACACAAGGGCCACTAATTGATTCATACAGTGTTTAACTAGTATACTGTTAACAAAAGTAACAGAGGCTAAGTACAGCTTTATATTGGTGAGTGATGTTATATATTAATACGGACTGCAGCACCAGCGTGCCGCGAGCGAGCGCGGCCGCCGCAATCAGTAATAGTTGTACAGAAAACAAGGGGTCGTGGTAAAACCACCTTACCTGGTCGTATACAGAAGGACAAGAAAGAACGGCTCAGACGCGGGACGCGAGAGCACAGGGTCAATAAAAAACAAACCCCAACAATTAAAGAAAGGACTACACTTAGGTCAGACAAAGTCAGGCGAAACAGTGAGCGCCATTTTGAACTAGTAGAGAAAAGATTGAAAAGCATGTGCGGCAACAGCTAGAACTAACCAAAATCAGAAAGGATAGGAAATAGATGAAGAATTTTGAGATAGAGAAAGCTAATTGAGCAGACAAGAAAATTAAAATCGAGATTAGGGTAATGAGGCCGATTGGTGATGAAAGGCACTGAGGAAAGGTAATAAAGATAAAAAAGATAACTCTTTAAGATTAGACTTAATCAATTATCATGTAGTAAAAGGCAGCCTATACTTGGCAATTAAATGTACTGAGCTTGCGCTGTACTGCATATTTGACAAGTGTTGTTACACAATAAAATAAAAGTTAACTAGAAACAAGCTCTAAGGCAGACATAATATATATGGTGCAAGTTCTGCAAGTCCAAACATTGACATGTAAAATATTACAACGCAACGATGCAATTCTAGGGCACCCAAAGCAGCACAAAAAGACCCAGGTATTTTGCAAAACATCATGCATATTTAAAGAAACACCGCAAATTCATGATCAGAATTTTGATGCCATTATAAACAGTGCAGTATTTACAGATAAAACGTGTCTCTAATTGACGTAGCTTAAGCTGTAAATTACCACCTCGTTGGGGCAAGGGGACCTTGGCTAGCCCCACATAGCGAATAAGGTCCTTGCTGTCAAGTTGATGCTGGGCTTGCCAGTGGACAGCCAAAGGATATTTTGATTCTTGGCTGCCGATGGTGGCAAGATGTTCCCTGATGCGAATCTTAAGTGGGCCAATTGTGCTACCTATATATTTTAAGCCACATGTGCAAATTATGCAATAGACCACAAAATTTGAGTTGCAATTATTGAAAGAGTTCACAGTATGTTGGCCCACTGACCCAAAGGAAATAATTTTGGTTTCAAGTGCATATTTGCACATGCTACAACAGCCAAACTTACGGAATCCGTTAGTACGTGCTGCGTGTAACCAAGTTGATGCTGAACTGAGAGGTTTCATGAAAGAAGGACAAAGTTTGTTTTTCAGGCTTGTGCCTTTACTAAGTGTAATAATGGGTTTGGATCAACCCATTTTGCAATGTCCGGGTCCAAGTGGAGCAAGTGCCAATGTTTCTTGAGAACGTTGTAAACTCTGGAACTGTCAGAGTTGAATTTAGTAATGAGACAAATTTTCTGAGCCGCTAATGAGGTAGTCCGAACTTTGGGACTGAGCAGTTCAACTCTGTCCAGCTGACAAACTGTCTCTGCAGGTTTATGAGGCAGTTAATATCATACCCTCGTGCTACGAAGCGTGATTTGATCAGATTACTTTGTTGTGAAATCGGACAAATGTGTGTAATTTCTCCTTGCACAGATGAATTCACCCTTAGGGATGTTCTTAATTATGTGTTTTTTATGGCAGCTTTCTGCGTGTAGAGTGGCATTGACAGATGTACTTTTACGAAATGTGGTGGTTGACAAACCAATGTCAGTCAGATGAATGGTGAGGTCAAGTAAATCAATTTTAGATTGGCTGCAAGTAGATGTAAACTGAATCCCCCACTCATTATTGTTAAAAACAAAATCAACAAATTCTTGGAGAGTATTGCAGGTACCAGACCATATAAAAATCACATCATCGATGTATCGTTTCCAGGGACGTATGTAAGGACAATAAGTAGAATTGCTAAATATGACTGTTCAAAATGATGCATAAAGGCATTTGCTAATGCTGGGGCAAAACTAACCCCCATTGCAATGCCTATCACTTGTTTGAAGTACACATTATTAAAAGAGGAACGAACACATTATGTTGCCATGTAAATAAGAGCAATTATTTGACCTTTTCTACGTGTTAAAAATGAGATGCCGAAGTTTCCCGAAATAAATATGAACACAATCAATTGCTTTTTGATGGTCAATGGACGTGTACAAGGCTTTCACGTCAAGAGTTACAAGCCAACAGTTCGGGTCAAAGTCCAATTTATGCAGAATTTCAAGAACATGCATTGTATCTCTAATGAGAAAGTGGGAGTCAAGAGTACATCCGGCTGCCTTAGAGCTTGTTTCTAGTTAACTTTTATTTTATTGTGTAACAACACTTGTCAAATATGCAGTACAGCGCAAGCTCAGTACATTTAATTGGCAAGTATAGGCTGCCTTTTAGTACATGATAATTGATTAAGTCTAATTTTAAAGAGTTATCTTTTTTATCTTTATTACCTTTCCTCAGTGCCTTTCATCACCAAACGGCCTCATTACCCTAATCTCGATTTTAATTTCTGATTTTGGTTAGTTCTAGCTGTTGCCTCGCATGCTTTTCAATCCTTTCTCTACTAGTTCAAAATGGCGCTCATGGTTTCGCCTGACTTTGTCTGACCTAAGTCTAGTCCTTTCTCTAATTGTTGGGGTTTGTTTTTTATTGACCCTGTGCTCTCGCGTCCCGCGTCTGAGCCATTTTTTCTTCTTGTCCTTCTGTATACGGCCAGGTAAGGTGGTTTTACCACGACCCCTTGTGTTCTTTACAACTATTACTGATTGCGGCTGCGCTCGCGGCACGCTGGCGCTGCAGTCCGTATTAATATATAACATCACTCACCAATATAAAGCTGTACTTGGCCTCTGTTACTCTTGTTACCAGTATACTAGTCAAACACTGTATGAATCAATTAGTGGCCCTTTTGTTGGAAAGATTCTTTATACCCCCTTGTAATTGCACTGAGTGACATTGCACAGATTAATGTTTGGTTACTTAACTGTACAATATTGGGATTGTGTGAGGCCTTATTGCCAATTGTTTAATCCTACATTGGTTTTTTCTCTAATTTGGCTAACAGTGGCTACGCTCTATCCTCCTTTATAGTTTTCTTTGCGCAATTGCGAAGCTTTAGAGGTATGTGACCTTTATTGTTAAAATTCATACTCGCATCTCTTTACGTGTAAAAGAAGTGCTTCCCACTAATTGGCTTTTTTTTTGCCCCATCTTCCCTCTGAAGTACATTGGCAATTTATGTCTCTACGTTTTGTACCCTTCCTCCTTCAATAAGGTACGCTTTTAAATTGACTTTAACTCCTTGATACTTGGCATTCAATGTTACTACTCGCGCTGTACTCTTATGCCATACTAATGGATTGTTGTCAAATTTTCTTTTTCCTTTACCCTTCCTCGCTTGTCTCCTTATCCCCCCTCCTTCCTAATCCCATATACACTACTGTTTAACCATTACATTATTGGAACTTCATTTTGTTGGTTAATTAGTTGGTTTTATTATTTATTTTAGAATCTGATTTGCAACTCGAATTTTTAATTGCCTTGTTTCACTTACTGCCCCCTGTGCCCCTTTGTACTTGTTGTCATGGCAACTATGAATGTTTGGTTTGCTTAATTCTTTGTTGCAATATGTGTTACTCACAATTAATACTTATCAGCCTCAGATGAAGAGCCGGATTTGGCTCGAAACACGTGTCAGGCTGACCATTCTACATTAATAAATACACTTTTGTTTTTTCAAAAATTTGCATTTTCGGCGCAGTGTGTCTTGGCATTTCCTCGTCTCTATCTGAGGTTGGCCGTGCTGGGAGACTCTGAAGAAGGGCCTCAGCTAGATCAAGGAGTACCTTGACTTTGTTCCAGCATTTGTGATCATGAGAGAGGACAGGGAGAGTCATGGGTGGAGGGGTTGGTGCATGGACAGAGAAAGGGATGGTGGAGTGGTCTGTCCAGATGAACGGTAAGGAACTAGATACAGAGATGAGGTCATAGGAGCTGAAGATTGCATCAAGGGTATGGTCATGGGTTGTTGGGCACATCGTACCAGATATTGAAGTCCCCCAGTAATTTGAGTGTTGGGTGGTTTACTTGAATGGTAGCTATCGAGTCACAGACATTGTTGGCAAAATGTCAGTCATATCCAGGGGGTCTGTGTATGAGTCGGAAGCGGTTAGTGAGGGTTGATAAGAGTTTTACTAGAAGGGATTCACAGTTAGCGTTGCAGGTCTCGGTTTCGGTAAGGCAAGTAGCCAGGGAGGGAATGCCTCATGCGCAACTGGTGCAAACTTGTCTGTGAACCAAGTTTCAGTGATGAAAATGAGGCCAGGATTGTCTGAGGTCGAAGATTCTGTGTCTGTTTCTCACCACATAACAGGCATTGAAAAGTAGGCAGGTGACTTTGTGAGGTGTGGTCGTTTTGTTGACGCTTTTGGCTGGGAGGGCTCGTTTGGATTGAGATGCAGGGGGTAGGGAGATCGTTGTGATGGAAGGTGTGGTTGGTTCAGTCTCAGTGGTTGAGACTGACCGTTAGGTGGAAGTGGGGGATGGGAAAGGAAGTGCTCTTTGAGGGGTAGGGGGTGAGAGGGTTAGGTCGATGGGGAGTGGGAAGAGTAGGTGGGCGGTCGTTGGTATGCGGGAGATGTGGTGGGGAGGGGAAGGGGGTGGCGATTGGTGCACCTGTGGTCTGCGGGGTCAGGGAAGTTGTTGCTTGTGGATCAAGTCCGGTGGGCGCCGAGGGTTTGGGTTTACTGGGTGAGAGGTTCAGTTCAAGGGGGTGTAGACTGGGAGAGATTGGGGGGGGGCTGATGAAGATGGTAAGTTTGACTGGAGAAGAGGTGGTGAGGTATGGAGTCGAGAGAGAGGGCCGGTCTGCTTTTCTGCGTTTATTGCGTTGGGATGCAAGAGGGGTGTGAGAGAGAAGGTGATGAGGCAACGGTTTTAGAAAGGAGAGAGATGTGGTGCGTTGAAAGAGGGGAAAGGGTTTGACGCAGAGGTATGGGGATGGGGGTAGGTTGAGCGGGGACTGGGTTGTGTGGTTGATAGGGCGAGAGGGTTTGACAGGTGAAGAGGGGGAGTTGCTGAGTGGTGCGGAGTTCAGCGGGTGCGGTTGTCTTCGTGGGTCTGTGCTGTCAAGGAGATGCTGGGATTGGTGTTGGTGGAGAGGAGGTGTGGGACTGGTGATGGGGGATGGGATTGGTGGAGGGATGAAAAAATTGGTGGGGCGTGGAGCTTCACACGAGTGGGCGAGTGTTAGTACAGGGGCAAAGGAGTTTTTTCTCGGGCGTTGAAGGCCAAGGTCTTGGGCGGGTTTGGGGGGGTAGTTCCTGCGAGGCCCCTTTGGATGTCACTGTAGTAGTGGGGTGCTCTTGTTTGGAGCGCCAGAGAGCTCCTCTGACCTGAGAGTTGGAAGTAGCACGGGGTGTATGGGTCGGGGCAGGCAGTCATTCTCAATAGATGCCTGAGGGTCGAGGGAGGGCGAAAAGGGGGGGTTGGGCTCAAGTGAGCGGGATGAGGGTAGGAGGTGCTTGTGTTTTGCATGCCAGAGTGCTCCTCTGATTTTAGAGTTAGAGACGGGATGGTGATTGGGGGGCGGGGGAATGGGGTTGGGGAGTAAGTGTGTTGTGGTGCAGGGGTCAGAGATGGCGATCTAATGTGGTTTGCAGGGGGGTCATGAATGAAGGGGCTAGTACGGAGGACATGAGCCAGGTGGGGTGCATTATGCTCTGGCAGGGGGATGGGTGTGGTGCAGAAGGGCCAGGGTTGTGCGGGGGGTAGGCGGTCTTTGTTGTCGTGGAATCCCTATCAGGAAAGGAAAGTCAGTCATGGTTGGGGGCGAGTGCAGTGCAGCAGGTGGGGGATGTGAGCGTCAGAGAGGGGCTGGGTGTATATAGGGCTAGGATGGAAGGTATCAGGTTCGATGCAATCAAGACTAGGATAGCGGGAGTCCGGAGAGCGATCATGAAATAGCAGTAGCTACAGTTGGGTAGAGGGGGAGAAGGCCTACCACATGGGCACCACAGTAAATGCAGGGACAGTGGAAGCAGTAACAGTAAATGTAATGACGGTAGATGGAATAACAACAAGTGCAATAGCAGCACCTAGATTTGGGACACCTGGTTAGAGGGAGAAAGGGCCTAACACAGGGTCACAACAGTGAATGCAATAACAGTAAATGTTATAGCAGTACCTAGATTTGTAATAGCAGCACCTAGATTAGTGACACCTAGATAGAGGGCGAAAGGGCCTAACACAGTGTCACAACAGTGAATACATAATGTCAGTACCTGGATTTGGGACACCTGGATAGAGGGAGATAGGGCCCAACACGGGGTCACAACAGTGAGTGTAATAACAGTAAATACGATAGCAGTACCTAGAGCAGTACATAGATCTGGGACACCTGGATAGAGGGAGAAATGGCCTAACAAGGTATCACAACAGTGAATGCAATAACAGTAAATGTAATAGCAGCACCTAGACTAGTAACATCTGAATAGAGGGAGAAAGGGCCCAACACGGGGTCACAACAGTGAAAGCAGTCTAAATATGAGAAGCTGTTTTGTGGCCAAAGTGGCAGGGGGCACAATCTACTGAAAGCAATGTTTTGCCTGGGCACTCTCAGTGCAATCTATTGCTGGATTAGACAGTCTATCCTAAAGTAATATATGACTAAGGAATGAAGGTTGTTTTAGCAAGATATGGCTATTTGGCATAAACTACATAGGGGCTTTATTTGGCTGTGGGTCTATCTAGCTAAGACAGGACTTAATCAGGGTTAGAATGATTTTTGTTGGGATTGGGCAATTTACAGAAGAGCAGTAATTGCTGAATCCATACTGTTCTTCTCGCCCCTACCTTGTCGGTTGATGCTGGTTGACGGCTGCCGGCACTACTGGATAACACGGTCTGGACATGCCTCTTCAGGAGCTGTTGTCCTTTAGCTTGGGTCCTTTACCACAGG